>NC_134706.1:45551196-46751196 GCF_043290135.1 Rhipicephalus microplus
AACTGATCTTTAAGACAAAAAAAAAAGGCGATCAAACAATTATTCATGGCATTTATGAATGCTCCGAGGAAACGGAAGGGCTTCTCAGGAAAAAACTTATAACCATGGTACTGCGGGATAAGATGATTGGAGAATGTAAGTCTATCGATCGCATTCAGAGGATTGTATGCTAAGGCAGCAAAAGCCCGGTCATAGTCTATCTACAAAATTTTATTGAAAAGAAGGTCATGCTTTGTAGCTGTAACAAACTTAAAAGATCAGGGATATCTATCCGATATCATTATTCGCAATTGACTCTGAAGAAATGAAAGGGAAGTGTGAAAGTAGAGAAACCGGGAGAAAAAGATGCACTTGCTTCATGACAAATTAAAGGTTGATAAGAACCTACTTCTTTGGGATGAGTAAAAGAAAAATACGCGCCAAGATAACAAACCAGTGATCCAAGCAGTCAGACACATGATCCGTTTTCAGTGAATACAAGCGCTTACGTGCAATCAACCTTAAAACTCGTAGCGTAATAAATTAAACAGTGCCTTTGAATATTTTCTCACTATGAGCAAGACGTTAACACTGCCATCATAGCTGTAACGTGGCATCGGACAATAATAAGCGACGATGTTTTCTCACCTTGTTACCAAGTTTTCCGTAAGGATGACGCTTCTAGAAGAGGCGGCCTTGATGTCCTCATTAAAATCCCGATAGATGCTGTTCTCTTTAAAGACATCCTCCACCTAGAATGTTCATGCATCAATTCACGTGCTGGGGCCATACCGTTTTGCGGTGTGCCATTTATAGGCCTCCTGATGTCATCACTGAGTATTTGGATAAGTTTTAAAAGCACTTGTCTAGACTCCTCAATCACGAAGTGCTCCTAATAGGGAGCCTTAACTTACCAGGAGTAAACTTGGAGTACTTTCAATCGTTTTTCGAAAACAGCAATCCTTTAAATAGTGTGCTAAACATAATGTTAACTCATGACATAATCCAATTACTTCGGGAAACAACACGCCCTCAAGGAACATTGAAATGAGCACTAGATGTGGTTTTTTACCCAGACTTTCACCAAAATGTACAAATCTAATTGTGCAAGAAATTTCTTGTCACCTTCTTGTCAACGTTTCATTAAGCGTTGTTGCTGCTATCAAATCGAATAATTGTGTGAAGCGCTCTTTCAAAGACTGCTTACGTGCAGACAATGCATCTATATTGAAACATTTGGAATCGTACCTAACTGATTTTATCGACACTGATGAGAACTCGCTTTGAAGCCGTTTTAAAGGTGTGTGTGGTTACTGTATAGATACATTTGTACCAACCAGACAAAAAGTTGTTCGTGAGCAGACACCAAGGATGACGCGTGAAGTTATCCACACTGTAGCTGTGGCATTGCACGTACGCGTCCACTTCAGCTACGGGAGGTGCAGGGTTCGATCCCCAGTGCCAACCGGCCACCCACAGGTAGCTAAACAGGGTACAGGCGGGTTTCAAGGGGCTGTGACGCGTCGCCCCAGTGATGAAGCTTACTCTGCCTGGAAGACTCCCAACCCGTTGCGCGGGGACCCGGCGTGAAGTTATCCACCTGAAGCAAAAAATAAAGAGATTTTAAAACGGCGCATGCCTATTGGTAATCTAAAATAACTGAAAGAAAGCCTTGCACGTGCAATAGGCTGTTTGAAAGATAAGTATTTTAATATAGTGCTGTTGTACTTATCTTCAAAGATCCTAAATGTTTCGGAGTTATATAAGTGCAAAAAGTCAGTTTCTCAAATTTCTATAATTGGTTCTGTTGCAATTCGTCCTGGTGACTTTGCATGTCTTTTAATTGAGCACGTTCAGAGCGTTTTCTTCTAAGTCTGGTATTAATGGTCTACTCAGTGGCACAACATTTTATCCCTCTGATGTAAGTGTTATTTCTTCGCCAGGCATGATTTTCGTGTTGTTAAATTTAAAAACTAAGTCTTCATGTGGTCCTGATAACCTTCATAATATGTGTTTAAAAGAAATGTGCAGAATATATGGAAAAGTTTTTTGCTATTATATACCGTAATTCATTATTTCATGATATACTACCGGATGACTGGAGGGTAGCCAGCGTCATGCCCATGCACAAGAAAGGTGATAGGTCTTGAAGACAAAATTGCCGACCTACATCACTTATATATTCATTTTGTAAACTTATCAAGCTCATTATCACACATCGAATACAGGAATTTCTAAATAAACGTTCAGTCATTTCTAATTACCAATATAATTTGAGAAAGGGCTACTCATCAGTCACACAATTAGTTACTGTTACACATTCACTTGCTTCGTGTTTTGATAAAAATGGTTGAACTGATGCAATTTTTTTTTTACTTTTTTTTACTTTTTACTGTCTTCTAACATCTAAAACTAATTATTAAACTTAAATTAAGTGAACATCAGTAAATTTCGATTTCATAGATTAAGACCAATTTGACTAATTGATCCCTGCGTATAGCAAATAATGAGTCACAGTCTGGCTGTGTTTTGATTGGTTGTGGAGTCCCTCAAGGTAGGGTAATATGGACATTGTTGTTTCTGCTGTACGTTACAATATAGTTACTGTCATTCATTGTAGTATTCAAATTAGATTGTTTGTAGATGAATGCGTATTGTCCCGTAAAATGACTTCACCTAACGATCAGCACCACCGTAACTCTGCTCTGGCTATCATTCTCGAATGGTGCAACACATGGTATATGAAACTTAATATTGATGAGACAGTCAATCTTCGTTTCTGTCACCGAAAAGCTTCCCTTTCTTTTACATACAGACTAGGCTCATTAGTTATGCACGGAGAAACGCTATACAAGTACTTAGGTGTCTTTCTTACAAATACCTTATCGTGGAACACACATATGAATAATATTTGTTCTTCTGCATAACGCAAATTATACATTTATGACGTAAACTAAAACACTCTCCTCTAGCTGCAAATTTTCTTGCTTATAACACACTAATTAGGTCAAATCTTCGATACACATCTGTTGTTTAGGACCCCTTTACTAAATCTGGTATAACATCTGGTATATATCTGGTATAATCTGGTATAACGTAAGAAACATTACGCGCCTAAAGATTGTACAAAAAAAAGCTGTGAGGTTTATTTACTCATGAAGTTTCTCCGTACGACACACACCCTGAACTAATGCAGGCTAACAACGTTTGTTGTCCTGCACTAAAACGGAAAACTGCCACTTTACAATTACTTTACCTGCTTTGGAACCACAAACCAGCAATTAACCCCTGACCCTATATTTTATCTTCCCTATCAAGACTTATTAACTACCACCTCCTACTTCAATGACACCATACTTTACGAGAAAAGATTTATTCGTTTTCTTTTTCTTACGCACCATAACAAACAGGAATGATTCTCCGTGGCCTTTAGCATCATTGTTATGGTTTGCAATTCTAATAACTATGTTTGTTGTGTTTAGATGTGTTGTTTTCTTTTGCCCTCACTCTGTTTGGACCTGCATAAGGTCTGCCGTACTGAATAAAGGAAGAAAGAAAGTAAGCAATTGTTGGTTAGACAAGAAAGCCTGATCGCCGTTGCTATGCAACAGAGCTGCTACGCTGTTAAATACGTGGATAAAGGCTCCATCGCCTACACGGAGAGAGAGCAAAGAGTAAGGAGGGAGCACTGCGTCATGTGATGAAAAGAAAATAATGCAAGAGGCAACAAAAGTATAAATAATACAAACAAAGAAACATATAGCAGGTTGAGCACGTAAAGACAAATCTTCGCTTGTGTCCCTTTTTCCGATCGGACAATGGTCCTTTTTTTCCTCTTTTTTATTAACTACGTTGGTCGCACCGCTTTTTAGGTCAGAACCAAGTGGAAGAGTCTGCCCCCGTGAAACGTGCTCATCCCCAAAATGGAATCCAGTATTACTGCTCCACGCACAACGAGACAAAGTACTCTCTCCGTTCAGACCATGCCAATGCCCCATTTCGTCAACTTGCGGACGCTTGACTGAATGACTATTTCTTTTCATATACTCAGCGGGCTGTTTGTTTTCATTTCCTCACCGAGCATTTCAATCACTGACTTGTGTGTTACTTTTTTGCATATTTATATATTTACTTTTCTTTAACGTCTTGTCTGTGTTTGAGCGGTTGGTAGTAAAAAGAAGGATCGATATTCGTTTTATCCGGGTACCCTCTACCATTCGGGGTTATGCGTACGTGGAACAGTCATGGTCGAAGACTGTTACGCACTCGTGTTTCCCTTGGCTATTGGCTCGTAGCAGTCTTGCTCTTTTCTCGGGACCATCTTGATGTTTTCGGTATTGGTTGGTACTCTAAAAATTTTATAGCCCGGCCCTTTGGCGCCCATAACTGTGTGAATGGCTGCTCCGTTGTTGACTGGTGCCAATGTTACTGATAGAGCACATGAAGACAAAAAATAGCCAAGGCGGAGCCTTGCAGTATCACGAGCCACTTGCCCTTAACCTCGCGTTCATCATCCGTCACGCTTGTAGGTTTCTTGGTCTTCCACGCTTTCATTTCTCGAATTCTCGAGGGTGACGCCTAACTCCATTGTTGTTTCTGATTAAGTCAGTGCCCCGCCGCGGTGGTCTTGTGGCTAATGTACTCGGCTGCTGACCGCAGGTCGCGGGATCAAATCCCAGCTTCGGCGGCTGCATTTTCGGCGGAGGCGAAAGTGCTGCAGGCCCGTGTGCTCAGATTTTGGTGCACGTTAAAGAACCTCAGGTGGGCGAAATTTCCGGAGCCCTCCATTAAAGCGTCTTTCATAAGGATATAGGGGTTTTGGGACGTTAAACCAAACATATAAATCAATCAATGGTCGAGTGTGTGAGCCCATTATACTTTTTTATATATAGAAACTGCCAAAACGAGCCCGATCCAGCTTTTGCGGTGGTTCAGCGACAGGAGCATTGGGAGGCTGCTTTGTGCAGCTCACGATAGGAAGGCCAACTCCCTGTTGTGGGCTGGGCCATTGAGGCCACTGAAGCGCAAGGTCTTTCGAACACATCGGGTGGCCTGAGGGCCCATTATCTTCTTCTTCCCTGATCCCTTTGCAGCCCCCCCTCACCGGACTCATTTTTAGTGTCAGTGAAGTTGACGCTTCCGCACTGCAAGCATCGATCTGCTTGTCGTTCTTCGTGTTGCATTTCTATGTGTTGCTGTCGCGTTCATTGCTTCGCCCTTGCGGTGAAACTGCGACTTTTTTTTTACTTATATGTACAACGCAATATACGAAGTGAAGAGGAGAAAAATAAATTAAAGGAGCGTGATACGTGAAACCCGAGCGTATCAAGAGGTTTCAGTGTACTTTTCAGCACGTCTTGATGATGGATAGCACGAAAATTGAAAATACACTAACTATAAAAACACACAGCGCTATGTCAACGCCACTATATCATACATGCGTCTACAGATGGCGAAGGCGTACTCTCAATATATGCGCAAAGATAAAAAATAACAAAGAGGTGAGGCGCCTCGCGATCATTCACAATAAGAAAACGAAAAATAGATACAACCCAAACCTGAAAGAGAGGAATATAAATACGGAAAAAAAGAAAACCATTTCGCGAAGGACGTTTTCACAACAGGGAGCACTTTTCATGCTTTTCGTCGGCTTCCTGTGATGCGCCATCAACCGGAAGAGGAGCTTCACAAAATCTTAGCGCGTCTTCTTCGTTCAAATTTCGTTTATGGTCGTTCAAAAGTAAAACCACATCTATACTATAAGCCACCTTGCTTTTGTGAACATTTCGTGCCTTTTTTCCCTCTTGTTTTTGGTTGGCACCATGATGGCTTTTCGCCGGCTTAAAATTGAGGTTGACGACGGAAACTGGCGAGGAAAATGGAAACTATGACTGAGCAGTGCAAACATGTTGTCGATCTATGTCCACCCAGAAGATTTTTCACCGCCTCTGGGGCACCAAAACAGTATCTCCTTTGTCAGATACAGGGCGTTTCGCAGAGTTTTTCCTGTTTGCCGATTTTTTTTAGTTTTTTTTTCACAGTCAGGTGCTATTGGAGTGTGGGCTTCAATATACACTTGATAAAAGAAAATACAAAGAATTGTATCACCGAAAGATCCTTCCAGAGGACTTTACAGCTTGCAACATATAGTAGCCTGGTAGCTAGCAACAATGAGTGAGCTTTTTTTTGTCACGTGGGGTCTAAAAGGAGAGTTCTTAAAGCATTTTGATATGCCAAGTAATGCGAAAAGAAAGTATAATCACAATGAACCCGTGCGGATTCACTTCAGCATCCGGTTAGCTCTCATAACACGTGAACCAATATGTCGTACGTGGAATCCAAAAACTAAGATAGACGAGTGTGTTAGGTGTCTAAACACCACGTAGCGTCACGCCACATCTAGTCACGTGACTAAAACATCACAGCATATCTACGGAGAAAATGATGAGGAGTGGGGCAAAGTGTCCGTCCATGCATCCGTCCATCCACCCGTGCGTCCATTCGTGTGTTCATTCCTGTGCCCGCCCGTGCGCTCGATCGTGCGTTCGTCAGCCCATCCATGCGTCCGTCCGTGCGTCCGTCTGTTCATGCGTCTCTCTGTCTGTCTGTCTGTCTGTCTGTCTGTCTGTCTGTCTGTCTGTCTGTCTGTCTGTCCACCGATCCGTCAGTTTGTCCATGCGTCTGTCTGTCTGTCTGTCTGTCTGTCTGTCTGTCTGTCTGTCTGTCTGTCTGTCTGTCTGTCCATCCGTCCGTCTATCTAGTGAACACTTTATGCACCGCCATTTTGCCTCTTTTCATCATATATTCATCATATACAAATACCGCCATCCAGCGGACATTTCAAGGACTTAAGAGGTGTCTGCCTAATACTACTACTACATACATCGGGGACGCACGACCCACCGCTTAATGAGCTTCGCCCTAAAAAAAACCATGAACGGCTATTCACTAGACTAAAATTAGATTACGTAATAATTGCCCGCAGGACATGTCTAGATATGTCAAGCCATGCTTAGTACTACTTGCAAAAACCTAGTACTCTAACTCAGACTGCTCGTACAATAGCTCCACTGATGTTCGTGTACACACTCGCACCTTTCTCTTACACTCTTGCCCTTGCTATAGTGTAAATGCACCGGTTAAATGTTCTTTCGTCTTTCCAAGATGCGAGAATTGAGCATTCTTTATTAATGAGCATTCCTGAAATATGAGCCAATAGAGAACCAGGAAGGATTCTTCACTCAAAAAAAGAGATGCAGAGTTTGAAAAAAAATTTTCCCCGTATCTGCATGTAATCTTCAAATGTCGTCGAAAGACGATAGTCTTGCGTGTGGAGAGCGTGAACAATTTATTTGATGTTCTGCGCAAAAAAATTGGTGAATGGTATTGTGGAAGCGCTGCGTTAGAGTGCCTCGAGCGTGCAGCGGAGGCGAACGAACGCATCAAGCCACGTCACACGTGACACATGAGTGCTATATGACAGTTTCCTTAGAAAACAAAGCGCATGACTCTGAGACGGGTGTGCGCGCCCATCTCCGAGGTGATAAGGTGTAGAACGCAAGGTGACGGGTAGGTGCCACCACCGTCTCGTCTTAGCAAAGCGTTAGTAACACTCGCCTTTTCGTTCAAGCGTTGCATGGGCGGCGCAGCGTGATAAGCGCTACAGTTCTTAAAATTACTTATTTAAGCCTTTTCTAGTAAAAGATGCACATGCAGAACATATACGTGTTGTTATGGTGCCCCAGACATGCGCAATATTTGCTTTTAATTTGACAATTGCACGAGTATGAACGCTCATTCTTGAGCAACATTGGTGGGCGCTGCGGATATATACGCTTATATTGACCCCAGGTGGTCTAAATTGATGGAGCTTTCAACTACGGCTCTTTTTATCATTATATTGTGGTTTGGAACGTATAAAACACACAGTTAAAATTTATAATATAATATTATATTATTGTTATTAATCACTATTCTGGATTGCTTGTGGTAATGTTACGCAAAAGTGCGTCATTTCGGAGTCATTAACAAAATTAGGTGTGTTATAAAAGAGAAACGTTTTTGACACAAATCATTCCGTATTCCTCCTAGCGCCTTCTTTCTTTTGCGTTCTGGAGTCGAAATGCAGTTGATGACATCAAAATTGGAGGAGGGAAAGGTTCCCGAAAAGAAGGAAGAAGTTAGGTGATGGCACTCAAATTGGCACAAGTAAATGTAAATTTATTCATTTCTGAAAATTGGGAATCCTAGTAAAAAGGGAGGTATGAATAGGAATGAGACGGAAAGCAAAAAAACAATAGCTGCCATGAGCGTTTGCTACGAGTTTTAGTGAAGACAAAGAGTGAAAATGTGAGCAACAAAAAGACAGAGGGAAAGAGAAACAAGTATATGTGGAGAAAAAAGGGAGGAAGGTCATTGAATAAACGAATAGAAGGACAGACGTTTGCAGAGAGAGAGAGGTACATATAAAGAAGAGAAAAAGAGAGGCCAATGTAGCGGTAGGAATATAGAGAGAGAAAGAAAAAGGAAGATCACAAGGAGATACAGTGACATCAATAGAAATGTATGGATAGACAGAGAAAAAGAGAGATAATAATAAAGAAAACGCGACAACTAAAAAGAGGGAAAGGGCCGCACTGAAGAGATAGAAATAGACTTTTATCAATGAAGAGGACAATGTGGATAAAAAGATGCTTAATTCGGGATTGACAAAGAGAAAAGCATGGAGGAGTACTTGAAGAAGAGAGAGAAAGGGTTAGAGAAAGTAGGGCTCATCGGAAGGTTCATTTGTGGCCCCTCGAGAGTCTGTCGAACTTTTTCATACGCATAACGCTTGAGTTTCTTACTTCGCCGTTGCGTATCCAGTTACACTCTGGAAATTTTTTTTGTCGTTGTTGTTGTTGTTGTTGTTGTTGTTGTTGTTGTTTATTTAACACGCCAGTGTCGTCTTGTGACAGAGAAAACTTCATGGCGTGTCCCGCGTTGTAAGTCGGGTCACTGCTTTGGTGCTGACGGTGGGTCATGTACTAAGCGTAGAACGCGAAAGGCGGTAAGTTGCTTAGATAGAGAAAGGTGCAGCCACGGTTCCGTGTGGGCTCTTTCTTTGTATTGGCTGGGAAAGCCTTACACACTCTACCCCTTGTGCCATGATTCACTGGCTGTGTGAGCGACAGCGATACCTATGAGCCCTAGAAAAATAAAACAGCACTTTTACTGTCTGAAGAAAATATAGACCTAAGCATATTTTTACTTGTTAAGTTACAATATCTCAGGTTTTGGGCCCCAGAACAACGTGACTATACAAGGCGTCGTTGTCGAGGGCTCTATGAATATCGACCACCTGAGGTTCTTTAACGTGCGCGCTCATCGGAGCACATGGGTCCATAACACTTTTGCCTCCATCGAAATTGCTTCCAATTATGACTGGGCTTCGATACGGCGGCCTTCGGGTTAACATTGAAGCGCCATTACCACCCTGACAGACACCACTGGTTAGATTAATTAACACAAGCCGACTTGAAGTAAATGGACAGTGAAGAAGTAGGCACCACACGGACTTCCATTAGCGAATGAAACGTTTAGGAAGAGTTCATTTGTTAATGTGGCAATGAACTACGTGTATGATCACATTTATGCGTTCACTGAATAGAGAACCTCCTGGTTTTACAAAAATTGTCACATCAAATGTGCAGTATTTTTACTAAAAAATCTAAAAGAAAGAAATACATCATAGGAGACTAACGAACACGCTGGTCGCGATATTTCGATCACTCCGGAAAGGATTAAAACATTTTTTAAAGGCTGTATAACGTATCGCTGCTAGAGGTAAGCAGTCATCTCTAATAAATAAGCTACCACATTTTGTATGCGCACTGAAAATTTTCCGACTTTGGCATTCGTCCGGTGTTTTTTTACATGTATACGACTTTTTGAAGATGTTTATTTAGTACACTGACAAAACAAAACTCTTATTTGAGCATCGTGTGGGTATTCGATTCCAAGAAGGAAAATTCAGCGGGATCCTTCTCTATTTGAGTCATGAACATTCATTGCATGAAGTGTGACACGATACTTGGATACATTTATTAAATAATTAGAAAGGAAAGCAAGCAAATGCTTCACATAACAGTGACGCGCTTTTGACTAGAAGGCCAAACTTGAGCTTGGGGCTCTTCTATGTGAAATTTGCACGTTTTTCAAATATTTGCACAAGTTCATACTTATGAGATAGCAGGCTCGGTCAAGAAAAGAAAAGTTCATCTCTTTGTGAAGACTGGCTTTGGACATTAACGCAAATAAAGAAAAGACCTATCGAAGAGCATTTCGATGTTAAACGATCGTAGTGATCTAAGCTGACGTTTCGCGCTCTCAACGTAGTCGACATAAGTAGTCTCGATATCGTAAAACTTTGCCGGACAAGCCTCATCGGAAACAGCGCAGGCGTTTGAGCTTGTAAACGAGGGCAGGCACAGATAAAGTTCGAGTGACTGGGTGTTCGTGCCCTTTTTTGTGCGCTAACTACCCCTTCCGTTCTCTTTCACCACTCTTTGGAATAATGGCGAACAGTTTTTTGAACACTTACTTTTTTTTGCTAAGCTTTAACTTCATACAGTTTTGAGCAAATGGCCTTTGCCAAAGTAACTTCCTACCTTATATTTGTTTTTCCTTCCAATGAACGAACGTCCACAGAATGTGGCACGTTATGCAGTGATCCAGTGCTGCCGTTGCCACGCTTCCCTTCGCTCCAGCCCTTCTAAGTGTGAGGCAACCTGCGTAACGCTGCAAGGAAGGCCTCCTTTCAATGTATTTTGTTGTCTTTATCACCCGTATAAGGTCACGTTGCGTAATAAATAGGCATTAGCTGGAACTTAGGGGTGTTTGAAATTGGTCAACACAGGTCATTTCTTTACATTTTTTTATTTTTTTTATTATTCACTTTAGTAAAAGTGACCCATCTTAGGAAACTATGCCATGGCGTGCTTTTCTGCCTAGGAGGCTATAACCAGTGTGTTTCATTTAAGCCATTGCGAAACTAGGGAGAACCCGATCTGAACGATAGGTTGCGATGAACGCAAGAAGAAATGGCAGGGCACAAAACTAAAATACAAAGGCAAGACGGAAACATTTATATTAGGTAAGCAACAGCTATAAACTAACTTTTTCTGTAAGGTGTGCCACGGTGTAAGGACGGCTACGGTGAATGGCAGCTGACTCAAAGGTCATCGGTTCCATCCCGACAGAGGTGGTCAAATTTCGACGGAGGTCAAATGTAAGAGGAGCGTGTATTGTGCGTTTTTAGTTCACGTTAAAACACCGGGTGGTCAAATTTACTGGTGCCCTCCACTACAGCGTCACTTATAATCATGTCGCATTGGACGCAAAATTTTAGATATATTTATTAACTTCCCTCTAAGCAATATGGGAGGCTCTACAAGAGTAAAGCTGGTCTGATGGCTTTGCTTGTTGTGTATCAATTATTTCAGCTTTTTATTTGAGGGAATTCTCTACTACACTATTACTGGCAATTTTAGATGAAGGCGAAAATGCTGTAGGCTCATGTGCTCAGATTGTGTGTGTGCGTGTGTGTGTGTGTGTGTGTGTGTGTGTTGGTAGATATTACGCGGCTCCTGATAGATAAAACACGGTCTTGCCGAGATCCCTTTAACCAGTTATGCTTCTGTAGTCTAAACTAAGCTAGAATACTCAACTATCGTACGGGATACTTACACTGAAACCAACATTGATGTGCTAGAAAGGACACAACATAAAGCAGCAAGGTTTATCTTCTCTAAATATCATTCCAGTGACTGATCAAGGGTCCTAATGGCCTAGGACAACTTTCAATCTTTGCAAGAAAGAAGAAAATCTGACAGCTTTAAGTTTTTATTGCTGCTGTGTAACGATAAGCTGTCCCTTTCCCTTGAATCTTATATTAAACCTTCCATATTGTTGGCCGAACAAGACATCGCCACTCTTCCACATATTGATGCCTTACGATGCCAGAACCAAAATATTTAGGCCTTCCTTTTGCGCTCGAGCAGAAGTGAACTGGAACAGACTACCTACTCTTTAGTACACTCAACAAACGCGATGCTATCGCATTCATTACATCCTAAACATAGCTGTTCCCTTATCTAAATTTCATTATTTCTGCAGACACTTTTGTACATTGATTAGATAGTTACGTATCGTTTATCTTTATAAAAAAGGCATTCTTCTTCCTTGCGTGACATTTTTCAGTGCTTGTTTGCTTGTTGGTAAATTCACTTTGCGGTTGTTTTGCATAGATCCTTCCTGTATGTTATTATTTTTACTTACACACTTTGTAATGTTTGCTTGCACCTTTAACCCTCCTCGGTGGGCCTCGCAAAAGCTGCAGTATTCCTAAATTAATAAAATAAATAGACAAAACGAAAACTCTGGGCACCAGCACAACCAGTTCTCATGCCGAACATTTTAACGCGTCTCTCTATCCCCCATCCGGCACATCAGGAATTACGTCAGCTCCTAAGAGGCATGCAGCCCACTTTCAACCTGCACAGTGACTGCGATTTCCCCTCACGGTTCTTCCGATGTGTATCCTACTAGATGTTTCCAGGGCCGAGCACTTCTCCAAGGAACGTTAATTATTACGCCGAAAAGAATCAGAGTGTGAGGAAGTCAAAAAAGAAATCAAGTTAAACTCAATGTCCTGCATCGAATCTACCGTCCTGCTCCTCTATCGCACCTTCTCGCGTGGTGCCCTCCCTCTTCCAACTGCTCTCTCATTGTTTGTAAGTCGTTTTCTGTAATATCGCCCTCCCATAGCCTTTTCCGGTGGACAAGGCAATAACAGGGCTCTCGCTCCGTCCGTCACGACTGTGTGCGCGAGTGCGCACGAGTGCGCAATCTAATCCCTTTGTGCGAACGTGCAAACAGCTGGCGTTGCACGGAAGCTCCAGCCTTAGGGAGAGGACAGATTTTTGCGAAGCCGAGCGTAGGAGAATGCTCAACCGAGATTGTAAAAGTGCCAATGAAGCGAAAAGGTTCTGCCTTGTAAGCTATGTGTTCTTTTCTTTCTTCTTTTATTTCTGCTCTCAGACGGTCATATAGATATTGCATTGTTTTCTTTCGCTCGGGATGAAAACAGAAAGAAAACAATAATTTAGCTGGAAAGATTCTTTGTTTACGATGGAATGATTATCCCGATGTAGATGTGAATGGCCATTTGCTGAATGCTGCGAGCACTGGCTCGCGTTGCACCTGAGCTCCCTCATACACAAGCGTTGCACCCAACACCCATGTTCCGAGACACTAAATTTAGGATATTTGAAAATCCAAAAAATTGAACGAGAAATAGTGAACCCTAATTATATCAGTAAAGCTAGAGATGAGAATGTCAGCGTGGTGTTACTTATATTTTAACCACCCATGAGGTACGTTGATTTTGTCGACAAACATCTGCTAATCAATACGCATGTCCGTGATCTCTCAATAGTTGTGGCGTTTATTGGGAGGAGGCGTTTTTGTTGACTTATGTATAAGTAGTGAACTTTCAAGAAACATTCAGTTAGAAGTAGATCGCTAATCCTGCCGTGTTTGTTTCTTCTTTGTCCTTTTATTTTCACGCTGCTTCTTGTTATTCGTGCTGAAAGTGAGCATCCACCCCTGAATAGAATTTTTCTCTATTTCAAAAGCGCTGAATACCTTAGCGGACTCACAAAATATGGAAGATGAAAAATAGTGCTTTTGTTGCCACTACCACAAACTCGAAAAGCAATAACCCCAAGAACAAAGGACATCTAAAGCTCTCAACACACCAACAACCATCACTGCGCTGAGAAAGAAGAAAGCAGAAATGCACCGCTGTGGCCCCATAGTGGACTGTTAAGTCATTTGGGAAGAAAGTTGAGGGAGTCATAGAATCCTAGGAAAACAACAAGGGTGGCCCCTAACGGTAGAGGTCAACAGCGTTTCGAGCGTGGTCCTGCGCGTACTCCGATTGCCATCATAAATCTCGGCGCCGCCTCCCTTTGTCTCATTTCCTTGTTTTCTCTTTCTCAACCTCAATCTGGTGGGGGTGGGAGCAACGCTATTTCAGCTCCCACAATGTTTCGGCCTTGCCTTGTTGGAGCGACTGCTGCCCTGGTGGGAGTCCTGCAGCTTTCGAGCTGCCGACAGCCCCTACACACCTCGAGGCCAACCTTTCCCTATCTTCTCTCATTTGTTCCCGCTCCTTTCTTCGCTCTATCTATTTCAACAATTTCTGTTGGCATCCGCGTACAAGGGCGCCGGGCGATGAGCGGACCTCGCTTTTTGGTCGTGGGAGTCTAGTTGTTAGGTGTCGTGATTTGACTATCGTTTAGGGGCAAAACTCCTAAAGCTATGGGTCTGTACATGCTTGCCTCTCTTCGTGGTGCGTGATCGCCTAGTTCTATGACTCACTCATCAAGTGGCGCTAGTGTGAACGGACGGACGGATGGATAGACGGATGAATAGACAGACAGACGAGCTTACGGACGGACGGATGGATAAATGAACAGACAGACAGACAGACAGACAGACAGACAGACAGACAGACAGACAGACAGACAGGCAGGCAGGCAGACAGGCAGACAGACAGACAGACAGACAGACAGACAGACAGACAGACAGACAGACAGACAGACAGACAGACAGACAGACGGGTGGACAAAGAGACAGACAGACGGATGGACGGATGGATGAATGTACATTGTTTACCGATAAAATTCTCCAAAGCTTCACCCCACTCATCATCATTCACTCCAGGTATGGCATAATTTTTTGTTTGATCTTCAGACGATAGGCTGTAAGGCACCCTTTGGTTGCTAATATGGAATGATGGAGAAAATAGGGTGTGAAGTCTGGCGGCATTTAGTGCAAACTGAATTTCTCGTGTGCTGGCCTCCCTTCGGGATGAAGATTGATGCCTCAAAGGGAGGAAGGAGGGGTTCCTAGAAATGCATTCGTTCTTCCCTTGTGGAACGGCACTGGATACGTGAGCCAAGAGATACCACCTGATTCTCACACGAAACGTTGACATCTTGTTAGAAATATTCGCTGCAATGACAAGCACATAGAAAACTGTATTATACGAAATAAAGAAAAAAAAACTGTCTTCGCAGGAGCACCGATTATTGGATCATACTACAATACTACATTCCGGCCATGAAGAGGAAAAGAAGGAAAGAAGGATTGTCCAACCGGTGAATGAAAACAAGTAGAGGCAACCAATAGTAAGGGAGCCTAAATTTCACGGCGTTTGCTTCGTGACCTTAAAGGGAATGCGGTCCATCACTTTCTGCAATCCAGAATGAACATGAGAGGAAAAATGCTATGCAGGATTGAGATAAGAGAAGAATAAAGCAGCCGAAACTCTGGCATGTTGCTAATCTAAATTTTCACGTTTGATAAAGCATGAAGGAAAGATGCCGTAAAGGGGCAGACATAAAGAGGTTCGCGTATCCCGTTTCTTTGTCACGTTGTAAATGTTGATAAGAACCCTAAGGAGAATGAATAAAGGATGCAGTGTACACCGATACAATGCTCTCAATCGTCGGGAGCGTCTGTGCTACAATTGAAGCCATATGGGGTGGCATAACATCGAACTAGCCAGTGTTCATGAAGGACTGAGAGTAGGCACATTTCAACCATCGATTGTGACAAGCTCAACAGATATCTCGCAACAGCTTAATCTTTTTAACACGCCTCTTTGTGTTTCTGATATAGTGGGCGTATGTATAGCACATGAGCGGATGCTTCACTCATTCAACGCTGGACCTCAAAACAGATACTTAAACACACCATCGACAAAAAAGCAAGGTGGCCTGGGTACAACTATAGCGTCATTGAAAGCGCAAAAAAGATACACGCTAATTTTCGGTGGAAGTTAAACCATAGAGTAATAAATATAAAGTTAAACGAGGACAATCCCATAGGCCCCTGCTTCTGATTTGGGTTCGCAGCAGTCCAAACGACCGTGATTGTCAGCTGTGAAACGGCCTTATCTGTCCTACAGAATCGGCCGGCTCGTTCTATCGATATCCGTGTTGAAGTCTGATAACTGCGTGCTAGATTTTGCCTTTATGATTTAGCCAGAACTCGGAATCCGTTCCGATCACCTATACGGCGAGGCACGACGCTTGAATATGGTGACCAATATGGAGCAGGTGGTGTTACTACTGTGGTATTCCGAGCGTGATGTGGTTGTGAGTTTGTGGCTGGCTGCGGCAGCAACACAGCAGGTGTGTGAATGACTATAGGAAACGATTGGCAACGGCATTCGGACACGCCCACTACTGACCTTCGCAGAGAACAAGGAATCTTCATCTGGTTGCTGGTAAGTGCGAAATGCAGAAGCTGATGTGTTGAGCACATCATCTTACCATTTTTCTTTTCTTTTTTTTGTAGCGAGCTCTAGCTGGATAGTGGTTAAGCGGATAGCTTATTTGATGACTTCTCAAGAATGCACTTGTAAGCGGGCAAGCAGTTCTTCGTACAAGGAACTTAAAGAAGAAAGGGGCTCTATAAAATAATGACGTTTTCTTTCATATGCGAGACGTTTGATGCGGCCTTGTCATACGCAAACCTGGTATTAAGAAGCAGAGGGTTTTATGTGGTATACCTTGAATTGTGTAAATCAATTTCTGCTGCCGTGTATACAATTTATATCAAACATGTCTAGAGCAGTCGAAAGCCCCACTCTTACTGTTCCATTCTTCCTGAGAATATCGCCCAAGGACTGAGCAGAACGAGTGACTATCTTTAGAACCACAAAAACCGCCTGATTATAATTATTCTATGCTATACAGTGTGAAGTACCAGGGTGAGAAAACTGTGTTCCCAGAAGAGTGGTTTGGATTTGTTTCAACGACCACTAAGATAGCATAGCCGAATGCATTTTTCGCTTTGTTATACCTGTATTTGAAATGCTTATAAAAATTAGCGATGGCGTTTGTGTAGGTTTATATAAACAGTGTGCGTGTGAATTCAAAGGCTTATTTATTCTCGCTTTTATATATTCGTTTGATTTGTTCGGAGAGTTTAATTCGCAGTATAGCTATGCGCCGATACCACATCATCGAGTGCAAGGCTTTTCAAATCACTTTTTTTTTTTCACATACTGCTTGCTGGTTTCTATGCGTGCAGATGAGACAGCGGCGCCAAATAGCGTTATTCTACAGCAATAATTGATGTGCTGGTCATTAGGAAGGAGGAATTTATTGTCAAGAGATTGCAATGTAATTCGGCTGAATGGGGCCGAGTGAATCCGGCCTCTGTGGCCGCACCCGCTGTGCTTACAAGGTTGGGGGCGCGTGAAGACCGCGAAATTGTGCAGAAATGAGTTAGCGAGGAAAGATTTTGTGGCATTATTGGTAATTGAAGTCGGTGAAAGCACGCACTTCACTTTCGGTGATGGGGAATGACAGCGATAATTAATTCGCGTGCTCGGGAATGTAGCCGCAGCATGCGTCTAAATGCACTGCCACAAGAGGTTTTAGATGGACGCAGCAAAATTGACCAAATGTCAGATGAATTGAAGCTGAGGAAAGGGTCTACGCTAATTAAAGATGACAGAAAACAATAAGCGATGACGTTCGCCGGATGGTGCTGCATTCATTATAGCTTTCATTTAATAAATACAAAAAACGAATTAATGCTGTGCGTTTGTTTAAAAAACGTGGTGATGGCTTAGCTCGACTTGGTTCCATTGTGCAAACGAAAGGTAAACAATTATTTAGGGCAACAAAACTGAGTGACACCTCTGCAATCTTTCACTAACAAAGTAAACTTTTTTTTCATTTCTTAACCCTTACACCCCCTTGCGGGTCTCCACACAACTCATTTGCAACCTTGCACTCTGTGTGGTGTAAAATAAGAATCTACTTCTCTCGAGTTTACTCTATTATTCCCCTCACCCCACTTGTAGGGTAGCAATCTGTATGTAGCCTAGTTAACCTCCCTACCTTTCTTATATTCCCTCTCTCTTGTCATTCTTGTTTAGGCTTGTTTACCCTCGTAGCCGAAGCATAGTTTGCCAACCATACGATATTGCTAGTCGAACGTTGGTCCGTACTAGGAGCCCGCACTACCGTTGTTTCTTCTATTTCTAAAAACGTTGCTGAAGTATAACGTGAGGCGACCATTTGTAACTCGTCACTGCCCTTTTTCTGCGTCCTTGTCCTGATGCCGAGCTCACAGTAGTTTTCATTCTTCTCTCGTTTCAGCATGCTACTTTGTGCTCTGGTAACACGTATTTGTCTTAACAAGTAAGCAAGCCGAGCGACGTCCGAAAGATGGTCGCGTGCAGTTTCTCGGTTTCACCTTAGGAACCACGCGGATAGCTTCAAATCAAATTAACAATGGTCCTCGCTCCAATGGAGTCTTTTAATGCGAAATTAAACGAACCAGGTCAGACTCTGGCACTGTGATTGTTAAAGCTACCGTGGGAATGGCGCATACACAAATTTGCCTAGCATTAGTGCTTGCGGGCTTTCATGGCACTTGTGGCTTTTTTTTTCATTGTGGTGTTTCGGTTTTCTGTCAAATAACAGAACAAATCGTTGTGAACTTGGTGACCCGATTTCAATTTGTGAGGAAGAACAAAAGTTTATCTATTAAAAAGAATGCGTTGGCACTAAAACAGTGCACCACTTCGTGGTCAAGCCCCTATTCTTAGGCACCAATGGATATGGCCAATATTGCAGCCCTCCTGACTACCCTCAGTTGATACCTCAGTTGAAGCAACGCCCAAGTGCTGAAATCCTTGTTAGCCGAAAGGCTACTTTCCAGGAAAAAAGATGGTGGCAGGCGCACCTAAAGGTCACTCTATTCGCGCCTTTTGTTGAAAAACCAAGTGCGCACTCCTGATGTGCAGAAATGAGCATGCACTATAATAGGCAATCAAAAAGCCACCCGTAATACACGTATATGTGAGCGTCGTTAACCGATACTTGATGTTCTCTCGTTCGTGCGCCTAAAGGCGATCGGCTTCTGATACGCAATACTGATCTTTTTATCGAGGTCAGATGTCTTTCTACGTTGCCGCACTTGAATACCATTTTTCGTTGCTTTGTTTCATCGCTTCACGCACAGCCGTCGTTCTTGCCTGTAGCAATATAATGGTTGCGCTGCTTAGCATATTTGTGACGGTTCAGTTCACCGCTTGCATGACGGAAAAACGTGGAAGGAAGCATTACCCAGTTTAACAAGAAGTAAAAAGAATGAATGAAGATAACTAATCAATATATAAAAAGATAAAGAAAAGAAGAAAAAATAAAGAGAGAATATGAAAGAAATGAAGAGGGAAAAAGAAAAAAAAGAAGGTGAAATAGAGATAAAGGTACGAAAGAGAAAAAAAGTAAAAGGAAGGAAAAAGAGAAAAAGATGGAATAAGGCAAGCAACCCAAAACCTTCCCTTGCCCCTAATTTCATATTAAGGAAAAAAATTTATTGTTAAACTTGAATAGATGATCACCACTCGAAAGTACGGCTTTTATTACGGCTGCTTGAACGCGGTACTGTCCCTCGATTGAAAACGCGCTGTGGTTATTAAAAAAATTGCTGATACGATTCCTCGAGTTGCCGTCGATGATCACTCGTAAACCATCTCCAGTCGAGGTCGAGTGTTAGGCAGATTTACACTGCAGAATACCAAGGTGCAGTGTATAATAGACGTCGCAGGGCAACGCTTTTGGCTAGCTGCTTTTTCTTGCCTTCATGTCCTTGGCTCGTACCCAAACTGAAATTTCAATCGTTAGTGCACATGTGGTTGGCAAAATATATTCGGCAGGAAAGTCGAAAGGGGCTCAATAAAGGTCAGAGCGCGTATGTTTTACAAACAAGTGCTGGAATAACCATCAGTTCAAAGTCAAAATTGAAGAAGCTCGCAAAGCTAGACTTGAGCGTCACCAACATGACTGGTATGTCGGGGTTTCAGAAGCACATGTTTGCCTTCTTTCTGCTCTATTTGGTGCAGTAGGGGCACGGAGTTGTAAAATATAGAGAATAAAGGCTATTCAACAGACTCCGACTTTTTTTACACTCACCCCCCCCCCCCCCCCCTGAACAAGCTCACGCATCCTACGCGTGACCAAGTTCCTTCCATGTACAGTGACGCCAACTCGGCGATCGGTGACGTGACGCACCACGCAGCTCGTCCATTGGTCTTAACCAACTGTAAAAAAGCAGTAATGAAGTCGACGTCAGTGATCGCCGAGATGACGTCACTACCCGTGAAAGGAGGTTGGTCAGGAGTACGAAAGATGCGTGAGCTTGTTTGGGGAGCGTAAAAAAACGAACCTAAAGCCTGTTGACTGGCTCTTTGAGAATTCACTAAAGCACAATCCTTCAGACGCGCATATTATAGCAGAGAAAAGGGCTCAAAATAGTGAAAACGAAGCTTCGAACTACCTGAAGTTGATCCGCATGGCACGAATTTTCGATCATTAAAGGTAGACGCGTGCAGACAGGGACAGACGAAAGAAAATCGGAGCCACACAAACGCCGACGATTGTGTTCTCATCTCTTCTATTGTGACCGCGTCTGCTCGACGACTTGCTTTATTGTGACGCTGTGGCGGTACAACCGTTTTTTTTTTTCAATTTGTATGCCCATTATACAAGGCAAATAATGACTTAGAATCTCGCCGCGATATTTCCAATCGTCGTCAACACCGCTGTTCTATAATGCAGCGGGCTGTTACGATTATCAAATAGATCATAAATACTACCATTTTGCCTGTTTACTTCCTTCGTAATTGTCACTTTATACGCATCCTTGATTCCGCTTCCCCTCATGTTATACAACTGAAATAAAGTTCATTATGAATTGGCCTTAGGCGTCTCGAAATATGAGATGATTTGTTCGCTTTCTTCCCGGTTGATTGTATTGATGCTATCTCCGAAAACAAGTGTAACTTTCCTTTGCTTGATGCTGCTTGCAAAGCTTTGCATTGCCCCCTCTATCCGTCCCGTTTCACCAAGCGACGACGTTATCGTGCGACGTTTCATTTTCTCGCCTCCTAATGAGAACGTGATATCACAAACTTTGGCAACGTGTGACGTCAATTCACGTTGCTCCGTGATTACTTATTCATTTCTTGTGCTTATGCCAAGGATTCGTTCTCACGCTTAATGAGACATTTATATTTTGGCCTCAACATGTAGCTTTAAAGCCACAGTGAATTGGGAACACTCTGAAGCAACTGCTTATGCCCTCGCAGATAGCTACATGTTGTTTCACGAGCAACGAATGAATGGCGATAGTTATTAAACGAAATCGGCTGCTGATTCGCAGGTTGCGGGATCGAATCCCGGCTGCGGCGGCTGCATTTCCGATGGAGGTGGAAATGTTGTAGGCCCGTGTGCTCAGATTTGGTTGCACGTTAAAGAACCCCAGGTGGTAGAAATTTCCGGAGCCCTCCACTACGGCGTCTCTCATAATCATATGGTGGTTTTGGGACGTTAAACCCCACAAATCTATCAATCAGTTATAAAACCAAAAATCCTCGTTTCTGTTATACTGCAATGGCTGATACATCGTCTACTTGAAAATACAGCACGAGTGTGTTCAACACTATTAACAACAAAAATTCAAGCGCCATATTTCACGAAATGTTGTGGTGCTTGTATTCAAACTTTCTTGATTACTGGGCGTAATTTTTGGCGCATAACTCTGTCTTGACCTATCGTAACTCAGCGCTCACTGAATACAGCATAAATGATGGAGGCTCCGCTGAATATAACTGAATACAAAATCGATTCTACCAACAGCGAGACAGAGAAGTAGTTCGACCATTCGCACTGCCTGCACTCGCAGCGAAGTGGGTTATTGATTTGCCGTGATCGACTGCAAACGCGACACAAATGAGGCGCAATGCGAAAGGCGCAGATAGGAGAAACAACCCATTTGCACCGTAGTGGGAGGAACGAGCATCGTTTTTTGACGTGCATCGATCCTGAACATAGAGATAATTTGTTCTCGCGAATGGAATAGGCGTTTCTACGGTCGCCTTTTCGTCAGGGCTCAAGCCGAGATGTTTTACGCGATACGGTCGTTGCGAACTTTCTTTACATAGAGTAGTATAATTTAGGAGCGGAGTTTTTTTTAGATTTGCGGCGAGTCACGCGAACAGGAATTATGATTATCATTAACGAGTACAAGCTTCCTTCATCTTCTTCAACTTCTGCTTCAATTTCAGAACGGGTGCGCCTAGTTGTCAGGCGTGCAATACAAGAAATATCATGCGCGAGTCCGTTACGTGATCAAATGTCGCGTAACATTGCGCAACAACAAGCCAAGGGACTGAAAAAAACGTGAACAAAACTTACGTAGTACACATTATTATTGATGTCACAGCAAAAATTTAACATGTCTTCACTTCGCGCATCCCGACCCATCCCCTAACATTTCGCGACGTGACTGAAATTACGCAGTATCGAGTGATATTTAGTCAGGGGACATGTCCCCACTATCAACTACGGAACAGCCAGTCACGTCATGAACATCATATGACCTATTGGACATTTGACCTGTTGAGCCTTTGACACAGACATGGAGGATTGTTCATGGCCTACCAACATCGAAACATCAACATCGTCCCTTCAAGTGTCTGTCTCTCCACCAAGGCCGCACCGAAATTGAAGTAGCAGAAGATTTCTGCATGAAAATTGCCGGTCAGGCGTCCGCGTGCCCCACGCGTCACGTAGAAAACGCCCCAATCTGCAGAGATTCAAGAATGAACACATTTTGTTCTTTAGAGAAATTCCAAGCGGCCTTGACGGCATGCAAACGATCTTCATCGCTGGGACCGGATGAGATCACGTACATATGGCTCTTTGCAACCTCGGTGAAGCAGTTAGACAGGCCCTTATATCCGTGTACAACGATTCGTGGAGCAGAGAATTTGTCCCTCATTAGTGGAAATCCAGCCACCTCGTCCCTGTGCTTAAACCAGGTAAATTTCCTCTGGACTTGACCTCTTATCGCCCCATCGTGCTTACCAGGTGTTTCGGGAAACTGATGGAGATGATGATTTTGACTCGCCTAGAATGGTACCTGGAGCCCCACGAGATATATCCTGATGCTATGACGGGATTTCGGCGTGGGCGGTCTGCAATTGATAACGTTATTGACCTTTCTCGTCTGTGCAGCATCAAAAAAGGCTGAAAGGTTTATCCGCGGCGATGTTCTTGGACGTGAAAGGTGCATGCGATAATGTATCACATGAAGCCATTCCGGATGTCATGGAAATAGTTGGATTAGGGTGTCGGGTTTAGCAATGGATCGACAGCTATTTGAAAGGCAGAACTTTCTTTGTACAGACGGAGAATGGCACAAAACGCATCATTGCATCCGTCGTGGTGTACCTCAAGGTGGTGTTCTTAGCCCCACACTTTTCAATCTAGCGCTCCTCGGCCTGGTTCACACACTTCCAGAATCAGTCCATCTATCATTATATGCAGATGACATCTGCATCTGGGCGTTAGGCGTAACACGCCTTCATTTGCGTGCCCGGCTTCAGAGATCGGCTACACTAGCGACAAAGTACCTGAAATAACGGGGACTAGATCTGTCATCAGAGAAGTGCTCGCTTATAGCATTCACGCATAAGGCGATGAGTCCATATGTTAATAAACTCAACGGACACACGATCAACTGCGTGAAGACCCACCGATTCCTCGGAGTCATAGTTGATGGCGACCTCTCCTGGAGCCCTCACATCACCCACATGCAAACGAAACTCACCATGATCACCCACGTGCTCAGGGTTCTTGCTGGAAAAACGTGAGGTGCATCGGTACGAGCATTGCTTCAACTTTACTCTGTTCTGTTCCTCTGTTATATGCGCTACAGCTTACCCGCGCTTCGGGGGATCCGAAGAACAAACTTGAATGTCCTCCAGTCGACCGAAGCCCAAGCACTGCAAATATGCCTTGGTCTCACGAGATTTGCGTCTACAGCAGCGACAGTGATTATTGCGCGTGTTTATCCAGTCAACGCATACATCCACGTAGACGCTTTGACAATGCAGCTAAGACATTTGGTTCGGCTTCCATCACATCACCTCACCTCACATCGAACTTCTAGGCCCCACTCAGCGTTCAGCACAACTGTAGATCAGCATTGTGCAGTTTTTCCATTGCACTTCACGCATGCAGCACTACCACCGTTACCATTGTGGTGCCTACACCCACTCAAAGCCCTTCTTATAACTTCTGGCATGCAGAATAAGAAAGCGTCGTCGCATCTAGCCTCGAAATAGGCCAGATTAGCCTTCCTGCAAGAGAAGCACAACGGACGCCTTCACATTTGCACGGATCGCTCTGTGTCTTCAGTAAGCTCAGCAGGGGCGGTGGTTATTCCTACGGGGCACATCACAATTAAATTCATGACATCGTATTTGACGTCATCGACAACTGCAGAACTCGCCGCCATACCTGCAGCTCTGGAGTTTATAGTTGAAAAACGTTCGGGAACTTGGTCTATATTCTCGGGCTCGAAGGCACCTCTTCGGTGTTTTATGTCACCCTTTCGCCATTGACCTAATGAACAGTTAGTAGCTGAAATAAGGCTTATTCATCACGAGACTATCGAGAAACACCGCAGCGTAGTATATCAGTGGATACCAGGTCATTGCGGTATATATGGCAATGACCGCGCAGATGAGGACGCTAGATCTGCACATGACAGTACCCTATACACAGCCATCCCATTCTGAAGAACCGACACAGCTGCAAGACTTCGTTCGCTTGCACGTATTCTCACACTGGTGCAGTGGAACTCAACAGAGTTCACAAATGCCCGCCTGCATAACTTGGATCCCGATCTGCAGCTTCGTCTTCCGTCAGGGATGTCTCGAGCTGAGGAGACTCTTCTATGCCGCCTGTGGCTTGGAGTAGCCTTCACGAACGTATACTCCTATCTCATTGGAATGGCCAGCTCTTCTACATGTACGTACTGCAGCTGCGAAGAAACCATCGCGCACCTTCTATGTGAGTGCACCCATTTCAACTTGCCAAGACAAGAACTGACTGCAGCTCTGAATAGACTAGATGATCGGCCTTTGTCGGAACAAAGGATTCTGGGTCATTGGCCGAGCCCATCATCAGCCCAGAAGGCTTTGAAAGCTCTGCTACGCTTTTTGCGGACAACTGACCTCAGAGAGACTTCAGTGTCTTATACTCTTTGATGTTGCCTTTCCTCTGTCGCTATTTCTTTTGTAATTTCACTCTCTAACTCTTCATTCGCAACTTTTCTTTTTATCCTCTTTTATTCCCCTCATCCCTTTCCCCTGCACAGGGTAGCCAGCCGGTCTAAGAACTAGATAACCTCCCTGTCCTCCCACTTAAACTTTCCTCCTTCTTCCTTGACCTGTTTAGTCAAGTCGAGCCATATACTTGACACTGCTAGTAAAAACTTGGCATCTCTAGCAAAATCTTGCCATTACTAGCGTTACTTATCTCTGTCGAACACTAGTTCTTCTGATGGCTCGAGCTGGGTATCTTAAAAGAAAACTGAACGACTATATTTTTAGTGTTACTATTGGGTCTAACTGATGAAATTGACTATGGAAACAAGAGGAAATGTCATCGTACGACTTGCATCGATCTCGAAATAGATATAGGGTATAAGGCAGACTAGAAGAGTGAGAAGTGAGATGGCGAGATAGACTAAATCCAGCAGTGTGTATGGAGAAGGGGTGGAATCGGTTCGGGAACCACTCAGCTGCTGCACGGAAGGATCCACCAAGACAGCGCACTTGAAGTATTTATAGATTCCCGAATCGCAATCATTCCATCATCTGCGTGAGCAATAACTCAGACGGTGAAATAAAGGACGCAATCACAATGTCACAGTGGTCCATGTTGTTTGACCCAGTCTTCGAAGCACGTTGGTACTGAAGACAAAAAAACTGCACCATCATATGAATTTTCACCATTTATAACAACGGGACTTACTCTGTATTGTATCTAGAGTCTCTCTTCTTTTTTAACACCTCCTAGCAGTGCTTGTTTGTCGAAGACAAAAAATTTTGCACTCAGCAACACAAGTAGTGAATCGAAGGTCTGTGTTTAGATCGTATAGCACTCTCTGCAGAAATATTTTCTGTTTTTTTAGCTAACACCAGCAAAAACGTAATCAGAATTTACGTTTTTTGTTTATTCAGTTCTTTCTTACCACTTGAATAACTCTGTCAGACAGGCGCGTTAAACACTATATTCGGAGAGACACGATAACGAAGACGTTTTAACTCAGTCGTGGTGTGCTTGGCTTCTTCGCAAAACAGCTAGACAGCAATGAAAGTCTCTACCGTATCGAATCAGCTTATTAGAAGCTTATGGGAAACTGAGGACTACAGTGGACACCGTCCTACGCCCTGTCCGGCTGATCTTGTTGACTCATCGAACTAAAACACGCAAGGCTGTCCTTTAGGATAAATGCCCAACGAAAAAGATATGGCTGGTGGCAGATGTGAGCTTCTCATCTGAGACTTCCACTAGAAGTATTCGAACTTCTAGTGGGCTGTCACATAGAAATTTTGCGCCAACTACGCAGCAGCAATGTGGCGACAACACTTCAAAGATACAAGGTGCAACGTACAGTACACTTCGTGATGCAAGTGCGAACCAATCAGAGGTGCTGCTGACGTACACTGCTGACCCTGTGGACATGCTACCTTTTGGTGGTCCCTTGAGCATAACGAAGTGAGGTCTTCCTGTAAGCATGCTCCAGCAAAACGTCTTCGCATCGGAGCAACCAGCACTAAACGTGAGAGCTACTCCGGACAATAACTCCACGCCTTCCTCTTCTTAGTGTTACCTGACGTCCAAATCATCCCAACTTTGTTGAGGTCACCTCCTCCCGCTGTATTGCTAGGACATAGCTTCAGTGCCCACAAAATATGAGCGAAAGGTCCTTGACCATGCTCTTGAACTGTGGTAGTTGTTATTTCGTACTCGTCCTCTTTTTACTTGCGCGTTCATCTCGTGGGTCCATCGCGTTTAAGCAGCCTGCTTTAGGTGTTGAGTTTTGATACTTGTTGGTTCGCTCTCGTCCTCTGTTTGTTCTTTTCGCGTATCAATTCTGCTTGAGGTGTGTGCTGCAAATGTCGTGCTTCTTGCCGTTTTTTCACGTGAGTTTACAATTGGTTGCCGTAGTGTGCATTCCTTCACCCTGGTGGTGAAGCTGTGCTCAATAGACAATCAACTGAATTTTTCTGAAGACAAATTTCTCTCTCGTGTTATTTCGATTCTTATGACAGAGGAATGAGCTTCGCTTTGGGTTTTTTCTATTTGTTGAGCTTGCTTTCTGTGATCTCCGTGACTTTGTTTGATGATCACCGATGTCGAAGCATGTAGTGAGCCCATGAACTTCTTACACAGGACATTTCAGTTTTACATTTTTTCATAAGCTTACCTTGTTTCGTTTTATCTGAACCAGAGAAATATTTTTTTAAACTGATGGTACTACTGAGAAAGCTGATACTAAGCACAAAATCGCGAGCACGCTGCCGCGTAGGTTAGTAATATAAATATATAGCGTTTTACGCTCCAAAACCGCAATATGAATACGAGAGGCGTCGTATATAGTCGTGGCCTCTGGAAGTTTCGACCACCTGCTGTTCTTTTTCGTACACTGACATCACACAGCACATTAAACAATTCCGGCTGTACTGAAATGCGATGGACACTGCCGGGATGGAAACCGCGACCTATGAGTCGGCTGTATAGCACCGTATGATCCACCATGGCGGTTCACTGATCCACCATGGCGGATCCTGAAGCACACATCAACTGTACAATAAGAGACGAATGTATCGTCAATACAAAGTTAATCTTATCACCGTTAGGAATAGAGTTCTGTTTGCGCGAATAGAGTGTGGTTAGATAGAGTTGATGTTTTCGAATAGGTAACTACTCTACTCATAACCTAGTGTTGGTTTCCTTTTCTTTTTTGTGCGAAATATATACTACATTTGGCCATTTTTGCAGAGGAGCATCAGCAAGTTCAGAAAGACCTCAAACAAAAGTGATGCCGTGAATGACGTTTATAATTAGCCAATAAATTCACTCTGCATAAATTCTGTAAAGTATAAACGAGTGAGTCTTTAGCTAAGGATAAATTTGGAAGTCAAAGTGACCGCCTTTTTTATTATGCTTATGAACTATTCAGACAATTATCAACAGAATAAAAAATGAATCAGTGAATTGTCCTACTTGAATAACTGAAGTGCAGTTTTGGTATTGGGGTTGCAAGAAACGTCGTGAAGATGGTGGTGCGGTACACCTGCGCATTATAAAGCTCAAGGAGACGATGGGAAAATGGCGTGGAGGCTGGAAGCTGAAAGCAGACAATGCCCAGATGCCTCCACTGTTGGCGGCTCGCTGAGTGGTTCCTGAGTCGCTGATGCATGCGCCGTGCTTTCAGAACCGCGATGGTATGCAAAGAAGGCTGAACCTAAGAACGTGAACAGAACAAACAAGAAAAAGAGTAGTGGTTTTCACCATAGGACTGCTTTCTGGAGAGAACTTTCTTGTTCGGCGACGTCAGTACCTTGAAAGCGTGAAAATAAGGCCCGCAAGGTGCATCCTTTTTTGCAAATGTAAGCTCTTACTCCACTGCCTGGCTGGCTCCCACCAAAAATATAATAAAGTCAGAACAGATCGGAACGAAAACCTGTGGAGGCGAAAAAAAAAAGTAATGAGACAGCTCCAATGCATTTATTCTCTTTATTTTTCGCATAATGTAACATTTCGCAGTAGAAGTATTTGCTACCACCATCTTTTGTCTCACACGCCACGAAAGTAAAGTAGAACGAGGGTTCAGGAACTTCTGTACAATGGAAAGATAACGGCTTCTATGTTGTCGGTAGGCAACAATTTGATAAAACTCACTTGCTCTCAGTGAAATTTAACTGGAGACAATTCGTTCACCGCAAATGTAACGTCATACAATGTGATGTGTCTAATGTGCATTTTATACCCTAATAACAGCAAGAGAAAAGGCATCAAATATAAAAATCACAAAATGTGGAAGCTGCGTACTTTTGGCAATTGTGAGTTGCGTACTTCTACTTAATTCTTCCATCCTCCCATACAACTTGTGGATTACCTTCCCGCCTTTGAAACAACTTTCACCTTTAACTTCTGGTTTATGATTCCGAAATACAATTTGGCAACTTTGGAAGGTCTATGAAATGAAACCGAAAATTAAGTTTTTTAGTGGAATGTCAAAATTTAAAATCACGCTAGCGAAGTATCCTTTCAAGCTAGCCTTGTCGCCTTGAACCATGCGCTAAGTGGCTCCGTTTTCAACTTCACTCAATGGCAGGACCTCAATCATCTCAGTATGTGCGTTCTCCGCTCGAGCTTTGATTTTGCGTTCGGACTTCTCTGCCTTCTATCAATGACCCTTTTTCCCTCTATCTTGATTCCGCGCTATTTATAACCACGCAGTCGAATCACGGTTCTGCTTTAGAAGGGGTACAAAAGCGCCACGAGCAAAAATATAAATGAAGGCTCTCCTTCCTTTATCAATTCTGTTCCACGAAGAAAAAGATAAAGCTCGCGAGTAATGCTTTTAAAAACATATCGATTGTAATAAAGGACATTACTTTAAAAAACAGTTGAAAAAACAAGGCCTAAGTTCCAAAACAACTTTTACGCCGCCAAAAAAAAACAGCAATTGAGAAGAAAACTTAGAATCACACAGAAAGCTAAGAGGGCAGCGAAGTCCGGGTGGCACAGTTTCTAAAACTATTCTTTCGTTAACGCACTCGTTAGCACCTTTCTTTCTTTCCTTCTGTCTTTATTTCTTTGTTTCTTTCTCTCTTTCTTTCTTTCTCTCTTTCTTTCTTTCTTTTTTTTATTTCTATTTTTACTTGTTTGTTTATTTATTGGTGGCGCGCTCGTAGCATGCGACGCACGGTGCCTGACTCGTGTCCCGAAGAGAAAGCAGCCCGTATTTGTCTGAAGCACTGACGTTTTGCGTGCGTGGGACTGCTTCTATAGAAAGGCGCAGCTGGCATCCGAGGCGGGAGAGTCAGGAATAGCAGGTTTTTTCAAATCTCTTTTTTTTTTTGTTCAGCGATGGTGACAAAAGCGACTTTGTGTACTTGTTAGTTCACAAAAAGAATCTGTGCGTGAACGGCGGTTGATGGCAGCGCTGCCTTTCATTTATCAAGACATGATGAAAAACTGCATGTCTTCTTTTTTGCTGGAGTTCGATGATTAGAAAAGCAAGGATTCATGAGAAAAACGTGAAGAAGGATGCGCTTTGGCTTCTTAGCACAGCGGGTTCCTGTGCAAGGAAGGATGGCAGTATATCGCTCAATCAGCCATCCGCGTGCATAGGAAAAGTTATATATGAAAAAGAGAACTTCTTCCAGCTACCGCAATAAAACTTACTAACTTCGAGAGTTCTGCAACGTAGAAAACAACGCAAATGTTTATTTTATCCTAGCAGTGTCGCTTGTGGTCCAACCTTCTTCGAAGGCTTTCCCATTCGTCCTCCGAAGAAGGCTTGACCGCCAGCCTGAACTGTGCGAATGAAATAAATATTTGTGTTGTTTCCTATGTTAAAGTATATATATATCTATATCTATATCCATATATATATATATATATATATATATATATATATCATCTCACAATAGGTTGCAATAGGTGATCCATATGCTAGGCACTGTAACTAATGCACTCTAGGAGTCGCACATCACAGCCTTGGTATTCTCTGTCTATTTAGGCCCCCTCCGGAGATTGTAGAGCAGCGCACCCCTTATTTCTGTTTTTTCTTCTCCAATGTCGTTTTCGATATCCCGCATCTTCCAGATATCTCTACACTCATGCGTGAAATGGAATCATCAGGAACGGGACCAAGACGGTCCCTCGAGACCAGATATTAGCCTCACTAATCTTGGAAGCCTCCCAGAAACTTTTAAGCTGTGGATCACGTTATCTCCTGAATTAGGTTTAACACAGCCTCCAGCTTACCGCACTTGCCTGATTATACGCCATCGTTTCCCGTTTTTGCAGCAAGTGGATGCGCTGCTTTTTTAACGCGAGACAACTAAGGACGTGTTGGCTGAATGAGAAATTGCAGAAGAATTTTCTAGGCCTTATAACGGCACTATATCTACGTTGGAGAATACTAACAAGAAAAACTTGAGTTCATGTTTAAATGACGCCATTATTGCTAGCAGACAAGCAACAAGTTCAGGTTTTCCAGAAGACTCATAGTAATGTTTTCGGTCTTGAAAAACTTGGCTACAAAACTACAAGTGCTCACTTTGTTATTGTTACTAACCACATATACACAACTTATCTTCGAACACCACTGTTTACGCTTCGAAAAGCTCTACGCTGGTGCCCATAGCTGAAAGCTCGGCCACCTGTGAACAGTCCTACCCTTGTCGGGACTGGAATTCATCAGCTGGAGCTTTGGGGCCTTGATAGTGGCAGAGGTTGCGAGGCCCGGAAATACACCGCAGGAGTATCAATTTCTCACAGCAGGAGTTGATAATGGGTGGCCGGGAGGGCAAAGACCTATATTTATGGACGCCTCTCGTGTAGTAGCACTGGAGAGGGTTCATTGTTCGTCAGATCACAGGAGCACGAAGGGGCTCCATCTCTATTCGAGAGAACACAGTTTCACTGCAGCATCCCCACCACCTGCCGCTCTACTTTTGAGGGCCTTATGGTCAGAATGCTGAGATAACGACGAGGAACAAGAGGGGAGCTTCAGGGAGGGGGTCGTGCTTTGCGCTGTTTCTTAGGTGTTTCGCGTTCGTTTCTTTAAAACACGTAAAAGACCTCAAAAACATTTGTGGTTTAGTTGCAAGGAATAAATACTGTCCGGTCTATTCAGGTAAAGCAAGCGTCGGCAGCCTGTGGGCCGCCGGCGCACCCCTGAGTAGCTTTATGTGGCCCCCTCTAAAATACAAGAATGCCACCACCCTTTTTCCTTTTCAGTTCCTTTCTGAAGGGTGACATAGTAGTATAATGCTCCAATTTCGCTTCTTTCGGAATCTATGTTTTTAAATGGCGACCATATGGCATAACCAGGTGGCACCAACATGCTTTTTTCTTGCTATTACATCATTTTCAGTTCGCACAACCCTTTGTTTTTTTCCTGCAGAGAGAAGGAACTGTCGCCTCCCCCCTTCACTGGCGATCCAGCCTCCAGCTGTGTCGACTGATTGCAAACTTGTCCTACCCCCTAACAAGGCGGCCGACGCCTGAGTCAAAGGCACTTAGCATTTGATGAAAGTAACATAGGAGGACATTTCATGTAACCTTTCATGTAAAAATCCTTGATGCAATCAATTAGACATACATATAGGTTTATCTAATGTTTCTAACTTATGGTAATTGCCACTCACTGCGCTAACTGACATTCTCACGCAGCATACACATAATGCCGCTGCTGTAGAAAAGTTAAAGAAACATCAGACGCGTTATTTGAGGCTCGCTTGTTTTTCATTCATAGAACCAGGAGCAAGTCACCTTTTGGTCAACTTTTATTTCTTCACATTCACGTTTTAAATCACGGGTTATAACAGCCCTGGTCCCATTCAGTTCAAAGATTAAGATTTATGTTAAATTTATGCCAAACTACTGTAGGTTTATAATAAAAAAAGGGCCGCATATCTGCATGTCTCACTGCAAAAGTCGTCGAAAGACGATCATCTTCCGTCTGGACAGAGTGAATAAAAGAATTATTTTTTGTTTTACGCGAGGAAATCTGATAATGGCATTTTGGAGGTGACGATGATTATGATGCTTGTAGGCGTCCCATTTGTATCGAGGAAATGGAGCAAAAAAATAAACAAATTATCCCAAAATTACTACACATCATAAAGTTACAACAGGTCCATGAACATTATAACTGTTCACTGCCCCCCTGGCCACCAAAAAATTCGCATATCCCCAAAGGGCATCGTGAGGAAATGCGAATGAACACATGTCAGGATCTTCGACTCGTCGTTTGAGTTTCACAGTGGCTTGCCGAGCACGGAGTTCCACATCGGTGACTCGCTTTAAGCGCATGCGTTCGGCATTATGCACTCTTCGCTCCGCAGCAGTGTCTTCTCCTCCAACCGATGACGACGTTGAAGCAACTGCAGTGACGCCAGCACCAGGGAGAGGCTTAATGCTTGAGTTGCATTGTGTTGCACTTCACCCTAGTGGTATCATCGCAGCGAGAGATTAGACTTTGCCGACTTCCATACAATCAAGAAACCAAAGCGAGAGCTCTGTGCATGATATGTATCGGTCCGAGCGCGAAGAAGAGGAGCGCCCGAGCTCTTTCTTCGCCGAGCGAGGTGGAAAGCCACCCCAGACAACTTCCTGTTTAGCTTGTTTTTGCGTGGTTTTAGCGTTTTTTTTTTTTTGCTGGCTGCGACCGCTTGTGTTCCGATGTTTTATGCGGATAAAGTTATTCCTGTGAAGCACTGGCAACTCGAGTACAGCTGTGCCAAGCGACGATGCAGTCTACATGCCTGAAATAATTTTATATCTTAGTCAAAATGTTCTGTTTTCCGACCGATGACGATATAAGAAGAGCGCCTGCTTCACAGCGATCACGCGAGAAAAATGGGGTACCGCCAACAGACCATAGATTAGTTGTGTTCACTTTATCAAATGCGATGTAAAGCTCGGCACAGATTAATGACACAGATACGATACTCCGACGTTAGACTATAGTCGAAGGCCCCCGGTTACCGGGAACACATCTGTTGCTGTCGTCTTCCACCCATAGCAGATAAGTGTACTGGCGCCTGAACAAGGTAGCAAAACGTGAAAGATAAAACTGAAAATTCCTCCCGAAGGCGTTCATTTTATAGTTTGAGCGATATCAATGATGTGTACTGCTGGAAACAACACGAGAATCAAAGTCGCCACGCTTAACGTGAATCACCGCACAGCGTACGACGCGGTGTGCACCGTTTCATAGTCGTTGTATTTGATTTTTTCGAAATTGACGTTTGCGAGTGGGCTCTCATCTGTGCAAGAAAATTACTCAACGCATATCTTTCTACCACAAATTTAAACGGCCGCAGTCTAGCTAATCTATCTTTTGGGTATTAACATGGACTGTAGGTTTAGGTAGGGTCAGCTTGAAAGTGTGATTCATAAACAGCTTATTCACGAATAAACCATAATAGTTCGCGTCACCCTGCAGCCGCAGTTGAGGTCGTCACATCAGTACATTTTATGATTTCTCAGTCGCACAAATACTTCGGTTCACGAGTGATTCTGATTGCCGCTGATATCTTTAAAATGTGCGGTGTGACACAGGTGCATAAATAAGCGCGTTATCCTAGGTTGTGTGCTTAGACGAAAACACAAATATGTTCGGGGTTCAACAGGAGGCAGGCTTGCAGTTCTGGTCGACAAGCTGAATTGAAAAAAAAAATTGGCAGCATATCCACGGACTGAATGATGGAGAATGGGGCGAAGCATTCGTCCGTCCATTCGTTCTTGCTTCCATCCGTTCATGCGTCCGTCTATGTGACCGTCCATGCATCCATCCGCCCGTCCGCGCGTGCGTCTGTTCGTGCGTATGTCCCTGCGTTCGTCTATGCATCCGCCCCTGCGTCCGTTCATGCGTCCATCCATGCATCTGTCTGTGTGTCCGTTCGTCCATCTATACTGAACACTTCAAGTACCACCATCTCGCATCTTTTCATCATATATTCCCCATTTAAAACCACCACCATCCAGCGGACATTTAAGGACTAAACGAGAGGTGGCACGCGCACACATTTTTGCGGCTTGCGCTTCGGGTCTACTTCCCACCTTTAACCACCTCGTGTTCATGGTATATACTAGTTCACTGTATTCATTGCACTGCAGCCCAACGCTCGCTAAACCTTTCTAAAACCAAGGAGGTTACGCCCAGCGAGTATAACGTAGCAACCTTTTTCTGTCAGATAGTGTTCAATGTACATGCCAATGGCTGCTAATGGGACATGAGAGACAGGAGAATTGGGCTTTTACTTTCTTACGGTTTACGCTTCGTATCTACTTCCCACCTTTAACCACCTCGAGTTAATTCATGGTATATACTAGTTCATTGTATTCATGGCACTGCGGCTCAACGCTCGCTAAACGTTTCTAAAACTAAGGAGGTTACACCCAGCGAAGATAACGTTGCAACACTTTCTTGTCAGATAGTGCTCAATGTACATGCCAATGACTACTAACGGAGATCGCAGCGTGCGCGTTCACTAAAAGCCGAATGCTCCTGTCTCTCATTCCACATTAGCAACCATTGGCATCTACATTGAGCACTTTTCATTGCTCAGCAACGCACAGAAGAAATCTCTCACCGGGACCACATTGGAGGTCAGAATGTCATACTTGTTACATACTACAACGACTAAAAGGGATGAACGGGTTCCGCTATAAGGAGCTTTGCCCCTAAATAGACCAAATCTTACGTTTCTGCATTGCTTACCGGAACCACAACACCGTCACCGAACGGGATGTTTATCCTCTTCCAAGAATTGATGACACTCTCGATGGGCTGTGAAATACCAGGTATTTTTCCTCATTGGATCTTAAAAGTGGATATTGGCAGATAGAAATTGACGAAAGAGATCACGAAGAAACAGCATTTGTAACAATGGATGGTTTATACGAGTTCAAGGTACTCCCTTTTGGCCTTTATTCAGCATCCGCCACATTCCAACGGATGATGGACACAGTGATTCCTGTTCTGCAATGGCAGTCGTGCCTGGTTTATCTCGACGATGTTGTATTCTTTATTATTCAAAAATACCTTACATACCCAACAGGGCAATGCGTAAGGGGAGCATAAAAGGATTACGTACATGAATTGGTACAATTTCCATACAAACAATAACATGAACTAAATGTCAATTATTATACAAGTCCTAACAGAAATAACAATGAGAAAATATTAATAATATATTTCAATAGCAATAGAAAGGCAATGAAGATCAGATGAGTATACGCGTGAGATAATGACGTGAAACAAGCTAAAAAAACAAGCACAAATTGTGAGAAAAAATCAGTGAAGAAATCACAACAGAACTGAACGGCATGTTAGTATTCAAACCATCATACAAAATAAGATTAAAGTAAGAGAAAAAAAAGCCAGATACTAGTAGTGAATAAACGCGTAGGTGCCGATTTTGATATGAATAAAACAAGCAGTTAATCATTGAAATGGGTGAGTAGAAGGGGCCGGAATTTTTCCCGATTGCGTTCTGCTACGATTTATTCTGGAAGGCTGTTCCACATGCGGATGACGCGGGGTAGTGCAGATGAGTTGACAGTGTATGTTTTACCGTATATGCGTGTGAATGAAAAATAATTATTTAGTCTCTTTGATGTGAATGCAGATGTTTGCAATGTCATTGATAATGAGCTTGTTTCATGTACGTATTTATGGAATATTAAAAGGAGGTTTAGATCGCGTCGACTGCCCAAGAGGGAAAGTGATAAGCTTTTTTTAATTTGTATTATGCTTGCGCTATGATCGTAGTTTTGTGAGGTGAATCTAGCGGCTCCATTCTGGATCGATTCCAGCATATTAGTTAAATAGCTGTAATGAGGGGACCAAACTGCACAAGCAAACTCTAGCTGAGGCCGAACAAATGTTACGTAAGCTAAAGCACGTATATTTGTGGGCGTCTAATGATCGTGAGGCGTCACTGCAGATGTTGGTAATGTGAAGGAGGAGGAGGAGGAGGAAGGGAAGAAATGAAAGGCAGGGAGCTCAACCAGACGCACGTCCGGTTTGCTACCCTGCACTGGGGGAAGGGGTGAGGGGATTAAAGGAGATGGGTAGTCCAAGAAAGGTTAGATGTGAAGGTTACACCTAAATATTTAAAAGAGTCAACACTAGATACGGGATTGCCATTATTAAAGTAAGAAAACTCAGAGTTAGAATGTTTGCGAGAGAAGGACATTACTTTACATTTACTTGAATTAAGGGACATTAGACAACTATTACACCAATTGCTGATGAGGTCGAGGTCATTCGGAATCATTACGTGATCACAAGTACTAGTGATTGCTCGGTAAATTATACAGTCGTCAGCGAAAATGCGTACTTGTGAGGATGAATTACTTGGTAAGTCATTTATATAAATAAGAAAAAGCAGTGGACCGAGAACACTCCCTTGCGGGACACAAGAACAAACGTATGAAAGTAGGGATGAAAAATGATTAACAATAATGAATTGCTGCCGGTTAGTAAGAAAGTTTCGTATCCATGACAGAGTTGATGAATCTACACACAAAGAAGAGAGTTTAAAGATTAGACGGCAGTGAGCAACACGATGGAAAGCTTTGGAAAAATCCAGAAAAAGACAGTCCATTTGCAAGTTTTGATCTAAGTGATGATGTAGGTGAGTCGTGAATTCGAAAAGCTGTGTTTCGCATGATAGGGCCTTTCTAAATCCATGTTGGTTTGGGAAAAAAAGTCATTCTGGTCTAAGTGATTGTAAATATGTGAGGTGATTATATGCTCAAGCATCTTACAGCATATAGATGTCAGAGAAATGGGTCTGTAATTTTGAGGAGAGTTTTTATTGCCGCTTTTAACACGGGGATGACCTTTGCAATTTTCCAGTCCTGTGGAAGCTATCCTGTTGATAGTGATTGCTGAAAAATGTGACTTAATATTTTACTTGAGGGTGAGGCTGTACTGTTTGGTATCTTAGTGGCAATCTCGTCAACGCCTGCTGACGTGGACAGTTTAAGATTATTTATTATAGATGCGATTCCGTCAACAGTGATTTCAATGGGCTTCAAAAAAGAATAGTCAAGATCAGCTACATCATGGACGTTTGTATGATCTTCAGTGGTGTAAACTGATGTAAAGAAAGTATTGAAAGCGTTAGGACAGTCTTGATCTGGAATGGGAATGTGGTCGTCATTTTGCAACGTTATTTTGTTATCGCGACGTTCTGGGCACACTTGTTTCCTAAACTTCTTAGCGTTGGTGGTGAGCAGTGACGGTAGATCATGAGAAAAATACTTATCATGGGTGGCGCGTATCGCGGAGCAGTAGCTATTCAAGAAGTCTCTATACCTTTGCCACGAAGTAGCAGTTTGCGCGCGCTTAGCCGCCGCGTACTATCTCTCTTTTTATTTCTTAATCTATCAAGTGATTTATTGAACCATGGATTATATCATTTGTTATTTTGATTGTAGGAATATGTTCACTAACTAATGAAGCTAACTTGTTTTTGAAGAGTGTCCAGTTGTCTTCTACGGATCGATTACGAAAGGATGGTAAAAGTACGCTCTCAAAGAACGTGCATAATTCATAATTTATAACAATGTAATTACCTCTATTATAATCGCAAATTGTTTTTGTTTTAGCTCCAGTGAGACGAAATTGGACGTTAAGAATCATTTGATCTAACCAGTGGTCGCTGAAGTTATCTATGTATGTTATATTTGATATAGTATTTGGTGCCGTTGCTAATACCAAGTCAAGTATACTCGAGTCACGAGTGGGTTGGCTTATGATCTGGGCTAGGTTAACATATAATGTTAAGGCAATGAACGCAGTGGAGACATGGCAATTTGATGAAAGCCGCTTCCAGTTTATTGAAGGAAAATTAAAGTTGCCAAATAAATAAACGAGCTCAGTTGGACAAGTCTTAACAGCATGAGTTACGGTGCTACGTAGGTCGCTTAGAAATGATGGATTAGTGTCTGGAGGGTGATAGCAGCAACCAATGAATAATTTCTCAAACCAAGTTCTGCAAACAACCCATACAGTTTCTATATTTGCAGCAGACGTCATTAGATAAGAGGTTATTGCCTTTTTAATGCCTATAATTATGCCTCCACCTCTTCTGTTAACGCGATCGCAACGGTAATTGTTATGGGTATTTTGTAGGCGACTAATTTCGTTGTCTGAAATATCTGCATGAAGCCATGTCTCAGTGAAGATGATTATGTCAGAACCCGTGTCATCAAGGAAGAAACAGACCTGGTGAAGCTTTCGCAGAAAGCCGCGAATATTAGAAAATGATATGGTGAGTGACCGTAAATTCTGAGGCTCAGGTGCCTGCTTGAATTCACAGGTGCGAGTACCACGCCTTAGCTATCTGCCTAGTCGCACTACCGTGGTTGATGCGTGGTCGCACACGTATGTTACATTATATATGCGCAATCTGTCAACAGATAGCTTAAAGACTTTTTTGTGGCCTTGGCGAATTCGATAAGCTTTCTTCTTGCCTCTCGCGTAGCAGGAGAGAAGTCTTTCCGAATAGAAAACTCGGACCCCTTAAGCTTTCTTGCAGCGGACAAGATGTGCTCTTTGTTCTTATAGAAGGTCATTTTTGCTATAATAGGCCTCTTTTTGATGCAATTTTCGCAATGATAGGCCTCGGCATGTTTGCCTAACCTGTGTACTCTTTCAAAATTTGTGCTGGATAAGTTAATGTCAAGCGTGACCAGAATTCCACAATTTTCTGCTTGGACAAAGCCCAGTCTTCTTTTTCGTCATCCGCAATGTTAAAGAAAAGCAAGTTCGAGCGTCGTATTCTGTTCTCAGTGTCTTCGCACCGAGAAGAGATAATAGCCAAGCGATCAGATACACTGCGAAGGGCGTTAGCACTAGCTTTGGCATCACCCGAGCTGCTTCCAGACGTAGAAGCAAGTGACAGTGAAGCAATCTTTGCGTTCATCATCTTAATTTTGCCTTCAACGGCTTCCTGTTTCATTCGAGCAACATTTAGAAAGGCTCAGAGCCATGCTCACTGCGATAAAGTCAGCGGACTTGACGATAAAACTGCAGATATGTCATTTCGGCTTCCGTAAGGTCCTTTTTCTCGGCCATGTCATCAGTGCAGAAGGTGTCCTTCAAACCCTGCAAAAACTGAGGCCCTAGCAAAATTTCTGAAGCCAACAGACAAAAAGGCTGTCAGGCGATTTTTATGTCTCTGCGCCTATTATCGACGGTTCGTTAAAATTTTTTCATGAATTGCTGAACCACTGGCGTGGCGGACAAAAGAAGAAATGCCTTTTGTATGGCTTGCCCAACAAGATGATGCTTTCAATGAACTAAGAAAGTGCCTCTAAAGCCATCCTGTTCTGGCGCATTTTGACGAGGAAGCGGAAACTGATATCCACATGGATGCAAGCAATTTAGGTATTGGGGCCGTGCTCATCGAATAGCAAAACGGACAAGTCGAAACATTGCGTATGCCAGTCGCACTCTTTCGAAAGCTGAGGTGAACTACTCAGAGACCGAGAAAGAATGCCTTGCCGTGGTATGGGTGTCTTGAACTTGGCCTTGCAGAGTTTGGCGGCCGTGGGATGATCCTTGCCGCACAACTGTCATCGTGGCTGACAGTGGTGGTTCTCGCTCAGATCAGGGGTTCCACAACCCGCACATAGCTTGTCGTTTGGCCTCCAACACACGTCACTCCTGTGCCCAAGTCTTTTGCACTGTTTGCAAAAGTCAACTTGTTTCCTGTATAGTGAACAGCGTGTGAGCACTCCTCTGTACATGACGTGCATTGGGACTCTGCTGCCTTCAAAAAGGACTATCACTGTCGATGTGTTGCCAAGATGGTTGGCTGCTATCGCCTTGGGATTTCGGGAAGTAATAATTGCTGCGGTGATGTCCCGTGGGGTTTCGTTCAAGGGAACTCCTTTGATTACACCTTTGTCAGTGAGTTCCGGGGCCGTATTGTATGCTCCCACCTCATACAACTTGTCGTTGGCTTTCATGTGCTTGATACCTTGGTATTTGTCTGCATGGTCTTGGTTTGGGGTAATGATGACCCAGATGTTGTGGAAATTATTCGGACAAATCGTGTCCGTTTCTATTTATTTATAAGGGATCTCGGTTGCTTCGTACACAGCTTCGTCTAGCTCCATTAAGCTGAGCTTGGATAGCTGCAGTCCTCGTCTTGGCCTTATAACTATCTTGTAGTCGCCTGTCGGCAGTCTTGGCATTTTGCTGCCTCTGGTTATCCGGGATATCAGATTTGCACCGCGCGTTCTAGGCGTTCGGGCAGGGCTAGGGCTACCACGGCGTTGCTGGCTACCTTTCTTAGCACGTTTTCTGTTTCGAACTTCTGTCCACCCGTTGCCTGTGTCATCTTCCCGTTGGGTGAAGTCTTCGTCTTCCCGTTGGGTGGCGTCTTCATTCTGCCGCGATACCTCCATTATTGATGATTACGGCCTGAATGGTGCGAACGCCGAGGCATGGCTATCGTGAGGCCGCCCCAGACGACGCGGAGCGCCGTTTGTAGGAATAGTAGACGCTTCTTGGTTGGGGTTGGTTTTTGGTATTGAAATCTCGAAAATGATCACCCACCTTAGAATATGGTCTCTTCGGATTTTCGATGACGAGAAGAATCAGATGGTATATAAATCCGAGCGGTGCCTCGCTGTATTCACTGCGAAATCCGTGGTATGGGCTATCAGCAAGTTTTGACCATATTTATATTATAGGCCTTTTCGAGCTATAAGCGACCATCATTCGCTAAGTTGGCTGGCTAATCTCAAGGACCCACGTGGACGGCTTGCACGATGGCGCTTGCGATTACAGGAGTATGATATCACGCTTGTGTATAAGTCAGGTTGCAAGCACAGTGATGCGGACTGCTTATCACGTGCTCCGATTCAACCGGCTGCTTCTGCTTCCACCGAGGATGGTGAAAACTTTGTTTTCTTCGGAGCCGTGACAGCGTCAAAAATGGCACATCATCAGTGATCCGACCCTGAGCTACTCCTCTTGATCAAGTACCTACAATTACAGTCTGTCGATGTTCCACGACCTTATGTCCACGGCTTGTCAGCGGTCATCCTACGAAACAACATCCTGTATAAAGAGAACTTTGACAACAATACAGCGACATTCCTGCTTGTCGTCCCTTCTCTTCTGCAACCAGAGATTTTGGAGGCTTGCCACGACGATCCATCAGCTGGACATTTAGAAGTAAGCAGAACGTTAGCACGCATTCGCACTAAATACTACTGACCGAAGTTGCTTAGCTCTATACGACATTATGTCAGAACCTGCCGGGACTGCCAAAGACGTAAAACCCCAGCGCTAAAACCAGCAGGTCTCCTTCAACCGATAGAACTACCAGAGGCCCCATTCACACAAGTGGGAATGGACTTACTGGGCCCGTTTCCTACGTCGTCATTGGTAAAACGGTGGATAACAATTGCAACCGAATGTTTAACCCGATATGCCGAAACAGAGACTCTTGTTAAAGGATCAGCCGTTGAAGTAGCCGAATTCTTCGTCTCCAACATCGTACTGGGGCACGGAGCTCCAAGAGTATTGATCACGGACCGAGGAACTGCATTTACGGCTGACCTGATGAAATGTATTATGAAAGTGACGCACACCAGTCATAGAAAAACGACTACATATCATTCTCGAGCGAATGGTCTCACCTAACGACTGAGCAGAACGCTGGCTGATATGTATAGAAGGGACGTCGAGTACGCACCAGGAGACAGAGTATGGTGTGGATACGTGGCCTGTCGGAAAAAACTGCTTTGCCGCTATTTTGGTTCGTACAGAGTGCTCCGCCAAGTCGGCTCGTCAAACTATGAAGTTATGCCAGAGACACGATATTTCTGCACGACTGCGGCATCGTGCGGAAACTGTGAATTTCGTCAGGATGAAACCATATCACGACAGGCAATGAAACACCGAGGTCACAACGTTGTTAGACGTTAACTGCATCCACGACGAGGTGCTGTGAATGACCACCATGCGGCCAGTTCGACATAAGCATCGAGACGATGCACTCTAGATAGGGGGGCAATGACACAATGCGACCTCAAGTTACGTACACTAGCTGATACTTGTTCCCTTCCGGTAGTTTGCGACGCATGAGCCTGCGGGGCCTAGCTGCGCGCGACCTGTGTATAGAAAATACCGGGGGCCTTTCATTTCACTGAGCAACTGCATCAACAACCAAAAAATGTTGCATTATGCCAAGGCCTGTGTTTAGAAAAAGTGGTAGACGATTTAGAGTACTTGGTACTCCGCTATGGTAGAGCATGAAACCGTCCCGTTCACGAATATGCAAGGCCATTGTTCAAGAAAATTTTATTTCTGAAAAAATCATACCTGCACAGAAAGCAATTCGTTTAAGAGAATTTTTTTTCCGGATATATCATACACAGCTTATGTGCACACCGAAAAATGGACAAAAAAGGCAATTCAAGCGTCTCAGCAAGTGTCATATGTATTTTAGATGCGACACCTCAGGTGGCGAAACTTGCTGTCTTTCAATGGAGCCTCCGTGTCAACACAGGTATGAAGGTCCATGAATCAGTTTTTCTGGAGGCCACAAAAAGCACCACGTTTTAAGAAATTCACTTAAGATTTATCCGCATAAGTTGTTCCTTCGCATGTTTTATATTAACTAAGTTTATGGTGTACCGGGAAGTGTTCTATTACGTCATATCTCGCAGGAGCTGGGGGTGACAGAGCGGGCTTGCGCCTCCGTCAGCCTTTCCGCCTTTTGTTTTCTTCTTCACTTCCTCCACCTTTATGTTGTGCAGTGGACACAGCGGCTGACGCTTGAGTTAAATTCATATCGATTTGTGAGTTAAGGTTGAGTATGAGATATCGGTACGACTGCTTGTTCTTACAGTTCGTCCACCCATTATAGCACCAGTGTCATATACAAAAAAAATCACACCATATCCACTGAGTGAATAATGATGAGTGGGGTGAAGCGTCCGTCAGTCCGTCCGCGCTTTCGCCCATCCGTTCGTTCTCGCTTCCGTCCGTCTTGGTGCCCGTCCCTGCATCCGTCCCTGCATTACGTTCATCCGCCCATCCGTCCGTCCGTGCATCCGTTGGTCCGTCTGTTCCTGCAGTCACCCATGCGTGCGGCCGTCAATTCATCTATTCGTCGGTCCCTGCATGCGTATGTGAGTCCTTCCGAGCATTCGTGCCTACGCAAGTTTCGACCATAATTATACGGTAAGCCTTTTTGAGCTATAAGCTACCATCATTCCCTATGCTGGCTGGCTAATCTCAAGGACTCATGTGGACGGCTTACACGATGGAGCCTGTGATTACAGGAGTAAGATATCACGCTTGTGTATAAATCAGGTCGCAAGCTCAGTGATGCGGACTGCTTGTCACGTGCTCCGATTCAACCTGCTGCTTCTGCTTACACCGAGCAAATATGCGTCGTCCATCCGTCTATGCGTGGTCCATCCGTCCTTGCATCCGCCCATGCGTCCGTCCATGCGTCTGTCCCTCCATAAGTCCATGCGTCCGTCCACACCTGCGTCTGCTTGTATGTATGTATGTATGTATGTATGTATGTATGTATGTATGTATGTATGTATGTATGTATGTATGTATGTATGTATGTATGTATGTATGTATGTATGTATGTATGTATGTATGTATGTATGTATGTATGTCCATCCAGCGGACATTCCAAGGGCTAAAGGAGAGGTGGCTGCGACGACGACTACTACTAGTACGTACATGGCGGACGCGCAACCCATTGCTCAAGGAGCTTCGCCCCTAAAACAGTGCGAACGTGCATACTCACTTGCCTTTTCGTTTGACGACGCATATTTGATTAGGAAAGGTTGGAATTGAACCCTCCCCCTTTTCACCTCGTTAGACTCTATGTTTCGTGTTTCGTGCAAATTGAAAGATCGATCACCTTGGCGGTCGCTGTCCTCACTGTAACCCTTTGTATAACTGGCTTCGTACCATTGCCAATAAACTGAAAATGAGAATATGAAACACACATCACTGTCTAGCATGAGTTCTTGCTTTTCTTCAGTCAGGCGCTTTCTTGTCTGGGAAATGTGTTCACCTATTGGCTGACTTCCGACCCTTCGGATTTTCTGAACTATATCGTGGTAATTTGCGGCAAGACAAAACATGCATGTTCACTTTCTTGTATGACAAAAGAGCACCGTCATAGAGATAAAATGTCTGACTGCCCATTATACGTTTGTGTAGGAGGACCACAACGCGAAAGATGTGTCGTGTTTTTTTTTACTTGAATACAAATATGCGTAGTCGTTACTAATGAGACGCGCGAAGCACTCCTCTTGCATAACAGTTACCGATATATTTTACTCTTTATCTTTATAAATACATTATTTCAAATAAAATTTGATAAGATTGCACAAATAAGGTAAGCCAAATTACGCGTTTTTATTTTTTTCGGTAAGTGAACTAGCCGATAGACTAAGGAAAACCTGCGCAAATTGGCTTGATCACAGAGCCTTTATTCAAGAGTGCTGTAATTGTCATCAACACCAGTACATCCTTCTATGTTTTTTTTGTAAATTTTGACCTTCACTCAAGCTAGGTTTTTTTTTATTATTTATTGATTTATTGTTTAAATATCTTGTCCTTATTACTTATTACGCTTACTATCAAGCTATTTGAGGAACCGTTTAGTGGTCAATGCATACAACACAATATAGGTTTTGATTAGTTGAGAGAGTAGTTGAAAAGGGGGAACGCTAGATAATCTTTTTTGCCGATATGCCAGGATAATTCAAACGAAGGAATTGGTGACAGTCTAATAGCAAAACAAGGTGTTTCAAAAATGGCAGCCTTATTGAAAAATTAGCCAACAAAGGGTCAAGCTTTCTATGTAGGTATGAAATGTGTTTAATTATAGCCTGACAACTTTCAATTTTGCTACACCGAAATAGAAACAATAAAGCCTATAATCACGGCAACTGCTGCTTTCGGCCTATAACTTCAAAGTCACTAACAATATTCTGCGTTGGCCTTCACAACTATTGCGAACAATGACCCCTATCATCAGAAAACATGACTTTGGGGAAGTGTTGCTGAGGTGATTTCTTTTTGTTAAAGTTTTTTGTGAAGGCAACAATAAATATTAAAACCGCAGCATCAAGAGAGGAAGCTAAGTGCAGTTAATTTTAATCTACTCTTTCGCAACAGAGCGATGATGAGACAGTGATTACAGACAAATTTTCAGTACGCTGAAGCTTGTTTTCATACTATCGCTGTCAAATTAAACACAAACGGCGTCAAGCATTCGGAATTCTATAGTGCGTGCCCTCCAGCTATATTCATGGACAGGCATGCATTTGTGCAGCGCTGCCAGTTTGTGTGGTCGCGGTTGTCGATGGTAATGATTGTAGCACTTTGGTACTGCAACTGTTTGAGGCTGCTCTCGTTTTACGTAACGCCGATAATGCGTGTATAATTATCATTGTAAACGATATTTGTCACTCTGTGACATTTGAGCAACCAGAAGCGTTTTTGAAGATAAAACACAGCAAAACTTTCAACTGCACACGTGAAGACGCAACCAGGTTGACACCTTTGGTGGTTGATTAAATTACCAGTTGACCTCTGAACATTTCAAGCCAGACTGAAACAAGTCGATTGAGTATAGTTCTTTTCAAGACAATTGCGTTGTCGGAACGTTCGCTCCACCGTTATCTTCCGTCAAAGATCTAGCCTATGTTTACCCCTGAACTCACGCCTTGTTTTTTATGTCAGCCAGCCAGCTATGCTAATGGCCGATCAGTTGGTTGGTGTCGGAGCATAGGCTCCTCGGACAGTCCCGTTAAGGCAAGTTTTCCTTATTTCAGGACTCCACCATCCTCTTATCTTTTGTGATGCATGTAACCAAGTAAGAAAGGATTTCAAGCCCACCTTACTCATTCGGCTAACACGAATCAGACACAAAAACTGCATCCTCCAATTTCTTCTCAGTCGGTGTTTGTACCATCGCCCGTTTGCCACCAGGAAATTTATGCACCCAGCACAGTTTCGCTCTGCTCCCAGAATCGCAGGCATTCCTGTAGTTTGCGCGGCTCACCTAACTTTGCACTGCCTCTGGGATGAGCCCACAATTCACTAAAGGAAGGTGTTATGTATTTACGTCATCGTGAGACTTCTGTACGGCCATATTGATGTCACGCCAAGGCATCACCACGGGATGACCGTTTAGCATCACTCATGTTGAAGCAACAACCGATGGCCAAGATTGGCGTTTTATTGTGATGTCAATAATATCAACAGTCTTGGCGGGTATTGCCGTCGTCACCACTACCGCCGTTATTCAGCGTATAGGTACACGTATCTATATATATGAAAACTCTACAATGTGCCAATGCGCGCTCACCTTCCACGCATAATTTTCTCCACGAAGGGGAAGGGAGGGGTAGATGCTTGCGCGCGGGCTCATCCTTCGGTGGGGAAAATGGTGTGTGTTCGACTTTCACCGGAGCAATTGCGTTATTTGCCGGGCCCAAAAAGTTCCCTTCGCTCCAATGAACAGTCCTCGTTTCCAAAAGGGCGCGCTTTTCATACACAGTTAAATTTGGGCCACTTGTTAGTTTGCACTCATCTGTACTAGTGCTTACGCTTTGTGCGTAGTTTTTGTTTAAACAGCACGTTAATTGCCAATCGGTAAACGTCGGTAGCTTTCTCTCGTCTTGTGTATTTTGTTTCCGTGCGTCATTTGTGCGTAAGCACCGCGCTGCACGTTTTAATTTGCTTGCAGCTCTCAGCGTTACATCCCACGTTGTTGAAATCGCATTCATTGATTCACCCTAGCGGCGGTACTGTGAATTTTTAGGAGCAATCTACGACTTACATCATAAACATTTTTCTTATATATGGAATACCACGCTACATGAGCCATTAAGGATGGTGGATACACGTTCTTTGGTATACGTGTGCAAATCAGAGAAAACTTGTCTCGTTGTTGTTTTCGTCGAGGTATTCACTACAACTCCTCGTTAGCGAGATGCACGACAAAATAGCACGCGGCCGCGTCGTTCTGTCTCACTGACTCGAGCTCTCGTCAAGAAGCTGGCCAACGCCGCCGTCACACTGCCTCCTCGATAGCGCTGCTACGATCCCGCAAGAGGACACTGCGATCAGGCGGACACATTTATCCGGTCAGTGTGGTACTGCTGGAACATCGCGCTTCGTTGATGTGCATAATGAATACGTCTGCTTGCAAGAACTTCCGCATAGAGCAGCTGTTTGTCCATAAGCTTCTTACCATAGTTACGGTTTAGGAATTACCCGGTTATCCAGAAGTGGTGTACGGGGGGGGGGGGGGGGAGGCGAGTTTTCTCATTATTTATTTTGGCCCTCCGTTTTCCCTCTCTTTCAAGAGCAAGTACAGTCAAAACACAACGTTTACATTCGCAGCCTCCCTGCTTCCTTCAAAAAACTCACTTGTCATGGGCGCCCCTCCCTCCTCGCAAAACTTTGTTATCTAAGACGTGGATTTTGCATGACGAAAGTTATAGCGCGAGAACAAAACGACGACACAGAAACAAGAATGACACGAAAGACACGAGCGCTATGTGTCTTTCGTGTCCTTCTTGTCTCTGTGTCATCATTTTGTTCTCGCGCTATAACTATCGTTATGCCATACCAGCTATCCCAAGCTGCCACACTTTACTTTGCGTAGCTGATAACAATACCTCTTGACTGTTTGTACAACTACCCTGAATCAAAGAGCTATTACTCACGATTCTCACACGATTCTCACTAGCGTTTATTTCATAGTGTTGAGGTCATGGCCATATCATTAATCATGTGCATTGCACTATGCTTTGTATTGTGAGATGTCGCTATCAGTGTTGTCACTCTTGGTAAGCTTGTAATCCGCGAATGGTCGCAGCGTCACTATTTATAGGTTTAGACATTGCGCGAACACGGAATTACCGTTGCATGGCCTAACGAGTTGTTTACGCTGCTCCTATTGGTAATTGTTTATCGAAATTTTCCTAGCTGTCTGAAATGCGCAGGGTCTGTGATCACGGCTACGTTCAACATCTTGCTCGCCTGATCCTACTCAAATGCTTGATTTACATGAATTTCCTCATTACGCTAAGGCCAGTACAAAAAACAACTTGGCTAACTCTACTCAACCACAAGTGAACGTTATAACCTACCATAATTTGAGGTACGCGCATCAAAATGACATTCCACGCAATAGCTTCAGGTTTAAAAGGCTGAAGTGTCTTAAAAGAAAAAAATCACAGCATATCCACGAAGTGAACGATGATTGGTGGGGCGAAGCAATCGTCAGTCCGTTCATGCTTCCGTCCGTCGATTCGTTCTTGCTTCCGTTCGGTCATGCGTCCGTCTGTGTGTGTATCCGTTCATCCGTGTGATTGTCGATGCGTCCATCCGTCCACTCATTCGTCCGTCTGTCCGTTCGTTCGTCTGTCTGTTCGTCCGTGTGCATGTCTGTCCGTGCGTCCGCCCATCTGTCTGTCTGTCCGTGCATCCGTCAGTCCGTCCGTCAATCTGTATGTCACTCCGTTTGTCCGTCTATCTAGCGAACACTCTAAGTACTGCCATGTCGCATCTTTTCATCCTGTATTCATCATATACAAGTGTCGCCATCTAGCGGATATTCTGAGGACCGCTCTTTTACGTATGTGCCACCGGTGGTTACGCACTACAACGAGGGACGCTCAAACCACGCCATAAAAAGCTTCGCCCCTAAAAGTGACTGGTGTCCTTGTTTGTGAGGGTGTCTTGGTCTAATCTCCGTCCTCTCTGCACTATACCTATTTTCCGAGTAATGAACCAAGTAACGATCCAACAATCCTAACAGGGTTCTAACGAGTACCCGTAAAAGTTAATATTTTACGGCAATACACAGAGAGAGAGAGAGAGAAACAAGAAAAAAGGAAGGCAGGGAGGTTAACCAGATGCTAGTATCCGGTATGCTACACTACACTGGGGTTGGGGTATAGGGGGTTGAAAGAGAAAGGGAGAGTTAAAAAATAAATGAGAAAAACCACCGACACACACGCACACAAAAAATCAGTCCACTCAGAGGCGTTCCGACAGGCCAGTAGTTCGTAAGAAGCCCAGTAGTGCTTGCACGGCTTTCTTCTGTGACGATGAGTCATGACGATGGCGCAGTATACTTTCTTCTGACAGCGGCTGGTCATCTAACCTGTTTAGTTTATTAGAAAGGTGTTGTCTTTCCAGGTTGTATTTCGGGCAGTCACACAGGATATGTCTAATTGTTTCTTCATCTCCGCAGTGTGCACAGTCGGCGCTGTCGGCCATACCTATGCGGAACGCGTACGCACGGGTAAACGCGACTCCCAACCATAGTCTGCACAGAGCAGTAGCGTCGCCTCGTCGAATTTTTGTTGGAAGATGCATGCTTAACGCTGGATCAAGCAGTACACAGAAGGAATAAAATCGCTGCCGTTATCACTCACGGATACTTAAAAAATGAGAACCGTCACCGCCTACTGAAATGGTCCCAAACATTTATAGAGATGAGTGACACAGAAAAAAAAGGATGGATATCATGTCTTAAGTTTCGGATTATGTCCGCTGTATCTCGAAGTAAAAGTGCTTTGCATATAAATCATCTTTTCTTCGTGTTAATATCGAACGGGTTCATTATATCGCTTCCTGTTTTCCATGACTGCCTAACTAGTAACTGATACTGATTTATTCGAGACAGAAAGATCGAAAAAATTATAATGATGTTCTCAGCGACTAGGCGTGAAGGACCCACTGTGGCCCTCGGCTTGTCGTTGCCTGCTCTTATGTCGGAATCTCTGAATCAAAGGCCACGCCTGTTTACTCTTAAATCAAACAGATCAATCACTTTGTATTTGACTTCAGTAGATATCTGTGTGTGCGTACGTGCGTGCAGATGTTCCTATCGCATTCAAATTTTGAAGCAAAAGCATTAGTTCCCCAGATAGTTGTGCGAAATAATAGTTCCCACTAATCAGGGAGATCATTTAAGGTAAAAGAATGTGTTGGACAAGATTTCTTACAGTGGTTTCATTCAAAACGCGAAAATTTCACTATTTAGAAACACAGAAATTATGGACACTTCATGCTGGTCGAGTAGCATTGCTTCAGTTCTTATAAAATAAAAGAAGGCTCCAGATGGTGTGAGGCTAACTACGCATGTCTTGTTCGCACTCCCAGTAACGAGATTAAGTGTCCACAAAAAGAGACAGACATGGGATGGTGAAACAGACGGGGTCTTCTTCTGTGCTCACATTTTCTTGTCCCTGGCAGCAGCAAAAAGCCATGCGTTTGTACCAACTAGCCCCCATATAAACTTTGATGCTAACTATAAGGAATTTTAAAATTACGAATGATAGATATCCGCTATCGTTTAAGAAGAGGATATATAACAGCAGCAGCAGCTTACCGACCCTTACCTATGGAGCAGAAACCTGCAGGATTACAAAGACTGCTCAACGTAAGTTGAGGACGACACAATGGGCAAGGGAAAAAAACCATAGGTGTAACCCAAAGGGACCAGAAGAGAGCAGAGTGCATGAGGCAACAAACGAGTGTTAAAGACATTACAGCCGAAATCGAAAAGAAGAAATAGTAATGGACAGGACACGTAGTACGATGGCAAGGTAAATGCTGGCCATTAATAATAACAGACTCGATTCTGAGAGATGGCTAGCAGGTGAAGAGGAGACGAAAAGTAAGCTGGGCAAATGAGATTAGAAATTTCGCGGGTATAAAGTAGCAGCAGCAAGCGCATGACTGAGTTGAATGGCGAAACATGGGAGAGGCCTTTGTCCTGCAGTGGGCGTAGTCAGGCTGATGATAATGAGTATTGTACTGAATTCTGATAAGAATCCCAACTTCGGCTATTTTTACAAAGTTAGAATTTCATAGGCAGAGCCAGTACCTGCTTCGCGGCATTTTCTTCTGTTGTATTCCTGTCACTGCTACATCAGAAAAACTGATGCACTATATAAATTTGAAATTTAATTAGCGCTACAGTAGACGAAAACTCGAAGTGAGTCCATTTTTAACAGCAATTTAGTGAATAAAAGCATGACGAAATCAGAATTGTGCTTTGCCGGTGCTTTTTCGTTTCCCCTCTTTATTTTTCCGAATAGATAAACGAGTTTTTGATGTCTGCATATTGGAGGCAGGACACGAAAAGGTATTGACATCGAGGAGATTATCTGGCCTGGAAAATAACTGGTCCCGCCGAAAGAGAAAGAGAGAGATATAATTATTTTAATGGAGAGCTGGAGAAGTTTGTCTGGTTTTTCACCTGCTATGCTACTATAGGTGCGCGGTGATGACAATGATATATATAGTCATAAACACATAACACATACATTCACATGCATGAATAACAGTCACATAACACATGCAGTCACACTATTTACAACGTTTTGTTCAGGGCTCTGACCCATAAGAATGTCAATAACTCTTTTATCGCGCATAAAGCTTTCGAGCTATTCTGCCATGGAACTAGAATATCTCTCAATTCCAAGTTTGTGTGCTGTTGTGGTTTTAATGCCATCTTCAGAGACTGCTTCTTTGAGGCGTGTATTGTGATCTCACAGAGCACGTGATTGATGTCTTCTACGATGTTACATTGTACACACAGTTATGAGTCTGACAGTTCAATTTTGTTCCTGAAATCAAAAAATTTCCAAAGAAACTCAATCTGAAAGTATGTCCTGCTTCTGATTATCTTGAAAAGACAATGGTCAAAGTTTGGAAGCTATAGGTCGATGCAATAGAGTGTCCTTTGGAGTCTATGGGTTGGCGCTGCTGCTTTAAGATATGTGACTGTAACTGGTCCACACACCACGAAAATCGCTTTCGCTAAACAAATTGAAACAAAAACAGCACAAGTCCAAACTAAGATAATAAACTGTGAAATCCCAGGAATCAAAATTTGTGCTAGTGTGTTTCTGCCCATTGGGTTCCAAGCGCTTTAATACTGCTCTTTCACACTGCAAGTCGAAAATTTGGAAGCCACTCAGTAACCAACAGCTGTCTTGGTGCACAATCATGTATCTTTCAGGAAAGAGACTTTAAAAATATGGATGCGTCCTGTCCTTATTTACTTTTGTTTTGTATGAGACCACTAATTCTGGTAATGTTCTCAGATGCTATGACAATATATCACATTCTCAATCATGCATCCCTCTTTGGCGTACCATATTGCATAGGTGAACTCGCAGCTGCAACTTGATGTTGGTTTCACATATCTGAGCGTTATTGAAGTTGAATTTGATTTGAAGATTGTTAGTAATTGTTCTGAAGGATGCTTAAAGCTGGTATAGTTATGTGACTTGTTGAAATTTCATCTTTTCATCTCGCAAATAACCCAAATATTTCAAATCACGAAAAGATAGTGAATTACCACTCCCGAATGTTAACAGTGTAGTGTTAACAGTGTAACGTCATCACAACAGTAACTTATTAGAATCGTCTTTCAACAGTGAAGTCTATAATTCATCTCCGAGTAGTTTTTCCGTTACTGCCTTCTAGGAACATATTGATGGAGAAGAAGCCTGTTTTGTAGATTATTTAGGGCATTGTTACAATCACTGCACCTCCGTCAACCATGCGTTCTACTGTTGATACATTAGACTGAATTAGCTTTGCAGCACGCACAAACACAAGACAATATCAATTCGCCACGTGACAGATCTTATATTGCAATAGGACGTCATGCGCGTCTTTGAAAGAAATAAAACGAAACGATTATCAGTAAACGTACTGCAGTAAATAAATATATTCAATGGCGTTCGCCCCAACCAAGTTTTGCCGTAATATTCAAGAAGACGCACCATAAGAAAGAGCCAATTTGCTAACAAAAGAATTGGCGTCACGATGATGAGTTCTGATATTTTTCGTTGTGTTGTATAAAAATGTGAATTAGAAGCCTCACTTGGACAACAATTAATACGAATATTTTATTTAAGAATGCGAAATTGACTACTTTAGCTTTCGACTGTCTGACTCTGCTGCGGAGCTCCTTAAGCTAGAGTACATTAACTTGTTAGCAATTTCAGAGAGTTTTTTCGAGTTTAAAAGCGGCGATGAAGTTTAAGGACTGTAGTCTTTACTCAAATCTATATCAGTAAACATCAAAAGTGACAGCACAAGCGTAATATTAATACTCCATGCATATAGATTAAGTTATAAAAAGAATTTAAAATAACCAATCCGTTCAGCAATCTGATGAAAGACTTTATAAAAATGCCCCATCTGGGGAGCGTTGAAGTGCAATATTATGCAGATGCGCACTCTTTTATTTGAAGGAGTAATATCGCTTCTAAGTTCACAGATGGTCATCGTTATAATCACAGCTGGCGTAGAAATCACCGGTGAAGTTCATGGAGCTGCAGCCACTTCCTGACGTTGGCGAATCGAACACTGAGACGGGCGATTGTGAGAGTGTGCTTGCGGTCAAGTGTCGCGTCATCCGAGAGGCCATGTTGGAAGGGTGGGTCCGCATTGTGTTGAGCGATACCACACGATCTCCAGAAATATTTGGTAGAGAAAGTAGTCGGTGCACACTGCTCACCGTAGAAACACGCTCTTTAGGTGGTGCGGGGAACAGTTCCCTCTCTTCAATGACAATGTACGCTGCACAGTTTACCATTCAAATAATAGTAGGCTGTCTCTCTGATATTTAACTCTCGTAGAGCTTTTCAAGCGAAGCGCCCTATTAGTTACGACTTTCTGTGGCATAAGGCATGTATTCTTTTATACTTTGTTTAGAGGACAGCATCTACGCGAATCATTTATAATCACCAATTGTTAACGTTATAGAATAAGCTTAATATTAACGAGATACACAGGTTGAGCTTGCATAATGTACTGGAATGAGCATGGCGGCTTTTGTAGATGGCATGTTCAAGACAAATATCCAAGACAATGGAAATTTCGAATATACATGATGAAGCTAAATGACCCAGGAGCAACATAAAAATAATAGATGCTCTACAATATGCTTCTATGCACATAGAAGAAAAAAAAACGGAACCGAGGTGCTGCCAGTATGGTTAATTGGGCGACTTGGTGATACATGATTGTTTTGAAATGAGAGCGCACTACTTAGACGCGGGCAGAAAGACAGGGACAAGCGCTTACTACCAACTGAAAAATTTATTCGGAAAACTATGAAATATATACTGAGGATGAAACAGTGTCAGGGCACAAACGATAAAACCAAATCACGAACGAAAATAACAGAACCGATGAAAGATCTATGTACGTCAGCCCCACCCTACCAATGCCTACTGTGCCTTCGAGTGATTACTTAACTCCTATGGTATCCGCTACTGTCTAAAATGCTAGCTCCTTATCGGACTGAGCTATCGGTGGTTTGCTGACGCAAGTCAGGTGTTCACGCGCTATATATGCTGCCTCAATTATATGCCTTGTCCGCTCACCGTCAAGCGCATGCAGCCCTTGAAGTTCCATTGGTCATACGCATTTTGATCTGCACCGTATTCTAACAATACATGCACTCTTAATTGGGGGCTTGTTCTGCATCAGTTGCGTTGTATACAAGGAGGATTAAAAAATTGCTGGAGGGGATGCTCCCGCAATGCCTTGCAGCATAAGTGATGCCTACTTTTGCCACTGCCAAGATGTCGGAAACATGCTCTTTTATGATAGTGCCCACATAGAGATCATGTGGCTTATATGTGTTAGTACAAACTCTACGCTAGTTTTCTATTAAAAGACAGTTGTTCCCGACGAAATAAGAAACAGAAACGGATATGGGTGACTGAATTTCTCGAGTACTTAGCTTCTAATTGGAGGCTCACCAAGGAAAACTAGCAACACTATAACGCACTTGGAGCACTATGTGAACCGAAAAAGTTTTCACATTACACTCATTGGGCGTGCGAGGGATACACTCCGTTTTTAATCAATGAACGGTGATACTTTATCATGCCCCTAGTAAGATGGTCACCACAGCCATCATCTTGCCAGAGGCACAGCTTCCCTCTTAGGAGGAAAGCTGTGCACTCCAGCATTTTTCCACTCCAGCATTTTTTTGAATCCTCCTTGGTTGTATATCGAAGTCTCAATTTAAAGCCAGCTACCTAGCTACTTCACGCTGTCACATTTTACTGTTGCCTGGATACGAATGCATGGTCGTTGTAAACTACACTGTAGCACTGCAATGTACCTCTGAGTAGGTCCGATTTCTGCCTTGGACGAAGATGTTCGGAGGAAGCATCGCGTCACGCTACCGCAAGAAAGAAGGCGAAACAAGGAAGGAGTATTGCACAGTGCCACTGAAAGAAAGAAACAAAGAAAAAAAAAGAAAGAAAGAGAGAAAGAGAGAAAGGAAGAAAGAAAGCAATAAAGAAAGAAATGAAACAAAAGAAGGACGGAGCATTAGACAGCTCCCGTGGGCCTCAACAAGTCTGAGGCTCACGGGACGCCTTCATGCTCTCCCATAGCATAGTGCCAGGTACTCAAAATCGTTAACCATTTTTTCTAAACACTTTTTTTCTTAACTGTTCAACACTTTTTCCACACACACACACACACGCACATGCACACGCACAGGCACACACACTCACATAATCACGCAAACACCCTAGATCTGCTACCTTACACTAGGTCAGAAAGTGAAGAGTTAGAATAACAGCACAGTTCGTTCATCAGTGCCATGGAGTTAAAACTAGGCTCGTTGCGAAGAAGTCGTTCTGTCGATTCTTCATAAAAGGAAGAAAAGATGTAAAAAGTTAGTCGAACAATTCACAGCATATCCGAGGAGTCAATGATAATATTAGAGTGGAGTGATGCGGCTGTCAGTCCGACCGTGCTTCCATCCGTCCGTCCGTGCGCTCGTCCATCCATTCGTCCATCTGTTCATGCGTCTGTTCGTCGTCCGTCCGGGCGTTCGTCCATGCGTTCTTTCGTGGCTCCGTCCGTCCATACGACCGTCCATCCGTCCTAACATGCTTCCGTCCGCCCATGCGTTCGTCCATCCGTCCGCCCATCTGTTCATGCGTCTGTTCGTCGTCCGTCCATGCATCCTTTCATGCCTCCATCCGTCCGAGAGACCGTCCGTGCTATCGTCTGTCCGTCCGTCCGCGCGTCAGTTTGTTGGTGCATTCGTCCCTGCTTCTCGCCTTCCATCTGTCCATCCGTGCGTGCGCACGTGCGTTCATACATTCGTCCCTCCATGCGTGGGTCCATTCATACGTGCGTCCATCCATCTATGTGTACATTCGTCAGTCCTTCCTTGCATTAGTCTCTCTGTCCATTTATTCGTACGCCTGCTTGTCTGTTCGTCCATTCGACCATCCATCTACTGAACACTCGAAGTACCTTCCTCTCGCATCTTTTCATCATATATTCATCATATTGTCACGCAGTTCCTGGGGTCTAGAGACAGTTTATTGAGGTCTGAGCAACAGGACTCTTTCTTAGCCCGTCGGTTAGGCTTGCTTGCCAGAGCGGGGACACGGAATTCGCTCGCTGGATTCTGTGCCGACCGGTTGTGCCATCGCGATCTCCAACGACAGTGCAGCTCTGGCCGACTGGTTTGGTCCGACGACACCTCCTCACGGCGGTCCCCTACGACGACGACAGCGTAGCTCTGGCTGACTGGATTAGCCCTACGCCTTCTCCTGCTGCCGACAAGAGCTCTCGACAGTGGTGCCCCGTCCTCGGACTCCTGCGACCATGTTCATCTATCCTATCTTCTCTTTACTTCCATCCCTCCCTGTGCCTGCACCTCTCTCTCTCTATATATTTTATATACCTTTTAATGATACCTTTTAATCCCTCCTCACCACCATCTCTTGCGAGCTACTGTTGAGGTGTCGCACCAGATGCAGACAGTTACGGGGCTCACTTTTCTCTTCTTTTCGCTTTTATAACCACATAAGAGCGGAACATGCGTGAACTTTTTTTCTTTAGCGGTGTGAGCCTTCGCCTTGGAATACGAATCACTACTAGAATTAGGTGGCAATGTTCCTTCTCCACACAAAAAACAGCAACGTTCAAATCCTGCAAAGTTACTGCAACAAAATAAAACAAAAAAGCTTAAACACTGGAAAAAGACAATAGTAGTGAAATGTTACGCGCGAACAGTTCAGTAATGATGAGGCAATGGTAGTAGAACAAATTAAAAAGCACAGTAAACGTGTTTCTTTAAGAATACGCAAAATTAAGCCATATGCGCACCCCGTGAACTATCAGGAGAAGAAAAGCACCTTGGCGACAAAATTGTATTCAAGTACCGCCATCCAGCGGAGATCCTAAGGACTAAACGAAAGGTGGCTACCTACTACTACGACTACTACCATAGAGAAACATACTTACATAAAGAGCGGACACTCCGGTATCGACTTGCGGCCAAGCTACTGCACTGCTTTCAGCGCCACGAGTGGCTGGTCAGACCCGGTATTGATCTTTTGCCAAATTATATTAATGAAACTTTCTCTTTCAATATACATGTGGGGTTGAACGTCTGAAAACCACCATATGACTGTGAGAGATGCTGTAGTGGAGGGCTGCGGAAATTTCGACCACCTGGGGTTCTTTAACGTGCACCCAAATCTGAGCACACGGGCCTGCAACATTTCCGCCTCCATTGGAAATGCAGCCGCCACAGCCGGGACTCGATCCCGCTACCTGCGGGTCAGCAGCCGAGTACCATAGCCATTAGACCACCGCGGTAAGGCGAAACTTTCTCTTTTCAAGGCTGTGATTTGAACGCGTACCCTCATGATCTGAACACAAGTGTCTTTACCACTGGGCTACACACCCATGCTTCCACAAAAGGAATACATCTACAGCACATCTAAACCGCGTGACTGTGTACCATTTGTGCGAAATAAATAAAAAAATCAACACTTTTTAGTCATACGTTACTGATTTTTGTGGTAAAGCATTAAACGTCGTCAGCGGAGCACGTTGTAAAGCGGATGTGTAAAATTGCACAAATGATATTTTGAATGACATTTGAATGAAGTTTCTTTGCAAAATTTTGATGCCAATTTTAGGTTTTCATTCACCTCTTGAGCGGCTATTATATGCTGTGACAGAAGAGTAGAAGCCAGGATGGGTGCGCCATCTAGTGGCTGGTCAGAGTCTATTTACGCTGGGCTGCAAAAAGGCTCGAGTGGCCACTCTTCAATAGTATGTTTCTCAATGCTACTACTAAGTACATCGTGGATGCACACCCACGACTTAAGGAGCTTCGCCCCTAAAAAGCCACCCGCATCTTTGCACGCGGTAAATCGAGTAAATGCGTCGCAGAGTGGTGGGGATATCACGTGAATGTTGCGGAATAGGATATGGTCAAGCAACCCTTAATTGTTATTTGGTTTTTATTATTTTCATTTATTGACTGCAGGAGAAGAGTTGCCTTCAACGAGTGGTGGGACACTGACATTGGGGTGTGCCCCGCCACCGGTTAAAGGTACTGCTGCTTTCATTCCATCCACTCGAGTCGAGCAACGCGTCTAGTCAAGCGAAAGCCAAGTAAATACACCTTGACTGAATTCCGAACGCGCGCGTCGCCGCTTATATACACATCGCCCCCATTCGAGGGAATGAAGTAGTGGCGAGAAGTCTGCACCCCCCCATCCCTGCGCATGCTCCGCCTGGTGAACACCCCGTGGTGCCTTATCTTTTGATGGCTTTTAGAGTGGCCGTTTTGCGGGTGTCTTCCCATGCTGGCAAGAGACGCGAGCATGCGCAGTGAAGCTGTAAATGGTGCCACCGACGCGGAAGAGCGACATCGTGCGACGAATAAATGCTCCGCAATTCAAAGCTACCGGTACTAGTACAAAGGCATGGACCAACTAGTAGCTGCGACTTCAAACGATAGAACATACCAAGTACAAAGAAATAGTGATTACGAATACAATATGTAAAACAAGGAAACAGGGTTGTTCGGACGTGTAATCTAGCTTGCTGCAGTAATCACGTCTGCCTCACTATTTCGCCGTTGGGGGCTTCGTCCTTTCGCAAACTACACTAGAACAGTGCAACAAACCAACTTCTAAGTAATGACGTTGGCTTCAACTACATTTAGATGTAGTACCGCTTGCCTTTCTTCATGGCGTGGATATATACTATGTTCGGTGTCTTACCCAAAAGATGCTAGGAAATTAAACACCAGGCCACCCGATCAGACATGCCAACAGCATTGGTTCTTTGTCATAGTGTGTTAGTCCTCCACATACAGCACAATGCTTGTTGTTCCCACATGTGCTTATGAAATATTCATGAACTTCGGTGTTCCTTCGAGAAATTTTCTTCGGTAACTCCCTCTGCACCTCTTTCCAACCCTTTAAATGGTCGCTTGAAAAAAGGCGAGCCCTATCTATAGGGCTCTGTTTCGCGAGAATAATAGCAACATAGAGTGCTATGACAACCAGAAAATTATCTTCCGGATGTTGAAGCGCAGACCCCTTCTAAGTTCAGACAGTACTGCTTGTTTGTTTTTACCTAGATGGATCATAAAAGCAGTTCAGCACGAGTCTAAAGAGCACGGATAATATAAAGGACATGGGTATTAAAGCATTTCCACTAGCTATAAACGTTCACTTTATTTCGTGCATGCTGATTGAAAATGCAATTACCTTGGTTGTGACACTGCCTTGCACATGCTTTCTCACTTTGACGCTGCTATCACTTCACACGAAATGAAAAACATAGTACCAGGGACACAGTGGGGAAGGAAAAAGGTTCACTGGGTGCCAGGCCAGCATTATAGCACTGAGCAATGCCATTGTTTGGAGTCGTTCGCAAACTTGACTTAGGCAGGCAGGCTTGATGTCGGGGAAGAATTGGCGTTAACATGAGTAATAAAGCACAGCAAAAGAGCAACCAGGTGTCGCACAATACAAATGGCATAGCGAGTAGGTCGTTTAATGCTTCAACCCATTATAAAAGTTTGTTTTTTTTGTTCAACTATTGAGTGTGGTGCATGGCTACTTCTGGCATAATTCCTCATCGTCGTCACCCACTGCATGAACTATTGGCACAACATTTCTCGCAATAGTAGTAACGGATACCACCCTTATCAGAAAAACCACGAAGAATAGCATGCCGAATGCCGGTGAACTACTCAGAAATTATTATTAGTGCCGAAGAGGTACCAAGCAAGTCAGTCGGTCGGTCGGTCGGTCGGTCGGTCAGTCGGTCGGTCGGTCGGTCGGTCAGTCAGTCGGTCGGTCGGTCGGTCGGTCGATCGGTCGGTCGGTCGGTCGGTCGGTCAGTCGGTCGGTCGGCACTTGTGGGCCAGGGCGATGTAGTTGATGTGGCCCATTAGGAAGGCGTGAAAGAGCCTACGAACGTTCTCCTCGGGTGGTCGGTCGGACAGTCGAGCAACTTCATTTGGTCCTGAGAAGACAAGAATGCCCCCATCAGGGGGTACCGTCTGGGGGCCCCAACCACGATGGCGCCGGGAGGTTCAGGCTCTCGGCGACTTCGCCGGCTCTTTGGACAGCCCTTAGCTCCTGGTCCCTTGTGGAGCTCGTGATGAAGTAAAGCCAGTCTTCTTCATTGAATGGAGACCCTCAGCAGCTGCGCAAGTCGTGACACTGCCACAGCATGTGTTGAAGGGTCCTGCTCGGTTGACCACAGCACGGACAACGTGGGTCTTTTTTGTCTATAGATTTTGACCAAATAAACAGAGATGGATGTGTGTTTGTTGCAGTGTGATTGTCTGTGGTTCGTTTAGGTGTGGTTGTGGATGCGGAAACTTCTGCCTCTCAGCTTATAGTGCTTGCGGACCTCCCAAAAAGTGACAAAAAGGTTCCTTTCCATTGCTCTCTCTCGGCCTCGGAGTGTTCAATTCCGGCGCAGTGAGTGAGACCTCGTGCCTCGGAGTGTGCAAGTTCGTTAGCGTTCGTGAGCATCTTCCCACGTGACCAGGGAACCAAATTATATGCATTTTACCTGCCAAAGATGCAGCAGAGAGAGCGCGAGCGCGGCTTCTTTGCACACCAGTCTTTTCATAAATGCTCCAGTGGTGGCTCGCGAGTCCGTCTATATAGTAGAACTATTCATAGTAGCCATGGCGATGGTCACTGCCACTTGTTCAGCTTTATCGACATCTGAATTTTTGAGCATTAGTGATGTCAGCAGCTCTCCCCGTAATGACGTAGCTGCTGAAACGAAGTTATTGGAAGCTGCGAATTGTGCTATGTCAACGAAGTTGACGTTATCCTCAATCGTAGCCGCTGTTCGAACAAGGGCTCTGACCCTTGCTTTGCATCTGCCGTAGTTGTATTTGGGGTGCATGTTTCTAGGTACCCGAGATAGAGTACACATTTCCCTGACTTTGATAGGGAGCGCGCACTTCCTCTGTCTGGCGATGGGAGACCGTATACCAATATGCGCTAGTAACTGCCTGCCAGCCTCCGTCGAAGCCAGTCTTGCTACTTAGGTGACCTGTTGTGCATCTACTATTTCTCCGAAGGTGTTGTGGACACCCAGCGCCAGTAGATGTTCTGTACTGGTGCTCTTTGGGAGACCCAGTACCTTTTTTATGCTCTTGCGAATTATTCATTCTAATCTGGCTTCATCCCTCCTGCTCCACGTGTGGGCCAGTGCAATGTAGTTGATGTGGCTCATTAGGCAGGCGTGAAAGAGCCTACGAAGGTTCTCCTCGGATAATTCCCCTCGTTTGTTGCCCAATGAGTGTTTAGAAAAGGCTCTGAAAGGCCACTCTTCTAGTGTTCGCTGTGACTGTGTTCTACCTTCCACGCAGGCCTGGTGTTTCTTATTTGGTTTGATTACTGATTCTTTTCATTTCCCTGTGGTGTATTTGTGGCCCGCGTTGGGGATATATTTACTCATACGCGTTGGCCATCAAAACAGACTTGTCTGCTGGGAACGTCTTTCATGAGTAGGTACTACCGCGAAACACTTGTTGACTGCCTGTTCATACGCAAAGGCATTTCTGTGGGAATCTGGCAGGTGGGCGGTGTACACGTGATGATAATCCTTATTCTAACGTTCACATGTGTTCCACAGAAAAAAAATGCACTAAAATGTTTCGTTGTTAATTGGTTTTTAGGCTGCACTAGATTTTAGTTCGTGTTAAGTATTAGAAAAAATGAAGAAGTGCTTAAAACTAGGCGTGTCAAAAGAAATTAGAGTTCCCGTTCTTTTGTCGTTTTTTTTCTTTGATTCAAAAAGAACTGGTAGCACGTTCTATAAATTGTTGTTCTTAGGACATGTTATCGTTATTCATATGGCATGAAACACTTCAGCGGCTAACTTCAATATCGTCCTGCAACACACGGAGCTAACACAGTTGGCGGAACGCTGTAGTATAACCGAAACACTCGTATAACATTGGAAGCGGGCGAAAGAGTCTATGGCAATAAAGGTATAGGCCCTGGCGCTACAAAGACAGAGAGCAGCTACACGGCACCACAACTGTGGCGTCTAGAGATCCTCGGTCGGGGCATTACCCACGAAATTTTCTGTTCCTCTCATGGTTGTGCCAAATTCTGTTGTTGTACTCCATTCAAAGAACTACGTTTTGGCAACATTGCCGTAGATCGGTGGTGTAGAAAATGCGAGATGCTTTTCTGCTTCAGTGAACCAACAGGTCATTATGGCCCTGAAGCAGAAACCCTTTCGTATTGCTGGGGAGAAAAGCAAAGAAAACCGACACTGGAGAAGAGATGCCTTACTCGGCTTATGACGAAATTAGTAAACGCGATTTTGACGTTGCAATCTATGGCATCTTCTACGGCCATGTCAGTAGCTTTTCGGAGAATCAGGCGCTTTAGGAGGTTGCTCTTTTGCTGTTTGCTTTGCCAAGTCACTGTTTATTTAATTTCTATGGTTATTTTACTCTTCTTCACAGGAACGTATAGAAACTGCTGGACTTGAAAATTATCTATTTGTTCTTCGTTAGCACATGAGGTAATTGAGGTAGCTTTCGTACATTTTTTCCCACTCCTTTAAGGCAGACCTAGTTCGGGAACATTTTCTAAAGACCAGCCGTGCTTTACTTACCACTCACACTCTTCTTCTTACAAAGCAACAATACCTAGTCTAATCTTTCCGTGGCCGACCAAGCTGCGTTTTGAAATCATAATCTCAAGCAAAATATTCGTTGCGTCGTCACCTCTTTTACTATCTTTAAAGCTGCACTTCGCTACATGTTCTTCAGATACTTCAATACAAGATCCAGATTAAGTCTTGATACTGGCTCATCTCTACTGGCAATATATTCTCGAACCTCTTTAAATGCAAAGCATTTTTAGCAAACTTCGGTGACTTTGAGAGTATCTATCTGTATATCTATCTATCTAGCCGCTTTCGTTTGAGTGCTCACGTGGCAACCCCCTTAACTTTGCTTGAACCAAAATTTGCATGGGAGGGTAAGATGGTTTGACGGATGTGACGCGCTGGTCAAGACATGAATAATGTCACAATCCCGTCGCGTACGTCATCAAACATTTTCCACCAGACAGTGGCAGATACCCACGAGTGGGTATGTGCCGCTGGCACACAGGTATGTACCGCAGGTGACTGACACTCAGTATGTACTCAGGAAAGACTACAACGCACATGGGCATTTTTAAAGCGCGAGCATTAAGGAATACCCAACATTGGTAGCGTTGACCCGACCAATGCAAAGAATCAATGTCAGGGTCACAGCTGTGATCAAACCCATGCATTCTGCGTGGCAATGAAGCATTTTACGTACCACAGAGCTACACCAGGTCTCGGAACTACTATTCAAATAGACACTTATCTTCGTGAAACATGAACAGGGAGTTTTGGAATAACGTTTGCAGGGGCTGCGGGCGTTGCGGGCATAGCGGTCGCCATATGAGCTTTAGAATAGCGTTCGCTCCCCCTAGGGAAAAGTCTCGGGACTTTCACCCCGACCGCATATCCATATGCACGGAAGCTACTCACAGCACTTTGCAGGCGTCGCGGGCCGCTATAGCCGCACGCTATTTCAGATTTTCTGCGTGCAGGCTGCGAACGCGGATAGTGACCCACGTTACGACGCGTGCGCAGTTGCAGTGACCACATCACAAGGACTCGAGGTGCGGTATTCTAAAGCTCCCTAATAGTGGTTGCAGGGCTGCCAACCCAATTTTATAAACGTTACATATCTACTCCTTTGATACAGCCGTCACGTCGGGTTACCGTCAATTGTGGTTAGTTGCCATGCGCTAAAGTTCAATCATGTAGCAGTGTCCAGGACCCGCATTCTCGCGAGCATCAGCGCTTCATATCAGCTTCTGATGTTGCTATTACTAATGTTCCAGTTGGCATCATTGCGCAAGTGCGAACAACATGTTATATAAACATCTGCAACTCTTCAGCATATGTCTCTGCATGCAACATTTATACGCATATTTAGCGTCGTTTCATCACGTGTCGCTCAATAAAAAATTGCAGTAGAGTGACATTCCCTCCGCATGTTTCGCATAATGTCGATTCCCAGGTACGTTGGATCTGCCGAATTTTTTTTCTACGGTAGCACAAAGCTTGTAAAAATCACCATGATTGACAGCAGTGCTCAAATTCGTAAGTTTCAAGGTTGCAATCTCATCCACTCTGTGGTAATGAAAGGCATACTTTAAAGAAAAATAGGGAAGCGAGTAGTAAGTTGCGCAAGACTTCAAACAGTGAAGTTGAACGACACAGATGTGTGTACGTTTGTGTCAGAAGGTTTCTAAGCTTTATCTATAGTCTATTCCAGGCCATTTCTTCGTTGCTCGTAGAATGTTTCCAGACTTTATCTAGGTGGTGATCGGTTGTTTCCAGGTTGCTTCACGTTTATATTCAAGAACTTCAGCGGTATCATGCTAGATTATTTGTAGATTATTTCAAAGTTCTTACTAGGCTTCAGCGTGGCTTTGTCTAGGCTAATGTTTGGTAGTGCCTGTAACCAGGTTGTTCTCAGCTTCTTTTTTGAAAACAAAACGAGATCACAGTTGCGCAGGTTTTTCATCAACATAGCCGTCCTTGCCGCATTTTCAAGATATCTTTTATTATAACATAATAATTTTCACTAGGCCCACAAACATTGCATGTCATCGTGCCGTTTTCTGTGCTGTTGCGATTTCATCTGCCATTATATGTCTCGAGAAGTTTATTCATTGCACACATTTGTCAATATTTTATGCAATTGCTTTGTTAATGTGATGTCTTTTTGTCAATAAGATTATGTTATGTAGGTCACTTATTCCTCGAAGTTGACACGTTTTTTTCAATTATTATAATTAACATTCCCAACACATTCCTTGGCATCATGGTCTGTTCTTATAATGCTGTCTCTAACGAAGAAGGCAACCACTGAACTCACGTTATTTGGTAATACTTATTGCGTCAGCCTAAAACATAAACGGACAAACAGAAACACACCATTTCATCTTTTTGACATCCGACCTGATTATTAGAAACAAGCTACCAGGCTAAGTACAAGTTCTTCTGGTGCCTTCGTCGTCATTCTTGGTCAAGACGAATTTTTTGCTGGACTGAGTGCAGCCATGTCGAAGAACATTTTTCAAGAAAAAAATTTACTTCATCTTCCGCTAAAAGCAAACATGTATAAATGCGAAACAGCCACCGCTAACGTTTACACTGGCGGCGGAGTTGACGCGAGTGCCCATCGCGGCTTTGCGCAGGAGGAAAACTAAGGGAGGCACTAAGCGCGCAGAGATAAAACAGTGTTTCCTACTGGAACACGCCAATCACTGCTAATGGGCAGTGAGTGACAAAAGACTCCCAATGTACACAGATATCTTCAGTCACATTTTCATTTTATCAGAGCGCCCACAGCGAATTTTTATTATTCAACAACGCACAGGAGAAATCTCTCTCCGGCACTACTTGGAGGTCAAGATGCAGTGCCTATACATACGAGTTTGCTAGAGCATGGTTGCGCAGTGCGAGCAGCTACTTTTTCCAATCAACAAACTCGCCAACAGGTGTAGCCTGCGTTGGCATGCCGTGGCGTAAGAGAGGGAAAGCATAGGGAAGGCGTAGGAGGGGACGCGCATGCGCAGTGAAGCGTGGACGCCGACGGATCATGCTTGGTCATAAGATGCTTCACATTTACGCTCTAGTGTTCTAGACGAACTGCGCAGTTACGTCGAAAAAGGCTTTTGTCTCCTCCAAAATACGCATTGCGCGCAAACGATTGCACTCGGCACGTCGATTAGAGTACGTACCTTTCCTCCAACTGGAGCAAAGCACCCGTTTTCTTTTTCAGTGGGTGTAACTGAAAGAATGTTCGCGCCATGTGCTAACGACTAAGCGGTGCCTACACAAGCCTAATTCTTTTTAGAGGGCGCCGTAGCGTGGCGTGGTGTAGTGTTTAGTGTACGCGCATGCTGACCGAGTGGTCGTGAGTTCGAATATCGTGGGTTTGGTGCGAGTTTCCTAAACTTTATTTTTGAATGTGATGCTTGCTCTTCGATTGTACATATAAACAAATGTGTGTATGCACTTCAAGAGGATTTTATTTTAATTTGCGCAAAATAACTGTTGCTCCTTTGAGGATCAACTATTACAGCGCGGCTACTCCTTCAAAGTTACTGCCAAAATAGTGCAAAAGGTGTGGCAGGTTAGTTAATCCTCTAAAAGAGAAACCTCGATACCATTCTTTCTCCTTTACTTCTTAGAGTGTAATATCGTCTGCCACGTTGAATCTGTGTTCGGTGCTCGGCTGCTGCATCAATCGCGGCATTGATGCCGACTGCGGCGGTTGCATTTCGGTATAAATGAAATGGTAGAGACCCGTTTACAGCTGTACGCAGACCTTTGTGAACTTTACAATAACCCAGCCAAGACACAGCTCCGCATTTCCCTACAGGTTTTCATTGGGCACAACTACATACATTTTTTTATCAAGGTTAGCCTATGGTGTTTATTATGAGGAACCGCAAGGAGACCATGAGGATAAGTGACATGAACGTGAAATGGAGCACAGCACTGGCCTTTTAACCAGGAACGTTAGAATGGTGGCAGTCGTAGTGTTGTTTCACTGGCGAGGTCAAGTTGGGATACTTTGGCGACAATTTCTCGGCGTGAGCGACTCTTTTTGTGCGCAGTGTTTCTTACGATAGAACACTTAAATCGGTCTTTCACACTAAACATAAAAGAATAGCAGGAATTCTCTTGCGGACCGTTCGCTCACTTTCTATAGCAAATCTGTTGACAGGATTCTTCCGGAAACACCGCAATGGGACCCTTTTGTCACAGGAACACGTTGTCGCATCTAGTTCTACTGTGAAGAGCAAGCTCAAGATCGACGTGCACGCCTTCATGGATTTTTGATTCAAGTGGTGCTCCTTTCTCAATGTGCATCGAGTGCAATGAAGGTGTGAATATAGACCACTACATTGTTCTCGATTGAATTGAATCAACCAAAGGAACAAGCAGGATTTTGAACAGGGTACTCAACAATTTACCACATTCATACTATCAATCTGGTAATAGAGAAATGCTCAGAGAATACATAGCCTTCATAGATTACGAGAAGGTGTTTGATTCAGTAGAAATATCAGCTGTCATGCAGACACTGCGGAATCAGGGCGTAGATGAAGTATATATAAACATTCTGGAAGAAATCTACAGGGGATCAACTGCTACCATAGTGCTTCATAAAGAAAGCAACAGAATACCCATCAAGAAGGGTGTAAGGCAGGGGGACAGAATCTCTCAATGCTATTTACCGCGTGCTTACAGGATGTTTTCAGAAGTCTAGAATGGGAGCAGTTAGGGATAAGAGTTAATGGAGAATACCTTAGTAACCTGCGCTTCGCCGATGACATTGCATTGCTGAGTAACTCAGGGGACCAATTGCAACTCATGATTACGGAGTTGAACAGGGAGAGCAGAAAGGTGGGTCTAAAATTAATCTGCAAAAAACGAAAGTAATGTTCAACAACCTCGGAAAGGAGCAGCGCTTCGAGATAGGTAATAGTGCACTTGAAGTTGTAAAAGACTATGTCTACTTAGGGCAGGTAATAACCGCAGAGCCGAACCACGAGATTGAAGTAACTAGAAGAATAAGAATGGGGTGGAGCACATTCGGCAAACACTCTCAAATTATGACAGGTAGATTGCCACTATCCCTCAATAGGAATGTATATAACAGCTGTATCTTGCCGGTACTTAGCTACGGAGCAGAAACCTGGAGACTTTCAAAAAGGGTTCAGTTTAAATTGAGGACGACGCAGCGAGCAATGAAAAGAAAAATGGTAGCTGTAACCTTAAGAGACAAGAACAGCGCAGAGTGGATTAGAGGACAAACGGGGGTTAAGTATATCATAGTTGAAATAAAGAAGAGGAAATGGACATGGGCCGGGCATGTAGCGCGTAGACAGGATAACCGTTGGTCATTAAGGGTAACTAACTGGACTCCCAGAGAAGGGAAGCGGGTTAGGGGGAGACAGAAGGTTAGGTGGGCAGATGAGATTAAGAAGTTTGCGGGTATGAATTGGCAGCAGCAAGCACAGGACCGGGTTAACTGGCGGAACATGGGAGAGGCCTTTGTCCTGCAGTGGACGTAGTCAGGCTGATGATGAGGATGATGATGATTGTTCTCGAGCATTTCGAACCTCAAAAAGAAAGCTTTATGGACAACATGAAGGAAATGATCTTGATGAATCCTTGAATAAATAGTTAATTTCAAGTTGGAGGCGCCTAGGAATGTAATATGACTATGAAACATGGTTTTATCTGCTTAACGTGGATTGACTGGCTCAATTTGAAGCATCTGCAGCCTCTTTGCTGGCTGCCATGAAAACACAAAAAGGAGCTATCGCCTTAGGTCTATCGCCTTAGGCCTAAGGTGTTAGTTTACCCATCTTGGTTAGAGGCGTACTAACAGAAAGCTTCCTGGCCGAGATAGCCTGTGGGATTGATTCCCGAGAAGCTGCGTATACCATTCGCAAAATTTCAGCAGCGCATGTATCTTGCAAGACATTTTAAAGCAATTTTGAAATGTTTTAATATTTGAAGATATTGACAGCACTTCAAGGGATCTCATAGGGGCCCCCTTACTTTCATCACGTCACCCCGCTGCAGTCAATAAAACAAGGTATGATGACGTCAAAGCCGCTATTCATTGCTGCGTTTGTTCCACAGTGTACACTTCTTGCACGGCTGCTGGTCGCGATTGAACGAGGGGGTCGCGTTTCTGTATGCTCACGTTGTTTGTCATTCTTGGGGCTCACGCAAAAGTGAAACTGAAATTGGCTGATAGTGAGCAGGTTGTAACTACTTATCTGTCACGTGCAAGGAGAATATGAACATCGTGACTTGCTGCGAAAAAAAAACAATATTTTGTGTAATGACTAGAGAGCCCCCTCCTCAGCACATTGCAGCTAGAAAACACGAGGCCAAATTGCATGTGTCAGTATTCCTTTGTTATTGCTCCAGCGCCAACGCTACCAGGTCTGGTGGAATGTACTCTCTTTCCATCACGAAAAGCAATTGTCAGTTTCTTTGAACGGATATTTTAGCCAATCGCATCTATTATTAGCGCAGCCTTAACGCCAGTTTCTTTTTTTTACAATGCGCACTCGAAAATGAGTACAAAAATACCTGTGTTGTCCCCATCTTTAATGTTCATTCGTTTTGTCGGCGTGAGTGTCATCTAAGTTCATTACAGTTCATTCACCGTTCCAGCAATTCTGATTTCAATGAATGGCCACGAATTTCTTCCTATATTTCTGCCTCACGTGCCTCAGAAATGCAGCACTGCACGCGTTGCCACTCTCCAGAAATGTAATCAATGTAACTTCACAGAAAGTGCCATTCATTTCGTCGAGACATTTCTTCTAAATTGGCACCACTCGAGTCGGAGGCAATTTTCCGCCGTCCACGGCCACTCATTCGCATTCAAATAATCCAGTGCACGCTTAAGGCGGCGCTTCATGGAGCCCTGCGTGCAGTGTAGTTGCGGAGCTGCAGTTTACCGTATTTCACAATATTAAACGTGTTAACAATCGAAGACTACTACTACTACCTCTACCACTTCGACTACTACTATTACTACTACTACTACTACTACTACTAATATTATTATTATTATTATTATTATTAATATAAAACTACTATTACAGGCATTGCTGCTACTACTACTACTACTACTACTACTACTACTACTACTACTACTACGACTAGTACCACCACCACCACCACCACCACCACTACTGAATTGAGATACCATGAAACCGCCTTGAATCAAGGCTTTTGGATAATATCTGTTAAAGTAATTATTGCATATTTGCTCTTAGGACAAAAGGCTGAGGCATCTCGTCGAACGCAGAAGGTGATTGTTGGCGATGTCTACGCCAACACCTGTGATGCTAAAGACTATCATCATGAAAATTTTTCACCCGATGACGTCACCATGAATGATTGTAAAAAATGGACGTCATTATGACGGCGCACAGGGTAACATCACGTGATGACGTGAACACAGAACATTGTCGCTGGGTCAAACATGGGCCAATCTCGGAGCCAGTGACAATCCGACTCAGGTGCAAAAAATGTGCAACGCATCCAATGCTGGAGGCAGTTCACCGGCTCTTTGCGCAGTGCTAGAAGCAAGAAGCCTTCAGGGGAGGAGAGGGTATCAATGCAAGCTGCTAAGATAGTTTTCGTCTTCGAGTCTTCTTACGCAAACGCTTAAGGAGGTCCCGCAACTTTTTTCACCAGCAAACAGGTGTGTTGCTAACCTATAAGGTTGTGACTGGTCTCTTTAGATGTTCCGACAACCTCATTACTATACATGGTATGTGTAATAATAAAAAAGTGTAAGCATTTCATGTGGTGCCAAATAAGTACTGTCTTCTTGTTTACGAGTATGATAGCTCCTGGTATCTGAGTTACTGTACGACACGTACTTGTAATGAAACGGGGTTTATTGGCACAAGTAGTACTTGCACAGCAGGTCTATTGATGCGGAAAGCGGGTGGCAGCAACGGACTCGGGAATCACAGCACTCGGGGCAAGCGCTCGCGCTTGGCTCCTCTCGCTAAAGGCGTGACCCACTGTGGCACGTAATCTTCTTCTTCTCTACAGTAACAGTTCTTTCTGGTAACTGCATACTTCAGAAATGATGTTCTCTTTTCATTGCTAATACGAATTTCAAAGCAATCAGTATCAGCAGACAACTAGCGGACATGGAGCTTCGTACCACAGAATACTGTCTACAATTAATCACATAAAAACACGTTGATCTCAACGATTTTCCTGCTGTCTGTTAACATGAAAGTGAAAGCAGCTTTTTTCGCTTCTTCATCTACTCCAAGTTATTCGTTTTTTTGTTTTGTTTTATTCTATTTTTTATTGGGGGCACGCTTGTTACATTGATGAGGTTGCAAGGGTATTTACTTTGTCTCACTTTCCAACAACCCACCGTAACGAGTGGACATATATTGGAATCTTAACCAGAGAGCAATAGTTTTGAAGCCCACAAGTGAGGATTCCTCCAAGAAAAATGCCCTGTCATGGCAGCTTGATAGATTGATGGACCACTTGACTGGACGTGGGAGCATAGAGTGAGAAAAAAGCGCCGAGTTTTTACTGAGCTTGAACAATGGTAATTTAGTACACTCTTTGTGGGAAAAAAACTTGCCAGTGAATGTTCTAGCATACGTGGTAGAATACGAATCTGAACCCGAATATTCGTCACCATGGCAGCATTTTACAATGTGGCTAATATGCTTGAGGCCAATGTGCTTATGTTCAGGTCACGTTAAAAAAACACATGTTCGTCGAAATTTCCAGAACCCCCCACTATGGCGACTCTCACAATCGTACGGTTGTTTTCGGATGTTTAAATCTTGAACTTATAATTTGCGTAAGTGATAACCACTATCTCTAGATTTTATAAACAGCCAGACAAAAACACATATAACAGTCTTTTATGAAGTATATCGAAACGTAGAAAGAGAGAAAGATAAAGATGCAAGGAAAGGCAGGGAAGTTAACCAGAAGCACATCCGGTTTGCTACCCTGCACTGGGGATGGGATGAAGGGGCGAAAAGAGGTTGTAGAGCACACTCGGGAGAGCCCACACAGTCTGCAGGCGGTCGCTCAGGTTTGTTGACTTTAAGTAAAGTAAGAATGCTTTAGTCGCTTTCTGCGCAACTGAGGCAGATTCCCAACGTCTTAGAATCTTCTGCACACAAAATGGTCTGGAGTCAAGCTGATTTTAAACCATCCGGAGCTGGCATCGCTGCGTGTCGTAGCAAGCGCAGCTGCACAGGACGTGTTCAATGGTCTCTTCAGCTCCACAGTAGTCGTATGTAGAGGTGTCTGCTATATCAATGCGAAAGAAGTACACCTTTGTGAATGCAACACCCAACCAAAGGTGGCATAACAGTGTCGCATCGGAGCGGGAAAGTTGTGATGGTAGCTTTATCTTGAGCGAAGGATCCAGTTCATATAATTGACGCCTTCGGAAGCTGGTAGACGACCAGAACGTGCGTGTAAGATCTCGAGCCAGCAGGTAAAGTTGTTTTGCTGCATCATTCCTTGATAGAGGAATCGGGACCACACGGGTGCCTTCATGGGCTGAGCGGGCTGCATCATCGGTTAATTGATTTCCGGTAGTACCGATATGTCCAGGCCGACATTGATATATAATATCATGCCCTCCTGCTAGAGGTTCATTATGGCAATGTCTTATTTCATGTACCAATTGTTCATGATTCCTCCTACGCATGGCACACTTCAAACTCTGAAGCGCTGCCTTCGAATCACAGAATAAGACTCATATTCCTGGACGCTCTTGAACGAGATGCTGTAAAGCAGCCCTTATAGCAGCAAACTCTGATGCCGTAGATGTAGTCATATGCGACAACTTAAATTTGATTGTCATAGCTAAAGCCGGAATTACAGCGTGACCTGATGAGCTGCTGGACGAGATGGACCCATCAGTGTATATCTGCGTTCGGTCCAAGTGCCACTCATGTAATAATAGCAGTGTTGCTTGCTTCAATGCTACTCTGGAGTGATCGCTTTTCTTTTTGATACCCTGAATTTCTAGGGGTACTTGAGGCTGGTCGAGGCACCACAAAGGACATGCCTTTCTCGTAGCTGGCGTATATCCTGATGGAATGCTGTTTAGGTGCATAGCTATGACGTCTGAAAACGTAGCACGTGGTTTTACGGATGGTAGAAGGGCCAAGTGGTGGTCGGGGACACGGCTAACATGTCGAATGTGCGCACTGAGGCAATCCACAACTCTATATGTCCGGACCAGATGGTCTTTGGCAAGCACGATTGTGGCATTAGTAGAAGCGCGTCGGGGTAGTCCTAGGCAGATACGCAGCGCCTGACCCTGCAAACTCTCCAATGAGTGAGTATTGGATTTGCAAGTGGTAGTCTGTACCGGCAAGCTGTAGCGCAATAGACCCAGAAATAGGGCGCTGTACAGCTGTAGCATGGAGGCCACAAAAGTTCCCCATCTTTCCCGCACATTTATATCATTATATGCACAATAGGTAGCAGTGTTTTCTTCAAGTACGCACAATGCGGGCTGCACGAAAGACTTCTGTCGATTATTATGAGTAACACACTGAATTTGTTACCAAACTCGTAAAGGAACAATGTAAAGAATGCAAAACAGTCATGCGAATGTAAATGAACGTTCGTTGGTAATTGAGTTATTAGATATTCCAAATTGATGCAAGCAGAGGGTTATATGAAAAGCTTACTTTTGAAAGGTTAAAGAACTATACATATGCGACTGTCAAGTATGGTCTTTCCGATATTTGCGCTCGTGTCCTTCGCATGGTCGGTAGAGAAGAAGTGAGGCAAAATAAATTAGATGTGGGCATGGCAAGAAACCAAGGGCAGTCAGTCCACTTGTATCAGCAGATAGTGTTCATTAGAAATTGACCAGAAGGTATGATAAGGCGTGAGTTGCGCTTAAAAGGACCATAGGTGACTCCGATTTCCAAAACTAGGAAATGTTTTTTTTTTCTTTCTAGCTCTCGCTACACTTTCTGCGGACACTATTTCAACCCCACCACTGATTCCGTAAAGTATGGGGACAGTCATGGTCAGCGCTAAGCCTTAAGCTGATCAGGATTTTGTGCTTTTCAGCTACAGGCTGTGATCGCTCGCGCAGTCGAAAGCGCGCGAAACGTAATCAAGTCAGTTGACCGCCAATGATAATCATGTGAAACAGGGCAGAGCGGGCATGCGACTGCATGGCAAAGCAAGGTATACAAGAGACGATTCGGGACTGGCATCACTCGTATATGAACCAATCGAATATTTGTGTCCACGTGACGTCACGTGAACAGAGTGCTGGCGTCACACATGATGCTTGAAAGACAGGATATGCCCGGAGAGAATAACGCGTTCATTCTTCTAAATTTCGAGGATCGTTTAGGAGCCATTTATGGAGCACCCGTTTATTTACGGAAATAGAGGGACTGTTGCATTAGTCGCTGTGATTTGACACTCCGGGAAGCGCCTCCAGTTGAACGCTTCGGTTTTAGCTCCTCTGTATAGGTGCACAATGAATACAGGTCACACAATAAATGCTCCATCTTGAAACATAAACTTCAGAAGACATTGCTTCCTGGAATAGAGGCGCGGAGAAAGGTGAGTTCTTAAACGAAGCGTGAAAAGCGGGGAGTGAGCAAACATGGCTTTGAAGGACGGGTTCTCCTATAGATGCGTAATTGGCCACGTCTTGCGCTGGGGGTTTCTTTGTTATAGTGAAAGGGCTCGTCGACTTTTTCGGCATTCTGTTTCCCTGATTCGAGCGTACACTACGCACAATGAAGCTCCTTCTGGCTCATTACAAATGCAAATTGCCCTTTCCCGGCATTTGTCTGTCGCATTGCTTCAGACGATGAGGTGCTCAGAATGACGGGTTGCGTGTTACCGCACTGTGGGCGGCTTCGCTCCTCACAATGCTGTCGTCTACGCTGCTGTCACAGACGACGCTGCTGCCGCCGGTCGCGACGCCGACATCGGTGAATTTGTGCAACGGGAAAGTTTGTTCTCCTGATCGGAAATACCGAGGTGCTCTGAGCGAAGCTTCTCTCGCACTCACAGCTGTTGAGAGTTAGAGTGACATGGTATAGGTTCACCTTGCAAATGATAAGCTAAATAGTGTTGACTCAGGCATAGCCTCCTGCAGTGTAGTATAGCGACGGGGTCGCAAAGAAGTTAGTGCAAGAAGAGTGATGCGTAGAAAAAGAGCAACGGAGAAAGTATAAGCGTAACATAATCATGTGTAATAATAGTGTAGAAATGAGTTCATTGAAAGATCGCGCTGGTTTTCTGGTAAGCACAATGAGATAACTACGGCACATAAATGAGCCGATCTCAAGCAAGAACTTCTGTCAGGATAGCTTCAGCAATCCACTAGCTGTTGCACAACGATGAAACGGGAAGTTGACGCAAGGCATAGAACAAAGATCACGAACGCTGATGTGCGCATCTTCCTACCAGATACTTAAGGCAAGGTGTTGGGTAAAGCACTCTGTAGAGTCATCTTAAAATTTTTGTCTTTTCTAAAGTATACCTAACAATTAAAAGAATTAAAAATACCCAGCTTGTCACACGTCGAAACAGCCTAGAGGTTAAGATAACTATAGCTTGCCTTATATATTAACTTTAGCTCTTAATGTAGCAGGTTGTCCTGTAGTGTTCCTATGGATTACTGCACTGTAATACTGTGAATTCCAGAGCACTTGAGTACAGCTGCAATCTTTAATTAGCACACTACGGTGGCGCACCCATCGTTATCTCTTGCTTTTATTGCTATAGCAATTATATGTGCACTCTCGGCTGAATTTTGCCGCGGGTGTCGGCGTCAATCACCGTATATACATACGTATCTGTATATATGTAAACGCAAGAAAGAAAAAAATAATCCATAAAAAACTCCGGCATGCGGAAACGAACTTAAGACCTATCATACGTGAGTGCGAGGCAATAATTACTGAACAACAAAGAAGCGCCTCCTTCAACGTTCAAACGGGAAGCCATTTATATGTACCACTTACCACTGCAGACGGGCATCTCGGGGGAAACTATCGTGTTTTCAGCATTACCAGCAAGATGGCGCAATGAGCGGCCTCAGAGTAAAGGTTGGCGCCTAGCTCGTCGTGATGCGCCTATGCGCGCTCATTTCCCACGCGTGCTGTGCTGCGCGCAGGGAAGGTGTCTTGTCCGCGCAGTTATCCTGTAGCGGGAGATCATCGCGCGCTTTCGACTTTGACCGGAACGATTGCGTTTATTGACCGGGCACACAAAGATCACTTCGCTCTCTGAACAGGCCCCGTTTGCGGAAAGAGTGCGCTTTTCAGAGAGAAGTAACAACTGGGACACTTGTTCGCACTCATACCTGTAGCTATGATTACGTTTCATGCGTCGTCCTTGTTTCAACAGCGCCTTAAGTGTCGAGGCGTAAACACTGTTAGTTTGCTCTTGTCCTGTGTGTGTCGTTTTTGTGTGTCATTTGTGCGTGAGCAGCGTGCTCGTTTCAATCTGCTTGCCGTTCGCAACGTCGCATTTCAAGTTGTTGCTATCGCATTCATTGCTTCGCTTTTGTGGCGAAACTGTGACTTTTTTATTTACTTACATGCGCATACCACTTTCAGGGTTGCTGCTCAGTGCTCCTCGTTATCTGCCTTTATTGATTATTATGCGTGCTATGTCGAGAATGTGCGTTGCTTTAACGGTCGAGCAGCACGCTGCCAGAAAACACAACGCTTGGAAAGGAGGCTGCGATGGCTCCCAAGAGCGAACGCTTCCTGGCAAATGGTTAGTCAATAATGAAAAACATTGCCCTTATATGTTTGAACTCGTTGTTTTCTCAAGCTTCTCGTCGTCTTCCTTTTCTCTTCTCTTTGAACCTTCTCGCATAAATTAGCGAGGCATAGGACATAATATGCCTCAAGGGCCACGAAAATTGGAATGAGCGAAGCAATTCAATGAAGCAAGCTGGAGCCATGCTCTTTATTAACAGCCTGAATGGCCTCGGTACTTGGCGCAGCACGCGTCGACGTTATTACAAATCATCAAAACTCACCTTTCATTTGATTAACATAACCATCACCGTTCGTCTGACTACACCCACTGCGGGGCAAAGGCCCCTCTCATGATCCGCCAACCCACCCGACTTATGCTTTCTGCTCTCACGATATACAGGCAAACTTTAATTTTTTATCTATTCCCCCCCCCCCCTAATTTTCTGTCTTCCTCTTATGAGTTTGCCTATTCACTGAGCCCAGCAAGGTACCCATAATGACCAGCGGTTTTGCCGCCTACGTGCTACGTGCTCTGCCCATGTTAATTTCCTCTACTTCAACTAATATATCCTTAAACTCCGTTTGTTTCTTCATTCACTCTGCTCTCTCGCCGCCTCTCAGGGCTTCACCTATCATTTTCCTTTCTATCGCTCACAGCGTTATTCGCAATTTATGTTGAACCTTCTTCGTTAGCCTCCAGGTGCACGATTCTCGGTGTGTCCACCATGTGGGCGGTCCACTTGGGCCTCCACTGATTGACTGGAACTCACTCGAAAGCATGCATCCCCCCCCCCCCCCTGTTTTCCCTCTTTTTGCTGCAACGTAATATTTGACGTCGCTAAGCATACGCAACTGTCAGTCAAGTTAAATGACAGGGATATAATTCTTCAACCAAATTGAGCTGCACTTAGATATCGGTTATTTAGGAGCACATCTTGGAAGACATGCAAGAACTCCAGTCACGTTAGTCCTTCAATTTTGTTCAACGTGGCCACCCACCTAACCTACTTGGAAGGTAAGTATTCAGTCCTTGCATCGCTTTCAAGCACCTAGCTGGTTCATACGCAGTTGTCCACTTGTAAAATCTGAGTTTCTTGATATATGTTCATGGTGCGAGCCGGGGATTTGTTTGTCATGCCTCACACTAAAAAATGCCAAGTTTGAATGTCCTGCTCCTGTATATTTCGTATTCTTTCTTCCTCTTTACCATGCAAATGTCTGGTGGTCTGTGTGCGGTGACGTGGTCAAGAGCACAAAAAAGTAGGCGCACACTACTTCCGTTATGGTTTTGTGCATTATGCTCTGATAAATCGCCGCCACGTATGCCAATGCAGACATCAGAATTGTAGCGTAACAGACAACTTGGTGATCTGCTCACCGATAACCCGAATAGTTGTAGGCACTGAAACTCAAGAAGAAAACCTGGCTGTAGGAATACTGATGGATGAAAAGCCAGCGAGCGCTGTATTCAGAGCCATTGCCCTTGTTTCTTTTTTAGCACACACGGTTAACAATGCACACATTTGTTGCTACTGTATCCTTGCACTGAACATTGTTTCTGCAGGTACCGATAAACGCACTACGCGTTATTGTAACCCACATCATTCTGCTGCCCGTTAGACACTGCACTCAAGACGCTTACCAATGATAAAACGCACCTCACAATTTCGCGCGCAGCAGAAAACACAAGCAAATGCGGAACACTTAACTACGTGAGGGGGTTTGTTATCGTAGAGCGATTTTGTGAGCGTGCCTTTCCATGCAGAGGAAGGGCTGCACTGAGTCATATTAGCGTGCGACGAGAGCACTTGAAAAAGATTTTTCTTAATAATAAGGAAGACGCCAGGCCTGCGCGGAAGGCGTTGCATAGTCACAGCAAAATCTAGAAGAGCGGCCTATCTGAGCTTTTCCTATACAATCTTTGTGTAACTGCTACAAGCACACTTGCTGTGTACCCAGGACGGCAAAATAATAATAATTTCTTGCTAATACGCTGGCATTCGCTATGCTATACTCCTTCATTCTTCTGAGAAGTGTGGTATTCGCTTAACACTTAGAAGGAATTTTGTGACAACTGTTCATGCAATGCTGACGACGATGAGGAATTGTACCTGTAGTGGCTATGCACCATACTTAATAGGCAATTAAGAACAAGTTTTTGTAATGGGTTGGAGCGTTGGACGACCCACTCGTTACGCTATTTGCATTATGTGACGCCTACTTTTTATTTTGCTGTTATAAAACGCCTTATTACTCATATTACCGTGATTCCTTTTCCAACATTAGGCCTGCCTTACGCAAGTACCCAAGCACCGGTGTGGCTCGTTGTAGAACACGGACTGGCACGCAGTGGACCCGAGTTTAAGCCCCACTGTGTCCTTAGTAGTATGTTTTTTTTCTTATTTCGTGCGAAGTGATTACGGACACCAGTGGCGGCGGACAACTACGGCACCACGCGTGACCAGAGTTGTGATCTCATATTTGCTTTCGCTTGAAAACTGTCATAAAGTCTTTGTTCACTAAATATGCATAATAATGTTGGGGGAAAGAAATGCCATTTGTAGAGCGTAGTGATTGCTTTGAATTTGATTCTAACTAAATTATTCATTATTACATTTTGTTCCCTTTACACACTGTCACACTTCAATCGCAGCTCCCATAATTCCACATACTGATGTCACTTGTAACTGCAATGAACCGCTTTACGCCTGATCGTTCGTGACCTATTAAATTGACCCTGGTCCCGTATACAAGCAAGCCTGCTACTATACCCGGCGACAACTTTCTGTGGCAGCACGGCCAAGGCTACGTGGGCGGAGCCTATGCACATGTGCTACTGCGCCAAGTAGTCCGAGCGCTTCGACGGGTGTTTCGGTTTCGATTTCACCAGCGCATACTTAATCCTTTGTGTGTCCGGCGTTGACCCAGGTTTCGTCAAGGTAGTATATGGATCTGGAAGAATAAACAACAAAAATGAAGCATGTCATCTGCAGCGAAGCGCGGCGAATACAGCGAAACTCGGCTCGTGTCACAATTATTAAAAATTGCTCGCGTTTTGGCTCGCGTTTGCTCGCGTTTCGCTGCAGGTTTCGCTGCTCGCGTTTCGCTGGGTTTGCTCGCGTTTCGCTGCTTTTCCTTACTTGCGCGTAAACGTTGTACGCCACCTTCTTGGCCTGTAAGGACAGCTTTTGATTTGACAACGCCTGGTACGGCTGCGCAGCTGGTGGACTCGCGGCACGCGGCGGTGTTTCCTCCGTAAGCGACGTTGACGAGCTGTAACCGGCGGACGCCATCTTTGACAGTGAGGAATGCGGTGAGGTAAAAAGGCGACGGAAGCCAAAAAACCCCCAAAACACCTGAGAGAGCGTGAAACGAAATTTTTTCTACTGCGCAACGTTTTTATTCACTAATTAAAAATAAATCCGCGAAAAATGTAAGTGACGATTGGTAAAATCTTAGTTACCCAGAACAGTATACAAACGTTTTCGTTGAGGGACTACATGCTGTGGCACAGTAAGAGAACCGTGCTTCGGCTCCGTAGCCTTGGCTGTGCTGCCACAGAAATTTGTCGCGGGGTATACTCAATAATTACGTGTTTAGAAAAAAATGGTTAACGATTTCGAGTACTTTAGCACAAACATTCGAAGATTTTCGAAACAACTGTCAGGAGTAGTGTCTACAAGGCCAAACGTAACGGAATCTACAAGGATACCAGGTAGTAAAAAAGCCTGCGTGCCAGTTCTGATTAGATTGGTAGTTTGTTTAGGGCATCAAAAGATCACTTTGTCCTCGTCTTCGATAAACCCGCAGAGCGAGAACACTTTCAGCTCTGCTCGCATCCTTTAGACAAAGATTGTGAATTTGACCTGAGGCAGCAGGCCGCAGTTCCACAATTATATACCCGTAAGGACCACAGACCTTCTCCCCTTCGTTTTAGCCTTGCAATAATGAATAAAAGGGAGGAGAGGGTCGAAGGGAATATTTGAAAGAGCGTTCTTTCATATCTCATTCTTGGATAATTTCTGCATGGCATTTGGCACCACCATTCAAAAAACACAATTACACTGATCTTCAGAAGGCTCCAAATACGAACTGTCGTTGCAATATTGTGCCATTTCTCCAAGGCTGATTGATTGATTTGTGGAGTTTAACGTCCCAAAACCACCATATGATTATGAGAGACGCCGTAGTGGAGGGCTCCGGAAATTTCGACCACCTGGGGTTCTTTAACGTGCACCCAAATCTGAGCACACGGGCCTACATCATTTCCGCCTCCATCGGAAATGCAGTTGCAACAGCCAGGATTTGAATTTTGCCCAGCGCGCACGCTGGGCAAAGCAACGCTACGTTAGCAAAACGCGAGCAAAATCAGTCCGACGTCAGGCATGACCAGCACGACCTTCGTCCACCAGCACAGCTCGACGCCCACCGGCGCGAAATGCGACATGCTGCATTTTGTGACGATGCGTTACCCCGACACAGCGTCTCCCTCTTTTCGTGACGGAGGGACACCGGGTGCGCTGAAACGCGCATGCGTCAAGGCAACGCAGAGCGGCACGCACCTGCGAAATATATGGCAGGACCGGCGCCTGGCGTTGCAACGCTGGCAGGACGCGACGAAATGAACGCCGGCGTGCACGCACACCGCGTCACGCTGAAGTTTATTGGCGCTTTGGCTGTGGCATGTAGTCATGTTCGCAAAAGACACGCATCTCATGATCACATACTTTCGTCATCCATTGACGTCACGTAATAGCAAATTCGGCGGGTGTGAAGTGGGCGAAACAGCCGTGAGCACAATATGAGTGCGGCATGTAGTCATGCTGTTACATGAGACGCATGTCGTCATTAACATGTTTGAATGTATCGTTTACCTTTGTCGTCCGTTCGCGTCGTGTAAAACCGAGTTCTGTACATGTGAAGCTAGCGAAACGGCCGCCAGTACATTATGAGCGTGGCATGTAGTCATGTTGTTACATCACACGCACATCATGATTTTTATGTTAGGATCGGTCGTTTGCGTTCGCCATGCAATCATGTCACACCATAACAGTTATGCAACATGCCATGTGAACGAAACCATCGTAACAGCTGCAGGACCAGGAAATGTTAATCACGACATTCATGTCATACATGTCTTGATTTTCATGTTGTGACTGGACAGAGATGTTCTTCCTACAGTCATGTTTCCATACCAAGATTCGTATCGATACCATTATCCAAACGGCCAGGAGAGCTGAAAGTCTTAGGCGGCTAGATAGATAGATAGATAGATAGATAGATAGATAGATAGATAGATAGATAGATAGATAGATAGATAGATAGATAGATAGATAGATAGATAGATAGATAGATAGATAGATAGATAGATAGATAGATAGATAGATAGATAGATAGATAGATAGATAGATAGATAGATAGATAGATAGATAGATAGATAGATAGATAGATAGATAGATAGATAGATAGATAGATAGATAGATAGATAGATAGATAGATAGATAGATAGATAGATAGATAGATAGATACGCTCAATGTCGCCGAAGTTCGCTAAGAAATGCTTCGCAGTTAAAAGACCGGGATAGTGCTGCCATCGCCCCTAAAAACACAGAGGAACTTTCAAATGGCCGTAAGAATGGACAGCTATGTCTGTCTAGCGGGAAACATGTCATGCCTTTCCAGAGGCGTTGATGAAGCAAACCGCAAACGCTAGATACTGGGCTGCCTTCTGTGAGGCATTGTGAGACTCTTTAGAGCTTCCGAGACAGCAAGCATGCGGCGTATATCTTGGAGGCCATGCGAATCTTGCTTTAGATCAAAAATCTGTATGTATCATTCGCGCACGCACGCTGGGACAATCTATTGTGTGCTTGTGTGTGCATGTGTGTGTATAACGAAACATATTAATAAGTATGTACTCATCGGTGGAAGGGCGCACTATGGGCTGGATTTCACAATCGTGTTCAACTCTTAAAGGCAATGCTTATGGATCCCCCAATTTTCGGTCTACACGAAGTTAACAATGCGATCACTTGATCATCAGACACACACGAGATAGATAGATAGATAGATAGATAGATAGATAGATAGATAGATAGATAGATAGATAGATAGATAGATAGATAGATAGATAGATAGATAGATAGATAGATAGATAGATAGATAGATAGATAGATAGATAGATAGATAGACTCAATGTGCGAAATATTTCTCATTTAAAATGCATTGTCTTTTGCAAGATTGCGCGCACAAACATCTTTTCAACCTATGGTATGATTTTTGCAGGTAGTTTATTTTTGCACAATATCTTTTGTGCAATAGTGAGTTCTTTTTTTATTGTTTTAGTGGTGTTGTATTCTATTTTGTCTACAATGTTGACTGAAACCAGTGGCATCAAAGTAAAGTTTTACTTTTGGAGGTTCACACCAATTAACGTTTCGCATCATGACTTATACTCTCCCACCAACACATGGGCTCAGTTTCTACTGTTTACCACGGAAATCTGGCGGAAACGGCATCAAAGTACCATTCCCAGGGGTGTTTGTATTTTGTTTCTCATGTTCTTGATTTATATCGCATCTAGGTCACCAAACTATGGCCGATTTCCTTGCCCCGTCATTACACAACTTTTAAATCCCAGCTTATGCGCCTTTCATTTCCTTCGCGCTTTCATTTCCTTTCATTTCCTTCGCGCTTTCATTTCCTTCAGCTTTTCCCGATGACATCTGTTTTTTTTTTCATCGTAACACTTTCAAAGCTACAATCGCCTAGCTTTTACCTGAAACGACTGCATCCGGGCAGCAAGAGCATCACTTTCGCCCTGCGATGATCTTCAGCTGCTTCCGTGTTCTCTTAATTTCTGTTTCGATGCATCTGAATCGCACATAGCAATAAATGAAAGCGTGATCACCGGACAGAAAAAAAAAAATGGCAGCATATCCACGAAGTGAATTATGGATAGTGGGGCGAAGCATCCATCCGTCCATTCGTTCTTGCTTCCGTGCATTCATACGTGCATCTGTCTGGCCGCCCGTGCGTCAATCTGCCCGTCCGTGCGTGCGTCTGTTCGTGCGTCCGCACGCTCATCTGTGTGTCCGTCCCTGTTTTCGTCCATGCATCCGCTCCTGCGTCCGTCCCTGCGTCCATTTTTCCATGCAGCCATCCGCGCGTCCGTCCATGCATCTGTCTGTGTGCCCGTTCGTCTACCTATTCAACATTCATGTACCACCATCTCGCATCTTTTCAACATATATTCCTCATATAGAAGCACCACCATCCAGCGGATATTCCAAGGACTGAACGATAGGAGGCACACGCACACTTTTTTACGGCTTGCGCTTCGTGTCTACTTCCCACCTTTAACCACCTCGAGTTCATGGTATATTCTAGTTCACTGTATTCATGGCACTGTGCCCCAACGTTCGCTAAACCTTTCTAAAACCAAGGAGGTTACGCCCAGCGACCATAACGCAGCAACCCTTTCTTGTCTTCTGTGCGTTGTTGAACAATAAAAAAAATTCGCAGCGTGCGCGTTAACTGAAAGCCAAGTTCTCCTGTCTCTCATTCCCCCTTAGCATGTACATTGAGCCCTATCATTTATTGTTGAACAACGCAGAGAAGAAATCTCTCCCCGGCACGACCTTGGAGGTCAAAATCCTATACATGTTACACACTACTACAACGGCTACGAGGGACGAACAGGTGCCGCTATATATAAGGAGCTTCGCCCCTAAAACGACATTCTGGAAGTTCGCACTAAGGGGCGCTAAGTTTGGCACAGCAGAGCCCGGGCCCATCGCCACTGCATGGTACTCCTGTCGAGTGACTCATCTAATTTTAACACGCATGACTTATTTTTCGGGAGTACTAGCTTATTCAGAACGTCCCATGACTGTCTCGCCAACCATGAAGAACTTCTTGTTTCCTCAGTCTATCTCATGTTCTTTGTTTTTGCGCCCGTGACTTTAAACTATACCACTGTGCGAAATGCGCGTCGTCTCCATCAAGTGCACTGCGCAGCGGTCTCCATCCCAGAGTGCATGTAGTGCTCGAAGATTGCTGGGCAACGTTGCGGCAAAATGATTTTTGCATAATCACGGCCGTATTTATGTTTGACAATCAGCTTGGCTCTTAAAATACATTCACCAAAATTGTGAAAACATCTTCTGAAGTTGCCAAACCAAAACGACCAACTGCTCTCAGGGACGCTTTATTTTGTTTCATTGAGTGTTTTACTGGGTGATTTTATTGCATCTTTGCGCACGTTATCGTATATGCGTTTCTTAGTATGTGTTTGAATGCATTATCGCTTTTCACTGTGTTTATGCGGATATTTATATTTGAACACCCGTTATGCCTTATGGCATTAGCAGTAGCGAAAGTAGTCTCAACTTTCGACGCTATATTTATTGCGCTTACTCTTATTCCTTTTCCTACCTTGAAAAATGAAACTGCGGCATTTCTTGAATTGCTTCATTGTTCACGCGTATACCTTCCCAAAGGCCGCCCTTAATAAGGGCGGCCTTTGAGACCTGCCCTTAATAAGGGGCGTATCTATAAGGAATTGGACAAGAGTGGGAATTCAAGCACTCATGTGCTTTTATCGGTTAACGTATGGTTAGATAATAGGGTTTAAGGTCCCAAAACCAGCATATGGTTATGGGAGGTGCCGTAGTGGAGCGTTCCAGAAATTTCGACCACTTGGAGTTCTTCCGAAATGCCGCCGACTGGTGCAAACACGATACTCATGACATGCTTGTCACGTACAAACGTGACTACATGCCACCCTACATGCTCTACATGCTCGCGGCCGTTTTGCTAGCTTCACATATACTAAATTTAGTATTACGTCTCTAGAATAGACGACGAAGGTAAATAACTCGATCCAACATGAAAATTATGACTTGCGTGTCATGTAAAACATGACTACTTGCGACGCCTATGATTTGCTCGCAGCCGGTTCGCTAGCCTGACATAGACTGACTTTGTCACTGCGTGACTGGAGCGGATGGTGAAGGTTAATGGCTGGTGCAAACATGATAGCCATTACATGCGTGTCATGTAAGAACAAGACTACATGCTACGCTTACGGCAGTTTTGCTAGCTTCACGTATACCAAATTTGGTGTCACGTTATGCGAAGGCAAGGCGAATGTATATGACTGGTGCAAACTTCAAAATCATGATAAGAGCGTTATTCAAGAACATGACTATATTTGACGCTCATATTGCGCGCGCGACCATTTTGCGAGCTTCACATAAACGAAATTTATTATTATGTGACCTGAATGGACGACAAACACACGTTACAGGCGCAAACATGATTATCATGACATGAAAGTCACGTAAGGAAAAATTTAAGTCCGCCTCGTAACGGTGCGCTGATTTTAAAATGACATATCAAGCTTCCTCACTCCTGCTTTGCATATCGCCGATTCTCACTGTACAAGAGATCTGCCACTTTTTATGATCACCATCATTTACTGAATTTTATCTCCAGTTTGCCTGGCTTGCTTTTGTGAGCTCCCTTCACTTCAAAAAAAGCTTGTTCTTAATAACCTATCGATTTTCGCGCATACCCACTTCAGGCGTTATTCTTCATCGTCATAAGCCACTGTGTTCAACACGAAACTCGCACAAAATTTGTGGCAAGTGTTTAGCGGATACCACGATTCTCCGAAGAATGATGAACAGTAGCATAGTGAATGCCGGCCTACTACAAAAAATTATAATTATTTATGGTGTAATGGGTACCCTGCAAGTGTGCTTCTAGCACTTACCCAAACAGTGTTTAAGAATAGCCCTGAAAAGCCTATTATTATGCTTTTGGTAGAAGTATAGAAGCTGTGGTAGAAGTATTGCTAATGTTGAGTACGTTTTCATACTTGAACCACCTATACAAGCATGCATCCATCTTCAAGACCACGTGTGTATCTTGTAAAGCCCTTTTTGATGACCATCTTAATTGAAGATGCATCTTTTGAAGACGGTAGTCTTTCTTGGGGACCTGTGTTTAGAAAGAGTGGTTAACGTTTTCGAGTACTTACTACTCAACGCAAAAAGTTTGGTCTGTTTGTCCGCCCTTAACGGTACTCTAATCTCCAAACGGCCAACGCCCCTCGCCGCGCCCACCAATATTGCTGAAGATTCTGCACGTATACTTGTGCGATTGTCAATTAACGAGCAATAATTGTGCATATATGAGCACCATACACACGTCAATATTCTGTGTGCATGTGTCTTACGTGAAAAGGCACACATAAGCAATTATAAGGACCGTAGCATTGATCACGTTGCGCTGACCAGGCAACGAATGCACGAAAAGGCAAGTGTTTCCAACGCTTTGCTAAGCCGACACGTTGGTAACACCTACCCGTCGCCCTGCGTTCTAAACCTTACCCCCTCCGAGACGAGCACGCAGAGCGCCCGTGCTTTGTTTTCCCTCATGTCTCACGTGTGACGGGACTTGATGCACTCGTTCGCCTCCGCTGCATGCTCGAAGCACTCTGAGGCAGTGCCTCCAGAATACCATTCACCGATTTTCTTGCGCAGAACATGAAATAAACGTTTTGTTCACTCACTCCAGGACCGACACTATCGTGTTTCGACTATATTTGCAGTGTAACATGCAGATACGGGACCAATTTTTTTATGATACTATCTACTGATCTTTCAATGCTTGCTATTGTAAGCTGCTAAGAATATTAGTCAACTTCAGAGTTCCAAGAATCATTGCTGGGTGATATACAGAGACTTTTCTATATTTCTTCATCAGCATTGCTTTCGACGCTTTGTAAATGATGATGAAAAACTATTATTACAAAAGAGAGAGGTATGGGGCCAAAGCATGACCCCGCTACATAGTCGGCGTCCTTAGTCCGGGACACCGCATGACTAGGCCCCTACTCGCGCCCGTTTTACTAGAGCCCGTTGAGACTCTAGTGATGAGCAGTTGAGGAGGACAGTCTCCCATGCCTCCCGGGAAGGGGTAGGGGAAGGAGGTAGGTGGGGATCTTTCGGACATGCCCATACCATGTGGAAGATATCACACGTCTCCCCACAGTGTGGGCACCGCCCATCTGTGTTCGCATCGAAATGTTTTAGGATTGCAGGACAGAGTAGAGTACCTGTCTGCAGGCGCCTTGGAGTTCGCTCTTCCGCCTTACTCAGCCCCTTTGCAGGAGCCGGGTAAAGGCGGTGAGTGTCGCGATAACAGGTCAGAATTTCTTTGAACCGCAGCAGCGGTGTATTAGCCTCCGAGTCATAAGAGCCAAGGTGAGGAGCCCGGTGGGTAAGCGCTCTGGTGGCCACGTCAGCGGCCTCATTACCTCGTAAGCCCTGATGGCCAGGAGCCCATACGATGCGTTTCGGGGTTGGATCAGCGAAAGCCCGTTTTAGAATTTGGCTGGCTAGGGGGGATATCTCTCCTACCAAGTAATGAGCACATGCTTTCCGGGAGTCCGTGATGATAACTTTCGAGTTGGGATCCGCAGCAGCAAGCGCTATCGCGACTTCTTCAGCGCGCTCGGGATTTTGTGCTCGGAACGAGAGTCCATCGACATGCTTTTCCCGGTGAACTACACAGGCCGTGTAAAATCCCGTGGGCGAAGGCCCTGCTATATCTAGGTAGAATACACCAGGTCGGGAGCCGTGTTGCCTCTCAAGCGTCCGAGCCCGCACCTATCTTCTGCTTTCGTGCGTGTGCTTATCCATGTTACTGGGGAGTGGAGAGACCAAGAGCATATGCCGCCACAGTTCCGGAATACGCTTCGCCTCTTCTGCAGTGCAAGTTTGCTGTATATGTAAGCGGTTCAGCAGGCGACGCCCGGCGTCTGCACGAGCCGCGTATATTGATTCATAAGGTGGGCCGCCCGCAACTCCTGGTAGGAGTTGAGCACACCTAACGCCCTCAGGATCACCCTTCATCCCTCTTTCCTTCCCCTTTCCCTTATCCCCTGTGTAGAGTAGCAGGCTAGAGCGAACTAGCTCAGGCCGACCTCTCTGCCTTCTAATAAATTTTCACTCTCTCTCTCTAACGCCCTCAGTTTGGCGTTGGAAGTGGCCACCGGGAGATCCAGAGCTCGTTTAGTAGCCTTACGAATGATGACATCTATTCTTTCGTCTTCTTGCTTGTTAGTGCGAAAATATGGGACGGCGTAGAGGATCCGGGCTAGTCACAAAGGCATGGGTGAGCCGAAGCGCGTCCCTTCCCCGCAGATCACCCCGATTGTTGGAAACGCGGTGGATCATGCGCCCTACCTGTTCGCCTATTCTCTTGAGTTTCGCTATAGTAGAGTCCGGTCTGAGCCTGTGGTGAATGAACAGGCCCAGAATCCGGAGCTCCTCCACCTCTCTGATGGGAACCCCAGACAGGGAGATGTGTATGGCTGACTTATCTCTTGGCTTCGCTCTAACGTGCAGAAGCTCTGATTTGTTTGGAGCACATTGGAGTCCACAATCGTTGGCATACGCCTCGACTATGGATGCGGTTTGCTGAAGGCGTTCCTGCATTTCACCAAGGCTCCCTTCAGTGGTCCAGATTGTAATATCATCGGCATATACTGCGTGTTGTGCGCCTTCCACCCTGGCCAATTCGCTTGGAAGGCGCGTCATAGCAATCTTGAAAAGGAGCGGTGATAACACTGCTCCCTGTGGGGTACCCCGTGTTCCCAGCTTTGTAAAAGCTCCCGTGTCAATGGGTAGTGCTCTTGTTGCGTCTGTAAGTGCAAAAACTCCCAAGAATTTCCCCGAGGGCGAACATGGTTAAGTGCGAATGCACGGGGTGATGCTTTGAGGGGTATTTATTAATTCGCACTATTATATTTATTAATCACACTATGGGGCCTTTATGGTGTAATGGTTCCTGGGAATCGCAATTTTATCACACGAGGGAGTTTACGTTAACTCACTGGCGAATGCCAACGGATTTTAACTTTAATCCCCCTCATAGCATCACCCCGTGCATTCGCACTTAATCATGTTCACCCTCGGGGAAATGCTTGAAAGTTTTAGTACTGATGATGAGGATTAAAGTGTAATTAATGAATTTAAGTGTTGTTTGTCATGAAGCATTTTTACACAAATACATTATATACGAAGTATTATTTATTTACACTTCACGACACGTCCGGACGAGCAAAACCCAGGGCTCGCACCCTCTCCCGCACGGCACGTTCACTGGCTCGAACGGCTTCGAGAACGTCCACTCGCCGTTGACGATTGCGAGCGGCGTCTTGACGCCGGCCTTTATCGCCCTTCTCCGCCTGATGCTTGCGTTGTCGTTCCGCTTCTTGGGCCGCGTTCGCGGCTCGATGCTGACGCCTCATCTCGGCCTCGCGAGCGCGCAGTTCACCATCCGCTGCACGCTTCGCCCGCTTCTCCTCGGCCTCGCGAGCGCAAAGTTTGGCATCCTCTGCACGCTTCGCCCGCTTGTCCTCGGCCTCGCGAGCGCGCAGTTCGGCATCCGCTGCACGCTTCGCCCGCTTGCACTCGGCCTCGCGAGCACGCAGTTCGGCATCCGCTGCACGCTTCGCCCACTTACGTTCGGTCTCACGAGCCCTTCGCAGCGCCGCCTTGTCTTCCAACGTCGGCGAAACCACCGCGGTACCGTCACCTCCAACGACGGGTGCAGTGCTGGCATTTGGTTGTACTGCATTCGTTGTTGATGGTGGCGTTGCCTCCGGGACACCCATCGCACGACCCGCTCTCGACGGGAGACTGAGAGAGAAGGTGGGCGCGCGCGAGAGAGGGGTGCGCGTGCAGCTGCAGCGAGCGAGGAAAGCGGAGGAGCGAGCGAAGGGAAGGGGGTATAAGGCGCGTTACTGACACCGATATCAGCGTCTCGTCCGTGGCTTATTCGGTAGAGCGTCGCGCTGCGGCTCGCCAAGTTTTCTTTCTTTTAAAGATAGAGAGAAGACTTCGGACGCCGCCGATGGCGGTGGATGGTTTGGGGTCGCTTATAAAGTGTATTCACACTTAAAAAATTTGGCGACGTGTTTTCGTGGCTGTCATTTCTAGACTGGGTAGTCTGTGCGTTTCCGCTATTACAAGGCTGTTATAAGTGTCTCGTACAATAGCCAAGCAGACGCTTACTCCTCCAACCCAAAGTCTGAGAAATATCTTTTCCGAAATGAGAAAAAGACCATGTAACATGCCTGCAGAAAATACAATTTTGTTTCGTGGGCATTGAGAACAGCGAGCATGGATCATACTGACCCACCACAGGATGTGCGAAGTATTCTGCGGATTATATTCACTCTGGTACTTACGTGGCTTTCAAGTTTTTTCATTACATTTCACCACTGAACATGTTGCGAATACAACCAAGGAAATGAGCCCATAGCAACGCAACCTTGATAAGGAGGTGGCATTGGGCAGTGTGTCGTTGGTGCCACTTTCTACGATTATGCAGTATGCGTCCGACGTTGCAACGAAAAACATTTAAGGAGCCCGCCACATAATTGGGAATAATACATGTTAGCTCAGTAACTTCAGAAGTTGTGTAAAATGGTTGACTAGTTGTTTTTATGCCAACGCAAACCAGCGGATGCCGTAGTACAATGCAATGAATGCACAACAAGACGCTACACCAGTTATTGCCCCATTTATTTATAATGTTTCTTTCCGCTATGTTATGCACCATGCGCTGCTTTTTTGCGCATGCTTCTAGGAAAGACGATAGACTAGCGCAATGTACGTGTTCGGGTTAGTAAAACGAATTCTCCAGACCCTGATCTTTTGATTTTAAGATTGTTAACTTCTAGCTGAAACCCAAGCAGCAGATTCTTTTGTGATTCACCAGGTGCATATATTTATGAAGGCAAGGCGCAAAACTGCTTTTGCTTAGCCTAGAATAAAGTCGCTTTATGAGTTGTTGCGAGGCAAAACCTGGTATGAATGTAAGAAGAAAAATTCAACCATGCTCAAATGAAAAAAAAAGTCATTTTGAAAGGGCAGCGCAACGACACGGGGGAAAAAAGAGAGACAAAGAGTACTGTGAACTTGGAAGCCCAAACGAAAGTACTTCTAAAAAAATTACTCCGGCCATCTAGGGAATCTTGTAAGAGATGTTGCTATTCATGCACAGTTACAAAATCATACGCATGGAGTGCTGCATGTTCAAGGAAGTGAGAGAGAGAGAGAAAGCAGCAATAAGCGAAAGACGATCCTGGTGAAATCTGGCGCTAAAAGTGCGAACGAGGCCACCAGAAACCTCTTGTAAATCTAGGAAGGAGCACATTTGAAGGCACATTAGGAAAGTGAGGCGGCGAGAGAGAATAATTTTAGCGAGAAAGATGGGCAAGTAGCAGCAACCCTTCTCGAACCACGCAGCGTCGGTCCGGAAGGATATTGGGCGGGAACTCGTCCGGCTTACTTAATGAGCCCGCATTCCAGGCATTCCTGTATCTAGGGGAGCAATATTTCCGACAGCGAAATGAAGCAGCTATCCGTGAGGGCATGAATCTCGAAGTCCAGTTACCAAGTTTTCGGATGCCCTGCCTTCATTGGCGAAAAACAAAAATGCTGCCCCAGAGTGGACACATTCAATGTACGTAACAGTTCGACCTTCTCTTTAATTATTCTCGAGTTTCTGCGTCTCATCAAAACTTTCTTATGAGTCATAGTAATGCTTTACTTTCTTTTTTTCTTTTTGTCGAGGAGATAAGTACTGCGCCTGGTTTTCCGATTACATAGAAGCGGTGTCGCCAGTACATGCCGGTTAAGAAAAGAAAGTTCATTTGCGTACACTTAACTTGTACATAGACAAGCGAAACATGGAAAACAAGTAAAGACGGTGTATACATCTTACAAATGAGCACGAAATTCTATTTGATCACTGGACATCCAAATATTACAAGTCAAAGAAAAAGTAAAATGAATCAAGTTAATCACTTTCACAGAATACCTTGTATGCATACGTACTAGAGTGGGCGCATGGCTAGTACGGAACAACTGGAAACTTCAGCTGTCTCTCCCTTACTATGAAGAAACGTGTGTGCCATCGTCGAAGGAAAGCCTCTTCGCCGTGCGTTCCCAGCTGCCGATCTATGTAACTCCACACGATGAGCCATATTTTCTGGAGTGCGGGATAGGCGTCTCTATGAGGCTTGTGCCGTACTTTGGGTAAACAGCATCACTGCCACAGTATCTACAAGGTCACTGTAAAGACCACTCTTGCAAACAGCCAACGTTCTGTGTTGTGAAAAAGTAGGTAATGATTTAGAGTACCAGGTACTCTACTATGGGAGATTGTAAGCAATGTGTTTAGAATAAATGTTTAACGATTTCGAGTACTTCGTACTCAGCTATGGGAGAGCACTGAGCCGTCCCAATAAAAGCAACTAACTGAACCCAACCCATCGACAAATATACGTTCTTAGTCTCTAGCCACAATCGAAAGGGACAAAGTGTGTTCTCTAACTACTTTTTAAGGAACACTGACTGGCCGCACGTAAAACTTGCGTCTGTATGCCACTCTCTTCTTTAAAAATTGTAACTTTTTCACCAAAGAGGCGTGTGTCGCGCGACTGTCCGAAGAGAGTATAGTTTTTTTTTCAAAAAAAGCTCAAATGTCTCTTCAAAGAGAGTTGTGCCCTATGTCGCACCCTAAAACGGGACGACGAAGACTGAAAGGAAAGTTGTATTTTTAAAGTGCAATAATAAACAAAGCCTAGGTGAAATAAGGTATTGGCATCACGACGTAGATAAATTAACCAGACGACATAAGTCAAATGCATTGTTAATGATCATCACCACTGATTCCGCATGCAGATACCTGATCACCTTATTCAGCATGTTATGCAATTCCTGCATTAGTTACAATTTCATTCACTTTATGCGCTTTCACCTGGTAGAGCAAAAGGGGCTTCATGTAAATAGGAAATAAAAGCTATGATTGCCATCTAGCGCAAGTGAAAAATATTTGAACCATGCACCCGCTTACACTTGATAGAGTAATGCTTATGAGAATTCTTAAAAATGTGTGGGCCTGTGTAATATTTAAAAGTACTCCCATAATTAAGCCCTAAATATAGAGGATACGCTCGCAAGGGCCACAGCTTATTTAGCAAAGTGGCCGCAAATACCTAGACAGTCGTAAGTGACCTTTGTTACTTAAACAAAATGAACAAGGAACTTGCGTAAAACATGATAGCATTAACAATTGTGAACTTACCCATTGTTAAAAATATCAGAGAACATTGATTAGTTCAGTAGAAAGTCCCCATTTAGTAGTGCAAGTAGCACTGTTACCTTGTCAGGTGTTTTTTATTTTCATTTCAAATAAATTCACCCCTCATTAATATTTCAGCCTGCTGCTAGTCGTTACCCTTCCCTGTACTCGCTGAGATATATTTGGGCAAGCACAATTTGGTCAGCTTCTTTTTTTACGTATTTATCTTCATTTTACATATTGGCTTCGCTGCCATAGTGCTGGCTTCCGAAATATTCATCCATACCTTTAAACGAACGCACAAACTACTTTATTAGTGCGCTAAATCTGCGTAACATAAATAGCCCGTCAGAAGAATGGAAAATGAGTTCACATAATTTTTTTTATTCATAAAACAATTCTAGAAAATCATTTGCTGTGAACAACCTCGAGAGAAAAAAAATGTGATTTGCTCACATTTGTATTTTCTTTTTATCTGTATTTTTCACAAAAATTGAAATTACCAGGTTATTCACATGACAAAGTGCCAAAAAAAAAAGGAATTCTTGCTCCAGTTGTCAATGATTACCGATTTTTTTAGAGTATTGCTCGTTTGATGTCATGCCTCTCTGCACACTCTATGTGATAAGAAATGGTAATTTATGCGAATGAATCTCTATGCGAGTGCGCATAATGTATTCCCCTATAATACTTCGTCATCGCTTTGACGCCTCAGCTATTCGTTATTGTTTCTTTCGCTGGAAGGACATAACTTTGTTTCTAATGTGACATTGACCAATGAAGTTATTCAGAAAAATACTTATCGTTTTCCAGAAGCCTCCATGTGTGTGACCGAATTTAGTTGGAACCACTGTATGACGATGAGGGACACAATAGTTCATGATGCAGCATCAATAGGGACCAGCTTATATTGTTAAAGGCAACAACCTCAGATGCCTTGTCACAATAAATGAACCTTCGGCAGCAAGCTCGTCAATACCATATGACGAAAAATCGCCATCATGCGAGTACAGCACAAGGTATCATTACCTTCAGAATCTGAGACGTCGCTATGAATTCAAAACTGTAGTAATTAACAAGACATCATCGCATAACTATATCGCTGCAGGTAATTGATGTCAAATAATCCCCAGTGAACCAAGCGAAAAAATTGGGCTGCCAAGCATGCTCGTGGAGTCATTATTATCGTATGTGCGCCTTGGCTTCCAAGTGATATTCTCACGCAACTGTTGATACATATATCTACAGCTATATTGAAGTTGTGTTGAGAAATAGGTTATTATTGTAGTATTGTTGCCTGTGGCATTTGTTTAAATAAAAGTGATGTCCACCGCTCTTTCAACATACCATTTTAACAATTTTAGCGCTTCTTGACGAAGCATTGAAAGAATCATGGAGGTAGTTGCGTGCTCACACTTTCAAACAAAATTATAAAAATCCAACCTCGCAAAAAACGTAATATAAACTTCTTCGGCGATAGAGACACTGATTTGGGTAGCTGTTGATGGGGCTAATAAATAGAACGCAGACACATTGGAGGTGCAAAAGTGATATTTTTCTACAGTGTCTTTTGTAGCGTAAGCTACACTGGCCAAGATAAAGCAATTTCGCGTGTTTACGGTGAGCAGTTCCTAGCAAGCGCCAGGAGCCCTGTGGTCACACAGCCCTAAGCTGGCTCACGGAACGCGCTGAAGCTACATGTCTGACTAGTGGGATGGCGCTTGACACACATGTAATTAATCGCTCGATAGTGTGTTCATTCCTATGTTCGTAGTTCAACCTACGTATATTCTGACCTATAGCTGAGCCAACCCACTGAAAACTCTTTAGGTTGTCAATTAGACTTATCCTCCATCCCATGTCTTACACTGACAGATATACTGGCTGTGCAGTGGTCCCGGCGGTATTTCACGTAACGCTGAAATGTCAGCGTCCACCTGCCAGGTGCTCTGCCAGCTACTTTCCTATTCACACATTGCAAGACAGGGAAGCCATGCTGCGTGACGAAAGGCCGAGTGATCAGCATCAGGCAAGCAATGCGGCAGTGACTGTTGAAGTTATAGACTAAGAGCCTCTCCCGACATTTCTCAATGACTCGAATTTACGAGTTTCTTTCTCTCTCTCCCGTAGACCTAAACATTGTTTAGACGTTCCGAGATGGTAGGTTTTCTTGTTCGATGGCGTTGTGAGAAAAAGTTTGTATACACAATTTAATATCTGTGTGTGTTTTGGAAAAGTGGTTAGCTATTCTGAGTAATTCGTCCTCGACTATGGGAGAGCGTAAATCTGTCCCGTGTGCCTCACACTTGATGAGGCCAAATGATCCTCGAGCAGATTGCCACGGCATACGTGTGTCCCACCGAATTAATAGACAAATGCTATTAAAGGTAAAAACATAGTGGTGGGGCCACGTAACTAATCCGAACAATTCAGCGCGCTCGTTCCAGTTGCTACCACAGTTTCTATTAGCGTATCTTACTAAAGACACTCTGATGTTGTCATCTAAGATATGACGGCGTTTATATTTTAGTTCGGTTCATATCTTTTAAACAAACTAATAGACAAAGGTACCTTTCAAGCTGCAATGCCGATCAAATTATATTCTGTTAAGACTCGTATAACTGAAAAACTGGCAAGAAATCTTCTTGGGGGGGGGGGGGAAGCAGCTGGGAATGTCGCAAGATTAGGTGCGTAACAAGAACTGTCCAGACGATAAAGAGAAGGTGATTGGACATTACTGGGGCCCACAGCATTCATTAGTAAAAAGAAGCCAGACAACACTATAGCCGATAATATTTTTGTACGTATAATTGTAATTGTGAAAGGGCCAGGTTGCTTCCTACCCTTGAGTTCCTTTTCTTGAAGCTAACCTGTCAGCTTCGCTTTCCCCTCCCAAAGGTTCGATTCTGAACCAACGTTATGTAAAAGTAAGCCTATTTAAGCCCTAGTTTTAGATGCGAAGCAGCTTTTCGACTCGCGTGTGCAACGCCGTAGGTACGTGCATCCGTACGAATGCGCTGCTAGGCGTTTACCTCGCTGCAGGTGGTTGAGCGGTGCCATGTAGGTCATGCCACAGCTTCGGTTTGACTACACGCTCCCCTCGTAGTGTGCGCTGACGTCACTCTCTCCCTCGCTTGCCGCGCGCTCACCGCAGCACCCACAGCTGCCGCCTCGTCCGTTCGCCCGCAACACTTGCCGCTACAGCCGCTCGCTCAGCACCAACTCGTCAGTTTGCGCGCAATAAATCTGACGCGCACCTAACGGACGCATTGAAACACTTGCGTAAGTGTCACAAGACCTACGCCAGCCATCGCTTCAAACTAAGTTTCCAGTGCCCAAAGCAGCCTCCGTGTTAGCGCCGTTGAACCGTGATGCCAGCCGTGCGCAACGCTGCTGTTTCGTATCCCATCAGAGTTCCTTTTCGAAAGCTGGGGAGAACGTTTTCAACACTTTCGTCATCTGTTTGTGTGGTTTTGCTTGTTGGGTGGTATTACGATGTTGAGTCATTCTGTTTCTTGAATTTCAGAGTGGAAGTGAGATAAGCTGTCTTTGCGTTGTTCTGAGGGTTTCAAAACTTTGCTGAGCTCTAAACAGTCGTGAAACCAGAGAATGAGTTTTGGTTTTATTTTAAAGCTCTTCTCGTGGCTCTGTTACAAGATGATGTGTGGTTTTTTTAAATTACCCTCTCAAATGCGTTAACATCGGGGATAGTTTGGGTTCGGTACGCTTAGTTTGCAATTTGATAGGAGTTTGAAGCATTTGGAACATTTGCGATGCACTTGTTTAACGCAAAAATGCAACTGAAGGTAACAAACATACGCAAGTTCCAAGAGAATACTTTACAAAATACCTGCTGTAGATCCGAATTCGCTTCAGGATGCGCCATTGTCGCTTTCTGTTGCTACATGATGGTCGGTAGGAAAGTTCTTCTGTGGCCCACCACAGGCCACCCACATGACTTGGCAGGACATTCACCGCGATTCTACTCTGTTTACCATAGGCGAGGCATTCTGGAGAGACGATCAGTGAGTTCACCCTTTCTCCTGCTTTATCGCGAGTCTGCGCGAGGCTACTTCTGGCGACCCAGGAAATAGCCATTAGAGATGTGCAGTTATATTAGGTTATATGCTAGCCGGTCAATGACAAATCTTGGCGAATTCGGTTAGCGTGATAATGACAATGAGAATCCACTTTCAGACATGGACGCTATGGGAACATCGCTACAGACTTGAGTATTCATCCATTTCTTAAGCTCTTCTCATTATCGTTTGTCTAATAGAGGTCTTATGTGTAGTAAAAGTGGTCGTTCCTTCAAAACATGATGAAGCGCATAGCGGCAACAAGAATAGAGGAGGAGGGGCTGAGATAAAGCAGTTAAAAAATAAAAGGGGCCTGAAGGAGGCTACCTTAAGTTCTTCACAGTTACACCTATGCATATCCGCGCTTCAGTTTAGGATAACTCTCGAATCATTAGAAAAACCAGTATGTGCCAGCCGGTAACAAGGAAATCGGTAACAAGGTAAATCAGGTATAGGGCGGTCACTCTAGAAGTTCACCATCAGTATAAAAACAACGGCGCTATAAGATCGGCGTGGCATACGCTTGTTTTGCGATATAATCCTTGTATCATGACAGCAACACATGTTGTTTTGGCCCAGCTTTCATTTTCTTGCAAACAATGCACAGATGTAATAGAAACGTATTAGACCAGCTTCCAGGATTATGAATAGAACAAAATACTAGCATGCGCACGCACACCTCTCACCCTTTTTCTCTCTTTGGTTGGCGTTCTGTGCAAATTGATGACAAAGCTATAGAACCCGTAATAAGCGCCAAGCAGCTGTAATAAGAATACTGTTTCACTGATTCTAGCTTTATGTCCTGGGAATAGGCCTATTGAAACCCTCTTGGCACCTTTTACCCCCTCTTGATTGCTTCTGCGCATCGATTTAAATTCGAGTTCCTGTCCCGCACCTCGAGGTTACTTGTACTTGTACCATCGGCTGCTTTGTCCCCTCTCACACTCGCAACTACTTCGCGGAAGCTTGGTGTTGTGAGCATTAAACCGGTTGAACTTGTTTCTGTTTTCCAAAACTGTTTTCCTTTCTCCTCCGCTGTTCTGCGTGCCGGTGTCTTACCAATATTGCCATCGGCTGCTCCTTTGTCACCTTCGCTAGTGCTTCATTGTCACCTTCGCTAGTGCTTCTTTGTCACCTTCGCTAGAAAGGCTCAGGCTGACCTTAGTCTTTCCCCCATCACCCTTGATATTTTTCTCGTTATGTCACCAACGTAGTCTCCAGCTCGGGGATTCTCATCATCAGTTTACTCCAGGCCACCATCTTTTTCTCTGTTGTTTCTTCGATTTCACGTTGTCGGCACATGACGTCAGCTTCCTCTGAATTCACATCCGCACTACCCACCATTTTCAAACTCAGCCCGCATCCTGAACATTTACAGTCTTTTTCACCATGTCTTTTTTTTACAATCTTCAAGACTTGAATTCACCAGGGTCCACGAGTAGCTGAATATTGCCACTCGATAATGACAGGACGCAGACTATGGCGAACACTGCCCTAAGTAAAGGAAAAGTCTAATCTTTAATACAAAAATTTTTTGAATTCCCATCCCATGGTTGCACGAGAAAACACACACAAACAAAAAAATATCAGGTGACTAACGCCCTAACAGCCGTACAAAGTAATAAGTGCAATAGAAGTTTACAATTATGGTTTATGAATTATTATGATTGAAGCCTGCAAAACACTTATTTGCGCATTCGATCTGAAGCCCTCGCAAAGCACGTCCATTCGGCGCCAAACCAACTCATCCAAAAACCGCTCTGGGTGGAGGAGCTCTACGAGGAGGCGCACCATCTAGTGAGCATTTTGGGAATTGCTACACTGAGCGGTGACCGGACAAGTGCACACCTGCAACACTGGCGTACACGCCGGCTACCAGACTACGCCACCGAAGAAGACACCGGCATTAGATGTTTGCAAGGAAAGCTCCTAACGAACCACTGCTGAGACGGCATTGGTGAAAACAGAATGCCATGCTCGCTCCTTCTTCATGCGCAATTCGGGCGATTGTGGCCGGGCTATTCTAGCTCACTATAGGCTGAGCTGAATGGGGGATGCGTGCGCGCGTTTGTTTTTTGCGTGTCTATACGGCCATTTGCAGAGAATTGGGTACGGGACAGTGCGAGTAACGCAGCTTCCTCTGGTCAATGTACGGTACTTTGTGATGACTGCGCCCCATGCAGAAACAGAGTTTATGCTAAGCGTTGTGTCCAGCCGACATGCTCTTGTTTTTTGTCACTCAAAAAATTGCACGTGACGTTGTCGCTCGCGGGCGAGTGCGCGTGCGCACCAACTTTTGCTAAGGAAGCCCACCGCCCTGCTTCCCGCTTGCTTTACCCCTGATGGGCGTTGACCGGAAGCACCACGACGGGCTGCATGGATAGCAGACAGCAACAGCACGAGTCGATAAAATGCTTAGCAACTGAAAAAAATCCCGAATAGTCTCCTTGAGCCCGACTGGTTTAGAGGAGTGGCATGCTACGCGCGTGCCACTCTTCTAGGTAGGCAGTGCTTTGGAAAGCTGCATGATAGGTAACGCTCAAGCGATCGCTTTAATTGCATGTAGCTGCCAGCATCGTCATCAGGTGCCAACCACGTGGAAAGAAGTCTTGAATGCTGCCTGTTCTATGGTAGGCGCATCTTCAGACTACTGAAAAGCGCGCGCGCGCCATCTATATTTTGCGAAGCCTGAGTTTCCCTAATGTGAAGGCCCTCCCTGTCAGCTTGACCACTTGTTTTACGAAATGCTTTTTAAATGCAAAGCATTTCTTTGCGAACTTCGAAGACTTTGAGCGTATCCATTTATCTAACCGCCTACGACTTTTCGCTCTCCTGGCCGTTTCGATAATGGTATCAATACCAAACTCAGTATGACATAACATGACAGTACAAAGGACATATTTGTCTAGGCATAACATGAAAGTTATGACCTGCGTGTCATGTAACAGCATGACTACATGCCACGCTCATGAGGCGCTCGTGACCGTTTCGCTACCTTAACATATGCTGAAATTTGGTATTACGTGACGTAATTGAGTGACGAAGGTGTGTGGCTGGTGCAAACATAATAATCATGATATGCATTCATATGAGGACATGACCAGATGCCACAGTCAAGGCGCCAATACATTTCGACGCGACGCGGTGCGCGTGCTCGCCGGCGTTCACTTCGTTGCGCCACGCTGGCGTTGCCACGCAAGTTTGATGCATGCGCGTTTCAGCCTGACTAGCGTCCCTCCGTCCCGAAAATAGGGAGACGCAGTGTTGTCCGAGTGATGCATCGGCGTGAAATGAAGCATGTCACATTTGGCGCCGGTTGCCGTCAGGCCGCGCCCACAGACACTGGTCGTGCCGGTCGCGCCCACGTCAGACTATCAGTTCTCGCGTTTCGCCAACGCAGCGTCGCTGTGCCAAGTGTGCGGGCGCGTCAACGCTACGTTGGAGTATATTGGGCCCTTCATGATGCATTCGCGGCCGTTTTGCTAGCTCCACATATACCAACTTAGGTGTTACGTGACGTCAACGAATGGCAAAAGTATATGACTGGTGCAAACAGGATAATCTTGACACACGTGTCATGTAAGAACATGGCAACATACCACGTTCATAGCGTGCCCGTGGCCGTTTCGCTAGCTCCACATATACTAAATTTGGTATCACGTGATGTGAATAGATGAAGAAGGGGAACGAAACATCTAAACATGATAATCGTGACACGGAAGTCATGCACTGCATGATTCACGTTCACCTCGTAACGTTCTGCTTACTTTAAAGTGACATATAAACGTTTCTCGTTCGTGCTTCTCATATCATCGATTCCCGCTTGTGAGCGGGATCTGCCAATTTGTTTTGTCGCTTTCACAATATTTAATGAACCCTGCGCAGGTGATGTTATCGTATATTTGTCTTGCATAAAAGGAACAATGAGTACGTGCAAGTCACATGCGGTGTCATCATGCAACATGACCTTCTGATCATTAGTTCCCTGTTTCAAACCGAAGTGCAGAAGCACAAACATATATTCACTCATATATTTTTAGCGGCTATCGTGTCTAGTGACGGACAGATGGTAAGGACAGTTTTACCGCTGAGCAAGCATTTATATAAATGCTTATACACGGGCAACCTTGAGAGAACCATTACAATATCAAAAAAACGCCACACATCTCCCCGTAAATGGAACCCAGTGTAGTATGCAAAACAGCATGGCTCGATTTAGAGTTCTGTGAAGAAATCTTTTTTTTTAATACCTTATACGTTACTGGTCACGCACATGGCCGCTTTGCGAGCCCTCGCCTCCGCTGCATTCATGTTGATATCTTCATTCGTACTACGACGTTGTGTGTGAGAGAGAGGAGTAAGCGCAGCGCAGTGACACTAGACGTATCCACTCACAACAGAGCACGAGCCTGTGAGAAGTCAGTGCTGAAGCCTCTCAATTCAGCTGGCACTTTACCACATAGTCATCTAGTGGGGTGCTTCGATTATTAGCATGGCTATATACCACAATAGCGCAGAGACAAGCCCCGAACAAACTTCCTCCTTTCCGACAAGAAGCTGCTTTGCATCTGAGCTAATACGGGGTGACATTAAACGAGGTGACAAACGGAACATTGTACTCAGTTATTTTTATTCATTGTATGATACGTACAAGTTGTATTGATGTCAAATCATCCTTCATATACGAGAAAAAAAAGTTGCTATGGTTGACTTTCATTCCAACGATGCCTTTTGTCACCATCTAGGAGAGATAGCGCTAAGCAAATACAGGGACCGAGCGCCGCCTTGGATCGGTACATGAGTGGTGGTTTCACAGTTTGTCGTGTACGTGTAGACGCCGTGGGGGTGGCGTAGATCCAAGACAGTGCAGTTTTTGTTCTCTATCGCCTTACGGCCAAGTTGAATGAGATTCTCCGACGCATTCAATTTATTTAAAGAGGTGGGTCAACTACGTTCGCTATGGTTGAATACCTTGAAGCACAAAAAATTAAATATCAAAATTGTCTCAAGCAGAGGTCCTAGGCTCGCAAGAGAAATGCGCTTTTCGACAGTTGAAATTGAAAACTTGACACATGCGCGAAGAAACCACGATCGTCAATGCCAGCCCCGCTACATCAATGAGGCGCTGAAAAAGAATGGTACCGTTGTTATTGACCCGGACGAAGTTCAAAAAGTTTTCCGAGACTACTTTGCAAAACTGTTTACTGTAGACCATGACGCACAGGACGACGAGGTTACTGCCAAATTCTTAGCCTTTTGCGGTTTGCCATCGCTAGGCTCGGAAGACGGTTTATTATTGAATGCAGAAACCTATAAAGAAGAAGTATGGTACGCCTCAAAATTAATAAATACGTCCACGTCACCAGGCCCAGACAGAATACTCACGGGACTTCATCTGCGTTTCTTTGATATCTTGGGAGATACGATCACCGATCTCGTGAATAGTTTCTTGCGTTATGGCCAAAAACCGCTGTCCTTCTGCGAAAGAAGGGTGATCCTATTGCTGAAAGAGGGTATGGAGCCATCAGATCCTCAATCGTGGAGGCCCATTACCCTTCTACACACCGACGATAAGTTAGTAGCCACGCTGCTATCACGGCATCTGCGGCCTTTCTTGGAAGAGATTGTGTCCCCGTTGCAGTCATGTGCAGTACCAGGACGTTCCGCCTTCGTACCTCTTACAATCATCAGAGACCTCTTCGCATATGCCAAAAAAAAAGACAGATCTCAGGAGTATGTATTTCTCTCGATCAGGCCAATTCATTAGACAGAGTTGAACATGGGTATCTTTCTGCTATTTTGCGCATCTTTGGCCTCCCAGAGCAGTATGTGTGACTTGTAGAAATACTTTATCATGATCTATCAAGCTGCATTTATTTCAACAATGAAGTGACCAGAAGCTTTGCAATTCAAAAAGGGGTGAGGCAAGGCTGTCCGTTGTCTCCGGTATTATTCATTTTGTCTCAAGAGCCTTTGATTAGAAAGGTTGCATACTGCGGGCGCATCGTGGGTTTCCCGATGCCAGGCAGAGAAACCTTCAATATTATCGCATACGCCGATGATATTTCGGTATTTTTTCGTATCTTGTCTAGCTATAGTACATTCCTTGAGATTTTTGCTGAGTATTCCTATCTGTCTGGTGCTCCATTGAGCACCACTATATGTAAGGCATCTTTGGAGGCTTCAGAGAACTATTACCAGGAGACTTAGAATACGTTCAAACTGTTAATGTGTTAGGCATTTACTTTGAGGAAGGAGATGTCTCAAAAGGACCTGGAATGACGTGCTTAGGAGATCCACCGATGTCATAGCAGCAGCCACTCATTTTAACCTATCACTAACGGCAAAAGAAACAGTCATGAAGACACAGGCATGCGCTTTTGCATTTAACATAGCACTCATTGCCCTTCTACCTCGCCATATATAAGGACGCCTTGCCTCTATTGCGGGAGCCTTCCTCTGGGAAGGGAAACCAGCAAAAGTACAAAGGAAATTTTTACAGCTTCCCGCAAACCGTGGAGGCTTGAGTCTCCCAGACATACCAACATTCACGAGAGCGCTGGCTGCAAAAACAACACAGAAGCTCTTCGATGGCAGCAACTACCCAGGGTACAGGCTCTTGATGTACTGGAGCAGTACACTAAAAGGTACTTTCACAATCAATCCGTACATCATATTACGAGCAGAAATTCCACTTAAGTTTTTCAGAGCTGCCAGTGGCTTAAAACGAACTCTGAAATCAATAGGTTCACGCAGTCTGGCAGACGTTTCATCGCGGGGAATTGTGGGGAATTACCAGACGGCTCATTGTGGGGAATTACCTTGAAAAGCAGCTGGAAACGCACAGCGAGAGGTCTTCCTTCGACGATGGCACACACGTTCCTTCAAAGTAAGAGAGGGACAGCTGAAATTTCCAGTTGCCCCGTACTATTCATGCGCCCACTCTAGTACGCATGCATAAGTGTTACCCTGTAAAATGTGATTAACTTGATTCATTTTAATTTTCCTTTGACTTGTAGCATTTGGATATCCACTGATCAATTAGATTTCTGTGCTCATTTGTAAGATGTATACACTGTCTTTACTTGTTTTCGATGTTTCGTTTGTGTACGTAGAAGTTAAGTGTACAAAAAACATCCCTTTTTTAGTCGCTTTCCATTTATGGTGGATGTGCAGAGGTCCATGGGAGGATTTTCTGCTCTCCAGTACCCTGGTTCTTTATTAGTTTTTTTCTGGTCAAGAAACTCCCGCGAAAGTTTTACATGGGGACAAAAGTGGTCATCATAGGTGCCACCGCAAGAAGCAGAGTATTGATCGGCCGCGCTTCGCAGGGCTGTAGCGCGTTCGCGGAAGCGTGTCCCATCAAATACACTTCTTGAGATATTTTCGTTGTCCATGTTCGCGCTAACAAGGCATAGCAGCGATTTCTATTGTCAAAGTGGCCCATGATGCACGTTGTCGAATTCCCCAAACCCTTGATCGCTGGCTATGTTTCAACTGAGTAAGTCTGTCAAGTGAAGCGAATTCGTAGCGTTTCTAAATATATCAATTCGTGCATATTTGCTTTTGGGCTTAAACCGAACACTGTGACTGATTCTGGATGACTGAAAGGTCAGCATAGGTTGCGCTGGAGATTCCAGAGCAGCCGTGCTCTGGCTGCACGTAAAGTTCATTTTGGAAATAGTAGCCACTTTACTTTATAGCGCATCACTAAGCAGCCCATCGAAGTTCGCGTGCAAATCAAAACATTGTGCACATCGTGGTCACTCGGCATATATAGCCTTGAGGTAACTCTTGAGGGATATTGTTAGAGATAAAGTTGAAAAAACAAATGCTCAGAATGAGACACCACAAGATGAAAGGGGTACTTAGGTTCAGTCTTCTTCTTTTTTTATTTGATTCATAATTTGCGTCTTGATTTTAAAGATTAGAAAATGTGGTAAAACTGTTGTGAGCGACTAGGTAGAGGCACTACGTGCTATTTCGAAACGAAAGTTTTTGATTTTACGCATGCAGATTTGATAACGCAGCCGAGTTTTGATATACGCGGCTTTTTTTTTATTTATTCTCATGTACTCTCTTAGTGACCCCGACTTCTAAGTCCGCGTTCTAATTAGCCACCCTGTTCAACCTACGCGCACATAGAAATTAACCAGGATCTACGCCCTCTATCTACGCCAACGCCGTGCGTGGAAAGTGCGGGCGGCGTATTAAGCTCTTCAAATGAGAGACGCGGGAGTTTTCAGACGAGAAAAAAGTATTAAAGGACTACGCGAGTACAAAGTACTCTAAATTGTTTACAACCATTTTTGAAACATACAGATTTGGCGGTGGTAATTCTGTTGCAATTTTTTCATTGGCACAGTCTTGGCCACATTGTGTGGTTCGTGGGTTTCACTTGGCATTCCCATGTTGTGAGCCGCTGCTGTCACGTCAACGTGAACTTGTTCGCGGCATAATTTTAGGGGCGAAACTCCTTATGGCGTGGCGCTTGGGCATCCCTCGTAGTACGTAACCACCAGTGGCACATACCAGAAATAGGTATAACATTTGACCTCCAAGGTGGTGCCGGTGAGAGATTTCTTCTGTGTGTTGTTTACCAATAAAAATAGTGCTCAATGTACATGCCAATGGCTGCTAATGGGGAATGAGAGACAGGAGCATTCGGCTTTTAGTCAACCCTACTGAAAAGTTCCGTATGAAATCTTACGGAAAATATATGGACTCCGTAACATTTCCTTATGGTACATACGGAAAACTAATGGAGTTTTATGGAAATATACGGAAGTTGTATGGCATTTACGGAAAGCTTCTTATGGAGTATATGGAAGGATAAGGAAATTGCATGGCGTATACGGAAAGCTTTTTATGGAGTATACAGAAAGATAAGGAAAATGTATGGCATATATGGAATGCTTTTTATGGAGTATATGGAAGGATAAGGAAGTTTTATGGCGTGGATGGAATGAGTTTTATGGAAAATATGGAAAGATAAGGAGACTTATGGGGCATATGGAGAGTTCATTATGGAAGATATGGGAGGATAAGGAAAGTGTATTGAGTGTACAGAAGCTTTCATAAGGAAAATACAGAATGTAAGGTCTTACGGAAATATACAAATTTTGTAAGGTGCTTACGAAAATGTGCAATAGTGTATGAAAGGAATGTGGATTGTTGCAAAAATGTGGAAACTGTACAGTTGTTGTCACATTTTCAGCAGGAAATCCGAGCTCTATAAAGTTATAAATGAATGCACAGTGACATATATAGTACAAAAGAATAACGCAGGCCAGTCTGTGTTGTCAGTCACCACTGTTCGCCCTTTTCCAGAATGAATACAACTTCTGCAGATGACCAGGTGCTAAAGTCTGTCACACGGAAAATGTGTCATTCACAAGGAATGACAATAACTGTCATTTTACTTGCATGCTGTCACACAAAAACAAATTAAGCAAGCAAAGATAACTTCAAAGGCTCGTTTTTTGGTAGAAACAATAATAATGAGAACTAAATTCAATGTGAATGAACTTGTCAATATTAATGAAACTGTTCTCATTAACATTGGCAAAGAGAAATGTCATTTTACAATATCGACCATGAGCTTAGCTCTCCTGAGCACCGACAAAAGAAATGAAAATCTATGAAAACTAATTGCATGTAGCCTAAAAATAATTTTTTATTGATAGTATATGTGCTCCTACAATATAGATACAGCTATACACAACTTGCCACAGCTTCACGACAGAAACGAGGTAGGGGCAGAGGGAGTGGTCAGAAAAATAATTAAGTATGAGAGCACAACTGATATGTACAAACACATAATGGTGCTTATCATTGATGCACGGATGGTCGTGTATAGAGCTGGGTCGTTTTGAGATCTTCAAAAGTATTGTTTCAGACCACCATGCAGATTACGCTTCAATTGTAGTGCTACATAAGACACAACTTATGGGCCAGCTTTAATAAGAAGATTATAGGTTAAACAAATGCTTTAAAATATATCATATCATGGCTGCATGGACGCATACAAGCTATGTAGAGCGCAATAAAGTGAGGACGCATGAGCTTCTCTTGATGCTTCAGTTCTACAAAGATGCTTCAACTGTGCTGCAAAGAAATTTAACCAATGTCTGCGTGTGCAACATTGTCCATTTTAAACTATCTATATGTATATATAAAATTCCTACTGCGAGTTAAGCTACGTAGCACTCCATAACTCTTCCTTTTACTAAGGGCAATTTTTCAAACAATCAACATTATTTATTTTCTGTCTGATGACTTCGTGCCCGCAATTCTTGGTTTGGCTCGATCACAATTGTGCAGCCCTTATTTTAGAGGAATCAACAAACATCAACGAAAATATATTTTGGAACTGCTTCTCGGTGATATTGCCTGCCCTCAACTGCCACAGCTTGAGAGGAGTCATATAGCAAGTCTCGCGCATACCTAGGGCCTACCCTTGAAGAAACTGCAGTGGTCCGGCTGTGAAATGCTCAGTTTTTTCTCAAATAAATTTTTTCGTTTGAGTTTTCTCACTTCTCGAGTCCCTTCACAATCAAGCAGACCCATTGTTCCCCTTAGTCCTTAATTTTGTTATATTATGAAATAAATAAAAAAAATAATAATGAAAATAAATATACTAATAACTGTTGCGCAAAAAACACAGTCCCACATACGTACTTGAACGCAATATTGCTTTTATTTTGTTTTATAACCTAAGGCATTAGAAAAGATAGCAGTACAATAAAAACGTTGAAAAAAAAACAAAAAAAAATTAAACTTGGCGGGACTCGAACCTGCGCCACTTAGTTGTGCTCGTGCACGTGAACCGAGTGCGTTAGCTTGCTAAGCTATTCGCGCTGAAGGTAGTGCGTTGGTTTAAGTCATGTATATAAATTTGCTCTTTACACGCTATGTGTTGACATATTTATGTACGATATGCGATCGTATCTATTGTTGTGTGCATATGTTTTGGGATTGTATATACGTCACATGCTTTTCGCATGTCTTTCAACTATAGATTGCTGCCCCGCCGCGGATGAAAACAAGTATTTTTACACCCACACACTAGCTTGAGCAGTTGAAGGTAGTTTCCCGGGGCTCTCTTGCGATTGAGTCGGTCACCACAAGGAATTAGAGTGAAACGCCATTAATCCCTGCATCTAGCTGTATTCCACTTAGTAGCTCTATCGCTTGATGACAAATCGAGCGCGGGGCGCGACGTTATTGCGCATGACCGTGCCTCGCGTAGTGGCGACATCAGCTGATTGCGCTGGCCCGCTTGCTTCGATTTGCTTCAGAGCAAAGAAATGTCATACCTTGAAAGATTGCGTACTGCACTATGTCAAAATGTTACTGCTTTGTAGCCATCCTATTATTTATTGAGAATTGATAACTCTGATATCACTACTGTAGAGCTTTGCGTCGGCGACACGCACCGAACGTGAAACCGCACTACGTCTGTCGTAGAAGCAGTAGGAGGCTGTCGTCTGCTAGAACAAAAACAAAACAAAAACCTGCGAAAATATTCATAAGTTGTAACTTGTTTTTTGAATAACCGTTTATCACTTTTAAAGTTATTTTGCCAGATAACATACATTTTTTTTTCAGTTTATAGCAGCGACAGATTTTTTTTTTATTTTCCTCACACATATATCCAAGCCAAATCCATTCACAGCTAAAGCCACATGTTGTTTGTCTTTGTCTCCGTGGGCATGCTCTCTCATGTGTTCGCGCTGCTACACACGAGAGCACGAAATGTTAAATTTACGCAAGGAAGCGCCGTTCCTCGTTCGTGTGATGTGCTAAGATTGCGCCCTATTCCCGCGGTTGTTCGAGTGTGGATCAAGTGCGAGTCGTCCAAGGAATCGGCGGGTTGGGCGGGCGCTCGAAGGACTCCGAGGTGACGGCTGACGCCTGTGGTTGCTTCCCTCAGGACAGTGTGAAAGAAACTAAAGGTAAGGGGGACACTTTTTTATGTAGACCAAATATGCCACTCAGTGCAAGTGTGTGTTGCTGCACTCGAACGAGGCGTCGTGAAACGGCAACCTTACGCGCCTTTGCGAGTGCGGTTGCCGATTCGCTTTGACAACGCTAACGCTAGCAGGGCCATGGCGCATCGGCGCGGCCTTACTGGAGCTCATTCGAGACAACTGCGGCAACATGCATGTGTATGGTGATCGATTTTTTCATATGTGCAGTGTAGTGAGGAAGACGCACACGGCGCTTGCTACGCTGTTGATTAAACGAAGCCTGCAGTGCCATTTGATGAAAAGCAGCATTTTGTTTACGTTCGCGGGCGATACAATTTGTAACTTGGCTCGATTCACCTAGCCAACCGCCTAAGTGGGTTGATTAGCATACGTTCACGGTAGAGCGTTATTATGCCCCTAAACAGTGGCGTGTGCTTGTTAAAAGATATAATGTGTGTGCCTAGTGTAGAGAGAGAGGTGTTCGTGCAATCTGCATATGTACCTGCAAGACGCTTTAGCTTGTAACTAATAATGTACCGGCCAGCACCTACATTGTACGCCTGACTTTGAAGAAAACTTGCATGCACAATGTGAGATTTTGTAATCTGCCAGAGTTGCTTTTTATAAAATAATACACTGCCAGCATGTTCAAAATATGTTTCGCTGCTGTGTGGCAGGGGTGCGGTTATCACGCTGTTGTGTAGTTGCTGATGCAAGCACTTATAGTTTTGATGCGTTAATATTTCTCATCTAACTCATCAGGTGTTTGGCTGTTTCAGCACAAACAAGGCAAAGAGAGAAGGAAGACGGGTAATGACAGGACCAGTGCCGACTTTTGTTTGCAGGAGAATACCCATGTTGGTGTATTTATTGTGACAGCCTTTCTGTGTTGCTTTTTTGCCCAATTTATGCAACAACACAGTTGTCAGCAATATGAGAGAGAACACTGAAATTAGCTTTTAAAGATCATGGTGACTAAATGCCTAGTAATTCACAGCACAAAGTAACAACAAAAGACATCAGTATGATTAATGTGGACGAGTACAGTCGTGCATCTAGAAAATATATTGTGCAAAATGTTGCCTAAGTAAGAAACTTCTCTATGTTTGCAAATAGTGTGACGTCACTTCGAGCGCCGTGCCAGCCATTCCCTCCCTCTGTTCAAGGGCTGGTTGGCAAGGAAGTTGTTTGTGATGTTCCTGATAGACCACTGAGATGTATGCGATTCTAAACCTGTAGCCTAATATATACGTAATCTTTTGCGCAGTTACATCGCTGCATCTGACACCTACAACTTATTTGCATATTTACATTGCTCCCTTAGGACCTAACACACAAACTTGTTTGCATTGTCACTTCATGAATATCGAGCGGTAAAGGTACTGAGTATATGTGAAACAAGAATCTCTGCTTATTACATGAAGACATATGAGGCCTTCGATAAAACGAGTTATACCTTTATTGGGCTTGCGTACTCGTCGGGGCGATTCATACATGCAGCTTCAGCAAATGGTATCTTCTAGCCCGGTGACCATGCAATTTTTTTCTGCACATAGCGCAAACATCGAGATGTACCCACTCGCAGATGGTCGCGTCAAGTGCATATTTACCTTGACTAAAATGTCGAATCAAGTTTTTTCATCGACCGGTCCTTGCCATGAGTGCTAACGTCTTCGCAAATAAGACACATTGTTATTGACACTGCACACACCACACACAATATTCTCAGTTGAACCAATATTCTCAATACCTTTCAATGCACACTACATGCCGCAAACAACAGTGCACATTTTTGAAGACTATGCCACTGTTCCTCGCACAGGCCACCACGTGTGTTCACTTCTTCAAGATGAACAGACAGCGTGGCAAATATTTTACCACACAGCTAGATGTTTGCTGACACATACTACAGCTAATGTTGACATTGTAACGTGAAGTGTAAGCTTTGAAAAATTAAAACTTGCCCCAAACACCGCACGACTGTACCGGGCTGAGCCACCAGCGGGAGTGTTTTTCCAGCCACACCTTTTACATGTGCCAGTGACATCATGCTGTGACGTACCTCGGTAGGGGCCTATCGCTGCATACTTTATGTGAATGAGGGTCCTGTTAGTGAAAGCAGGCATTGTTGATTTCGTAACTTGTTCATTCCCAACTGGACCTTCATTTGCACGAGTTGTCTGACTGATATTCAGGCGAACTTTTGTGCAATAAATTATACAGTTGGCAGTCTGTGCTTGCTCCATACTGTTGTTACTGGTGTTTCTTGTTGTTACTTTACACTGCTCATTACTGCTCACCTACAGAAACTAGCCTATCTTGCTGCTGTTTTGGACAAGATGCAGCTGGCAAGTGCGATAGTGTTCATAACTCTAAATTCTCAAGCAAAAATTATCGTTTTATATTCAGTTAGTTGCATTCATATCAGTACATTATAAGAAATCATTGATTAAACATTAATCCGTGTTCCTTCACATAATGCTCACAACGTTTATATCAAATTGAATGGTGTTTATAAAAAACATGGGTTTTAGCTAAACTTCATGCTCTTTTCTTGAACAGCTGACAAAACTCTATTGGATGCTTACTTGCCATGAATTGGACTGTGTTTGAAATACATTGCAATTCTTCACCGGACTGCCAGTACACTTCACATTGGGGGAACATTTATTAACCGTGGATTGATTAATTAAGAACGGAAAGAAAGAAGCGGCAGGCCGGGATACTTGATATTGGCATCTGTTTTGCTACCGAGCACATTATCATGCAAACTTCCTATAGAGTGGTTATGCGTCTTGCGTGTGTGTCTGTAAACCAAGAACTTTGGGTAGAACTATATTTTTCTTACAAATGGTTGCAGGACTGTGGAGGCTGTAGGGCTGCTTAGGAATGGTGGAATCCCTGGACATGTGTTCAACCTTGCTGCATCAGCTCCTTGGTGTTTTCACGGCATCTTTACAGATGTGTTGGGTGAGTAAAGCAAGCAGGTTTCAACACAAGAAAAAGTATAATATGGCAGCACCTCTTGTGCGTGCCTTACATCCCAAGTATATCAAATATTTATCTTGCACCTTGTGGCCTGTAATTTTTAAAGAGACACTTCTTTTTGCTTTATATTTGAGTCTTGATGCTTCGACAGCAATGTATTTGTGTTTGACAGCAAGTGCTCTTGAACAAATAACTGATCTCAATAATGACAAAACACCCTTCATACTTGGTCCTTAGCATAAGCTAGCACATACCTGTAGCAGATTCAATTATTCATTTTTTGCTGGGATGATAATGGGCAAGTAGCAAAGGCAAGTTCAGATTGGAGTGGTCGGTGACGTCTGTTTAGGCTCTGCCATATTGCTTTGCAACCAGAGTTACTTGTGGCCACATATACAATGAAGCCACATGACGTGCATTCTAAATGAGATTACCATATCACATTTCGCTGCATCTTAATGTGTGCCAAACAAATGCAGATATCATTAGCTTGCCACTATAAAGGGATACTAAACCAACACAAGGTTGAAATTTAGTCGTGGTGTTGCAGCTGTGTATGACTCTACAATGGATGCATAGCCGTGATAATTTGTCTATATGTTGTCGCAATAGTAATGTTACACACATTGTACGATACAAAAGAGGTCCTCGCTTATTTCGCTTTTTTTCGCAATGCTTCTTTCTTGTCTCTTCTTGCCATGTGCTCCTCCTCACTGTACAAGGAGCAAGAGTAGTGGGCACACAAACACATATTTAAAAAAAATGTTGTAAGGTGAGCACTGAGAAGCTGAACACTTCCGAAAGGCTCAAAGAGGTAAAGGTATTGTTTCTAGCTACTTTTTGGGCACCCACAGCTAGTTGTGCTGCTGCAGTTAAAAAATGAGTTAAATGTTAAAAATTAATTGGAGGTGGTTTGGCACCCATAATTGCAGTTACATACAGAACTAGGTTTTAATGCGTAAGCAAAATCTGTTCACTCTAAATCAAACCTAATGATATCTGAAATTCAGAAAATATTCACAGAAAAGCTCAGGAAAAGGCTAAGTGGTTGCCCCTTGAACGTGAAGGAGATACCCTTCTTCTGAAAGGTCAATAGACAGTCTAGTAGTCTCGATATTACATGCACTATAAAATATTCTGGTGTGGTGCTTTTCATGCATGTTATAATGAGAGGGGTTTTTAATAGAACTGTTGTAACTTTGCCCTGCGTTGCTGAAATTGTTCACATAGTTATAATACATGAATCACTTTATGCCTTTTGATTTTATGCAAATGGTTTGCTTACTCAGTCGGTTTAACTTGATTTTGATAAAAACATAAATGCTCTAAACTTTTTTTTATTATACAGCAGGTTTATTTTTAAAATACGCGACCATTGATGTGAACACAGTTGGTGGCGTGCTTGATTAATCCTTCACTATCACCACTCTAACTACACCTGCTACAGTGCATAGTGTGACAAAAGTAATGGTACTTAACATTACTGGCAGCATACACTTTTATGTCTCAAAATGTGTTAAAAAGCCTGGTAAAAATGTGTGTACGTTTTTTTTTTATCGCTCCAACTAAATATTCCGGTCTACTCAAAATAGCTTCCGCTCTTTTAAGGTCTTCAAACTATTAGGTGTTCAAAAGAAGTATCAATGCCATATGCTTTCTTTGTCAGCCTATTCACCACTCTAATAATGAGAATTACCCGACAACATTACCCAGTAAAATATAAGGATGTTATAAAAAGTAATGTCAATTCAATTGTCAAGAAACGTTGCCAAGTTACGTTTTTGTTCACTTTTCTTTTCATAATTTTGTTAAGGTTACTTTTGATAACATCTCCTAGAGTTTGTTTGGCATCATTTTCTACTAGTTCTCATTATAATGTGTTCAACAAAGACAACAAACCCTTAAATTTATAGTTCTTTCCTTTACTCATGAATCTGAAACAGTGAATCTCAGTAATCTTAGCGGTGTGTGACTTGTTTTTTTTTTTTTTTTTTGATCAGTTGTGCATGTGTTCAAGTACATGCATTTAGGTCGGAGGGTGAACCATTGCCACCTCCTGTGACTAGCAGATTTTCTGAGAACTGACAGATGCATAATGCTGCCAAAGAAGTATAGGGATATTGGAAGTAATCGTAACGTAATTGCAATCGTAATGTAATTGCCAGTAGGCAAAAAAAAGGTGTCCCACACTCGCCATAATGGTAACAAGCAGCGCTGACTTACTCTTCCATGTATAAATGCACATATATACCGTACAAAATGGAAGAGGGATAGCCGCCATGGTAGCTCAGTTGATAGAGCATCGGACATGTTATTCGAAGTTCGCAGGCTCGGTCCCTGTACAGGGCAGGTTATCTTTTTTTCCTTCTACTTTTCTTTCTTCACAATTACAACACTTCTATTCTTCTTGAAGACTTTCTGGTGTAAAAAAGGTACCTTATAATCTGAAGAGGCAAACAGAATCTGCCAGTGCACGAGTTAGCTCTTGTAGTGGTTACAAGTAAGATATGTTTTGAAGAATAAATCATTCTGCCACTTGCCTAAAGAATGGCTACAGGACATGGCACTGGATGCACTTTGTTATTTTTGAATCAAGCTATCTTGTATTCTATTTTTATAAATTACATGGGATACACATGACGGTATCACACACTTTAATGCCACAAAGATTATGCAGCGAACAATGTTATAAATGCGAAATTGCATAAGGATAAGGTGAAAACTGCACCCTCAACGAGAATGTACAGGGAGCACAGGGTGCAGGCGTCATTCCTTCTGCCCGTTCTTTTCAAGTGCGAGCTGTTTTCACCTCGTTCTGACCAACTAACTAAATTGAGATGTGTTGTTATAGTGCAAGAAGATGCTCCACGGGAAACTAGGTTTGTCTCAAACTCTGTGTGTGTCTTTCAATCTATATGGTGCCCGGTTCAAGAGTTCATGCAGACCAGATCGTGTAAAACAGGACCGTGTAAATAAAATAAAATGGACCATGTAAATAAACAGGATCGTGTAAAATGTCGTTTTCGTGTGCAACTGTAGTTGTGGTTGTGCTGAATGACCTTTCTTTATATACTATACATAACAAACTTGCTCCTTTAGAGTCGAGTGCATCTTCGGATCGATTGTAAATGTTTGCATATGCGAGGCCTTAAGTTTTATAAGAAATTGCTCAGTGTGCCACGAGGAAATGTGTGTTCAGCGAAAATTTGCATATCATTATATACAACTCTTAAAGCCTCGTCTACAACTTTGTACAGGTTGACCTTGAGCAGAAAACGAGAAGCAGCAGCAGCCCCCAGAAATGAGCAAGCACCCTCCAAGCTCCCGAAGCTCTCTTCGACAGGAACATCATGGTCACTGTGTGGCATTGAAAGCCATTGCAAGGAGTGCCTTATCAGTACACTGTGCTGCTCTTTCATCGCAGAAGACGAAGTTGACCACTCCAGAGGAACTTCACGTTGTGTATTGTGAGTGCTTCAGTGGTTTTGTTTTTGTCCAGCCAGCAGTTAAGAAATCATGTGTCAGATTCAGCCGGGATGGCTAGAGGGAGTCGGGCAGGCATGTTTAGACATTTGTCTAGCCAAGTAGTGCCAATTTTCGCACTGGTCCTGTTGGAGTTACTGCCACAATCACAGAAGCTACGTCACCTCTCTAAATGTACAGATGTGTCGGGGAAGATTATCTGCATTAGGTTTTTCTATAACTGATAGCTGCCAACATTCTTCATTATATAGGAGTTTTGTTTCTCACTTATGGGTGTAAAGTCCTCCACAGAAAAAATGCAACACGTCTACTTCTAGAAGGCTCCAAGGCCCTACTTGTAGGTTTTTTCGGCTTGTATCATAAGCACCTCGTTTGGGTGTACATGAACATCTTATAAACATGTACAGCGAAAAATTTGGGTGGCCGGTCGTTTTGTCGTTATCATGTTCCTCGCAGTATTCTTAAGCATGTTGTGCATTACGTTGTCAATCTGGTTCATGTGCATAGAAGACATTACGAAGTTTTAGGCTACAGTATAAAAAGCCTGGAAGCAAGCTATCAATAATTTTTTAACAGAGTTCCTTAATCTCATACATGATACATCACTAAACTTTCGTGGGTATTCATCAATGTAAGCTCGTCTTAGTGTTATCCAAAATGAAGATGTGAGTCGACAGATGGAAACATCTAGTAATCAGGGTGAACAGTGGAAGTGCCTCAGACAGGCTGGCCGATGTTGCAAAAGGAGGACCTAATATTTAGAAGTCACCTTGTCATCCTTGGCGTGTTAGTTTAAATAAGGTCAGTAATGACATCATCTTTTGGTGTAGGCGTGTGTGCCTGTTGGAAATGTTTGTCTGAAAAAAAAAAACCTATAACGCAGAAGAGTGCAGCACTTGCTTCTTTTCAAGTTAGGTTGCGCTGATACAAAGTGTTCTCCTGTCGGAGGTTGGGGGTAAGGGAAGCAAAAAAAGATAAACGATAGAAAAGTAGAAAAAAGAAGAAAGAAAAGGGGGATGAAGTAAAAGTAGTGCTACACTGCTCCTACTTTGTATCCCCCCTTTTTTTCTTTTTTTTCCCTTGTTTTCTTTTTTCACCCTTTTTGTTACATTTGCATTGTCCCATCTAATGCATGAATCAATGACACATGGCTTTGCTATAGCAAAGATGGCTATGTGGTGTTGGATTGAACAGTGCATTCTACTTCATTCAGTTAATTACAGACTGATCAGTCTTGCAATAAGTGCTTCCTGTCTATCACCACACATGTTCAAATGAAAAGTTTGTGCTTGGCTCTTAGTATGCTGGTATATAGCTTGTGTCTTGGGCTACTCAAAATGAATGTTGTTTTGCTGCTGTTTATGGTAATGAATTTATCCAACATGAAAATATCTTGCCTTGCAAACTTTGTCGGACCTGCCTTTCTTTTTCTTTCCTATGCAGGCATTGTATGTGAGGGAGGCAGTAACAGAGAGGTGATAGCTTGAGCTTCGGAAGAATAAATGCTGTCAGTGAAGCAATTACACGTCAAACATCCCAGCCATTTTGCCAACCATCCTAAATGTGTTTTGAAAAAAAAATATTGTGCTCGTTTACTCTATTGAAAACAGCTAAATGCTAAAATATATCGCACAGAACAAAATATTAGGCCACGTTGGTGCCTTCTGGACTTCTCAGGATGTCGTCTGGGTGTTGTTTATAAAAAGTAAAAAGTGTTTCAAAAATACTGGCTCTTCTACACCAAATTCGGTCTAGGTATTAAGTAAAGGTGATTGTGTGTAGTGCATGAAGCTCAGTAATATTAGTGCAATTCTTTTGCCACATCAAAAGCAAGGAAGCAGTTCTCTTTATATGGCAAGTTATATGATTACACTTTGTCTTAAAGTAGAAATGAATTTTTGAAGTTTTCTCATGATGGCTGTTTTCTGCATTTGATATACGACAGCTTACGTTCCGAAGTTCCCCATGGCCCTCAATAGGAGACTTCAAAAATCATTTTCCTCATTTAAACAAAAATTGTAATGATAACACTTGCCATATAACAAGAACTGTTTATTTGCTTTCAACTTACACATAAAAGTAATTTTCAATTAGACAAACACACAGCTCAAGTTGCATCTCAATGTGGATAAAAACGATCATATAGTGATATTTGTAATCTGGATCTAATATTATTTTTTTTTCATGAAATATAACTTCTTTGCAGTGAGTATTTGTGGCTCAAATATTCATACAAAGTGCAGTATTGCCATACAAGAAATGCAAACGTTAAACAGTATGGCTGGATTCTTCAAAGCTTATGTAGCGGAAAAATTTCACTAATCTTACTCGGCTTCAAATATTTTAAGAAGCACCTGTACTTAATATGTAGATCAAATTTGATATGGCAAGAAAAAGCGGTACTTCGAAATTTTTCTCACAAATAACACCCGCACGACATTCTGCGAAATTCTGATGGTACCCACGTGACCACTACTTTTTCCTCTTCAAAACATTTCTGCAAATAGCTATTTTCAGAAGAGTAAATTACCATCATTTTTTTAAACTATACATCTGTGATGGTCGCCAGGCAGTATGGTTTGTATGTTTGGTGTAGAATAGCCCAGTGCGAAAAACAACAAATGTCTGAGCATCCTTTGACGCTCGGGCAATTTCGAAAGCATTTGTTTGTTAGCAGCAATTCAGTTAAGCCCTTGTCTTTATGCTTAGGCCCAGAAACAAAACACAAGTAACCAATGTAGTCCTAAGAGTCATGCAGTCTCGCTGTTCCAAGGCTTGTGGAGCCTAATTTAGTGCAAGCTTCACCATTTTTTAAAAATTCAGATTCAACCAACAGGTTTTGGAGGCACAGTGCATTTTCAGCTAACTTGTTTCACACCAGTTACTTTGATAAAAAGTGGGAAGTAGAGGTAAAAATACCATTTTAAAGGCATTGTAGATAATAACAAAAAGGACTGCTTTCTTTTTTTGTGTGGTGCTTTGCCTAAACGCTGTGCTTTTTGTGGTATATTTCGTTGTCTAGTGAACAGAGGCCTTAAAAACTAACATTAGCCATGTTGAGGTCGATTTCTTGGTTATAGTCATAGTAGCCATATTAAAAATATATGACTTCAAACTTGATTGTTCTTTTGAAGATGTTTTCTTGCATAATGATATTTCAGAGTCTTAGTCAATTTTGTGATAAGAAAACGTGATGTCATAATAGGGTCACTTTTTGTAGGGTCGTTCAGTTCTACCTTACCTTTTATATTCCTAATAGAGCAGTTATTTTCAATACTGGTATTTAAAATGGAATGAGCATGCTGTATGTAGTAAGGTGTAAGCACTTACAGATAGCACATGCACCCAACTTTTCTGTTGGCAGTTTATTTCTGTTATTCTTGATTTATATGTGGGGTTTCACGTCCGAAAACCACGATATGATTATGAGAGAGGCCGTAGTGGAGGGCACTGGAAACTTCGACCACTTGGGGTTCTTTAAGTACACCCAAATCAGCACACGTGCCTACAGCATTTCTGCCTCCATCGGAAATGGAGCCGGGATTTGATACCGCGACCTGTGGGTCAGCAGCCGAATTTCTGATACTCTTGCTCCCCTATATGTGTGCAGTCCGGTTATAGTTATCTGGCTTGCACAGATATTTAATGGCACCTGCCTTGTCCTGCTTGCTTTCATGGTGATTTTAACCTTCATAAGTTACATAGGTTTAACTCTCAAAATTGTTCAAGATGCCAATTTTGTGCACAAACTGTATAGTATAAAGGCAGCAGATATACATGCACACACTATTAAATGTACATTGAGAGCTTTCACTTGCAGTTTCTAAAGTTTTACTGTGCAGGAAGCATTTAAATCATAATTTCATAAGGACATAATAATCGATTATCTCTACCATTGAAAAGCGTGACAACCTAGTTATTTTCACTGTGATAAGCATGCTGTTTTCTTTGATGTGGCAGAACTAATTTATACACTCATTCCTTCTGTTATTCACATATGCATAACATGAAGGATTGTGTGCCTTACATTTTCAGTTTTACTCTGTGTTATATTTCTTGTGCATGTGAAATAATGTGCTAACATGTGTCTCTGACATTATTTGTGCCAATTATTTTCATTTCCAGGTGCCTATGAAGGACACAAGTTCTATGGCAGTGACCTTCCAAATTTACAGTGGTGCCGGAGCCTCAAGCAGCATTTCGCCGATCTCCACAAGGCGTTCATGATACAAACACAGCGCCACACTTTCACAGTGCTATGATTATTATTTTTGTTTAAACATTTCGTTCTAAAATTGCTGTTACATTGTGTTTTGTGCCACCATCCTGTGGCTTAGGTGGAGCTCGTGAAATTACGGTGTAGTCACCTCATTTGTGTACCATCAACACTGCAATGTCACCATTCTCAGCTGGAGCATACAGACAAATAAAAAAATATATTGATTGTAGCAGGGCTGGTGTGTATAATAATGCTTCTCTATTGATAATAATAACTTTTTAAGTTCTTTAGGTCTTGCATAGAACACTGCATTAATGTGTTGCAATGTAACCACCATTTATGATCGCTAGCATGTTAATTTAGTAGTTTTGTAATGTATTTTATTTGAAAGGTAATTTTACTTCCGCATCACGACAATTAGAAAGATGCCGATGATTCAATCCCTCATTAAGTAGCTTCTTAACACATTTGTTTCTTTCAAGCCTTTGTTTACTCATCAAGGCTGTTTCAGATAGCAAACATATTTCACCTTTATGCAACATATTAAGAATGAAATATTCATATATATTTCTACACAGTACTTGCTTTTGCAAACAACGTGAATGGCCAATTGCTTTTACTCGAGATCTAGGATGTCCATTTGATCTTTGCAAGATGCAGCAGATAGCTGCATAGTTTTTGCATTATGCTAATTTCCGTAAGCTGCTTATCGGGTAATTTACCATGATATGGCACTTTCCGTAAGCTGCGGATGTCCGCAACTTTCTGCACGATATGGCGCTTTCCGTAAGCTGCGGATGTCCGCATCTTTTTGCATGATATGGCGCTTTCCGTAAGCTGCGGATGTTCGCATCTTTCCGCATGATGCGGCTTTCCGTAGTCCAATAATTGCGTATGTACGGATCCGTATATGCGGAACGTTTCAGTAGGGAACGCGCACGCTGCGATCCCCATTAGCAGCCATTGGCATGTACATGGAGCACTATCGGACAAGAAAGGGATGCTACATTATACTCGCTGGGTGTAACCTCCTTAGTTTTAGAAAGGTTTAGCGAGCGTTGAGCCGCACGGCCACTGGATTGGATTGGATAAACTTTTATTTGGTCCTCCAAAACAGATCACTGTGTTGCGGGCAGCTCCCACGTGGGGACTGAGATGCCAAGCTCCTCAGCCGCCTCGCGGGCTTGGTAGACAGCCCAGAGCTGATCTGCCAAGGATGAGCTGCGGATTGCCGCCTCCCATCTGGCAGAGGTGATGTTCGATAAATGAGCGAATTTGGTGCACTGCCAGAGCATGTGTTCTAATGAAGCTATTTCCCCACAATGTGGACAAAGATGACTTGGGTATAGGTCAGTGTACATGATGTGTAACATATTCAAGATGACTTGGGTATAGGTCAGTGTACATGATGTGTAACATATTCAAAGTAGGGTACATCCGCGTTTGCAAAAGCCTTATTGTAAGTGCTTGGGGCCAGGTTAGATTATTGTGAGGTGGAGGGAAAATCCTTCTAGACAGGTAGAAACGTTTAGTGAGCTCGTTATATGTTGTGAGAATTTCCCGGTTATACCCTTCATCGGTAGGGCCATGAATACAATGAACTAGTATATACCATGAATGAATTCGAGGTGGTTAAAGGGGGAAGCAGATACGAAGCGCAAGCCGTAAGAAATTAAAAGCCGAATCCTCCTGTCTCTCATTTCACATTAGCAGCCACTGGCATGTACATTGAGCACTATCTGACAGGAAAAGGTTGCTACGTTATACTCGCTGGGCGTAGCCTCCTTGGTTTTAGAAAGGTTTAGCGAGCATTGGGCAGCAGTGCCATGAATACAGTGAACTAGTATATACCATGAACTCAAGGTGGTTGAAGGTGGGAAGTAGACCCGAAGCGCAAGCCGTAAGAAAGTGTGCGTGTGCCACTTCTCGTTTTGTCCTTGGAATGTCCACTGAATGGCGGTGCTTCTATATGGAGAATATATGATAAAAAGATGCGAGATGGGGGGACTTGAAGTGTTGAATAGATGGACCAACGGATACACAGACAGATGCATTGATGGACGCATGAACGGACGCAGAGGCGGATGCATGAACGAATGCAGAGACAGGCGCACGAACAGACGCATGGACGGTCACACCGACGAACGCATGGACGGACGAATGCTTCGCCCCACTCTCCATCATTCACTCCGTGGATATGCTGCCATTTTTTTGTTCACATGGCCTCATTGATTGTGAGGCTCACGGGACGGCTTTTTGCTCTTCCAGAGTTGAGTACCAAGTACTTTGAATCATTCACCAGTTTTCTAAACACACACAGACGCACAAACGCAAACACACACACACGCACGCACACGCACACGCACGCACACGCACGCACACGCACGCACACACACGCACACGCACACACGTGCACCCCAAGACTGGCCCCAAGAAAGCACCAGCCGCCAAGTCGGATAAGCCAGAACCAAAGAAGACCAACACGGGCACTCCACCAATGTAAAGTCTGCGACCCCATTGGAGGCTCCTCTTTTGGTCAAGGACTTCCCACCCTTGATACCCGTCCAAGCACAGGTGAGCTGTTGGGGTGGGGCAGTCTCCGGACCTTCCCCTTCTCCTTCCCCTACCGAAACCGCCCTACAGCAGCAGATAGGGGAGCTCAGGCGCCAGAACCAAATTCTTGCGCGCAAATGTCAGGAATTAGAAGCCAAGCAGGTCGGGTCATCTGAGCCAGTGCAGGAAGCCGAGGCAGAGGACGGGGATGACGGCTCTTTCGTCATATCCCGCCTCACTAGCGTCTCGCGGCAGGACGCGGACACGGTAGTTGGACCAGCTTCCATTACCGGATCCATCGATCGCATCGAGTCCCTAGAGCGTAAAACTGAGCAATTAGAGGTAAGCGTGGCAGCCCTCCCCACTCAAATCATGTCGGCAGTCCACGAGTCCTTTCAGGACATGTTCACGGCAGCCTTAACGCAAGCACTTCCCGAAATTGAGGCGCAGGTTTCCAACTCAGTCCTTAAAGCCGTGCAGCCCTGGGTTATCGCCCAAAATAAAAACACCACTCAGAGCGACTCCCCGCAGGTTAAACGCAAGCCGGCCTCCCGTCAGGCAGCAGAAGAAGGCTTTTCGGGGCCGGCTTCAGGTCCGGACCGGTCCTCTGCACCGTAAATAAATACCTAAAGATGGCTAGCCGATCTAACAAACAAGCTAAATATCTACCCAAATTTGAGATTATACAGTGGAACTGCAGGGGTTTTAGAGCCTGGAAAAAACGGTCGCACCTCCAGCTCTACTTGCAGTCCATCGGAAACATGCCCGCCTTGCTTGCTTTGCAGCAGCCCGGTTTGGACATTAAATTCTCTGGCTATAGCACTTTCCAGGGGGGCCCTCGTCATGCATCCTGGTGAACAAGGCATATAGCGCGATTTAGGTCGATTCAAACTTAAGTACTGAACAAGAATACACAATGGTCAGAGTACTGCCTCTCAGACATCGTGACCAGTCAATACACATCCTAAATATATACAGCCCCCCGCATAAGCCACGCGTGACTTTTAGCGAAATCTTCCTCCGGGCAATCAAGTTGGCAGACAAGGACCCCTTAGTGATCGTGGGAGGCTTTAATGCTCCCAACCTTCACTGGGGCTATCACTACGAGAAGGCGAGAGGACGTAAGCCGGCGGAGCTTATCTCAACCCTTCGCCTCACGCTGCTCACGGATCCGGCGTACCCCACTCGAGTGGGGAACTCGGTAACCCGTGACACGTGTCCGGACCTCTCTCTCGTAAAAAATGCTAAGGATGCTACCTGGGAGAACTTGGACGATTCTCAAGGCAGTGATCACTGCCTTCTCCGGGTCACACTCCTGGAAAATTCAGCTCATAAATAATGCGGTCAAGCCAAGTTGTCCGATTGGACCCAATTTCGCAATCAGACTATCCCTCCCGTACTATTTTCTGGAGGCTATGCAGAATGTGCTCAACACGTAAACAACATTCAGAAAAGACTTGTTACTACCCTCCAAACCAACGGAGAAATCCCCGCAGTAAACACTCACCTCCTACACTTGTGGGAGGCGCGCCGAAGCTTAACAAAACGTTGGAAAAAGCAGAAGACTAATCGAAAATTACGTATCCGCATAGCCCAACTCACGAAACAGGCTGCAGCGTATGCTGCCCAACTCTCAGATTCAAATCGAATAGTCCGCTGCGACGCTGCAGCTCGTCAGATGAGCTCGAAGGGGACAGGGCATCTCTTTCGCAGTCTCATAGACCCTTCTAAAACGAGAGGGGAGGCGCAGAAGCAGCTTCGGCGAGCTCTGTAAGGGTACCAAGGCACTCCGGCACAGCTTGCGGATGCTCTGTGCGATAGGTATCTCTGTCGTACGGAGGACGCGCCTGGACCGGCGTACACGTACTCTGGTAAGCCTAATCACCAACTCGATGCCCGTTTTGAGTTGCATGACCTTAAAGCGGCTTCAGCTAAAATGCGCAGGGGTACGGCTCCGGGGCTGGACCACATAACAGTAAAGCTGTTGACAAACCTCCCTGGCACAGCCTACCTCCATTTACTGGAATACATGAACGAGATCTGGGACGGCCGTGCGCTCCCTTCCGAATTAAAAGCATCGCTTGTGACTTTTATCCCCAAAGCAGGCAAGGCCGCGAATACGGAAAATCTGAGGACCATATCACTGACGTCGTGCGCGGGCAAGCTTATGGAGACGATGGTACGGGATCGCCTCTCCCCATACCTTGAGGGCAAGGGCTTCTTTGCAGACACCATGTTTGGGTTTCGCCCACATATGTCTGCACAGGACGTCTTTCTCCAGCTCCATAGGGCCGTCATACAGCCCATAACTATGCAACACAATAATAAAGCCATCCTCGCCCTTGATCTGAAGGGGGCTTTCGACAATGTTAAACACAGCAGCATCCTGGCTAGCTTGAGTTCCACCAATTGCGAGGCTAAGGCCTTTGCATATGTCAGAGATTTTCTATCTAAACGCCAGGCACTTCTTCAGATCAAGTACGAGAAATATGGCCCGTACATTATGGGAACACGGGGTACCCCACAGAGAGCAGTGTTATCACCGCTCCTTTTCAACATTGCTATGATACACCTTCCAAGCGAATTGGCCAGGGTGGAAGGCACACAACACCCAGTATATGCCGATGATATTACAATCTGGACCACTGAAGGGAGCCTTGGTGGAATGCAGGAACACCTTCAGCATGCCGCATCCATAGTCGAGGCGTATGCCAACGATTGTGGACTCCAATGTGCTCCAAACAAATCAGAGCTTCTGCACTCTAGAGCGAAGCCAAGAGATAAGTCAGCCATACAAATCTCCCTGTCTGGGGTTCCCATCAGAGAGGTGGAGGAGCTCCGGATTTTGGGCCTGTTCATTCACCACAGACTCAGACCAGACTCCACTATAGCGAAACTCAAGAGAATAGGCGAATAGGTAGGGTGCATGATCCACCGCGTTTCCAACAAGCGGGGTGGTCTGCGGGGCAGGGACGCGCTTCGGCTCGCCCATGCCTTCGTGACTAGCCGGATCCTCTACGCCAGCCCATACCTTCGCACTAACAAGCAAGAAGACGAAAGAATAGATGCCATCATACGTAAGGCTACTAAACGAGCTCTGGATCTCCCGGTGGCCACTTCCAACGCCAAACTTAGGGCGTTATGTGTGCTCAAATCCTACCAGGAGTTGCGGGAGGCCCAGCTTATGAATCAATATACGCGGCTCATGCAGACGGCTCCCGGGCGCTTCCTGCTGAACCGCTTACATATACAGCACACTTGCACTGCAGAGGAGGCGGAGCGTATTCCGGAACTGTGGCGGCATATGCTCTCGGTCTCTCCAGTCCCCAGTAACATGGATAAGCACACGCACAAAAGCAGAAGACAGGCGCGGGCTCGGACGCTTGAGAGGCAACACGGCTCCCGACCTGGTGTATTCTATGTAGATATAGCAGGGCCTTCGCCCACGGGATTTTACACGGCCTGTGTAGTTCACCGGAAAAAGCTTGACAATGAGCTCTCGTTCCGAGCACAAAATCCAGAGCGTGCTGAGGAAGTCGCGATAGCGCTTGCTGCTGCGGACCCCAACTCGAAAGCTATCATCACGGACTCCCGGAAAGCATATGCTCATACTTGGTAGGAGAGATATCCCCCCTAGCCAGCCAAATTCTAAAACGGGCTCTCGCTGATCCAGCCCTGAAAGGCATCGTATGGGCTCCTGGCCATCAGGGCTTACGAGGTAATGAAGCCGCTGACGCGGCCGCCCGAGCGCTTACCCACCGGGTTCCTCACCTTGGCTCTTATGACTCGGAGGCCAATACACCGCGGCTGCGGTTCAAAGAAATTCTGACCTATTATCGCGACACTCACCGCCTTTACCCGGCTCCTGCAAAGGGGCTGAGTAAGGCGGAAGAGCGAACTCTAAGGCGCCTGCAGGCAGGTACTCTACTCTGTCCTGCAATCCTAAAGCATTTCGAAGCGAACACAGTAGGGCGGTGCCCACACTGTGGGGAGACGTGTGATATCTTTCACATGGTATGGGCATGTCCGAAAAATCCCCACCTACTCCCTTCCCCGACCCCTTCCCGAGAGGCATGGGAGACTGCTCTCCTCAACTGCTCATCACTAGAGTCTCAACGGGCTCTGGTGAGACGGACACGAGTAGGGGCCTCGTCATGCGGTGTCCCGGACTAAGGACGCCGACCATGTAGCGGGGTCATGCTTTGGCCCCGTACCTCTTTTACAATAAATGTTTTCTATCATCATCACACGTACACGCACACGCACACGCGCACACACACACACACACACACACACACAAACACACGTTTCTGTGTAGTTCGTTGTGCGAAGTGATTGGCGTCCGGGCTTTCAGCCTTTAGGGAGGCAGTTAGAGCTTAGCGCTCTCTCAGAATAATTACGTAGTGCCATAATTTGTCAACCAATATTTTCAAAACACATAAGGTTGTTCGAGTGCGTATCTTGCTGTAAAGTGTTCAAAACTATTAGGAACGAATCTCTTTATAGGTTCGCACGGTGTTCCTTGATGCCTTCGTTGTCACGGCTTACCGTCGGATCGGAACACCAGCTGTACATTTACCATACAAGGAGCGTTCATAGCGCATATATGCTTTAATTATACACCTTAGTCTGTCTGTCCACTGTCCGTCCGTGCTGATATTTATGAGCTCGTCCGTGCCGATATGTCCGTCCGTGCCGTGATATTAAAACTGATATTATCTTGTCAATGGGCTTGTCGAAGATCAGCGAGCTTACAAAAAAAAAAACATTGTCAAAGGTGTACGTGCTTTTATGTGTGTTTAAAAAGTGATATTTTCTCGTCTGTGAGCTTGTCAAATATCTGTTGTTGCTTTCCCGGCCATTCCACTTTTAACGAGGTTACTTGCAGTTTCGCGTTGTCAAATTTCATTTCTGCTTTTTAATGTTGCATTTGATTGCTTCACGCTTCACCACCGTTGTTTCCTGTAGTAATGGAACTTTTGCACTGCTAAGTGGCTGGCGGATGGTCTCATTCCGGGCACGGACCAGCGAAAAAAAATATTTCGTTCAGTGACATAAACAAATAAAACAAATGAATACATGAATAACTAACACGTTCTTATCTGACTACGCGAAAATGCAGCCAAGGGAGAAGAGTGTCATCTTTGATTTGCGTTTTTTTAAGCAGGTTGACTAACTTGCTCTGCTAGCTTTGCAAGTGGCCTGCATCTTGTAGCGACAACAAACAGCCTTAAATAACGGAGGAGTATGCGGGTGTAGCTTGAACATGGATCAAGCCTTGCAAGGTTAGCAGGCAAACTGCCCACCGGAGTACTTGTGTCCTTGTTATATATATATATATATATATATATATATATATATATATATATATATATATATATATATATAATGAGATCTAACAGACGGTAATGCCAAAGAATGTATTGGGGAAGATATTAGAACGAATGGAATGGAACAAATGGAATACGAGGAAAGAAAAAGTGGGTGAAAAAATAACCAGCCGTGAGCAGCAATCATACCTATGACCTTCGAATACCGCGTTCGATGCTCTAACCACTGAGGTATCACAGCGGCTTTCCCGTCATCCAGTTTTTTGGGTTTATATATGAAGTTAGAAGTAGGAGTGTCAGTCAGCGCCATCTATAAGCCAAGCGTCGAGTGTAAAACACCCTTTTATGCGCGTATGTGGCGTCACGTAGCACGTGAAATTATTATATATATATATAATATAAAGGGACATTATATATCAAGTGCACCCCGTAAATTTTCGGCAATCTCCGATCATGCTACTGAGTAGTAGTTCTCGAGGCGTTGTATTTCGCAAAAATATGTTGAGTTGCCTAGAGGGCGCTTCAAAGTTTGGGCTGCCAAGTGAAGGTGTGCTGCGCTAAACAGCTTATAAAATATTGCTGCTTTGAGCAATTATTCGACACAAGCGTTTCGTTATTCTCAAGGCCATACGTTTTCTCGACTATGATATTCAATTCATTTTAACTGCGATAGAAATTATATGGATACTTTCGGCTTGATTTTGCCGCGGGCGTTGACGTTGATGTCATGCACCGTATATGTGTACGTATCGATATATATGAAAATGCAAGAAAGAAAGAAAAGTCAGAGCGAACACTTCTGCGTGCGGAATCTAACGTGGGACTTCCGCGTTGTGAATGTGAGACGTTAACTATACTGAACCGCCGAGGGCTACCTCGTTCAACGTTCAAACGGCAAGTTATTTATATATATCTAGCACTTACCGCTGTTGGTGGCCATCTCGGGGGGGGGGGGGGGAGGAACTATGGTGTTTTCAGCATTTTCGGCAAGATGGCGGGATGAGCGTGCGGCGGCTCTCATATCTCATGCGTACTTTGGTCCGCGTAGAGAATAAGGGGGTGTACTCTCGATCGCGCATCGTTATTGGCCGTGAGGGCCTTTGCTAAAGAGGCCAGTGCTGTGGTAGTTTTGACAAAACAGATACGATAGTAGTTGTGTAATAGGGCAGCTTTGCTTTCGCGACACCATTTGAATCGTCACCCATGGCTGCACCGGTTCTTAGTAACGATTTTATGTTGCAAATTAGACATGAGAGTGCCACCGGGGGCACCGATTCGTAGATTGCTTGCCCGTATTATCAGGTCTTACCACTTCTTTAAGCACTGAGCTTCAAAACAAAGGCAAGCACGCACGGTGTCCACAGTAAAAGCGCAGGAAATTTTATGTTCTAGCAGACAATACAACCCGGCATCTTATGAGTGACGTCAACACGTAAGTGACGCCATGGAATGTCGTCGAGGCTGATATTTCAGTGGGGAGGATCGTACATCTTGACTACCCTTTGAGTTTGGCCGGAACGATTCTCTTGTAGTTACCGGGAGCACAAAGGTCGCTGCAATTGTTGCGCAGCCTCTGTTCGCGAAAAGTGTGTGCTTTTAAGACAAAGTGAAGTAACAACTGAGACGCTTATTCGCGTTCATCTGTAGCTGTGAGTGCGTTTTGTGCATCATTTGTGCGTGATAAACGCGGGGCACGTTTCGATTTGCTTGCCATTCTGTGCGTGACCTTCCAGTTTGTTGCTATCGCGTTCATTGCTTCGCCTTTACGGAAAAGTTGTGACTTTTTCTTTTAGCTTTCTTTTTCTTTTGCCCTGTGGAAAAATTGTTTTATGCGGGATGTTCAGGTTTTTATTTTGCTAAAACACAAATTTATATTGTATAATGTATTCATAGTTTTTGTGGTAACGGTTGCTTAATAAAAGTTTAGGCTATTTCAGGAAAGAATTAAGCATAAATATTGCCAGAGCATTTGACAAAGTTGGAAAATCTTGCCATTTGATTGTATTTGGGCTATATTTTTGAAATATAGCTGTCCAAGTATAAAAAATGACTGATATATTACTGCACAGTATTGTTTGCGATCAATACATGCAGAGAGAAAGTGAGAGAAGTAAACGGTTATTTTTTAAACAGTGTCCCGAGCAATACTCGGTGTCACCCTGAGGTGGTAGGGCTCCTTAGTCCAGGAACCCTCTGGCTTCTACTGCCCTCTTGGCTCTGGCGACGACTTGTTGGTCTTCCAGGTCCTCGAGGGCGAGCTTCAACTCCACGTTTTGGTTAGGTCTTCCTTCGTACGTTATGCTTCATTATCAGTCATGTGGTGTTGCAGATTATGTCTGGAAATACACTAGAATGCAAGAAGCAAGTGTGCAGGTTGTCCGGTACGCTGCAGAGCGGGCTCATGGAGCTATATCTCGTTGTATAGAGACGGTGCGTTGGGGCCCCATGTATGTATGTGCTGCTTTGCAGGCGTCTCACTATCACTGTTTCCTCTTTTGTCAGTTTTGGGTGTAATGGAAGGCACACTCATCGCTTCAGCCTGTAATGCTGGAGTAACGACGAGTAGGTGTTTTGAACAACTTCCGTCTCTTCAAAGATGGGTCGGAAGTCGTGTTGGCAGGGGGCAGCCCGGCTGATGTGCTCGCGGGCAGCGGCGTGGGCTGCTTTATTTCCCTGCAGACCCTCGTGTCCTGGCACCCATAATATACAAGCGTTTGGATGTGGAGTGCTTCGCCGTTTCAAAATATTGGTGGCATTGGCTGAGATTCGGCCCTTAACAAAAATTTCTGCATGCGGCTTGCGAGTCGGTGAAGATCACCGCGGCGTCTGTACATGTTGTGGTTGCTAGAACGATTGCCAATTCTTCTGTGGCGTCATACTTGGGTGCGTTGATCGTAGCCGACGCGAATTCTCGGCCTTGAGAATCTACAACGCGGACAGCTTCTGCGTTTCTATGTGGAAACTTGGCCGCGTCAGTGTAGCGGGCGTCCAGGTCTTGCTTGAACTTTCGTTGTACAGCGTTAGCTCTAGCCTTGTGTCTAGTTTTGTGGAAAGTAGGATGCATGTGTTTAGATGTTGCGTGGAATAGGTGCGATGGACAGCGACTCTCTAACGTACGGCGGGATGCGCTTTTTATGGTCTACATCGGCAATGAACGTGTCGCTGTAGTTTAGGTACCGGATCACCTACCTCCCCGTGGGTGTCAGCTTGAGCCTCTCCAGCTGGATCTTCTTACGCGCTTCGGCGAGCTCTTGCCACGTGTTGTGGAGATGTAGAATGTTTTAAATTGTTTTTCTGAAAGCATTGGCGTTGTTCACGACCTGTTCACCTACGCTTTTCTGAAACGGTCTTGGACGTGCAATAAAGCAAGTCGAATATTGTTCTATCATTACTCCCTTTTTGACGTCATTACCCGACAGCCTTTTGTGCGCATAAGTTGTTTATGCCTCGTCAAACTGTGATGACCTCTATGTTATTGCTCTCAACCACCACTATTAATTTACTCCGGTAAATGTATCATCAGGAAAACAGAATCTATGCTAAAGTAGGGCTGCCATGCAACGTTCTGCCATTATTATAGAAGATACGACGCCGATATGAGGCGAGAGTGGTGAGAAATCTGAGGCGATGCGACACGGAAGCAGGAACACGGAGGAGATAATAGAGAAGTTTTTGATGGCATCAGAAAGTGGATCCCGCTGTTACTTTTGCGTGCAGAAGAGTATCCGGAGACTTTCACGGGAAGCGAGGTGACAAGTATCTGGGTAGAAGAGTCATACGACTGGCAGTTGCTATCGTGGTGGTACGTTGACAGGGACCGTCGTGGCAAAAATGAAGAGGCAGGAGAAACTGGATGCTTCAGCATGAAAGACAGACAATTTCAGCCGATCCCATGCCGTGAGAACTGTTGGAGAGGGAGATTCTAAGCGCGTTTGTGTGTGTAATCGACTAGCGAGACCACTTTGTCTAGAAAGCCACATTATAGAACTGAAATAGACGAGCCTGCTTATTTTTTTAGGGTCATCTTCCCTTAGCTACATCATCATCAGCATAAACAACATTGCGTGCATTATCATTTTTGGTTCCCTTTTTTTGGTTCCTTTATTCACTCTCGCTTTGGTCACGCTACCTGCTTGAAGCCTCATATTACTACTGTAGAGAAGAAGCCTCATATTACTATTGTACCATGGCTGCATCTGTGTTTTTAAAGAAATCAGCGATTCTGACCACGCACACCGCTAGGTTAGCGTCTCTGAGACATGCCGCTGCTGCAGCCACGGCCCCTGCCGGAGCGAAAGGCATTATAAAGTTCGAAGGATACAAAGATCTACCCACTTCCCCACATGTATGTGGTCAAGGATCTTGTTCCAGATATGCAGCTTTTCTATGAGCAGTAGAAGTCGGTGCAGCCTTGGCTGCAGAAAAAACTGCTGTCAAGATTGGTGAGCACCAGAATCTCCAGATTCTGCTGGCCAAGGGCCTCCGTACCGCGTCCGAACTAGCCACTCTTTGCCAAAGCTTCGAGGAATTGCGCAAACAACGGGTCATGACACGGCGGCCAGCGGCTACCGACGAAACTCTCGGGGAATTGACCCTAGGTGGAGACCACAACACAATCATGTCGGAAATCAAATGATATGTGCGCGTGGAGGTGGCCCGACAACTTTCGTGTCTGTCGTATCAACCAGCAACGGAACCCCCTTCTGAGCGTCTCGCGTCCGCCATCAGACAGGCAATACAGGCGCAGGTCTCTGAGGCACTGCCGTTCGTCTCTCAGACAACACCTGTCAACGCGCCATTGACTTACGCTGCTGTTGCTGCTACTCTACCACGCCCTCCACTTTGGCCGACTCCTCAGCTTGTACGAGTACCAACGACGCCACTTCCAGCAACACAACAGCGCTATAACGGAAACCCTTGGCGGACAGTTGACAAACGCCCGATCTGTTGCGCATGCGGATATCCAGGTCACGTGGCGCGCTTCTGTCGCCGGCGCTTCGCAACGGGCCCGGCTGCAGCTCCGAGGTACTCTTACGACTCTTTCGCGGCCCCGTACAACGCGCAATGACAAATGCCCCGTCAATGCGACCGACAATCAGTGCAACGCCACCCGTCCCCATCCGAACTAGACCACCACCCTGCTGCCGACTACCGACCATTCGGTCCCCGTCGCTCATCCTCACCACGCCACTACCGTTCTCCGTCCCCGCTGCGTCGACGACTGAACCCCGTAGAGACGAAAAACTGACTGCCGCAGCTCCGGAGACACGAGCTGCGAAATCGTCGCATTGTAGAATTCCTCGTCATTCCCCCACAAACGTTCTGGAACTGTTTGTTGAAGGTATACGAACTCATGCGCTTGTTGACACGGGTGCCGCCCTATCTGTGATGAGTCAAAAACTCTGCCGTTCGATACAAAAAGTAACGACTCCACCTTCCGACGTATCGCTGAATACCGCGAGCACGCAGCCTATTCGACCAGTCGGAGCATGTACGGCGCGAGTAATCATTCAGGATGTCTTGTACCACGTAGAATTTCTCGTGTTGGCCACTTGTTCCCACGACGTGATACTTGGATGGGATTTTTGTCACGCCACCATGCCGTAATTGACTGCGCTCGCACGCACGTGGAATTTTCTGTGTTTTCTGATGCGCCATCTACCGACAATGAGCTCACTCACCTTGGCAAGCTTCTTGTTGCTTCCGACATAGATGTTCTCTCTCTTAGTGCTATCGTTGTCTCCGTCAATCACACCGAATTGTCCGGCTCTACCCTTGTGTTCTCCCCATCTGACATTTTTAGTCGCCGCCACGGTACGTCTCTGCCATACGCCGTTCTGCCACCTCACCAAGATACTTCCGGAATTGTCGTTTGCAATCCTAGCTCATGCCCCCTCACCTTTAGAGCTCACGAAACACTGGGCTACGTTCTGCCTGTTGATGACAACGTTATTGTGCCTATTGAGTCCCACGACATTGGCCAGCAACTTCAACTGAACGCTGTTACTCCTCCTTTTACGCGCGATGACAACTCCTCGGATATCTTCGATCGTTTCATCGACAGCAAGCTTCCTCTGGATCAACGGAACCAGCTAATAACCCTTCTGCATGAATTCCGTGATTCATTTGACCTTCCTGAAAAGGCACTGAGTCAAACTAACAACGTTGCTCACACAATCTACACTGGAACGCACCCTCCTTTGCGGCAACGCCCCTACCGCGTATCACCCAAAGAACGAAGTGTAATTGCAGAGCACGTGGACGATATGCTTTAGCGCGGTGTCATCAAGCCATCTTCTAGCCCCTGGTCTTCACCTGTTGTGCTAGTGAAGAAAAAAAGACGGTTCGATTAGATTTTGTGTCGACTACCGGCGACTGAATAAAATTACACTGAAAGATGTGTACCCTTTTACCCTCATCGACGACGCAATCGATTGCCTACAAGGTGCCGAATTTTTTTCTCCTCTGAACTTACGTTCAGGTTACTGGCAGGTTCCGATGGCAGAGTGTGACCGTCCCAAAACAGCGTTCGTTACGCCGGATGGGCTTTACGAATTCACGGTTATGCCATTCGGTCTGTGCAATGCACCTGCAACGTTTGAACGAATGATGGACAGCATTTTACGCGGCCTTAAATGGCAGATATGCTTCTGTTACCTTGATGATGTTATCGTATTTTTTCCTGATTTCCCTACCTACGTCGACCGTCTGTGCACAATTCTTTAGTGCCTTACTAATGCAAACCTCCAGCTTAACCTAAAGAAGTGCCGCTTCGGGGCTCGCCAACTTACTATACTTGGTCACGTTGTGTCAGAGGATGGAATTCGCCCCGACTCGGACAAACTTCGAGCCGTAGCCAACTTTCCGAAGCCGACTTCACTCAAAGAACTTAGGAGCTTCTTGGGCTTGTGCTCGTATTTTCGTCGTTTCATCCACAGCTTTGCAATAATAATATCCCCACTTATGCAACTACTGAATGGTCCAGCTAATCTTTTTAACTGGACCCTGGCATGAGACGAAGCCTTCCTAACACTGCGCCGCTTGCTTACGTCGCCACCCATTCTACGCCATTACGACCTGAGTGCCCCCACTGAAGTGCACACAGACGCCAGTGGCGTTTGTCTGGGAGCAGTACTCGCGCAACGAAAGCCCGGTATTCCAGAGTACGTCGTCGCATATGCAAGCCGCGCACTCACGAAAGCGGAAATGAACTACTCCGTAACTGAAAAAGAATGCCTCGCAGTCGTTTGGGCGTTAAGCAAGTTTCGTCTTTACTTGTACGGACAGAGTTTCGACGTTGTGACAGACCACCACGCACTTTGTTGGTTGGTGTCGCTAAAAGATCCTTCAGGTCGCCTTGGACGTTGGGCTCTTCGCCTACAAGAATTCGACATTCGTGTCGTCTACCGCTCAGGACAAAAACACTCTGATGCGGACGCCCTCTCACGATCACCAGTGAGATCCAGCGTAGACTTGCATTCGGACGCCAACTTTCCCATCGCTACCATTTCCGTCTCAAGCATGTCATTTGAACAGCGGAAAGACCCATGGATAAAATCTCTCGTTAACATTCTTTCCGACTCCTCAACGTCTGTGTACCCACGCGCTCTTCACCGCCAAGCCACACTATTCGAGATACGGGATGGCCAACTCTACCGCAGAAACTACCACGCGGATGGTCGTAAATGGCTCTTGGTTATACCACGCCACATGCGATCTGATGTCTGTGCGTATTTTCACGCCGACCTACAACATGCGCATGCTGGTGTGTTAAAAACATATCACCGGATCAGCCAGCGTTACTGCTGGCGTGGTGTGTACACCTTTGTACAAAAATACATGCGGTCCTGTTTAATATGCCAACGACGAAAGACAGCGGCCCATTCACCCGGAATATTACAGCCTCTACCATGTCGGGCGCACCCTTTCGACAGCGTTGGAATCGATTCATATGGTCACCTTCCGAACACTGCCAATAGAAATCGATGGATTATTGTCGTGGTCGACCATCTGACGAGGTATGCTGAAACAGCTTCACTACCTACGGCTGGTGCACGTGACGTAGCCAATTTCGTCTTGCGACGCTTCGTACTGCGTCATGGGGCACCACTTGAACTACTGAGTGATCGAGGGCGTGTCTTTTTATCCGAAGTTGTACAACAACTCCTTCGGGCATGCCGCACGGTGCACCACACCTCTACAGCCTACAACCGCAGACCAACGGTCTAACTGAGCGCTTCAACCGAACGCTAGGAGACATGCTCGTCATGTATGGTAATTCCGACAGTGAAACTGGGATGTAATTCTTCCATTTGTGAATTATGCGTACAACACCAAGACGCAGTCAACCACAGGCTTCTCGCCTTTCTTTCTTTTATATGACCGTCAGCCATGCTCCACCCTTGACACCATTTTGCCGTATCATCCTGACGTCTCAGAGTTCCACCCTATCTCTGAAATTGTGCACCACGCTGAAGAGTGTCGTCAGTTGGCCCGATCATTCACCTCGGACAAGCAAGCACTCGAAAAAGACCGCCACGACCGCGACCAGCAAGTCGAGACTTTTGCCGTGGGCTCGCTCGTCTGGCTTCGACTACTCTTCCACTCACCAGGTCTGTCCTCTAAGCTTGGCCCCAAGTTTCACGGTCCTCATCGCGTGGTCGAACGTCGATCTCATGTCACATACGTGATCGAGCCGGTCACGCCATCTACAGACAGGCGACGCCTTGGTCGTGAGACTGTCCACGTGAGTCGTCTAAAGCCCTATCACGACCCACTCTTACTCTCGTCACCTTGGCTTGCCAGGATGGCTCGTCTTCGTCGCCGGGGCATTGCAGAGAGGAAGAAGATTATGTGCCGCAGTGGGTCACGCCTTGAGCGAGAGGAGCCAAGCGCGAGCGTTTGCAACGAGTGCTGCGATTCCTGGGTGCGTTGCTGCCGCATCAGTAGGCCTGCTGTGCACGTACTACTTGGGCCAATAAACCCCGTTTCACTACTACTAATTCTACCAATGAAACTACTACTACTACCACTGATACTACTACTACCGCAACGGCTTATATTTTGTTCAATGCCCAAAAGATGTAGTTTGTTTACCAAAGCAGCATGCGGAACAACATCAAACGCTTTGGAAAAGTCCACAAATACTGCATCAGTGTGACTCCTCGTACACACTACAATTAAAAATTCATCCGTTATCTCAGCTAACTGTGTTATTGTGGATAAATCTGATCTAAAACCATGCAAAAATTTTTATCCTCGAGATGTGTCATACTTGCTTTAAATAGCATGTGTTCAAGCATTACAAGCTGCGGATGTCAAAGAAACTAGTCTATAAGTATTTATTTCTAAATTAGACCCAGATTTGTGAATTGCAACTTTTCTTGCAGAGCACCAGTCATCAGGTATAACACAGGATTTCAACGACTTTTTGTAAATTATATATAAGTACTCTGCTACCCAGATTGCATACCTGTCAAGAAAACATTCAATATTTTGTCCAGACCTGGTGATTTTTTAATGTCTAAATTACGCAAAAAGTTCAAAATGCCGTTGTTGCTTAAATTTACTTCGAACATCAGGTTGCGAAGCGTGCAAATTTGCAAGTGTGTATTTGATGCTGCCAAAAAAAAAAACAAACTGAATGAACGTGTTCAAATCATTGACAATGTAAAAGGATTGTCAATGCTCCTACCAGACATTCTGATCTCTAAGATGCCACTTTTATCTTTAAATAAATATCACCAGAATTTTCTTGGTTTTTCAGACATGAAAGAAGTCAAGGTGCAAGAAAAGAACTGGTCCTCTGCGACACGAACTTTATCCTGAAAAGTGTGGACAAACCTTGATAGTTCCCTCCTATAACCACGTTTTCGAAATCGTTTTATGTTGCGTTTCAGGTGTACAAGATCACGAATCATCTACGGGTATTCTCTGTTGATACGCTTTTTGTTTTAAAAGAACGTACGTGTTTTCACAATGAATGGCCATGTTTTTAAATTTCAACCACAGCTCATCAACATCATTTAACTCAGTAAAGGAAGGAAATAAAGATTCCATGCAACCAATGACACCATCATCTTCCGCATGCCTATATAGTCTCTCAGTGTGTCGGTAGGTTTAACATAGAACCGCACACCAGTAATAGGACACTCAAGAGCCATTCACTGATGATCAGATAAGCCATTTCTAACACTGCCGGAGCAATGTTGAAGCGAGCCACTTGCAAATACATGATCAAGCAAGGAAGAACTGGAAATTCTCGTGGCATCAGAAACCAACTGGGTTAAGGAAAACGTTAATGCCGTTTGAAGTAAGGATTCGGCACTTTCGAAATCTTTGCCGTCATGAGAAATGCTGCCCCAGTTAAAACCGGGGAGCTTGAAAAGGCCTGTTACAGGAATGTTAGAGCACAAATGCGTATTTTGAAGCAACTATTTATATAATGCATCTAAGTATTCATCTAAGGGGCATTTGGAGGACGAAAAATACCTTCTAGTAATATAGTGTTGCCAAAAAACTTCAACTTACATCATGTGCTTTCGTGATCACTGATGTCACTTAAGCGAGTGAATTTAACGTTGTTCTCAATCGCGATTGCAGTTCCGCTGCCCCTTGATCCTCTGTGTCTACGTATGAGCGTGTACGAAAGAGCTCTATAAACGAAACGCTCCAAGTTGCTCTCTGTCTTTGTCCCTGTGCCTGCGTGCGCACGTTCGTGTGTTTGGGCTTCTGAAAATGAGCGTTATTCTGTGTTTATTTACCTACGTGTGACTGTGTGCGTGCATGCGCATGCATTACATTTCCCCCGCAAAACGAACGTGGTGTCTAGAGTATACTTCGAAATGCTTTTAGCAACACGCGCTCAACTTCCTCGGAAGAGTTACAAATGGAGCGTGCAAGATGTAAACGGTGCGCTCTAACGCTTAGCAAGCAAAGAGCGCTGTGCTTCGGGCAAAGGCGAGAGAATTTCGTCGCGAACTTCCGTGACTAGCTTCTAAGCGTGAAAAATGACACGGGACGCCGCTCGTGGAAAAGTTTTTCAAACGTGCAGTCGTTTCGACGCCAACCAGAGTATCATTTGGTGCGAGAATTTTGTTGCCTTCTTTCTGCACTTGCCGGTCGTAAATAAAACTTTCGTCATTTTGGCAAGATCCCGGACACTTAACCGTTTATTTTATAACATTTCATGCACGCTCTGACGCTTTGTATGACTTTTTCGCGACCGAACAAATAGGTAAAAAAAGAGAGAAATGCAGTTCAAGAAAACTGGTTTTGCCGCGGTTACTGAAGCGAAACAAAATGGCGAAAAAAATTTACATTCACAACGCTAAGCTTAGTTGCAATGATCGTATTAACGATGCGGATAAAGTGAATTTAGGCCTTTACTTCTTCGAGTGCGGTATACAAAGACTATCAGCAGAACTCCTATTGAAGCTGGCTATCCTTCCAAACAAAAAAAATTAAAGCATATCCACGGAGTAAATGATGATAAAGGGTTGAAGCTTCGGAGGGTTTTATCGGTAAACTGTGTATCCTCTGTTCATCAGTCTGTCTGTCTGCCTGCCTATCTATCTATCTATCTATCTATCTATCTATCTATCTATCTATCTATCTATCTATCTATCTATCTATCTATCTATCTATCTATCTATCTATCTATCTATCTATCTATCTATCTATCTATCTATCTATCTATCTATCTATCTATCTATCTATCTATCTATCTGTCCATCCATCCGTCCGCACCTGCTTGGGTGAGCCGTAGAACTAGGCCGTCACATAAAAAGAGAGACATGCATGCACAGACCCATGGCTTTTAGAGCTTGGCCCCTAAAAACAATTTGTGTTACCTAAAATTGTGGCGCTTATAAGCAGTCACGCGCTGGACAATCTCCCCACCGCAGATTTCTTTTAAATGCCAAGCATATCTTAGCGAACTTCGGTGACATTGAGCGTATCTATCTATCTAGCCGCTTACGTTTGGGTGCTCTCAAGGTCACCCCTTCACTTGGCGTGAACCAAAGTTAGCATGAAAGGGTAAGACGGTTTGACGAACATGACACGCTGGTCAAGACATCAATATTATCACAATTCTGTCGCATACGTTGTCAAACACTTCCCGCCAGACAGTGCCACATACGCACGGGCAGGTATGTGCCGCTGGTAATGCAAGTATGTGCCACAGGTGATTGGCAGTTAGTATCTACCCAGAAACGACGAGAACACACAGGGGTAATTTTAACGCGTGAGCGTTAAGCTATACTCGACATCGGTAGCGTCGACCCAACGAAGGCAGAGAATAAGTGTCAATGTTAAGAAAAATCTCACTTGGCAGCGTTGAGATCCTGACGAATGCAAGTAATAAATTTCAGGGTCCCAGCAGGAATCGAGCCCGAGTATTCTGCTTCGCAGTCAAGTATTCTACCACAGATCTACGACAGGTCTCGGAAATACTGTTGAAATAGACACTAATCTTCGTGAAACATCAATAGTGGTTGCAGTGCTGCATGCTCAATTTTCTAAACGTTACAAATGCGCTCCTTTGATACGGCCGTTACGTCAGGTTATTGTGAATTGTGGTTAGTTGCCATGCGCTGAAGTTGATTTATGTAGCAGTGTGCAGTGCCACCATCTTCGCGAGCATCAGCGCTTCATATCAGCTTCCGGTGTTGCTAATACGCAAGTTCCAGTTGGCATCGTTGCGCAAGTGCAGAGAACTGGTTATATAAATATCTGTAACTCTTTAACATATTTCTGTCCGCGTAACATTTGCTCATATATTTACCGTCAATTCATGAAGTCTCGCTCAATAAAAAAAATTGCAACAAGGTTACCTTTGCTCCGCACGCTTCGCATAACGTCGATATCAGGTACGTGGGATCTGCCGAATATGTTTTTAAGTGCTCGAGCTCCTAAAGTTGAATTCTGCTGCTTACACTCAACCGCGGTGGATCTATGGTAATGGCCCTTGGCCGCTGGCTAGAATGTTGGAAGTTCGATACAGGCAATGGCGATTGCATTTTCATGGAGGCAAAATTCTAGAATGGGAATGATGGGTAGTACACGCAATTGTCTACTCTTCGTACTTCTGGCCTGCTTTTGCTCCATGAGTGTGTGGCTCGGAGCAGTTTTCTCATGAAAGAAAAATCAGCGAATGTCCGGCGATTTTGCTTCACCACCTTATTCTAGTAGCATTATTTTTCCGAATCTGGTCACGAAGTTCAATAGGGTCAATTAAAAAAAAACTGAAAAACAGCAATAAACAAAGCCGCAAGTACGATTCACCGCCCGCAAGTGCGAATACTAGGCAAATGTGTGTACTACCCATCATTCCCATGGTCGCTGAACGATCACAGCGACAGAGTGCCCTCTGGTTAGTTTTAAGAAACTCTATGGATGAAACGTTTTAGATGAGCAGTTAGATAAGAAACTTTGTAATCATGCAGTAATGAATCCATCACCGATGACAGAGCTAATTGAAGCTCTTTGTTAGGTGTAACACACACAGTAAAATGATATACTGAATCATAATAAAATCAGGTCTGTTTGGTTCTGGTTGTAATGCCTTGTACGAAGCCGTGTGCCACATGTGTAAGCTAAGAGACTCTCGATAGGCGTCTTCTAAAGTTGCGTTAAAGATCCTTTGAAAGGTTTTATTTGAAACATTTGAAAAAGCGCTTGAGCACAATTTGTTTCAAGTTTTTTCATGATGTACTGATGAGGTAATATCAGCGTATATTTGAATGGTGCATTAATGCCTTCTGACTCAAGGATTCGTACAATTTTTGATATTTTCGTTACCTTAAAGTACACGTAAAGCAAAATAGAAGATGTTCTTGCACTTTGTCCCCATGTAAAAGCGGTATTCATGGCCCAGAGTCTCCACAATGGCCGACAGCGCATTTCAGATGACGGCCGAAGCAACCTACTACCTTTGTATTAGAAGAATAGCATGTTTGTGACCACAAACCTTCAAAGTCCCGGGGTAAGTGAATGTTACTGACAATGTAATGGAAACACGGTATATCTGTATTCCCAATGGACGTGATTTGTCCTCGTAGAAGGCTGGTCTTTCATTCCGAGTTTCGCTGTCGGTACAAAGTTATAAATTACAACGTCTTCACAATGGTCTCTCGCTCTGCCTTGAGCACGTGCTGGTGAAACGGCCGGTTATGTTTTCTTGATGCCGTTATTCCTCTTTTAGCTATGACACAGATTGCGACTGGGTGCCGCCAGGTGAATAGTGCATCGTTTCCATAAAGCGCAAAAGTGGTGTGATGCGATATAATTTGGTACATTGCGTGCACCTGTAATTGCTCATTCACTTAGAAGTTTCGTTGGTGCAACGTAATCTGTATTGCCCCACTACGACGTTCCTCGCAATCACATTGCGATTCTAGCTAGGAAAGCTTCTCGGTTAATTTTTTTACCTTCATTCAATTACTATGACCTCGCAGATGCGTTCGCACTTCCCTACGTCGTAGTCGCTTATACTGCAGAAAGGCTATATATCAATGGCAAAGAAGCCATAAAACGTGGCATGTAATGGAGCTAGACATAAACGCCGCTTCATTTATCTGTCCTCACTGTTCACACCACCCGATGCAGAAAATGGAAGAAGACGTTCCGACTGAGACAGGTGACCTCAAGTGGTGCGAAATCATATTTCCTGTCGGATAAGAGTACGCAGGAGCCATAACTTCGAGTGTGATTGAACGTCATACTTAGCACAGAACCTGACCTGAACCTCTCATCCAGACACCAAATGCTCGGAATGGAAGAGACGTGCGATGGCTGAATCTCGTATGGCTCTTTCTATATGCACGGCGTCAGCGCGAAATGGTTCGCCGCTCTGCGAGTGCAGGTGTCGCCCGATTTCGCAAGAACGTTTCCGTTTGTTCATCACTGGTTGTATTGCAGAAATTGTAGTTAAAAAGAGTTTTTTTTGCTGGGAAGCAGGCGCAAACTAGCGCACTACATTAATCTATTACAAGATAATCAACAATACACAGAAAGCAACAAAACTTATACGCGAGGCTAACACGTACGACACCTACTCCTGAAGCAACAACGCTCATAAGAGTAAAAAAAAAACAAACGCCAGGCCTGCGTGAAAAGTGGTGCACAAAGACTGTGAAAGCTATAACGGGAACATTTCTAGAACCTGCTGTAAGCGCTCTTCGGTCTCCTAAAATAAGTGTGCTTGCAAGTTACTCACTGTCCCATTATGGTAACATACTGGTAACCATGCGCCAAGAGATGCGTGCTACTACACATCCATGAAAGACATGGTTCAACGTTTCAACGCAGCCGCATTGCGGACATGTGGTGGAGGGTGCCACGCCCCACACCGAGAGGCGTTTGGCCGTTGGTAAAGCTTCCCATTCCCTAAGCCAGTTTAGATCACGACATTGGAAGGGAGGGACGTGTTTGTAAGAGAGAGAGAGAGAGATAGACTTTATTCTTTTCCGGCAGATTGCTGGGATGGGCTCCCACCAAGGGGCCAACGGTGAGACCGTGTCTCCCGGCAGCTTCCTTGGCCTGCTGGATCGCCCAAAGTTGTTTGTCCAAGCCCGAACTGAGCAGCGCAGTCCACCAACGCGCCCGAAGGTCTTCATTGGAGGCCGCGACCCCGGAATTTCTGACTAATGCTGGACATTCCCTTAGGATATGGTCGAGAGTGGCTCATGTGGTACAGTACTGGCATAGATTAGAACTATAGACGTCAGGATATATGTGGTGCATGATGACAGGGTTCGTGTATGTGCATGTTTGTAGCTGTCGCCACTGAACGGACTGGGCCTGATTTAGCTTGGAGTGAGGCGGAGGGTACTCCCGCCTTTGCAGTCGATAGTGTTGAATTATGTCATTGAATTTAGTGAACCGATCGTCCCATTCCCACACCGGCGCAGAAAGGTCCGTTTGGGTGGCCGCTTCGTCTGACGTGACTCGGAACGTAAGACCTCGAGCCACGTTGTGCACCACTTCATTCGGATTGGCCTCCGCGTTACCTAGTGGTGTGTGGGCAGGGAACCACAAGATGTGTACGTATTTGTCCACCTCGTGAATTTTGCCTGTATTAAGAATCCGCAATGCCTCGGGGGAGATTCTGCCGCTGGCGTAGTTTCGAACGGCTGTCTGCGAGTCGCTGATTACGCATGAGGCGTTAGTGTGGGCTATGGCCATCGCGATAGCCACTTCCTCTGCAGTTTCTACGTTCCGTGTGATGATTGATGCGCTGCTTTTGCATTGTTGTGTGTGGTCTACGACAGCAGCCACGAAGTGGTGACGTTCCTGGTAGCGTGCTGCATCGACAAAGACTGCCTCATGGTTGCGCCCAAACATCTTTGACATGGTCCTGGCTGTACTGACACGTCTGCCCTTGTTGTGTTCAGGGTGCATGTTTTTTGGTATGGGTGGTACTGTTAGCTTAGCACGGATAGTGCGTGGTATGTCGTGTTTGTCTCCGTGTTGAGTGTGGTAAGTAATACCGAGATTACATAGAATCTGGCGGCTTGGCTTAGTTTTGGCTAAACGCTCGAATTGGGAGATTTGTTGCGCCTCAATAAGTTCCTCAAGGGTATTGTGTAAACCAAGTTGAAGGAGTAGTTTGGTGCTGGTGTTTCGAGGCAAACCTAGCGCTTGTTTGTAAATTTTCCTAATTAGGCTGTTGAGTTTTGACTTTTCCGCGGTGAAACATCGGTGGTACGCCGCCGTATAGGTGATGTGAGTTAGAACAAACGCTTGGATCAAACGGATGATGCTGGCCTCTTTCATGCCTTTGTGTTTGTTGGTAATGCGCCTAATGAGGCGCATCGTGTTAGACACTGTGGCTTCAATGTTGCGAACTGTCTCTCCGTTGGTACCCTTACTTTCTATGATCAAACCTAGCACTCTGATTTTGTCCACGGTTGATATGGCGTGACCATCGCTTGTAGTGAGTTTTATATCAGCGTGTGCCTGCGCTTGGGGATGTTGTTTGGGTGGCCGACCTTTAAGTGTAGGGCGATATAGCAGTAGCTCAGATTTCTCCGCCGAGCAGGATAGCCCAGTTCCTTGTAAATACCGTTCGACTGTGTCAATCCCCTCCTGTAATCTCTGTTCAATGGAACCGTCACTGCCGTCGTACACCCAGAGGGTGATGTCGTCGGCGTAAATGGTGTGATGAAGTCCTTGGATGTCTTGAAGTTTTTAAGGAAGACCAATGAGGGTGAGGTTAAACAACATGGGAGATATCACGGAACCCTGCGGGGTGCCCGCCCTTCCTATGGTTATTTCAGACGACCTGATTGCTCCCACAGTGATCGTGGCCGTTCTGCCCGTAAGAAATGCCCTAATATAGTTGTACGTACGAAGCCCCAAGTTTAGGGTATTAACCTGATTTAGAATTGTGCTATGCGTGACAGAGTCAAAAGCCTTCTTCAGATCAAGACCAAGTATGCCCTTAGTGGAGCGTCCCGTACTGTCTATGATGTGATGCTCAAGCTGCAACATGGCATCCTGCGTTGAAAGATGCCTGCGGAAGCCAATCATGGTGTGTGGGGAAAAATCATTGTCTTCGAGGTAATTTGTCAGTCTAGTCAGGAAAGCGTGTTCCATCAATTTGCCTATGCAAGATGTTAAGGAGATGGGCCTAAGATTGTCAGTATTCAGTTGTTTGCCTGGTTTCGGAATCAGAATCACCTTGGCCATTTTCCACAGCGGGGGCAAGATTCCGGTGTTCCAGCAGTTATTATTATAGTCTGTGATATGCGTGATCGACTCATCGTCCAAATTGCGTATCATCTTATTCGTGATGTTATCCGGACCTGGTGCAGATTTGGTGTTAAGTTTTTGTAGGGCGGCACGGATATCCGCTTCGGTGAATTCTTCGTCTAGAGTAGTGTTGATCTGGCCCGTATAATCTGGATGCTGCTGAGTAGGAGCCTGAGAGGTATATTTGAGCTCTACCTCCCTAAGAAACTCCTCGTCGGTGCCCTTGTAAGCATGTATTATTTTGTTTACGGTTTGTCGTTGGGTGATTTTTCTGTCGTCTGGGTCGAGCAGGAACCGTAGACAAAACCAAGTTTTACTAAGGCTTAGCTGCTTGTCCGTCGCATGGCAGGTTTCATCCCAGTGTTGCCGACTTAGTTATGTTGCCTACATCTCTATCTCTGTGTTGAGGAGTGCTATGCGTTTCCTGAGGTTTTGTTGTGTTTCTGTGTCTTCCACTTCTTTTGGAGCAATTGCTTTGCCTCCCACATGTGGAGGAGCCGGCTATCAATCTCTTCGAGGTGTGCCTCGGGAAATGCAATTCGGGTGGCATTATTTATATCCTGTTTAAGCGTGTGTATCCAGTCCTGTATGTCGCTGATGGCTTGGACCTGGTTCGCACGTGATTTGCGGAACTGGGTCCAGTCTACCAACTGTAGCTCTTTTCCCGTGGGTTTACGTAGGCCGCCTTGAACATGTACCTTGTTGATGTAGTGGTCGCTACCCAGGTCCTCTAGGGTATTTTTCCAGGTGGCTGCTGATGTGTTTCTCGTGAACGTCAGATAAGGCGTTGTGTCTTTACTCGAGCTAGTGCCCGCACGTGTGGGTGTGCTAGGGTTGGTGATTAGAGTCAATCCCTCTTGCTGCGAGCCAAACCAGAGGGCCCTACTTTTAGGAAACACATAAGAGTATCCCCAGGCAGTGTGTGGTGCGTTGAAGTCCCCCGCTATTAAGACGGGATTTTGGCCAGCGATGTTGAGGGCGCGTTTAAAGAGTGTGAGAAATCTGTGCTTCTTTTGTTTAGGGTTGCTGTATATGTTTAGTACAAAAATACTTTCCTGTGTCTTGCGTTGCGGAACGAGTTCAATAAATATATTGTCTATATTGGTAATTTCCGTGTCGTGTTGCGTAAACGTAAGGTTTCGTCTAACTAGGGTGGATAGGACAGTCGTCTCCCCGTTGGCATGTCCGATGGAGCAGTAGCCTGCCAATTTAGCGAGACAATGTGTCTCCTGCAATAAAATAATATCGGGGTTAACTTTCCCCTGAAGGTATTGGTGAAGATTTGCTTGCTTATTCGCGTAGCTTCTACAATTCCATTGCCAAATTGTGTAGGCGTGATTTTTAGCTATGATGAGATGCAGCGGGTAGGAATGTCGCCGTCTCTATCACACTGAATGCCGACGAGGAAGGTCGCTTTACATTCGCTGTGGGGTCCAGTCCGCTAGGTGGTAGAGGGGTGATTCTAGCCTCCACAGCGATGAGTCGCTGTTGTAGGTGTTCGTCTTGTTGGTGGGCAATTTTAGCTATAGTCTCTACGCGGTCAATAAGGGTTGAGATCAGTCGGGATGCGTTGCTAATCCACTCTTTTAATTCTTTGACTGATTGCTGAATAATTTAATTCTTTGACTGATTGCTGACTGATTGCTGAATTCTTTGACTGATTACTGCAGCGCTCCCCGACTGCGTTTGGGGTGGCTGGCTCACCTGCGTCAAACCTATCCTGGGTGCCCAGTACTAGTTGGGGGAGACTTCAATGCACCTCATCAGTCGTGGGGCTACCCTTCTTCCAGTGCTAGAGGCAACATCGTGCTAGACACATTTACAGACGCGCACTTTGTCCTTCTGAATGCCCCGGCTACTTCTACACGTCGGTGGGATCATCCCTGTGCTCCACCTTATGCGCCCGATCTCTCGTGGTGGTTGGGCATGTGTGACGTTTCGTGGGACCTAGAACCAGACTGCTGGGGGAGTGATCACCATCCGTTGAAAATTGGTTTGGCCGCGTATAACCAGCGCCGCCTCCGACGTCGATGCTACACAACCAACTGGGACTTATTCCGCAATGAACTGAACGACTCGATTGCTGATACATCGTCTGATCCATTGCAGGTGTTAACCAGAGCTGTACAAGCCGCCACGCAGTCAAGCTGGGTAGAGGAGAACCGACCACATCCAAATTTACATCTTCTGCGTCTGTGGGCAGCACGCCGTCGTGCAGAGCTGGCCTTAAACCGAGATCTGGCAGCCGCTGAGCTTCGTGATAACCTCAACAGACTCACCGCTGCGGCGCGTCGCTGCGAGAAGCGTCTCGCCCGCGAACGGTGGATGGACTGGTGTGCGTCACTCGGTCCATCGTCTTCAACCGCCTCAATATGGCGAACGTTCCGGAGTATGGAACTAGGCACCCGTACGCCGGACCCAGCGGCCAGTGCGTGTCTGTCTTCTGGATGCACGCCAAGCCAGTTCGCTCCAGAAATAGTTAAGGCTTTCTTCCCGGCCTACAACCTGGCCCCACCACAATTCGACTGTCCGTGTAACCTGCCTCCGGAGGTTGGCGTGACTCCCAGTCCGTCGGACATCGAAGGCATGCAAGCGCCATACACGATGGCGGAGCTCCAGGCAGCAATTGACCAGGCAAAAGTACGCAAGGCACCAGGACCAGATGGGATCTCCTATGAAGTGTTCAAGAACATGGATGGCCCTGCACTGCAGTGGCTGCTGGACACGCTTAACGCAGTCTGGACGACCGGAGGGCTGCCTGAATCGTGGAAGCATGCCGAAGTTGTGCCGATACCTAAGCCGGGAAAGCACCCGAACAGCCTCTCTAATCTTCGGCCGATTGCTCTAACGTGTACGTTGTGCAAGCTTCTTGAACGCATGTTGGCGTCGCGCATCTCCTGGTGGCTGGAAAAGCACGCCTGGTACCATCCGGCCCAGATTGGCTTTCGACCGCACCTGGGCACGGAAGATGGCCTAGATCATTTGACGTCCATGGTGCTTGTGGGAAGAAGATCAAGCAGCATTCGAACCCTTCTCGCCATGGACGTTCATAAGGCCTACGACAACGTCAGCCACTCTGCGATCAATCACATAATGCAATGGCTTCAACTTCCGCCTCGCGTCTGCGACTTTGTGGAGTCTTTTCTGGCACACCGTACCTTCTGCATCAGAGTAGGCAAGGAACGAACCGGACACTTTGTAATGAAGCGGGGTGTACCGCAGGGCTCGGTTCTAGCCCCGATACTCTTCAATATTGCCCTGTTGCCCCTCGCGTGGCAACTAGCACGCATTCCAGATGCCTTCTTCCTCCTGTATGCCGATGATTTGACTGTGTGGACACTACATCCAGACCTTCAACGCCAGCAGGAGGCACTCCAGAGTGCTCTCGACAAGGCGTCGGACTGGTGTGCGCGCATAGGACTGACACTATCTGCCACGAAGACTGCATTCATGTCTATCACCAACAGACGAGGTCGCCGTCGCCTCCTGCAGACGCCGATATGTTTGAGCCTAAATGGCCATACCCTCACCCCTGTATCCACTATACGTGTGCTCGGGGTCGAATTGGACGCATCTGGCTCTGCGAATGCGTGGGTTCGCTCTGCTCGCCGGAAGAGTGCTAATACCCTCCATCTCATTCGTCGCATCTCTCAAAAGATGGGGGGTGCCTGTTCTCGAATGGCCCGTATCTTGGTGCGATCAATCCTACAACCTCGGCTCGTTTATCAAGCTCAGTTTCAACGACTGACTTTGAGAGACTGGGACTTGCTCGAAACCGCCAACCGAGATTCCATGAGGGCGATTACATGCCTTCCCCGTATGACACCTATCACGACCCTCCAGGCGGAAGCGCAGCTCAACACCATCGACGAAATTGTACACCAGCGTCGAGTCGCTCGCTACCTAAAGAGTCAAGCTGTTCCTGCGGCGGCAGCTCTAGCTCACTACTATGGTTCAACGCTGCCACAGCCTGACGCACCCGTGGCAGAAGTTCCACCATGGCTCAAGGCACAGGCCAGTGACAACCGACCACTGACCCGCCTGCGACAATCCACCCGACAAGCGGCGCAGGAGGGCATCGTCACTACCACCGAGAACTCACTAGCGGTATACGTAGACGCAGCTACCGATAATTGCGTTCTGCACACCAGTCTCGTATGCCCCGCGCAACCTGAAATCCAACATATCTGCTCTTACGTAACAGAGGCACCGTTCCCATCCGTATTAGCGGAGCTCACTGCTATACGGGACGGGTTAACAGTTATGATATCCAAAATGGATTCTTTGTCACACGATAAATTGCTTGTATATACGGACTCCACGCAGGCAGTTCGAGAGCTGCGAAAAGTGACCAGCTCCATCGATATAGCCTCCGATATACACCGACTGATCCACTCATGTGCCTGTCCTGTCCGCGTTCTGTGGACCCGCCGGTCTGCACCGGCTCAAGTGGAAGCAGATGCCGCTTGCCATCCAGCGACTGTTCAACACCCGCTGCCTCTACTTCGTTTGTCCCCGAAGGACAGCTTGCTTGTGCACAAAGAAACCCTCCGGCGCTCCACGCGTGCTCTCATTCCTCCGCGTGGATCTGACCTTCCCGGCGGCTTAACTCGCCGAGAGGAGGTTGCGCTCAGGAGGATTCGTGTGGGCGCCGCCTTGACTCCTGCAATCCGGGCTACATGGACATCTGGTGCACAGCCTCCCCCAACGACGTGCCCATTCTGCGTTGCCCCAGCCACAGAGGCAACGCTTGATCACCTATTGGGAACCTGCCCGGGCCTTCACCAGGCTCGCACTCGCCACCTACGCGGCCTTCACCACCACCCCGGCCGACCACCTGACTTGACGCGCTGGACGCACGGTCCACTGCATCGACAACTCCTGGCCTTCATACAGGAAACAAAACTTCTCCTTTTTATTTAACTGATGCCGTAGGGCATACTAGCGCCAATAAAAAAAAAAAAAAAAAAAGACTGATTGCTGAATTTCCTTCAGTACTTTATTCTCGGGCATCACGCGTGCGGGTTTGTATTCATTGGCCTGGGTTTCGGCTCTGCGCTTGGGAGGTGGCGGTGTTGTACCTTCCTCCATTTTTTCACTGAGTGTAACAGCTGAGAGCGGTGGTACTACTGGTGGAGCATGTTTTTTTTTATAGTGGTGTAACTCCTCCTTTAGGGTCCTGTTTTCCTCTCCTAAAGCTGTCATTTTCTGGTTACATTGTGCTAACATCTGCTTTAGCTGTGCTATTTCCGCCTCTAATTTATCAAGTTTGCCTTGAGCAGCGGCCTCCTCAGACCCCGAGCGCGCCCCCTTGACTACGTCTACCCAGCCCACCTTGAAGGTTGCGCCAGGTCCAGGTGTACGGCTCCGAGATGTTGACTGCAACCGGGAGCGGCGCCGGGAGCGGCGCCGGGAGCGGGGCCGGGAGCGGGGCCGGTGGCGAAACCGCGACCGACACCGCGACCGAAATCTCGACCAGGCTTTCTTTCCGGGCTTCCGGGTAGGGGTAGTGTCCCGCTGCTCGAGGCTGTTGTCGACAGGCTTTGGCTTCGTCGCGTAGTCTTCATATTGTTGTTGTTGTCGCTCCCATCGCCGGCGTTTCACCAGGTACGGCGTCTTGTAACGTGCCATGCACGCCTTCTCGGCCGTCTGGTGGTCGCCGCCGCATAGTTGACAAGTGGGCTGGCATTGGTGATCTTGCGGGGGGTTGGTCGTACCACAGCCATGGCACACGTGGTCTTTCGGGTTTGGGCATACATCTGCGTGGTGCCCCAGGCGACCGCAATGGTAACACGTCTCTATCTGTTTGCGGTAATGAAAGCACTTCAACATCGCCCCACCGTATCGAACGTATGTTGGCACACGAAGACCAGCGAACAGTACGATCACCGTCGTTGTGTTGCTGAGGCGTTTTGCAGCGATGGATGTAGGGTTCTTTGTTGTAATCACATTAGCTGTAACATCTCAGGCAGTATCTTCCAATGGGATATCACGTATCACGCCTTTTGACGTACCGTCTGGTGCTGCTTCATATGCGGTGGTATCGTACGTCTTGTTGCCGACCACAATGCGAGAGATTTTCTGGTATCTATCAGCATGTGCCTCGATGGGTGTGCTCACAACGATGATATTGTGCTGGAAATTTGGGCATATTGTGTCCTCATCTTGGGCGTCTCTCGGAATTTCAGCGGCGTGGTAAATGCTAGTCGCAAGTCGGGCGGCTCCATGATCAGTGAGTCGAAGGCCGCCTTTAGGTCGGATGATGATCTTGTAGTCACCTCGGGGCAGTGGAGGAATCCGGCTTAATCTTGTTATTTGACTCAGGCATTGCTCACGCCGTTTCCTGCTGTTATTCCCTCGGTGAGATCCCGCACCGGGTTCTAGTGATTGTCCGCGGGTCGACTTCTTTGATCCTACGGTGCTCCATCCTGTAATTTCTTCAAATTCTTCACGAGAAATGGGTACTCCCTCCACAGTGACTTCCATTTCTTCTCAAAAAGTCGGACGCGTCAAACGCGCCGACCGGCGTTTCTTGGTGCCCGCAGAAAGAGAGAGAGAATAAACTTTATTGAAGAATTAAAATTACGTGACTAATCCCAGGTGGAGCCCTCTTGTAGAGCCCCACTGGCCACAGCGGCTCGCCGGGCCTGGTCTAGGGTCACCAGTTGGCTCCCCAGTGCCAGCTCGGAAAGCCGTGCCTCCCAAGACCACGTTGTGAGTGTTTGTAGTGAGCGCACCAACCTAGATACTGCATTGGCTGGCCGCTCGGTACATTGGTAGGTTATGTGTGTAAGTGTGGCTGTGTGGTTACTACACCATGGGCATACCCCTGTTGTGTATATATGTGGAAAAATTGCGTGTAGTTTTGATATGTGGGGGTATGTGTTCGTTTGGAGGCGGCGCCAATCCCGGGCTTGTTGGCTGCTTAAGTTCGGATGTGGAGGGGCGTACGTGCGTCTTGTAAGGCGTTGGTTTTCCAATATCTGCCTGCTTGTTACACTTTGCTCTTCATGATGCCCTGTGAGGTGTCCTGAGGAGAGTCCTGCGTCTCGGCCAGTAAGTCCGCGAGCTACGCAGTTTGCCTCCTCGTTTCCCCCCAGGCCGTCAGGCCCTGGGCACCAAGTGACGCCATGTGCCTCCATCAACATGGACCCCAAAATATCAGTGACGCACCTTGGAAGTGTGCCTCTAAGGTATAACCGACATGCAGCTTGTGAGTCTGTCAAAATATACGCTGAGCGCCCCCTTCTTTCGGCTTCTCTGATTGCCAAGGCTATGGCTGCTGCCTCTGCGGTGGCACTTGATCTGGTGCGTAGGGACGCGCAGGACACGACTTTGCTTTGGTTAGTCACTGCCAATGCATATGCTTGTTTTCTGGAGCCTTGTGGTGGCGCGGGATAAAGACTGACGTCGGTAAAGTAAGCGTCTGGATCGCTACTTCTCTGCAGGAGTTTTCGTGCTCGCGCTTGACGGCGCTTTTTGTTGTAGAGCGGGTGCATGTTTTTTGGAACTGGTTCCACGATTATTTGATCACGTATTCGCTTGGGTGCAATGACTGTCTCATCGCCACAATATTGAGGGGTGAGAGGGTATCCCAGCCTCTGTAGCAGTGTTCTTCCCTGGAGCGTAGTGGTGAGTCGTTCTCGCTGTGCGATTAGCGTGGCGGCGGCCAATTCTTCATACGTATTATGCATGCCGAATCCCATGAGTTTTTCTGTGCTTGTGCTGTTCGGAAGTCGCAATGCTGCTTTGTACGCAATTCTGATGAGCCTGTCAATCTGCTCTATTTCGGGCTTGCGTGTTGATTGAAAGGGAAGAGCGAACGTGACTCGGCTGAGAACGAAGGCCTGTACAAGGCGTACCGTGTCGGCCTCTGTCATCCCATCATTACTTCGCGCAATTCTAGCTAAAAGGGATTCAATACTCTTTACGGTGTGTTTGAGTTTGCCTATTGCAGTCTTTACGCTGTTGTTTTCTTGCACGTGCATGCCTAATATTCGAGCTACTGGGGTCCTGTTGATGATCTGTCCGGCAATTTCTAGCTGCAGCGCTGGTGCACGGTTGGACCGAGTGCGTGGGGGTCTTATTTGCAAATATTCCGATTTGCTAGGTGCGCACGACATGCCTGCAGCAGTGAGGTAGCCTTGAATCATGTCTATAGCGGTTTGCAGTACATGTTGTCGTTCTCCATAGGAGCCCTTTGTTGCCCATAGCGTAATATCGTCCGCGTAAAAGGCACAGCCCAGGTTTGGTACAGTCTCCAGCTGGAGGACTAGTTTCCGGAGGCCGATATTGAATAAAAATGGAGACAAGATGGAGCCCTGAGGTGTGCCTTTCAGTGGGAGGTCGTATGGTGATGATTTGGTACCAGCTATGCCAATCTGCGCCTTGCGATTTCCAAGAAAATCAGAGGCATAGTTGAATATGCGTTGTCCGCATCCAATGGCTGCAAGACCGTCTAGTATGGTAGAGTGCGCAATATTATCAAATGCTTTTTCGATGTCGAGTGCAACGAGTAGATTGTTGAGACTACCTGGCGCTGGGTTAAGCACTTCCTCTTTGAGCAGTAAGAAGATATCCTGGGTAGACACTCCTCGCCTAAATCCGTACATAGATGTTGGTAGAAGCCCCGTTTTTCTGTGTATTGCTCAAGGCGAGTGAGTATAACTTTTTCGAAGAGCTTGCCAATGCATGACGTTAAAGAAATTGGTCGTAGCTGATCAAGGCTTCGCCGTTTGCCTGGTTTAGGTATGAGTACAACCTGTGCCAGTGTCCATTCTGCAGGTATCTTTCCACTCGGTGTCCAGACTTCCTGATTAAAGTGGTCTGTGATGGCTTGTAATGCTTCATCGCTGAGGTTCCGTACCATGGCATTTGTAATGCCTTCCAATCCGGGCGCTGTATTTTTTTTTGAAGCTTTGAGCCGCTGCATAAACCTCAGCAAAGGTTATGGGGGCGTCGAGCTCAGTGTTGGGTTCTCCATTGTATTCTTGACTGGGTGTTGGGCTAACGTTTCGCTTGCGTTCTCCTGTGTAGCGTTGTTTCAGCTCTTCTATTAACTGATCCGGATCGCCTTGAAATTCCCCAGCTAGCCGTTGAAGGGTAGCGTTTGTTTCGGTTCTTGTTGCAGAGGGATCCAAAAGACTCCGTAGGATGTTCCACGTCTTTTTCGTGCCTAATGTGCCTTTTAAGGAATCGCAGAAGGTGCGCCAGTTGTTGTTGTCAAGTTCCTTTGAGTATGCGTTTACTTCCTCCGTGATTTTCGCTATACGGAGTCTGAGTTTCTTATTTAGCTTTTGTCGGCGCCACCGTTTCGTGAGGCCTCGACGAGCTTCCCAAAGATGTGTCAAGTGGGTGTCAATGGCAGGTGCGTCGGTAGTTGTTTGATATATCTTGGTGTTCTTGTCATAGAGACCCTTAATGTACGGTGTCCATTGGGCTATAGTTGTTGGCTTGGGCCCGTCTATTTCCTGTTGCTCTCTATATTTAGTCCAGTTAGTCAGTCTGGCTTTTCCGAGCGGGCGTCGCAGTCGAGCTGTTTCATATGTTATTTGCACAATATTGTGATCGCTGCCCAGATTGTCGTCCAGCACACTCCAGCGCATGGTCGCGGCATTGTTGGTTACGGTAAGGTCGGGAGTGGTGTCCCTGTTGACACTGTTTCCTATACGAGTCGGTATGCCCGGTGTCGTGAGGAGTGTGTAGTCGTAGCGCTGTATCGCTTCTAAAAGTCGCGTACCTTTGGGTCTGTCTGCGCTAAAACCCCATGTGGTGTGCCAAGCGTTGAAGTCCCCAGTGATGATCAAGCGGTCGCGTGGTTGAAGCTTGTTGTTCAAATAGTGGAAGATATTGCTGAATTCTGCTTTTCTGTCTTGTGGGGGACTGTATATGTTACATATAACCTGCCTCGGGCGTCCTTTCTTCGCTGGCCAGAGCGTTACGATAAGGTGTTGCGTCTCTTCGTTCGGTGCCGTTATGCATGTAGCTGCCAATTCTTTCCGGACGAGTGTCGCAATCTTAGGTGTATTTGGATCCATGTATAGTTTGTAGCCAGAAACTGTTTTAGGCCTAGTTCCCACCTCTTGCAAGCAGATTACGTCAGGAGGAACCAGCGCCGCCTTTATGTATAGAGTGAATGTAGCGTGCTTGTTGTGCAGGGAACGACAGTTCCAGGACCATATAGTGAGATTCTCGTTTGCTATGCGTCGGTTAATTGCCATGATGCGAGGAGGTGGGTGTGCTTTCAGCGTCCGAGGTAAGCATGCTTTTGGCGTCGGACTCCTGGGACCGCGTTTGGCTCTGCTTACGTCGACGCTTCGTTTCTTTGTCGAGGCTTTCATGAACGTATCGCTTCAGGTCTTGAAATTCGACAAAGAACTGTTTCATTTGGGCTTCTGTTTGCTGCAGTATGTGCTGTTGCATTAGCTGCAGTTGTTGTTGTAAAGTGGGGTTTGTCGCTGTTTGTTCTGTTCCTATATTGGATACAGGATCTCGTGGTGGTGTCGATTGCGGTTGGATGTGCCCATTGTCCCGTAGCTTTTCGCTTGGGTGGCTAGTTAGATTTTGAGAGGCCTGGACTGTAGTTTTCGGGGTGGCTCCCATTAATTGGGCCAGCTGTTTTTCGAGCCACATTATTTTGTTCTCGTATTTGTCAAGGCGTTGCTTAAGCTGTTTGTTTTCAGCGATTACTGCTTGATAGTGTACGTTTTGTGTGATGGGGGGAGTACATGCAGACTTGGGAGCCACGGCTTCCGCCCAGCTTACCGGAAGTGATGATGCCTGTTGGGTGCATCCTTGATCCCCGCCGTTGCCTTTGGCTCCTCCTCCTGGAGGACCGCGGTGGAGGTTCTGCTGAGTCGGTGCTGGCGCGCTCTTCTTGGATGGCGGGTGCGGCTTTCTGCCCGGGGACCGTGAACGCGACCGGGAACTGTGCTTGTCATCTGCTGACTTGTAGGCGTTTTCTTCCTCTTCAGAGGAGAACCAGCGGAGATTCTTGGTCCTCGGTGGGTCGTTGCTAGTGCCCTGTTGAAGCTTATCACTGTGGCCTGCTTGTACTTGCGGCTGTTTAGGCTTCGGCGGCTTAAGTCTTTTTTTGCAAGTTGGATCTCCTGTGGGGTGAGCCTCCCCGCACGAGGCGCAACTAATAGAACACGGATGTCCATCCGTTGGATTAGTCAGTCCGCACAGCCGGCAAATGGGGCGATCCGGATGCGGGCAAACGTCCGCGCGGCGTCCTTTTTCTCGGCAGACCTTGCAGACTTGAATCGTAGGTCGGAAGGGGTAGCAGCGGAGTTCACCCCCGTAATAGTAGACGGTACGAGGTAGCGTTGGACCGAAAAATGTAATGGCTGCGCTTTTCGTTGTGCCTATCATTCTGGCAGTGATGATCTCCACACCGTGCGTTCTGACACGTAGGTGCGCCATGAGAGTTTCGGTTGAGGTGTTCATCGGTACGCCGTGAATCACCCCTCTCAGAGTATCGTCTCCATTTGCGGCGTATGCACGGACAGCGTGAGCCCTGCCGTTAAGCACAAGGGCGCGTATCAGACGCACTTTGTCCGCCACTTCCTCATATTTGGTCGACAGAATCGCTATGTTTGACCCTGGGTTGATTCTAAGGATGAAATGGTCATCTCTGATGCCAGCTTGGCATGCCTCGATGATTGCTTGCGCAAGCGTAGGAGTCAGAATGTTTCTCAGCGGGAGGCCCTGGTTTGGACGAATGACGATCTTGTAATCGTCCTTCGGCAACGGCGGTAGCTTTGGCAATTTCTTGAATGTTGGCGTGCCTGTCTTAACTTGGTCCTGGAGCCCTGCGCTGCAGCGTCTCCGCTCCAGTGCCTCTTGCTTGCGTTTTTTGGTGGATTTCGCTGCCTGCCAGCTAGCGTCCTCGTCTGCATGCGATTCAGCGCCGATAGCGTCTCGGCTCACCGTATCGTGGTCGCCCTGGAGTTGATCCATTTGGTCGTCTGCTGTACCATCCTGGTCTAGGAGGTGGTATTGTTGGTCGGTCGCCGCGTTGAGAGCCATAGCTGGATGAAGCTCCGACGCGGGCGTCCCCAGCGTCGGTGCAGCTGCCGGCGGCTCCCCAGGTCAGCGTTTGGTGAGCGTCCTAGGGGTGACGAGCTTTCTGAAGTCCTTTGGCACCTCCAAGTGGCAAGAAATCCTCTTGAGTGGTGGTGCCCGCAGAGCTAGGTCGGCCTAGGCAGCAGCGTCTCTGGCAGCTGCGCTGCCGGTGGCTTGGCAGGCGTTAGGCCTATCTATCTTGCCAGCGTGGTTGACAAAAATGCGTCGGTAAAGGTGTCAAAACTCAAGTCCCCACCTGGACCTTGATGCCGGGCTATTCTTGATGACAAGCTGAATACGCGGGTACGAAAGTCTTGTGGGCTTCTAGGTGACTTCCACTTCAAAACATTCGTTGAAACTGGAGCCGACACGACGCGCGTCCACTCGCTCCGACGAGAGCAGCGTCTAGTCCCGTGTTTGTAAGAGTCCAACGTCTTTCCTCGCAGCATTTCCGGCACTTTTCCTCAGTTAGACAAGGTGTTTAGAAAAATGTGGTTAACAATTTTGAGTACTTGGTACTCTACTAGGGGAGAGCATAAAGCCGTCCCTTCCGAGATGACTTGAATTCACCAAAAGTTCACCTGGACGAGTACCTCGACGACCGCCGCTGAGTAAAGTAACTGCATGCAACTCCTACCTGCTAAGCCATCGTTATTTCTCAAGGTGTGTAACGAATTTCTGTCTAATATAATTAGTGTTATCTTAGCTCACGTAACAGTAGACAGTTGCCTGAACGAGAGATGTTTTTTTACGTGCATCCTTTAGGCGAATATAACGAAAATATCCCGTCAGAAGCCAAGCATTACAAATTCGACGTTATGATAAACAGACACAACGGTAGTGGCTATGGCGCACAGATTCGCCTTAGTCCACGTTTTACGCAGCGAATATTCATGCTTGTGTAATGGAAGTAGTGAGTGTAAGGCGAGCTTACCTAGAACGCTGTATTTACTGTGACGCTCTATTGTCGATACGTCCGATGCAGTCCTGGAATTTGTGCACTCTTGTCATGTTCATCTTGAACAGCAAACAAAATTTTGTATTTTAAAAAGATATATTTGCCAGCACAAAAAAAAGTCACAGCACATTTACGGAGTGAATGATGATGAGTGGGGCGAATCCTCCATCCGTCCATACGTGCGTCCGTTCATCCGTCCATCTGGCCATTCGTCTGTCCATGCGTCCGTCTACGCATCCATCAGTCCATGTGTCCGTGCGTGCGTGGCTCTGTCTGTGTCTGCGACTTGTCGTGCATCTGGATACACGGTAGGACAGAGGCATGGACGCAAGGACGGACGGACGGATGGACGAGTGGATGGAAGCACGGATGGACTGATGGACGCATGTATGGACGGTCAGATGGACGGATGGAAGCAAGAACGAACGGACGGAGAGACAGATGCTATGGGAAGTCTTTTAGTATACAATAGCACATGCGATTTTAAGAAAAAACCTGAATATAACGATATGAATACTCTGCCCTTCTGCTTGGTTCCAAGCCACAAGTAAGTTGCGATTGTAGTAATATGCTTTTAGTAAGCCTAAATATACTTTGTCTTCGACAGCAAGAGTGCTTGCGAATATAATTTGAGACCAAATCTGAGCAGGAACAATAAATGCTGAAGCTCTGTTCTCCTGACAGCTAGACCCAAATTGGTGCGAAGTTACAATGATACCAGTCAAGCTTCAAGTAGCATAACTTATCGAAGATAAATAGCAAACCTTTAAATTGTTTCAGATATTTCAGAATACGCCAGCGAAACAGAATGCCTTACAAAAAATGGTCATTATTTTCCTGGCTGCTCATTTTCTTTTTAATAATTAAGGATATATGGCCCATATAGGAAACGTAGCAGAAAGATAAATTAGTCTCAAAAGTTTCGCTGCCAGATAGTGTATACTGACTGCTGGAGCTGCACTGCCGGTTACTGGCCACCCCGTATATGTAGGCGCTGGATCCCACATCAGCGTCATAAAACTCGTTGAAAGCAACACTTCTGCTTATTTCAATAAATAAAATAATAAAGGCAAAATAACAACGAAGCATTTCCAAACCATACTCAATTACGCAACATACACACCAAAACCCCCACCACTCAGTGCCGCGTTTACTCTAGTTCCCCTCGTCGGAAGATACAGGTGGGATTTTTAAATGTAAGCATTTATTAGCGACCATCGGTGACTTTGAGCGTATCTATCTATCTATCTATCTATCTATCTATCTATCTATCTATCTATCTATCTATCTATCTATCTATCTATCTATCTATCTATCTATCTATCTATCTATCTATCTATCTATCTATCTATCTATCTATCTATCTATCTATCTATCTATCTATCTATCTATCTATCTAGCCACCTACGACTTTTTAATGCGAAGCAATTCATAGTGAACTTCGGCGACTTTGAGCGTGTCTATCTATCTATCTATCTATCTATCTATCTATCTATCTATCTATCTTGCTATCTATCTATCTATCTATCTATCTATCTATCTATCTATCTATCTATCTATCTATCTATCTATCTATCTATCTATCTCTCTCTCTATCTATCTATCTATCTATCTATCTATCTATCTATCTATCTATCTATCTATCTAGCCGCCTACGACTTTTAGCTCTCCCGGCCCATTCGATAAGATAGTGGTATCGAGACCAAACTTGGTATGGCATAGCATGACTGTATGAAGAACATATTTACCTAGTCATAACATGAAAATCATGACATGGATGTCATGAATGTCATGATTTACATTTCATGGTCCTGCAGCTCTTGCTGTGGTTTCGTTTCCATGGCATGTTGCAAAACTGATATGGTATGACATGATTGCATGGCGAACACAAGTGACACACCCTCACATGAAGATCATGACATGCGTGTCATGTAACAACATGATTACATGCCAAGCTCTTGATGCACTCGCGGCTGCTTCGCTAGCGTAATATATACAAAATTTGGTATTACTGTACGTGAATGAATGACGAAGGTATGTCACTGTTGCACGACCTACTGTATTTTACTGACCTGCCCAGCGAGCGAAGCGCGAGCACGCCCCTTCTGGTATTGGCGCCTGCCGCTATGAGCCCTGCGGCGCTGCACCTTGGCTCATCCGCACCGTTTGCTGACGGCCAAAAAATGAGTCGCCGCGCTTTTTTTTTTTTTGTCTGCTCGCGCGACACTGGGAGAAAAGCAGCAATGTTTACGCGTGCATACACTCTGGACGATTAAAATGAAGAAAAGTCTCATTTTGAATAAGCCGAGCTGCAACAGAAGCGTGCAGGTCGGTGCAGTTTGTACACCAGCGAAGCGAGGTTTCTTGGTGCAAATTAACCATCACGATGGTGGTGTGCTGCGTGCCTTTTTGCGAATCAAGGCAAGGGAAGACCCGTGAAGTGACTTTTCATGAGTTTCCAGGGAACGAGGTCCGTGAAAAATGGATCAAGGTGATTTCTGTGTTGTAAAAGACTATGTTTCTCTAAATGAGTGAGTTGCTGGGCTGAATGGTGGTGCATGATAGATTGAAGCGCATATTTGCGCAAAAATAAAAATAAACAGACAACCTCAAGACAGTAAGTGACGACGCGCTATACTCATAACAGTTTATTAGCAAAAAAAAGAGAAGATGACAAGAGTGAACATATTCAAACCATGTCACTACATGTGGTTATGCAACTAGGTTTTGAAACACATTGCGCGAAGAATTAGTGTTGAATAAGTAAATTTATATGCTGTTTGGTTTCAAAACAGTTGCAGAGTGTCTTTCATTGATTATTCATGTACCTGCGATCTACATTTGTCATTTGAGACCAAGGTACTTATGCGCACAATTATGTGTATTTGGTTGTTTTCTATGTGCGCCGGATGCCGCCGGCACTGTCATGTGTCATAGTCCTTGCTCTTTCTTGCCCAGGCAGTAAATGCAAGCAAGCTGAGTGTACTGCAACGGCAACAAGTCTACCATTGTGTACACATATAGCTGGTATCATGACTTAAATAAACATTTGGTGGCCAGCGCTTCTTAGAACCTGTCTCCGTCGGCATTCTTTCTTGTTCTGCACGCTGCTACATGTGTTTGTGCCCGATTTGCGATTCTGTTTGAAAAATAATGCACTAAAATGTCAACTAAAATGCAAAAAAATATTCTCAAAGTCACATAAAATAAAATGATTCAAGATAGCCGCCACAATTACTCAATGCGCGATGAAACTTTTCTCTAACAGGCGGCAACCCATGCCTTTCTATGCATCCACCGGCGCTCAGCTGGGGTAACTCGAGCGCCCCTAGGCGGCGAAGTTCAGAATCCGAGCCGGCGCAGACAGCTTTGTAGACCGCCGCCAGCTGGGCAGGTCAGGAGTGCAGTAGGTCGTGGACTGGTGCAACCGTGGTAATCATGACATGCGTATCATGACACGCTAATGATGCGCTGTCAGCCGTTTCGCTAGCTTCAATTGTACCAAGTTTGTTATTACGGACTTGAATGGATGACGAAGGTATGATCCTGGTGCAAAAAGGATAAACATGAGATGCATGTCATGTAACAACATGACAACATGCTACGCTCGTGATGTGCTCGAGACCGTTTCGCTAGCTTCACATGTACCAAGATCGGTATTACGCGACAGGAATGAACGAAATAGGTAAATGAGACATACAAACATGATAATGACGACATGCATGTAACGTAACAACATGACTACATGCCACACTCATGATGCGCTCGTAGCCGTTTCGCTAGCTTCACACATGCCGAATTTGGTATAACCTAACATCAATGGATGATGAAGCTATGTTATTGGTGCAAACGTGACAATCATGAAACGTCTGTCATGTGAGAACTTGACTACATGCCACAGTCAAGGCACCAATACTATTCAACGTGACGTGGTGTGCGTGCTCGCCGGTGTTCATTTCGACCCGGCACGCTGGTGTTGCGACGCCAAGTGCCGGTCCTGCCATAAACTCGCAGGCGCTCGCCACACTGCGTTGCTTTGACGCATGCGCGTTTCAGTGCATCCGGCGTCCCTCCGTCACGAAAAGAGGGAGACACGGTGTTGTCTGGGTAATGCATCGGTGCGAAATGCAGCGTGTCTCATTTCGCACCAGTTGCCGTCGGGCCGCGCCGACAGACGCTGGTCGTGCCTGGCGTCAGACTATTGAGTGCTAGCGTTTTGCTAACTTAGCGTCGCTGCACCCAGCGTGCGCACGCGTCAAAGCTACATTGAATTTAATGGGGCCTTTCGTGATGCACTCGCGGCCGTTTTGCCAGCTCCACTAATACCAAATTAGATGTTGAGAGACTTCAATGAATGACGAAAGTATATCACTAGTTCCAACATGATAATCCTGACAAGCGTATCATGTAGAAAAAATGCAAAGATACCACGCTCATAGCGTGCTCACGGTTGTTTCGCTAGCTCTATATATACTAATATTGGTATCGGTGACGTGAGTAGCTCACGATGATAAACAACACATACAAACATAATAATCATGACACGGAAGTCATGTACGGCATCATTTACCTCCACCTCATAACATTGGGCTCGTTTTAAAATGTCATATCAACCTTTCTCATTCGTGCTTCGCATATCATCGATTCCCACTTTACGTGGGATCTGCCAATTTCTTAGTTCTCCTGGCCGTTTCGTTAATAGTATCAATACCAAATTTAGTGTGGCAAAACATGACAATACGAAGAGCCTAATTGACTAATCATAACATGAATATCATGACATGCATGTCATGAATGTCATGATTTGCATTTCATAGTCTTGTTGCTCTTGCGGTGGTTTCGTCCTCGTAATATCTTTCAAAACTTGTATGGTACGACATTACTGCATGGCGAACACATGTGAAAGACCCTAACATTGAAATCATGACATGCATGTCATGTAAGTCCTGAGTAATGAATACACGCCACGCTCACAATGCGCTCGCAGCCGTCTCGCTAGCTTCACATATTCCAAATTCAGCTTTACGTGACGCGAACGGATGACAAAGGTATGCGACTGGTGCAAACATGATAATCATGAGATGCTTGTCATGTAACAAGAAGACTACATGACACACTCATGATGCCCACGCGGCCGTTTCGCTAGCTTAACATACAGCAAATTCGGTATTATGGGACAAGAATGGACGACGAATGGATGTGACGGGTGCAGGCATGATAATCATGTGATGCGTTTCAGGTAACCACATGACTACATGCTACGCTCATGATGAGCTCGCGGCCATTTTGCTTGCTTCACATGTACCAAATTCAGTATTACGTTACGGTAACGGACGACATATGTAAATGACATGGCAAAACATGATAATCATGACATGCGTGTCATGTAAAAACATGACTACATGCCACACTGATGATGCACTCGGGGCCGTTTCGCAAGATTCACGTATGTAAAATTTGGTATTACGTCACGTGAAGGGATGACGATGGTATGTGACTGGTGCAAACACAATAATTATGAGATGCGTGTCATGTAAGAGCAAGACTACATGCCACACTCAAAGCGCTTATACACTTAGTCGCAACCCAGCGCGCGTGTGCTCCAGCGTTCATTTCGTCGCGTCGTGCTGGCGATGCCACGCCAGACACCGATCTGCCTGACATATACTCGCAGGCGCACCCCGCAATGCATTGCTTTGACGCATGCGCGTTTGTGCGCGCCCGGTGTCCCTCCGTCACGAAGTTAGGCAGACGCGGTGCATTCTGGGTAACGTCGTGGGCACGAAATGCAGCATGTCGAATTTCGCGGCGGTTGCCGCTGGGCCACGCCAGAAGACGCTGGTCTTATCTGGCGTCAGACATAGAGTGTTCGCGTTTTGGTAGCGTAGTGCCGCTGCGCCCAGCGTGCGCGCGCCAACCTTACGTCACGGTATTTTGGGCGCTTCATGATGCTCTCCCCACCATTTCGCTAGCTTCACATATACCAAGTTTGGTATTACGAGACGTGAATGGATGACGAAGGTATGTGACTGGTGCAAACATAATCATGAGATGCGTATCATGTAACAACACGACCGCATGCCATGATCATGATGCACTCGCGGTCATTTCTCTAGCTTCGCTTATACCGAATTTGGTATTGCATGACGTCAATAGACGAAGAAGTTAGATGACACGTCTCAACATGATAACCATGATTCGCGTGTCATGTAAAACATGACTACATGGTACGCTGATATCGTGCTCACGACCTTTTTGCTAGCTCCACATATACCAAGTTTTGTATTAATGAGTCGTGAATATAGATAATGAGGGTATATGACACGTCAAAAATGATAACTCTGACATGGATGTCATGTACGATATAATTTACTTCCACCTCGCAACGTTGTGCTGATCCTAAACTGACATATAAACGTTCCTCAATCGTGCTTCGCATATTATCTATTCCCACTCTACTAAAGATCTGCAATTTTTTGAAGTATTTTGTTTGGGGAAGCTGTTCATTGTTAACTTTGTTCTTCTGCATCTGTTTATGTAAGTTTGCGTCATCAAGGTTGTGTTGGTATGCCTTTCCTTGCAGCCCTCGTGTGCCAAATCCCGCCTGCTCAAAGAAAACGCACCATGCGAAATAACGACAACGTGGCACCTACCATCCTTATCCCTCCCGTGTTTTCTCAGATGTCAATTTGACCTCAACTCGCAGTGTGTTACAACCTTGTCGTAGTCAATGCGCCCCGGCAGTGATCATGCCGCCATTTCTGAGTCGCTGTGAACTTACTCCGTTCGAATGTGTTTTAAGAAGCGTGAAAAGGACAAAATGCGCAAGAGTAAGCACACATACAATAGATTCTTAAGAACAGTTTGTTGTTCACAAGCCATCTCTATATCGCCGGAGGGCAATGAAAGTAAAACAAAAACATGCAACGCTACTCTCTGGGCGTATTCATTCTCGGCTTAGCACGCCGACGCCTCCGTATACGCGCACCCCATACGCAGTGCATCCTTGTGTTTCATACCGTGTTCCACGCATAGCTCAACTTTCCCGCTATTTTCATCGTTCTTAGTCCCATTTTCAAAACACGGGAGTGCTGTATCTATCACTCTTTTTTTTTCTTTCTCTGTACTTGCATACTTAGTATGCGTACGTGTAGGCGCTGGAATTTCCATGCAACAGCGGCGTCGGTGAAAGCAGCGCTGTGGGAGCCTAAAAGACATGCGGGACGAGCAAAAGAAGTGTTTTGGAAAACATGATCATCGTTGTCGACATCGTCGTATTCAAGGTCGACGCGACTGACACCCGAACTGCGTTCAATGTGTCAGAAAGCCCGGTTGGCAGAGAAGACAACTTTTAAGGTTCGCGTAGGCACGATGTAGGTCAATACCTGCTTGCACGGGGCCAAAGAGCAGTTTTCACAGCAGTGCGTCGACTTATCTCTAGAAAAAAATAAGGGGGGGGGGCGCTTATCAAGCAACAAGAAGGTGCTTTTTTTGTTACGTCGTCTTTAAGCATGCTTCATGACTGACTGCATCTAAATGTGTCATATGCACTCATCAGAATATTGCACTCTTTTCTTACTTCTCAAGAAAGAGGTCTCGTAATGCGTTGTTTTGATAAAATGTCCGTGAATGGTAAAAAATGATTGTGTTATTCAATCGCTTAACTGAAATGGGTCCTTTTGGATTTCTACATAAAAGAAATGAACTTGCTGGTTCATAGTGCATGCGCGATTTGTTGTAGTCTCTGTTTATATTGATCCAGAAATATACATCATCTTATCTTGCTGCTGAAATATGACACATCAAATGACCCGCCCACCATAGTGTTAGTTTTGTCAAGGCACTCCCTGTCCTTCCTCTTTCAATCCTTCTCCTTGTCAAGGTACCTTCATGACGCTCTGCATTGCATCTTTGTGACACGTCCTGCTTTGCACTCGTTTCCTATTCGCTATAGGTCTCATTATAGCATACTGCCAAGCCCCAAACAAGGCTTATAAACTACCGTTGCATCTGGTACATTGAGTTTTGGGGAATACACGTGGCCATGCAAAATGGTCAATTCCACAAAGATGCAATTTACCCCATTCCACTCACCTTGACCCTGGTGCAACTCTAGAAATGCGAAATCCTGCAGCACGTTCTCATCAGCGTATACTCTAGCTATGCTGCGAGGCTAAGGCATTAGGACACTACATACATTGTGACATCGTGGGTTCCGCAAATGTCTTGCGTACCGTACGTTATCGATGTACGTACCAGCGTGCTACGTCCGCCTCGAGTTACCAGGACGGTATCGTTAACCGCAGTGACTGAGGTTGGGGGTGCCTACCCATGAGAAGAAACATATTATATGGCATTTCAACAAGCGATGTCAAACCATACGTTATCTTCTACATGGCCACGCCTCTGCTTGGGAAAACAGTGAAAAGAATTTCTACTGGTAGAAAATGCAGTGAAATTAGCTTTCATGCTTCACAAACACATGCGTCCTGTATACATGCTTCACAATGCAGCATGAAATATTGCAGTAATAATGCATGGCACAAACGTCCCTCCCCAATGGTCATCAGAAGAATATCTGGTTATTATATTAGCTGAGTGGTTGTAAACCGGCACCCCACTACAAAAGGCACAAACGCTACCCCGCGTATTCCCTTAAGACCAGGTAGTGGGTGCAGAGCGAATTCGAAAAAGTTTCATGCACTGAGCGTTTGAAGTACGCAGTAGAAACAGTATGTCGCTGTGGCGTTCAACTCCTAAAAGCGAAGCTTTCACTGTATTCGTTCTCTCCCCTCACCCATCAGGTTTAGTACGGCCCATGCTGAAGGAACTGGTCATGTATTTTGGGAGCACTAAAACAAAAAAAAATTAAAAAGTGGAAGAGACAGCTTGGCAGTTCATGAATATTACCATATCTGTTCCCACTACAAGGTGCAATGCAAAGTTTCAAGAACTCCACTTTTAAAATACATAAACGAGCTGTTTTCACAGTTGCTTGGCGACGCCTACCACTTGCCACTTAATTGTTATGTGTCTGGAAGTGCCTGTGAGAGTGTGTGGGGGTGGGGGAATGTAAAAATTCTAGGTTGTAATCATTTTGCTTTATCTCACGAAATTGTGGGTGCTTTGAGTACAGTGTGTGCACGTTTTGAAGGGGAAAGACGTAGAGGCCTCCTGAAAGACTAAAATGGACAATCTGTGTCTTGCATCCTGCAGCATAGTGAAGGACTGCTTCATAAAGCATCATATATTCTGCATAAGTTACTATATGACGTCACAAATGATCACAATTGGTGGGTGATTTGATGATGGCATTATGGCGTCAGCTATGTCGTGATGCGGCGTTGCACGATGGCGTCGTGACATCTCATCCTAGCTTCGTGTTTCCATCACAGAAGGAATGCGAAACTGGGTTAGGTACCTTCAATCTTGGAAACAGTGCACAACTTGTATGCAGAAAAGTTTCGAGGGGTGGTGGGGCAACCTCACGGCAACTACTAAGAGGAAACTGAAGATGACTTCAGCCTTCGAGTCTTCTTACAGAATTCATGAAATACCCTCGGAGGTTTTGTTGTTTTTGGAACTGTTGGTCAGTAAGTCTTCAAGATTCCGTGTCTCACGCTTGCGCGGAACTACTTCCTGTGAGCCCCACGAAAGTACTCAACTTCGGCCAGTGTATACGCTACCAAATAAAATTCGCGAGTGCGCGCGGCTGCCAACCGCAAGCGAACTTCTTCCAACGTGGCCCCTGCTCCTCTTCTCTACACGCTGTGTGCCCTTCCCAACGTGTTCTTTAATTTTTTTAAGCCTGTGCATCAAAAATTTCACGTGAAGCTACTTTTGTGTTTAGAAAAAATGTTTCGGCGATTAATACTACGGTTTATTCTGCCATGATTGAGCGTTAATCGGTCCCGTGTATCATGTGTGTTTAGAAAAAGTGACTAACGATTTACAGATTTGGTACTCTACTACCGGATAGCCTAATGTAGTCCCATTGACTTCACCCAGGAGACGAGTGAATGCTGGCTAAATTCCTTCAGTATTTTTTGGGTCAGTTGCATCAGTATTTAGCAGCGATAACAGCATGGTGACATGTGAATGGCTGTACACGTCCTCGATCGGCAATGCAAATAGTTTGTGTTTGGCCGTGCGGTCAAAGTGCAGCAATAAAGAGACGAACCGCACGCATTTATCATCTCCAACTCAAAGGAAGCGGGTCCTTTCTTTTCATAAGGCCGCCTTCGGATAAAAATAAGCAATTTTCTAAGTGGGAGGTCGACAAACATATACAGGCTGATCTGGTGTGCAGTTCAAGCAGGTTTCGTGGGAAACAAAAATAATGACGCCTTCAATCTAGGGCTCAAGAAGCAAGCCGAGCCTCGACAGCTCGTTCAATCTCTTGAAACACTCCAGGAGAACGCTAACGAGGAGGATAACAACCTACCCTTTATGGCCCCTCGCAAAATTCTTGCTAACTAGGAAGGCACGCTACAAAAATAGAGCCCTCTCACAAATCATTTGAAGGGGAGGACGCAATTGACCTCCACAGAAATCAAACTGGAGTTTTTTCCCAAGCTTTAAATATCAAACAAAACTTTGCCAACGCTGTATGGGCACGCCGGCTCGTGGTGCGACAGCTCGCCATCGCTCTTCCACATTTCTTGGGGATGCCTAAATTGTCCAGCTAATTTAGGTGCCATATTAGTTCTGTAAAAGCTCTCTGATACTCACGAGCAATGCGAGGCACAGCTCGCCAGTATTGACTCAGAAATGCAGCTTGTACTTCTGGGTCACGTCAGGCAGGCGGCAGCAGCCAGTCGAGTCCTAGACTTTTGGGCCCTATTCATCGAGCTCATGAACTCTGTCCCGAATCCTGTTACTGGGGAGTGGAGAGACCGAGAGCATATGCCGCCACAGTTCCGGAATACGCTCCGCCTCCTCTACAGTGCAAGTGTGCTGTATATGTAAGCGGTTCAGCAGGCGGCGCCCGGGAGCCGTCTGCACGAGCCGCGTATATTGATTCATAAGGTGGGCCTCGCGCAACTCCTCGTAGGAGTTGAGCACACCAAACTGAGGGCGTTAGGTGTGCTCAACTCCTACCAGGAGTCGCGGTAGGCCCACCTTATGAATCGATATACGCGGCTCGTGCAGACGGCTCCCGGGCGCCGCCTGCTGAACCGCTGACATATACAGCACACTTGCACTGCAGAGGAGGCGGAGCGTATTCCGTAACTGTAGCGGCATATGCTCTCGGTCTCTCCACTCCCCAGTAACATGGATAGCACACGCACGAAAGCAGAAGACAGGCGCGGGCTCGGACGCTTGAGGGGCAACACGGCTCCCGACCTGGTGTATTCTACGTAGATATAGCAGGGCCTTCGCCCACGGGATTTTACGCGGCCTGTGTAGTCCACCGGGAAAAGCATGTCAATGGGCTCTCGTTCCGAGCACAAAATCCAGAGCGCGCTGAGAAAGTCGCGATCGCGCTTGCTGCTGCGGACCCCAACTCGAAAGTTATCATCACGGACTCCCGGAAAGCATGTGCTCATTACTTGGTAGGAGAGATATCCCTCCTAGCCAGCCGAATTCTAAAACGGGCTCTCGCTGATCCAGCCCCGAAACGCATCGTATGAGCTGCTGGCCATCAGGGCTTACGAGGTAATAAGGCCGCTGACGCGGCCGCTCGAGCACTTACCCACCGGGCTCCTCACCTTGGCTCTTATGACTCGGAGGCCAATACATCGCTGCTGCAGTTCAAAGAAATTCTGACCTATTATCGCGACACTCACCGCCTTTTAACCGGCTCCTGCAAAAGAGCTGAGTAAGGCGGAAGAGCGAACTCTAAGGCGCCTGCAGACAGGTACTCTACTCTGTCCAGCAATCCTAAAACACTTCGATGCGAACACAGATGGCTGGTGCCCACTCTGTGGGGAAACGCGTGATATCTTCCACATGGTATGGGCATGTCTGAAATTCCCACCTACCCCCTTCCCCTACCCCTTCCCCAGAAGCATGGGAGACTACCCTCCGCAACTGCTCATCACTAGAGTCTCAACGGGCTCTGGTGAGACGGGCGCGAGTAGGGGCCTCGTCATGCGGTGTCCCGGACTAAAGACGCCGACCATGTAGCGGGGTCATGCTTTGGCGCCGTACCTCTCTCTTTTATAATAAATGTTTTCCATCATCATCATCATCGTAAATAAAGTTTTTTCTTCCTTCCTTGTGAACACCACTTTGCTGCAGCTGCAGCTACATGAGATATGACATGATAAAGGGGCGTTTTAGCGGGATGGGCACAGTAATTACCCTTTTCTAGTGACTTTATAGAATAGAGATAGGAAAAAAATAGCCCCATATCTGCATGCTCGACTGCAAATGTCGTTGAAAAATAATAGTCTTCCTGAAGAGAGTGTGAAGAATAAAACATGTATTTCAAATCGTGTGCGAGAAAATCGGTGAATGGTATTCTGGAGCCGCCGCGTGAGACATTAGTGCCGCTTGGCGGTAATCTCAGAAAACGAATGAATGGCATCCGTTAAAGCGAGTGCACGGAATATTGGAGGCCATATATTGTACATTTCAAGGTAGGTGACAATGCCGTATCATCTCAGTAAAACGTAGGAAACTCGCCTGCATAGCGTCACATTGTCAGCCCAGCATAATAAACGCTACAGTTCATAGAAATAGTTATATATGCCTTTTCTAGAGTATGAAGTAACACACCGCATAACAGTGACGTTTTTATACTGTGCCTCAAATATGCTCAATATTTGCTGCTAATCGACAATCGCACAAGTATTAACGCAGAAACCTGAGCAATATTGGTGGGCGCTGTGAATGTGGTCGTACTTAAGACGTTTTGGTTGACAAACAGACAAACAGATAGACAGACAGATTGACAAGCAGACCAAACGTTTTGTGTGGAAATATCTCAAGAACAACGATCGCCTTTGAATTGTGCTCCATGCCGTGAGCAATGCTGTTTCCCCTGCCTAAACGCTACGATGGAGTCAAAAGCGACTCAAAAATTGTTCAAAAGAAACTATCCCACTCCTCAATTCAGCATTCTCGACATAAAAAAAATGTGGTGCGTGATATACCTTGTAGAGGTTTTTCTAAAAGAACCCGTCACTCTAATACATCATTCAACGCCAAAATGTGCCTTAACAGGTGCAATGGTCTCGTTGTTTAGCCTGTAAGTGGAGGCTCAGTTGGCCATCTGAACTACAAACGAAACAGTATAGTTGCCAGAGCAGCCATTGTCGTCATCATGGATCCGTCATTGCGTTGCAGTGTCGATGAGTGAAACTCAGTAACAGGGACGGCTTTCAGCCATCCCATAAAAGAGCACCGAATACTCTGAATCATTAACCACTTTTTTCAAACATAGAAGGCGTAGGAATGGTTGAAAAGTGTGTTGGATCAAAGCACCGTACGCTGTGCGGGCGGTGCTTAGAGACGCGAAGCTGATTTGGTGACGAGATAAGCAGCAAGTTTAAGAGCATCCTTAGGCTGGTGGGCACCCATTATGGCAAGCCATCCACCGAAGAAGGAATTAGCCTTCGATGTCGTCGTCGCCGAGGGGGCAAGTCCCGAAGACGTCGTTAACGCGACGTCTTAAATAGTAGAAATGGAAGAAGTTTACGGTGTCCAGCACTTCGGAGGCCGGAATTATGAAGTCACCGGGAACAGCGAAGCCGCCCTGGCTCAAATCGTGGACGCGTCACACCTCACCATCCGAGGAAAGTGCGTCGCTATCGTACCCCTATGACCTCATGTCACCCAGGTAGCTGTCCTGTTCCTGCCGTGCCGCGTCCCCAGTGAAGTCTTCGCACAAGCGCTGTCCTCCTTATGGGAAGATGTTGCACATCACCAGGGCACTCATTGTATCGCGCTCAACCGTGACCACTGAGACGCGATACGTCCGCATGAAAATGAAGACATTGCCACCGGTGTCCAGCTACCTCAAGGTCACAGGCCATCGAGTGACCTTTGACTATAAAGAAATCCAGTGTGCCGTTGATGTGGAGGCAGTGGGCACTTCTGCATGAACTGCACAGCTCCGTTCTGTGGAAGGTGTGTTGTTTATGGCCACGACGGGAAAGGCTGCTTGCTGCCGTGTCACCGTTGTAGGGAGCGGCATGCCATCATCGCCTGCACCATCAGGCCGTCGTATTCCATGGCTGCGTCCAAGGATTCCCTCCACTTCAGCCAGGATCGCCGTCTAAGAACAGGTGCGATGGTTCGTCAACGCCTGCCGTGGTAACCGACCACGACTAAGGTGTGCCAATCACGACGCTGCACCAGACGCCCATTGTGTCCCCAACAATTCCGGACCTGGTAGTTCCTCCAGGATCTGAAAACTCAAGTTCTCTGCGTCCTGTGGGCATTTCTGAAGAATCGCAGGCCAAGCCCTCGTCAGACAAGGCGCCTCGTGAGGAAGGCGTCTCAGATGGAAATATTGCATCTGGCGCTTCTCGCATGGCTGCTCAGTCAACCACAAGTTCAAGCGTCATCGAGGAGTCTACATCTCAAGACGATGACGCCTGCATCTACGAGGACTCCAGCAGCACCACGCGTGAGGCGCCCCTACAAATTGACGAAGACACCAGTCCCAGTAACATAAGCAAGGACAGTGAACGCCTTTGTACCATCCTCGCTCAAGAACCCTGACGCCAAACGCCACCGTACAACTAATTGTGACTTAGAAGCCACCCCCCCTTTCCCAGCGACAGACGTCCCTATGGACTTCGACGAGGTCCCGGAAGCCCCGAGCCTCTGGTGGATCACCTGGCCGCAAAAAATGACTCAGCTGCTCACGGGGCACCGGCTTCCGCGCCTGCTAAAGGTACCCTTGCATTTGCGTGATCCTATATTATTTTCAATTTTCCCCATGGCTCTTCCTTTGAAAGTTATTATTTTTACGTTCAAGGTTTCCGCAATCCACCAAAACAGGCTGAGGTATTGGCTCTCGCGTGTTTATTGCACTGTGATTTATACTGTTCGTGCAAGAAACAAAGTTTTTAAGCTTTCTGGTGTACTCGCTTGCAAGCGCGCAATCAATATTGATTGCATCTTTTTATACGCCAGCACACGTTCGACTGGCGTCGGAGTCATTATTTTAGGCGCGAAACTCCTTGTAGCGACACCCGTTCGTCCGTCGTAGCCATTGTAGTAGTGTGTAACAAGTATAACATTTTGACCTCCAAGGTGGTGCCGGTGAGAAATTTCTTCTGTGCGTTGTTGAACAATAAAAGCTAGTGCTCAATTGTACATACCAATGGCTGCTAAGAGAAAATGAGAGACAGGAGAATTCGGCTTATAGTTAACGCGCACGCTGCGAATTTTTTATTGTTCAACAACGCACAGAAGACAAGAAAGCGTTGCTCTGTTATACTCGCTGGGCTTAACCTCCTAGGTTTTAGAAATGTTGAGCGAGCGCTGGGCCGCAGTGCCATGAATGCAGCGAACTAGTATATACCATGTACTCAAGGTGGTTAAAGATGGAAAGTAGACACGAAGCGCTAGCCGTAAGAAAGTGTGCGTGTGCCTCCTCTCGTTCAGTCCTTGGAATGTCCGCTGGATGGCGGTGCTTCAATATGAGGAATACATGAAGAAAAGATGCGAGATGGTGGTAATTGGAGTGTTGAATAGGTGGACGAACGGACACACAGACAGATGCATGGACGGACGCACGGAAGGCTGCACGGACGGATGGACGCATGGACAGACGCAGGAGTGGATGCATGGACGAAAGCAGGGATGGACGTACCGATGAACGTGCGGACACACGAACAGAGGCACGCACGGACGGGCGAATGAACGCACGGGCGGCCACACAGACGCATGCATGGATGGACGAAAGCAAGATTGAGTGGACGGACGGATGCTTCGCCCCACTATCCATCATTCACTCCGTGAATATGCTGCCATTTCTTTAGCCGAGGTCTTTTACGTGACCATCATGCTCCTTTTGATGCCTTCGGACGAGTGCTGGCGTTAGACTGCACTTTTTTTTCGTTAAGAATAAGATTTGTTGCGTGTATGCCCCAGCGGCACCCGTGAACACTAATACGTTCTTCCAATATCTTGATGCGTTCCTTTTAAGTTCCCAACGTGTGGTACTTTTAGGGGATTTAAATTGCGTCTTAGACTCACACACAGACTTTCGAGGTCCGGGTCGCGGCTGGGGAAACTGGATTGCCAGAGAACTCGAACGTCTATTGCAGCAATTGGAAGTGAGTGACATTCATGAAAGTGTGCATGGTAGCAAATATGCCTGTGCTTGGCGTCAAGCAGCGTCGAGCCACAGAATTTATTGCGTGTATGCATCCCCCGGTCTCACTTGCTACGTTCACGACAACAGGGTAATGTCATCGCCACCTACCCCAGTGCACATTAGCGACCATCGCCCGGTTATGCTCTCTCTCCGCCTGCCAGCGGGGATGGCGACAATCCACAGACCATGGCGTCTCGATTGCCGCATTTTCCAAGACGGAAAAATTGCCCAGAGCGTTACGCGCATCGCTCATTGGTGAATATAGATGATTGGGATCGCCTCAAAGAACAGTGACATCACCATTGCAGTACGTCGGGCAGGGGATTTCGTGCCCGTATGTTCAAAGATGCTTCCTTGTTAATCCAAAAAATACGCATTGCCTACCTAGATCCCAGCCCTTCTCTCGTTATGCCGGCATGGCAAGAGGAGCTCATTGAACGATACCAACGTACTAAGCGCGCTTCTTCGCTCTCCGCTGCAGCTTGGCGCTGTAGACGTTCACGTTGTACGCACCCTGAGGTGCTAAGGTATGCACGCAGAGCTCTGTTTTGTCCATCTGGCTCGCCTTCCCACTCACTAAACTCTACGGCGCCAGCTGCTATGGGTACACGTGACTTTCAGGCGTTCACGGAACACTTTCATACAATGTCTCAGTCTCTTGCTGGTGTCAGTTACACAGGATTCTATTCTTCACAGCATCGTTCATCTCCTGTTGAAAGACTTACCACATGATTCGAATACGTCATGCGGTGTTCTGCTATCACCACCATCCGACGCCGAAATAAAGGACGCATCGGACGCAATCAAGAAGAGTTCTGCCCCAAGGCCTGATGGACTGCCTGCAGAGTTTTATGTACAGTTCGGGCCTATCATTGGTCGATTTATGTCACTGGTCATTCGCAAGTGTTTCCGTGATATTACCCTTTCAACCTCTTTCCACAGAGGCCGTATAACACTAGTCACCAATAAAGACCAAATGTCCATGCGACCAGAAGAAGTGAACCTTATTACCCTGCTATTAGTAGATTACAAACTCTTGGCCAACATTCTGGTGCGCGGAATGAGACCGTCTCTTGCAAAATAATTGCTCCCCACCAAGTGTGTTCCATTTCGGGCACTAGAAATACACACCCATACATGGTTGACGCGAAACATCATTAAGTACACCACTAGCCGATGTGCACAAGGATTTTCCGTTTCCTTAGATCAAGAGAAGGCTTTTGATTTCATAGAACATGACTACTTACTGAATATTTCACATGCATTCGGTTTACCGGATAAGTTCATTGGCCTAATTCACGTGATGTACACTAATTCTCAAAGTACGCTTTACATGCATGTTTACATAGAGTCCCGTGAGAGTCACCCCTTTTATGTAACGCGCGGGGTTCGTCAAGGGTGTCCCCTCTCCCCAGTTTTATTCAACCAGGCATTAGAGCCCTTCTTAAAGGCCGTTGAACGTGACCCGCAGATTGGAGGCTTACCCCCACCTAGTAACACTCAAGTAAAGGTCGCAGCATATGCAGATTATATTACTCTATATGTTCATAATGAACAGTCACTGCAGCATGCTCTTGATACTTTCCATCATTTCGGCATTATCTCCAATGCAAGTTTAAACTTTTCTAAATGCCAGTATATCTTTATTGGCAACCCCAATGGTCGTATCAGCATCACGTCGCCTTTATAGTGGTCACCTAGCATTACAATACTGGGCGTTTCTTTCTCTGCATTTGGTGTACAAGACTGCATCTGGTCATTCATTGTACGAATTCTTCAAAGCGATGTTAATGAAGCCAGACACTTCGACTTCCCCCGCTTAGAACACCAATACTTAGCTCGAACGGTTTACCGGCATGCGGTTCACGCTGGATTTCAGGGACAGGGTGTGCGGACATTCGTGTGCCACGGCCGGTTTCCGCGTGGCCGCTTCTCCACTCTTTTAATAGTTGCGGGGCTTTTCAGCCTCTGGAAAAACCGATGTGAGGCCGTAGCTTCCAATCGCCGCCATCGTGCTTAGTGGCCAATACTGGCGAGAATAAGACGAGAGATCCTCGCGTTCCTCTCCGAAGAGCTTTTCTTCCTCGGGGAGAACACTTTTCTTCGGCATTGGTGATGCCCTTTCGTCAATGTTGCACACGAAAAGGTAAAATTCATTTTTCCACCAACGTGGTGCTAAGCAGCGCCCGTTGAGTAGTTATGCATGATTTCGTTTGTAAGCAATTGTGTTTCATTGCATCTATTGTATCGTTATACCGTTCATTGAATCATGATATCACATGATATCTTGTGTACACGTATGCCAACATTGTCATGTATATTAGAGCAATGATGTCTTTCAACGTAGTGATGTTGGTCGTGCTACAAAGATCTGTCGAAGTATATGTGCCCATTACTGCAATGTTATGAAACTTTTGCATTTTGTACATAGTGTAAATAAACGTTTTCTAAACAGTACATACCACAAGTATTGGTAGGGGCGGACAAACAGACAAACTTACAGACAGACAGACCAATTTTTTTTTTGTTGAAGGTCGCCAAGAAAGGCTATCGTCTTTGAAAAACTCCGATTCTTAACGCGTCGAGCTGCGAAGCAAACACGGGAAGTGGGGAAGATGCAAGACTTCGACGTACTCATGTAAGAGGCCTAGACCCAGTGAGCTAAACTGCTTGTTTTATTGTGTTTCTTTCTTCGCCCACCCCTAACACACATTGAATGATTAGATTTTCAGCCTCTGCAAACTCTTATTAGCGGCCAACAGGAAAGAAAATATCGATTGCTTTATGAGGCAGGCTGATGCATTAGAATTTCCAACTTGGTTAATTTTCATTCTTTGCGCTTACGTTAGTGGTTGTTTTGACACTTGGTGTCTTTCCGTCATCGCCCCGCCGCGGTGGTCTATTGGCTAAGGTACTCGGCTGCTGACCCGCAGGTCGCGGGTTCGAATCCCGGCTGCGGCGGCTGCATTTCCGATGAAGGCGGAAATGTTGTAGACCCGTGTGCTCAGATTTGGGTGCACGTTAAAGAACCCCAGGTTATCGAAATTTCCGGAGCCCTCCACTACGGCGTCTCTCATAATCATATGGTGCTTTTGGGACGTTAAACCTCACATATCAATCAATCAATCTTTCCGTCATCAAACGCAATTCACAGTTTCCTTGCACAAAGATTGGAGTCGTATGCATCTATATTAGCTATGCCGCAATAAGCCCTGTTCTCATTGGAATAAGCAACAACCAGAACAAAAAAATATAACGACACGTCTCGTAGATTCTTGAGAGAGAGAGAGAAAGAAACTTTTTTATTTCAAGCATAGAAAAATGTCAGGTAGGGCTCTCAGTCCAGAGCTCCAACAGCCGCCGCTGCGTCCCGCGCCCGCTGAACCAGCACCCGCTGGCCACTCGGGCTTTCATCACGCAGCATGGCCTCCCAGTCTTGTAGGGTAGGAATAGGAGAGGAGTTGGCAGAGCGCCTAGCCGGCGGACGCTGACATTCCAGCGTTATGTAAAATAACGTCGGTACCAATCCACAGCACACTCAGGGCATTTGTCAGGGTAAGAAGTGGGATGGAGGATGTGGAGGAAATCGAGGTTCGGAAACGTGTTAGCCTGCAGTTTACGCACTGCAGTTGCATCTTCTCGTGTGAGCGTGTGGTGTAGTGGAGGACACCGAATGCGTTCTCGTCTATAGTAATCTTGAAGAACGTTCATCCACGCAACTTGCTCCTAAGTTTCGTTCAAGTTCGTTCACCAGCATGGCGATTCTCATTCGAATGCATGGCAAGCGCTTTATAGCTCTTTTACTTCATCTCGTGTCCAAGAACTGCTATCTAAAGCACAGAGTGTGTCGCCACTCTCCAGAGACGTCATCAATGCAGCATTAACGAGAAGAGTGCGCTGCTCCGTAGGGACATTTCTCCTAAATCGGCACCGCTCTCGTCAGAGGCGATTTTCGGCCGGTCGTGACCGCCCATTCACATTCAAATCATTCGGCTCACACTTAAAAGTGTGTGTCCTAGTGCGCTGCGTACCATTTTATCACGGAGCTGCAGTTTACTGTATTTCATATGCTAATATATTGTGCTAAGAAACAAGCACAACTACTACGTCAGCAGCTACTACTAAAGTTACTACTTTTACTACTATTACTACCACTACAACTACTTACAAAGTCGTATCGTCGGGTGGCATGAGTACTTCCACCATATGTGGCGGTGAGTGCGGGTTTTTTTTTGAGCGAAAGCTTTAGATGCCTCATCGCATTTGGAAAGCAATCGTCAGCATCGACGGCACCGACATGTAAGGTGGGAGACGTTAAAGATTATCGTCATGCGATTCTGTCAGCTTAATATGTATTTGTGACAACACAGATGGTGAAGACGTGACGTCATTGTGACGCCTCCTAAGGTGACATGACATGATGAAGTCAACGCATAACATCGTTGCTCGCTGAAAGATGGGACGATGCTGGAGGCCTTAGAAACCGCGTGAGATGCACGAAGCATGAAGTGCCTCCGATTTTGAAGGAAATGCAACAGCGTCTTGTGCAATGTTAGGTGCACAATGCTTTCGAAGAAATATGGAGTATCGATACAAGTGAATGAGAAGATGACCTTCATCTTCGAGGCTTTTGTGCGGATGAGGCAATAACAGTATGTCTTTTTTTTGCCAACCAATGTGTTTTTTTAAACCTATACTGTCATGAAGCCTTCTTTCATGTTTCCAAACTTTTTATCAGGATCAAAGTGTGTGTAAAACTGGAACTGCGTAACACGTGCGTGTTTCAGTGCCTATTAACTCCATGCCAATCTGTGTTTAAGAAAATCGGCATGTTTTATTCATATCACTGCACAACGCTTGTTTTAAGTGGTCACTTTTAATAACGATTCACTCTCCTTCATAAGAGTTTAGAAGTTTTCTAGTATTGGTGCATTAGAATTGGAAAAATACATTTCTGAAATGTCTTAGTGAATTAGAGCAAAAAAAAGTGCCGCCATATCCACGAAGTGAATGATGATGAGTGGGCGAAGCTCTGGAGGAAAACCTGGTAAACCATGAATCTTCCGTACATTTTGCCTACTCGATTTTATTACAATGCTCCCCCTAGCGTACGTCGCCGCACTAAATTAAACGATTGCCTTCCACCAATGACACGTGCCATATGTGACATCATTCCTATTTTATAACATCTCGCATCTTTCATCATCAACTACAAGTACCGCCTTCTAGTTTATAACATCTTGCATCTTTTCATCATCAGCTACAAGTCCTGCCATCTAGTGAGCACTGAAAGAACTAAACGAGAGGTGGCTACATGCAGGAGATGGAGCCGCCATCAAGTGAACACTGCAAGAACTAAACGAGAAGAGGCGACATACAGGAGACGGTACCGCCATCTAGTGGACACTGCAAGAACTTAACGAGAGGTGGCTGCATACAGGCTACAGAGGACGCACAGCCCACGCCCTAAGGAGCTTCGCCCCTAATATGCATATATAGCAATCTCAGCCAACGGGTGAGCCTACGAGCTCAGAAGCCTGCTGTGCTCGTAGGCTATGGTTTCAGAGGGGATATCAATTTCTCTTGAGTGCAAGTTCCTTGCTATTATTTTCTCTTTCATAAGGTTAAGCCTGTTCTGTTCATGGGACAAGCAGTGATAATTATTTGTCATACATTATTCTTTCTCACCTTAATTAATATACGCATACCGGAATCAAGCCCAGAATCCACTTGATTTGAAACAAATTCGGTCATTGAGGTAAAACGCTCTCACAGATAGCAAAACTATCAAGAGTGGAAGCTTGGGCTAGTTGGTGCGTATTCATATTTGCAAGAACGTTCCAAACGCGCACTGGAATTCATTATAGCAGCCTATTAGAGTTACTCAGCTTCTACTTGAAGGCCACTTTTGTATCTTGGGATGAAAAAAACTACTTACAAAAAAGTGGAGTATGTATTGGTTCATGCTTGGCACCCATTCTCAGTGACATATTTCTAGCACATCAGGATCGTGTCTTGTCAAACAAACTTGATGACTCTGTGGTTTTTAAAGTCTGCCGTTTTGTTGATGATTATTTAGTGTTGTTTAAATGTGACAGTCAAAATTTTCAGACCATTTCCTCTGACGTGTTGACTGTTTTCCGAGAGTGCCTGAAACCATTAGTTTTAACGTATGAATCACCCACTGATAACAACCTGAAATTTCTAGATTTGAAGCTTTTGCTAGAACCCCGACATGTTTGCTGGATGTATGAACCAAGAAGCGGCAAGCCACTTCTGCCTTTCGGCTCAGCTCACTCAAAATTGGTCAAGCGGGGCATTGCTAACCTCTGCCTTGCCAACGCCTTAAAGAAGTCTTGCCCCCACATGGTACACCGCAGCTTTGCTCTACAAGTGGAGCGCCTCAGCAAAGCCGGTTACCCCGCACACGTTCTAGTTTCAGTGGCGGAAAAGCTGGTCACTGTCGTGAAGCGAGGCAACAAACCAGATAAGCGCAACAGCGTCAGTAAGAGCCGGCCTGTCGTACTACCGTACGTGCACGACATCTCACACAGGCTGAAAAAGATTGCTCGAGACGCCAACGTTCTTGTTGTTTTTTCAGCACCTGAAAAATTGCAGAAGCTTTGCAAATGTGTAAATACACCTCGCGCAACTTCTGCCGCGTGCTCTGTCGCGCACAGGACATGCTACGTCCCATGCGCAGTGGGAGTCGTATACTTAATTCCACTGACGTGTGGGTGCGTCTATGTCGGCCAAACCGGCAGGTGCATAAACGACCGCCTGCGAGAACACAGAAACAATGTGCACAATGTGGTACAAGGGCATCTTGGCATTCATTGCCGAGATTGTGGGTGCACCCCCCTCTTTGATCAGTGCTCTATATTGGCAAGGCACAGGGAGCAACTTACCCGAGAAATTATCGAAGCAGAAAGAATACACGTGCTGGGAAATAAATGCGTAAGCACTTCATCGGTTGCTTTATCCCAGGCTGAACGCAATTACCTGGCTGGGCTTTGAGGCATTCGAGGACCTGTCACACGTGCTGTTACTGGTGTGTAGATTGGGCTTGTTGTTTACATTTATGCTCTGTAATCTTCCTTTTTAGACGTATAAATTCTTGCCACTCTGCGAAATAAAGTTAGTTGGAAGTCAGCGCTCTTTCTGTCTACGCTGTCCTTTTTTCCTTTGTTCGCGCGCTGAAACACCTTGCAAATAGCAAAACTATACTTGGGGGCTTGGTATTTCAACAAGTGACTTGCTTTAGTAAGTAGCAACAATGTAAAGTAAATGCCCTATGTAAAAAAATTTGCTTGTGAAAAGGCATACTAGGCTTGATGGGAGCTATCCCAGATATTCCTAAACACAGCAGGAAAGAATGTACATGGCACAGTCTGTTATAAAGAGTATAAAATATAATACTGAAATTTGAAAATGGGTGATAAAGAAATATGCCAAATTGGACGAGACAGTCACATAAAGATAAATGTTCAGTTTATTGCTTTGATGGAGTAATCCCAGACTGTTGATTTGTACGTGTGGACTGGGGCATTGAAATGAACGTCATGCAGTTTTGAAAATCTTGTAAATGTGTCGGTTCGCGATAACCAAAATTGAGCCAACCTCAGTCTTTTTGTGTGCTCGTTTGCAAAATATGGTTGGGAAGGATTATAGCAGGAGAAATGTAGCGTAAGGACCAAGTGTAACAAAATGAAGTTCATTCAAATCAGTTGTTGGTGTTTAGCAGTGATTGATAAGAGAGATACAGTTGTTTTGGGGCATACACAATTATTTACAGCACTCTAGACGCTTTTGCACTGTTAGCTGCAATTCTGTCTTTGGGCAGCGCTTACAGTTGTGCGCTTTGGGTATAAATCCTCTGCCCACGGCAGCCCTAAACAGAGGTTACACAATTAGTGCACCATCTTGAAGCGTAGGCTTTAGAAGTCCTAGATCAGTAGAAAAGAAAAGTGCAGTAGGATGGGAAAGAAAGAAATTATTCGCGTAAAGGAAACACGGCTTTCAGCAAGTTGTTTTCTGCGTTCGTAATGAGCCACGTACTACATCGAAAGATGCTTTGTTTCATCGTGAAAAGCCGTCGGAATGTAAGTAGTTTGTTGGCACCAGTCACGCTTGGAATGCGCATAGCTTTCCTTCTTCATTACAAATGCGAATTGCTGTTTTGTTTTGTGTGTCTGTCGTAGTGGGCTCGACGTCAAGCAGTAGAGTATAGCGCAGGCGGTGCTCCTTAGCGAGCTGTTGCCCACAACACTGCGGCTGCCGGTCGTGACGCAGGCATCGGTGAATTTCGTGCAGCGGGCCAGTTTTTTTTTTTCATCGAATAATAATGTTAAGCTGCTGTGCACGAAGCTTTCCGAACTGACAGTATAGGAGAGAACTGGTGTGAATAAGTATTCATTCACCTTGAAAATGATGCACTGAGCAGTGCTGCAGTGAGGCTCAGTGAGGCACAGTCAAGGTTAAGTATATAACAAGGAAAAGAATGTTAGGGTTGGGGAAAAGATGTAAGGCAGAATCGGAATAGAAAAAGTAAACATCAAGCATAGTAATATATCATAGAGTATTGTATAGCAGTGGTATAGCATAGAGAATAAAAGAGGTTGAGTGAGAGTGACATGAACGTTAGGAGGAAACAAAAGAGGAGGAAGGCAAGTTGGACGTTGTACACGAGTAGCTGGTCAAGCAGAGAGGAGGTTCTCTCAGTGCTAAACCGTGGTCATATTATTCCAGATAGTGGCTGTCATAATCGCATTTAGATGGAAGCGGAATGGTTTACTGCACACGTGTACTGTTCAATACCAGTGCGCGTTAAAAAACGTCAGTTGTCAAAATTTCCGGAGCCCCCCTGTACGGCATCTCACATAAGCATATCGTGGTTTTAAGACGTGACATCCCAGGTATTATTGAAATGTGTCTGCTAGTGAAACTCAGTTATGTCTTCTGGAATATTTTTTTTGTTTTCCAAACTAACTTGAATCAAAGTAACAAACGATGCTCATAATGTGGTACATAACCCTGCTCGCAGGCAAGCGTTCGTAACGTAAACAAGATATGTTTTCAATGAGGACAGTGCAAAAGATGACACAAGCGTACACACTTAACCGGTAGAATCAGAACTCTCTAAGAATTTAACATCAACGAAAAACAATCAGTCGCACTTGAGTGCTATTAGTCTACAATATTTGACAGACCATTCACATTCGCCGGCTTGACCCGCCCCTCTACGTGGACTGTAGCGCTGACACGTCCTCCAACTTCGCAGTCACTGATCACATGCCTCCTCGACGATGCTGTCTTGAGAACTCTTCGCTGCTTTCACAGCATAATGTTTTAATATTTCGTAGGCCAACTGACTTTGCAACACTAGAAAATTACATATCTGCTCTCGGCACCTGTCAATACGCTTTTCTTTTTCGAGGCCCTTGTACTTTCATGCTACCATTAAAAACGAATGTGTGTTCCCGGTCACGCACTTGTTCGGGACATTATTGAGAACTGCCAGGCCAGCGCGGAATGCACCGGGCAGTCGGTGAAATGACGGAAATAGCGGGTTTTGACAGCCTTTTAACGCGATAGCGTTAAGCAGCTCGTTCCTCCGAAATTTGGGCATCGGTGGCTGATCTGAAAATCATCTCATGCGCATGTTCGCAAAATCAAGAACGATGCAAATAAAATAAATAAATAATAAAGCAGAGCTGTAACCGAAGCGTGGCTGTTTGAGTCCAACTGGAGATCGATTGATTGATTGATTGATTTGATTGATTTTGGGGTTTAACGTCCCAAAATCACTACTTAATTATGAGAGACACCGTAGTGGAGGGCTCCGGAAATTTTGACCTCCAACAAGTGGAGATCGAATACGGGTCGTTTGCGTGGCAAGTGCTTGGTCTGCCACACGGTCATGCCTGTTTTTTTTTCACGGTATTTAATAAAGTATTTGCGTAACAAACAGAAAATCAAGCAAACAAAAGTACAATCAAATCGCGAAAATAAGCGCTCAAGCGTTACTCATAAACGCTCAATGGCTACCAATGCATGAGTTCCTCACATGGAGAGTTCTTCACATCTTGTTATGCAAGAGCTGTTTGACCTCGCCCCTTTTTTTGTTTATTTCCACGCCTCTGCTTGTGAAAAGAATGAAAAAAAAGTTCCTCTGCTTGGAAATGCTGTGAAAGTAGCTTTCATGCTTCACAAACCCACGCGTCCTGTTACATGCTTCACAATTAAGCACGAAATATTGCAGTAATTATGCGTTATAAAAGCATATCTTGTTAATGGGTGTCAGAACATGTGATTATCATAATGATTCCGTGGTTGAAAGCCGGTATTCTACTAAATAAAGGCTCACATGCTACTGCGCCTATTCCGGTAAGGCCACGTTGTGGGCGCAGAGCAAATTTGAAAAGGTTTCATGCACCGAGTGTTTGAAGTGCGCATTAGGAGCAGAATGTCGCTATCGAGTTCAGCTCCTAAAAACGAAGCTTGAGGGTGCAGTGAGGTACAACAATACAGTGAGGTACAACAGAGTGCCTTTTTATTACGCTCAGAGAAATTAGCAAATAACACTAAAGCTCGCACATTTATTACGTACTAAGATGTCCTCTTTACCTCAGTGCACAAAGCGAGTCATTAGCAACTAACGCCATCAATCGTCGAGGGCCGTCAACTAAAGCTATCGTGTGTAATACCACCTTTAAAACGGCACCGTGATATACGCGTACCTTATTTAATTCACCGCACAGCAAACGAAACGCCAAGCTTATATTCACTTGGTAAGTCTGACACACAAGGTGGCAGAAGTTTGTTTGGACAATGCTGGCAGTCAAAATAAATATGAGCTTGCACTGCAAACTCAGGGGAAAAATTTGGTAGGTCCAACGTACCTTGAGAAACAATGTCCGTGCAAAGCACGTGGACGGAAGGTGACTGTGTTGTAGTTTTTATTGGGTGATCGCTACGAAGTGACGTTAAGATACGTAGAAATGCAGCTATACAGAGAAACGTTACTCAGCTGCTTATGTCACATATAAGCAGCGGTTAACAGTTACGTAATGATGCGAACAGCTACATGAATTTTTGCAGCAACAGAAGTGGTGGGCCTATTTGCAGCGCTGATGCTCGCGAACACTGTTACATAAATGAACTACATAAATCAACTACATTGACTCGCGAAGGAATGATTCACACGTAATAAAGGCGTACAGCCCGGCACGTGAACTTCGCACGATGCGATTTTCTTAAAAGCGTTACTGATCGTGCGTGTGTGCGTAGGCAAATGAAAATCAAGGCTACGTATTTCCTGATCAACTGAACCCCGCCGCGGTGGTATCTCGGCTGCTGACCCGCAGGTCACGGGTTCAAACCCCAGCTGCAGCGGCTGCATTTCCGATGGAGGCGGAAATGTTGTAGGCCCGTGTGCTCAGATTTGGGTGCACGTTAAAGAACCCCAGGTGGTCGAAATTTCCGGAGCCCTCCACTACTGCATCTCTCATAATCATATGGTGGTTTTGGGACGTTAAACCCCACATATCAATCAATCCTGATCAACGGAAACTAAAAAAAAATTGACAGATGCCGCGTACACTGGGAATCAATATTATGCAAAGCATCAATGAGGAAGGTTGATGTGCCACTTTCAAATCACCACAACGTTAAGCGGTGGAGATAAATTATGGCGCACACAACTTCTGTGCCATGATCATCATTTTTGGATGTCTCGTTTACCTTTGTCATCTATTCACGTTACGTGATGCCAATTTTAGTATATGTGGAACTTGCGAAAAGGCAGGGAGCAGGCTATGAGCGTGGTATGCTGTCCAGTTCTTAAATGGCATGCGTCTCATGATTATCATGTTTGCACCAATCATATTCATTCGTCATTCATTGACGTCACGAAGCACCAAATTTGGTATATGTGAAGCTACCAAAATGGCCGCAAGCGCGTCATGAAGGGCCCAATACACTCCAACGTAACGTTAACGCGCGTGCAAGCTGGGCACAGTGAAGCTATTTTAGCCAAACGCGAGCAGGCGCGACCGGTGCGACCAGCATCCGTAGGCGCGGCCCGACGGCAACCGGCGGGAAATGCGACATACTGCTTTCGCGACCATGCGTTACCCAGACAGCACTACGTCTGCCTCTTTTCTTGACGGAGGGACGCCGGACGCGCTGAAATGCGCATGCGTCAAAGTAACGCAGTGCGGCGCGTGCCTGTGAGTATATGAAAGACCGGCACCTATAGCTGGCGTGGCGACGCTGGCGTGACGCGTCGAAACGAACGCCGGCGCGCACGCACACCGGGTCACGTCGCGTTGTATTGGCGCCTTGACTATAGCATGTAGAGATGATCTCACATGATACACATCTCATTATTGCCATGTTTGCACCAGCACATATTTCATCAGTATTTGACGCCACGTAATACCAAATTTGGCATATGTGAAGCAAGCGAAACAGCCGCGAGCGCATCATGAGCGTGGCATGTAGTCATGTTACATGACATGCACGCCGTGATTATCCTGTTTGGATGTGCCATTAACCAATGTCGTCCCTTCGCGTCACGTAATACCGAATTTGGTACATGTGAAGCTAGTGGTATGGCCGCGAGTGCATTATGAGCGTAGCATGTTGTCATGTGTTTACATGACACGCATGTCTCGTTTGTCATGTTTACAGCAGTCTTATACCTTCGTCATCCATTCATGTCCAGTAATACCGAATTTGGTTCATGAGAGCTTGCGAAATGGCTGTGAGCACACCATGAGTGCGGCGTGTAGTCATGTTGTTAAATCACACACATGTCATGATTTTATGTTAGGGTCTGTCGCTTGTGTTCGCCATGCAGTCATGTCATACCATACCAGTTTTGCAAGATATCATGCAAATGAAACCACCGCAAGAGCAGCAAGACCATTACATGTGAATCATGACATTTTTGACACAGATGTCGCGATTTCCGTGCTACGACTGGTCAAATATGTTTGTCATGCAGTCATGTTATGCCATACCGAGTTTGGTATCGGTACCATTATCAAAACGGCCAGGAGAGATAAAAGTCGGAGGCGGCTAGATAGATAGATAGATAGATAGATAGATAGATAGATAGATAGATAGATAGATAGATAGATAGATAGATATCAAATCCCGGCTGTGGCGGCTGCATTTCCGATGGAGGCGGAAATGTTGTAGGCCCGTGTACTCAGATTTGGGTGCACGTTTAAGAACCCCAGGTGGTGGAAATTTCCGGAGCCCTCCACTACGGCGTCTCTCATAATCAAATAGTGGTTTTGGGACGTTAAACCCCACAAATCAATCAATCAATCGATAGATAGATAGATAGATAGATAGATAGATAGATAGATAGATAGATAGATAGATAGATAGATAGATAGATAGATAGATAGATACGCTCAAAGTCACCGAACTTCGCTAAGAAATGCTTCGCATTTAAAATAAGCGTGTGCTTGATTTGAAGCTGGCAAAGCGCAATCATTGTGTAAAACAAGCGTAATTGATGTTTCCAGTGATTTCATGTGAAGCAGTTTTGCTGTACCCAGTGCATCGATCAGCGACCGAGCAACCCACGGACAAATGCGACTGCAGAGTAAGATTCTACAGCTAAGGTCGCAAAAATCGACCTTTCTGCTTTACAGTTGGCCTTAACGACATGAAAGACCTGCAGTGCAAGTAATTATTGACCTAGAAGTATATTCAAACGCTCTTTGTAGAACATACCACTTCCCAAATACATCACCAAACGCCATGTTTAGCCGTTACAAATGTGATGGTCTCGTAGTGTGGCCTGTACGTTCTGGACAACCTTTTCATTGCTTAAATGCTAATGCAGTCTGCCAATTCTTTTACTTTTGTAGTTTGGTTTTTGTTTTATTTCTTAGCGGGATGGCTCAGTGCTCTCCCATAGTTGGGTACGAAGTACTCGAAATTGTTAAACATTTTTTCTAAACACAGACTTAACATCTTGCATGGGTCGCGTCACTGCAGCACGAGATGGCGATAAGCCCTCCCATAGTAGAGTACTAAGTACCTAAAATTGTTAACCACTTTTTCTAAACACATAGTCAAGGGACGGCTTCATGCTCTCCTATAGTTGAGTACCAAGTACTCGAAATTGTTAAACATTTTTCCCTTAACACAATTTTAGCGGGACGGCTCAGTGCTCTCCCATAGTGGAGTACAACTACTCGAAATTGTTGTTAAACCTTTTTTTTTTCTAAACACACTTCGTAGAAGCGTTTTAGCTGTGGACGGCTCAATGCTCTCCCATGGTTGAGTACGAAGTACTCTAAATCGTTGAAAGTTTTTCTAAACACATGCTTAGCCGTCAAACCCACACATGGTTTAGGGACAGCTTACTGATATTCCATAGTTGAGTACCAAGTACAGGAAATCGTTAAGCATTTTTTTCTCAACACAGACGCGTAATAAATGCATCTTCATGTTTTATTTGTTTGTTGTTCGTTTACTATGTAATGTACATTTGTAAACATATTTTTTTGATACAACGTTTAGTGTCTCTCTGCATAATGTGTTCCGTCACGATGTTCTGTTGCATTGTAATTCATGTTTACTGTTCGTCAGAAATAATTTCTCTAAATAATTTCTCTAAACACAGGCGCTGCCTTTAATAATGAACAGCATATAGCTCTCCCATGCTAGAGTACATCGTACTCTAAATCGTCGAACATTTGTTCTAAATAGCCATCAACTATTTGTATTCGATACTGCTACAGCGTATTCCTCTCGCATAGTAGAGTAAATGGTACTGTATGTCGTCGGTCACTTGTTTCCACAGTATGTTTCCCCAAAGTCAGAAGATAGTAGAGTACCAAGTACTCTTCTAAAACGTTATAGACTTTTTTCTCTAAATACACACAAGCAAAGGCGTTTGTAGAATATAGCAGTGGCTCAGCTCGGCTATGCTTGAATACGTGTAGCCTAAGCTAACGGGCCACCGCGAATTCAACGCTTAACGCGTTGCACTAACTACCGACATGAATTCTTCCATTTGCCCCAGTATTTCCCACACGCCGCGCACATATCCGAACGGATTTCTCCCGAAGTCCGTCTAGAAGGTCCGAGTCGCTATGGCGCTTTCGCCAAGTTTCACCGTACAGCCCAGTCATTCGGCCTCCTGGCGACACTGTTTAGCTAGACGTTCTTCCGTTTGCTCCGGTGTCTCCACCGCCCGTTGAGTCTTCTGTTTGTTCTGCCTACGCTCAACCGCTATTTGCCAGGCAACTACTTCGGGTTCCGGTGAGTTCGGCTCCTCTACTCTTGTACTCAGCTCCCGACCGGCAGGTCGCAGGGTCGATTCCCGGCAAAGAACCGCAGAAGGTCGAAATTTCCGGAGCCCTCCACTACGGCGTTTCTCATCAGCATATGATTGTTTCGGGAAGTAAAATCCAACATTTAAATAAATAAATAACTAAATAAATAAAAAAAAATAAATAAATACTGACTTAATTATTCCTACGTTCAATCAATCAATCAAGCTTCTCTGCTTTTCTGCAACGCCAAGCTGCAGTTTTGCTCTCCTTCCTTATGGCTACGCCATACTAGCAAAAACCCAGCTATATGTATGTGGCGCCTCGAAATTCACAAGCCACGGGGTACGAGCACGATTCGTCTGGCGCTGCTGTTGCATCGCTCCTGTAGAATGCGCAGACCAGCGCAGCGCGCACAGTCGCCGCTCACTGCGCACGAACAGTACATCTCTTGTACGTGTTACGCGAAACCGCTTTCATTGGCCTGTTTAACTAATGCTACAAAGACTGCTCGAGTAGAAGTGACGTTTAGAAACTCGTCAATACACCATCACCTTACTCCAGGAACCATTGCAAACAGTTCAATAACAAAAGAGTTCTGCTAACACGCTAAATGAGTTTAATGGCGATAATATCCTTGCGTTGGTTCTGCTCAACATGTGTGCTTCTGTTACAGGTTTCCTCAAGAAGCCTCGAAGTCATGACAAACATTATTGGAGAGCAAGCCACCAATAATAATTAATACTTAGTATATTTTTTTCATAAACTGCGACCATTTATATTTTTATTTTATATTTAGCATGTCAATAACGTCTACATGAACATCTGTATATACTAACCCCAATTCGTTTATATATTTTGCAACAAATAAATATTTTAAAAAAGAACGAAAGCACTTCAACTCGCATTCAGTATCACGCGAGAAATCCATATTTTGAGGTACACCCCAAGCAAATGTGGGCCTCACATCTGCTGCCAAGGCATAGCTAGGGAGAGCTTCCACTTCGGAATTTTCGAAGTGAAGGAGCTAATGGCGCAGTTCAATCAGCAGGAGGGTGGCGTGACTGCCCTTACTGCACATGCACAGCAGCTGGCCCAAGCACTGCCAGAACGCACTCACTGGCTAGCACGTTCCGGACTACGTAAGCGGCTGGGTCAGACGCGGTGGCCTCTACCCTTTCCAAGCAATGTAGAAGGTTGAGTCAACGTGGTTTGAATGCAACGAATACAACAAAGGCAACGTTAAACAGTAAAATATAACATTGCGCCGACGTTTCTAACATTACTTTTCTATAACACAATGTTTTAATGTTGTAGCAACATTCAAATAATCACGTCCTAACATGATGTTTTTACTGAGGCAACAACATTCAAATTATCATGTTGCCTTAACGCGATGGTTTTGTTGCCTTATCATGTTGCCTTAACGCGATGTGGCAACAACAATCAATTAATCACAATGCATCAACATTATATATAGATATCAAGCCCATGTTTAACAGCAAACGTAGAGACAACATGGAGAACATAATCACTAAAGTCTCCAATAACACACATCGCAAATTTTTCAATTTCCAGTACTCATATAATGATGGCTGACAGTGGCTAGTTAGTGTGGTTGAGTCAGCAATAGAAGAAGCACAAACAATACGAACGATTCAGCCTATGTTCTTCGCACACTAATCCTTCTATGAATCTAATTTCTTTATGTAGCTGCACCTTGTGTTTTTGTTTATATATTTGTTTGATAATACACAATTCCCGTGGAGCAGGAAACAAAAAACAATATTATGAGTCATTTGACTAGGCTTTTATAGCTGCACACTATACATTCTTCACACAGTGTGACTGTAATGGCAAAAAAATAAAAGAAACACAAGAACACAATCACATGGTGGAGAACATTTTGTTGCCTCTTCATGTCTGTAGCTAGACACACTAGACATACTGCATTCATATGGGAGAAAGAGATGTGCAAGGGCAAGCCTTTTGGAACCCCCGTTGAAGGGGTTCAGACCTTAAATTTTCAGGCTACAAAAAGCTTGCTGTAGGCAGGCTTCATCTGTACATGTACGCATGCAGGCTTGAAGAATACGAATTACTTGTATATTTAAATTATTACTGTGTGGTTGTAAAAATGGCATAGGGAACTTTTACATTATGAAGTGAGCAAGCAGTTGTGAAATCAAACTGCCTGAATTATGATGCATCATCACAATAGTGTTTTAAAGAGTTGTTTCAAATTAAACACACAATAAACAGATCTACTAAAATGGAACCTATATGCTTGCATGATGCATGGCAACAGCCACCATTGGCAACAGCCGCGATTGGCAAGAATGGAAGTGGAACCAATAGAAACCATGGAGCTAGAAAATCTGCTGTTTCACAGAGCCCTTACTTTTGGGTAACATAAAAAGCAATGCAATGATTTGAAAAGATACAAACAGGAAAATTTGTGACTGGATATAGTAATAAAGTAAAATCACGGTTGAGAGAGAGATATGGTATAAAGGAAGGCAGGAAGGTTTACCGGAAATTAAGTATTTGGTTCGCTACCCTGCACTGAGAAGGGGGGATGGGAGACAGAAAAGTAAGAAAAACAGAATGAGAGAAAAAATGAGAGTGGGAGGAAGTGAAAACACACACACACTAGAATGTCACAAACGTTCGACAAGGCGGGTTGATCGCAGAAACTTCGGGAGAACGGTTGAACTCACAATAAATATATGCACATGCTGAGCTTTCGGACAAAAAAGGGTGCCCATTCTGGTTCGAAATTGCCTTGGCAATTGCTTGCAGTACTCAAGTATCTGATGGTATCTGTGACTGATAAAAATCCGATAGAGCAGCTATTTCAGGCGCTCTGCACTTACACCTTTGTCGGGAACTCGAATCGTCAAGAAAGCGTTTCGTGTCTTTTTAGAACTCTGTGTAAGTAAATATCAGCCAAAAGTTGAACAATGGTAAAAAGTATGTTAATCTGCTACTGCCAGAGTTATCATTCACAGCACACACTGCAAACACAAGGCCTGCAGAACACACTGTCTGCAAGCAAATATAAACATGAAATTGCACCGCTATGAAAGGCCACACTAATACACAAGGATGATCACTCACAGTGCAAACAGGAGACAACAACGTGGAGAAAGCAGGCCTGCTGAACACACTTTGTTGTTGGTAAGAAAACCTAAACTACAAATTACAGTATCGTGAAAGGGCACAGTAATCTGCCCGCAATATCACCCACAGCAAATCTGAGAGACGCCAACAAGGAGATGCCAAGCCTGCACAACACACTATGCAGAACACAAATAACACCAGACCACTGCAGTCCCCTTGCCATTTGTCCAAGGCCTGGCTTCAGCTTCACTTTGACTGTAAGGCTTATGTTAGCTTGAGCGAATGCACCAACCGATTGTGATTCCCTTACTCGAGTAGGTCAAGCGAGAAGACACACAGCTGAGGCGAAGCTGCTAATGAGGTATCATTCTTTCTTCCCATGACTCTATGCAGATTTATATGTAGTGATGTAGAAGTATCACCCAGTTTATGCAGCTGTCTGGACAAATGATGCATTTGGTCAGCGGCAGTGTTATCCTCGTTCGTCACAACACAAGCGGGTGAGGCACATGTAACAGGTGTGCTGCTTTCTACTTGGCATGTCACAGTGCACTTCTCTGGCCATTACTGATCTGGCCATTACTGGTCCCACAACAACGCTTTTTTTCCTATGGCGCTCGTTCGCGTGAACGGTTGCAGTTTTAACGGAGTTTTCTTTCTTCAGTAAAGGCATCTCCCTTGCATTCTCTCTGTAGTAGTTCCTTATTCACTTAATTTTTTTTCTACTAAGTCTTCTACTGCACTGCAGGGTAGGTTTTTTAAGTAGCATGTTTGTGGTCAACAGAGTAGGCATGGTAGCATGAGAGCAGTTAGACGAGTTGCCCTTTCTGATCCAGCGTGGTATATATCTGTGATGTGTGATCCACAATGCATAGGTGCAGCTCACGAACAACTTCCAATGCTTCCTTGACTGAACGCTTAGCTGCGTTTACCACATTGTCAACTATTTAGTTAGACTGAGTTGAGGTGGAAGTCGTGTGAGCTGCCACTGCTTTGGTGAACTTGGCGAACTCTGTACATTACAATTGTGGACTATTGTCGCTAGTTCACACAAATGTGGATTCATACCTGGGGAGGTCTGTTGTCTGATCATCTTGTCGCGCTGCTGCTCATTGTTACATTTTGCGCTTCTAAGATTGAGACAGTGGGGAAGAGCCGAGACCTTATTCAGCTTGCCGCTTTATGCAGCGAAGGGTATAGCGGGTATACGCTTGGTTGCGTGTCGGCTAGAGTGTGCATAAAGTGTCTATTTCTGGTTGTGGAGTCACCTCAGTTCGAGGACTGAAATCTTAAGCTGTTGTAGATAAGGGCAACATGTACACTGGTTACGGAAAGTTGGAGGATCGCAGCCCGTTCGATAGATTCAGTTCCTTGACTTGCAACGGCGAAATAAAGCTGAAATCACTCTATGAACAGCATCCAGTTCACCCACAAATTGCCGATCATGCACTTGCACGCTCAGATGTCTCTGCTGGGAACGATATTTTGTGTAGGAAGATCCGCGTCAAGTGAGCTCGCTGATGATGCTTAACTGTTGCATGGAGGTACTCTGCTTTTGGCAAGGACTGATGCAACGCGCATTTTACGTTCATTTCGTTAATTAAAACGTAGTTCACGCATTAGAGAAATGCACCGTGGACTACACCAAACCCTCCGAAGCAGCCACAACTACAGGAGCAAACTTTGCCGTCAAAACTGGTGGCAGTCTGGCGACAACCATTCCAATGTCTAACCATTGGCGTTATGAGACGCCAAACAGAACCGTGCCAAATAATAGAGGGTTCCGCCACGGTTCCTAGATCAATTGTTAACAATGTGAAATTTTAGTTTATATAGAGTCGGCGTGGCTGCATTTATCGAGCTTTGTGTTCTGCAGTACCCTCTCCTGTACGTGTACAACTAAGCAACGCGTTCGGCGGCAATGGCTTTGACCTGACCACTTCTCACGCTGCATGATCGGGTAAGTAGCGGGGTCTGTCACGAAGACCGTTTGCATTCTTCTCTTTTGTAGCCCTTTTTGCTATCGCAAGTTTTGTCGCACTAATTGTGACGTAAGTCACGTTCACTGCCGATGTCACACGGGCACTTTCGATCATGATCTGGATCCCGAATCGCACTTTGACTCTCAATTCGGCCAAACTCGATCCAGATTAACACATTGTTTCTAGTTGCCCATCTCTTTAAGCCCGTTTACAATAAAAAAGTGCAACTTGTAATGCTGCTGGAAAATACGTGTGCAGTTGCTGCTGGCAATCAGCCTCCATGGCCTCTTTTTGTGTCCGGACTGCACAAATGGCCCAGAAAATGCAAGCTCTTTCTTCTTTTCACTGTCGGCGCTCTTCTAAAGTTGTCCATAGCTTACCCATGCGGAAACTCTCAGTGGAAACTGATGCACCCGTGCTCGGCGCCACGGCTGCAATTAGTTGGAGGACATCACTCACACAGCAGTGAAAAGCAAGCATGCTTGGGTACGATACTGAGAGCAACGTAACTCGTTGCCCAGCCAATAGAAACCACTCGTGGCACCAATGTCGAAGGGTTGTTGGTTTCTCTTAGCTACATGCCACTTTCGGTGTAAAACAGCCCTGCAACGCGCACCTACTTCGCCTGGCTGTAAATCCGCATTCCTCAATTATGCTCGCCCCATAAAAATTGCGGCCAGCCAACGGTGAATACAGGAACGATGTTGCGTTTCTCTCAAGTCGGACAGTCGTGTTGACTACTCTATACTCGGCGACAAATTCTCTTGACGTTGAAGCGAAGGCTACAAATCCCAATCACAGGCATCCATACGCGAAGGAATGTAGTTGCACAACAGCGCTCATATCTTCACCGTCAGATATAGGAGTCCCCCTTTTATTTTCTACGTGAAGCTATTTGAGACAGGACGCAGCTCCCGCCTATACTATAGTCATATTTACTCTAACTTATTTGTTGTGACTTTGCGGTTGGGAATACGCGAGAAAGTTCCGCCGTTTTACGTGCACCTCAAACGCTAAATGGCACCTGCGTTTACATAAAACGCTGATGGTGCGTCCCTATCACTTTCCGTAGCATTACGAGACGTGCGCCGAAACGGACTGCTTCGGGAAGTGCTACATGTGCAGAAAGAAGCTCCACCTCCGTAGCTTTCCCTTCAGTGCCAAGACAAGTTGTTGCCCTGTATAACATGCCCTGTATAGGCAATCCTAGCCCTAGCTGGGTGTCTATTCAGTGGCACCCGCATGTCTGTCACGACAAATTTTCTGATCCTGCTCTCATCATATGCTACTGAATCTAGTACAAGTACACTTACGGCCACTGGGGTCTCTTTAAGTGGATATGGTAGGGTCAATAGTATATGTCAGCTATAACATAATATTTTATAAACTGCTGCAACTATTCAGACAACAATTTACAGGCTCACAAATAATGCCATTATCAGGTGACAAACGTTTGATGCCTAAATATTGCTTATTCTTCCTATGACGCACTCACAAATTTTAAAATGGGTTGACTTATTCAATATATCTTTTTCTTGCAACTACCGGAAGGAACGTAATGATGTTCAGCCGTGTAATTTAGAGACGCATAGCTTATATTCAAAATAAGAAAAAAGTGAAGATTCTTTCTGAAGTTCTTGTGAAAAAAAATATATCTTTACTGCATTCACAAAGCCACAGAGGGTACGTATTGCTGTGTGATGTTTTTAAAGATTAACGTACTGTTTACAAAATCGATAATTTTTTTAGTTTGGATTGTTTCCAACTTACTGTAACTTATGCATACAACGTTTCATCAAAATTGAATCGATACTTCTTTTTCTATGTTCATTAGGTTTGAAAATTTCATAAAAGCGCTATCTCAGAAAAAAACTGAAGATTTACGCACGCATACTGTTTACGCCAGAAGGCGCGCGGTTCAATTTGGCGTTGCATTTAGACTACTCAGAGCGGCCGCTCGACGTCGGGCTTCCACAGGCTTGTTCTTTTCAGTTTCAGTTCAGTTTCAGTTTTATTGAGCATTTTCTTCACAGAGTTGCGAAAAAGAAAACGCAAGGATAGGAGCAAAAAGCTGCTATATTAGCAGCTTGACGAGGCTCCTACCCCTTTTCACTTGGCAATACAAAATCAGCAGAGCACAAAACATGAAAAAACAATTTGACGTCGATTTTCAAAACTTCAATAAATAAAAAGAAAATGCATCAAAATTACATCAGTTTGAGGTTTACATAAAATAAGCAAACCACATAGAGAGAAAAACAACAAAAAACAAAAGAAAACAGCGTGCGGCCAATCATGAAACAATGCACACGTTGCTAAACGGCTACCAAAGCATTACAAAATGATTATACAACGTTTACAACACTGGGTATGCGAAAAGCACGAGTTTTAATGCACAAGGGAAACACTGACGAGTGAAATGTTGTATGTTTTACTCGTAAAAAAAGCAACGAAAAAAAATGTCAAAGAAAGCAAACATTATACGATGCCATGTTACACAAGCACTATTATAGGGTGTTTCTTTTACATATAGTACTGTAGCCGGACAACTAGAAGATGCTAAACTACACGGCGCCATTTTGGATGAGAAGGTTCTTAAGTTGTTTTTTATGTATATTAAAGATGTCGATGTTTTTATTTTCAAACAAGTTAAAACAAGCTGGAATACAGTGTTCAAGTCTTCTCAAACCGTGATTAGTTCGCGAATAAGGAACAAACCAGGAAGGCCTTTTCCGAATGTCATAATAGGATTGTGTATTTTTCCTGAGGTTACACAGTTTAAGAAAACAAGCATTGTTTGATAGCAAGCTTTGTTTGTATTTCATAATAAGGTTGAAACTGTGTATGTGATCGATCGGTAAAATCTTATATTCTCTGAATAAATGACTTGTATGTGCGTCGTATGGTACGTTTGCAATATGACGAATCGCTTTTTTCTGCAGTAAAAATATTTTGTTCCGATTCGCTTTAGATGTATCTGCCCACACTAGACTACAATAGTTTTCACAGCACAGTGAAGTTTACAGGGAAAGTTGTTAGGAGATCACAACATTGGTCAAATGCGGAGCCCACCAGCCACCACCGCCGTCACCGCTGCCGGTGTCCGTAACTAGTATTGCAATAAATAATCAAAAGACTCAGCAAATGAAAAACACCAACGACACAATAGCATTCGAATTCGAGTGCAGTGCGTGCCAGCCCAGTGTTTTATCACTTAACCATGCCAATGTTTGAAACTCGTTTCGAAACTGGTCTTAGAGAGGCTTGATGTCGGCAAAGGAATCGCGTTGTCAGGAATAATAAAGCGTTTTAGAACATCAAAGGAAGAGCCAGGCGTCACACAATTCGAATTGCGTAATGGGTAGGTCGTCCAATGCTTCAACCTATTGGGTCACCCAATGGTCCAACCTATAACCTATTTACTTTGGCGCACATCTGCTTCAGGCATAATTCTTTATCGTCGTCAGCCATTGCAGAAAAGTATTCCACAACATTCTTAGCATGTGTGTAGCGGATACCATGCTTCACTGGAGAGTCACAAAAAATAGCATAGTGATTGCGGGCCTACTACATCAATATTATCATTATTTATAGCGTAGTGGGCACCCAGAAAGGGACATCAGCTGCCCAAAAAGAGCTTTTAAAAGACGCTGAAAGGCCGCTCTTCCAGCTTTCGCTGTGACTCTGCTGGGCGTGCCGCGCAGGCCAGGCGTTTTTTTTTTCGGTATTAGAACTGCACATTTCTTTGGGGGGTTCACCCTGTCATGTGACTCAAATATGATTATCGACGTTTGTCGTCGGAATGAAGATGTGATCACTAATCATCAACGCGGGTGTGTTCAGTTTAACAGTTCCCTTATAACCTACCCTTATAACAAATGGATCACCCATGTTTTCGTTATATATATATATATATATATATATATATATATATATATATATATATATATATATATATATATATATATATATATATATATGGCCTACGGCTGTGCATTGTAGCAAACCAGGTACTACTGTAAGTTATCTTTTCTCTCTTTTTGCTTTTCACACACACACACACACACACACACACACACACACACATATCTGTGCGGTGATGCGTAGGCAATAGTCCCATGGAGATCCGAGAATATTGATACGGAATAACCAACAAAAAAATGAAACAAAATGATATCAAATACATGTCCTCCATGCTAATCTGCTCTTGGGAAGTTTTATTGTGGGTTAGTAAGAAAACATGTGCAAACGAGGTACCTCACCTCGCTCAAAATTAGGAATGGCTGGCCATTGTTTAGGTGCGAAGTAAGATCGCTGAGCCACCTTGCACCGTTTACCACTTTGGCATGCGAATAAAAAGCGTTTCAGAAAAAAGACTTGAATTGAATCGACTTTATTTCTTCTGTTTATAACAGAAAGGAAGCAGAAGCTAAAGGCCAAGTGGCCTGACAATGGCTTCTGCTTCCTACGACAGTTCGGCACGCAGACAATACATAGCGCAAGTCAATAGAAAGTATACTGTACCGACATATTGCACTGTATAGTCACGAAATTAAAAGAACATGTGTACAAAAAGTGGAAAAGCGAGAATAAACACGTTATGTCTGCAAAGAAACAACAACAAAAATGTTACTGATAGGTGATTTTGCCCAAGTCAACAACTAAAATTTGCAATTAAGACACGGAACTGGAAAATACATACAGCAGCTTCGTCAGACAATCTCAATATATTGTGAAATGGGCAATGTTTTAAATGATTCACTTGACGCTTGAAATTCATGTATTCTATTGAGTAGTGAAGGTGCTTGGTAACCTTAACTGTTTGCCATAATTTGTTCTTATTTTTGGTGTTTTCAGATAATGTTGCCGAAAGCTGTAACGCGGGTTTGTGAGTGCATCCGTAATATAGTGTGTCCTGTTTTGTTTGATATGTTGCATTAACCTGTAATAGTACACCTGATTCGCCTTTAACATAGAGTACTTGATAAAAAAAGGCTCTGTTTTAAAATTTTGTAAAGGTCCATGGTAACCCTCAAACGCCTGTAGGACTCTTTTTTGTAGCACAATCAGCTTACTATAGTTTTTTTGTGTGGTCATGCCCCAGATTATTATGCGGCATGCTAGTTATGATTGAAATAGTGCGTAATACAACGAAATTTTCAGTCAAGAAGCAACCAGAATACTCAATCTGTATAAGCAGCCAACAGTTTTACCTAATTCTGTCACAATTTTGTCTACATGTGCCAGGCCAGATTTTCCTGAAACCACACTCCTAGAAATTTGTGACATTTAACCTTCTCAATTATTCTTCCATCAAAAACAATAGTCGCGTTACAGTTTCGCGGTTTATTAGTCGGGGCAAACATTATATATTTTGTTTTAGAAGTGTTCATTTGTAATTTGTTCAGCCGTAACCATGAAGAGAGTTGCTTCATATAGTAGTTCACCTTTGTCTCGAGATCTGGCATAGTGGCTGCTTTAAAGAGAATGTTATTATCGTCAGCGTACATAACTCATTGTAGCGACTCGGGCATATCACACAAGTCATTGACATACATGATGAACATCAGAGGTCGAAGTATTTGATCTTGTAGGACACCCGTAATGATTTCCGCGTAAGACGAAACATCATTATTTATGCTGACGTACAGATATTGCTTTGTTAGGTAATTACGCAATAGTTTGAGTTGGTTACCCCGTTTACCATAATTTTCAAGTTTAGCAAATAATAAGTTGTGGCAAAGGGAGTCAAATGCTTCTCTGAAATCAACAAATAGACCTAATGTGTACATTACATTTTCAATATTTGATATAATTTCATGTTTATTATTAAGAGCTCCTTCACAAGATTTCGTTTTCTGAAAACCGTACTGCATGTCACTGATTACATTGTATTTACAAAAAAATGTGTTTTTACAAAAGAACAATAGGGTTGTCAATATTGTTGTTAACATATCGAAAAGCACTTTTTGGCGATTCTAGAAAGGTACGCCCTAAAACGTACAAGAGGTGGTTAATTATAATAACTCGTATGCGTCCGAAAGTGCGAAAATCAAGCGAATTTACCCTGTCGCCAAGAAACTGGTTGCTCGTACGAAATGCTAACCTTGGTGCGTGGACTAATGCTGGAAAAAGTGAAATAAGGAATAAGTTACTTGTTATCCTTGATAAGACCGTTCTCATGTAGTTGATTTGGGTCGGGGTTTTAAGGATAATGTTGCACTGATTATGCTGTATTCAAACGTGTACTGCAATATTTGTGAGCTTTTTAGACTCATAATAGTCCGTATTAGGATACTAGTAATGATACTTCCGGTTTTACGTCCCAAAACCACAATATTGGACCTTAAAAGTGGAGCGCTTCGGAAGCGTTCATTGTGGGCTGTTCGTCAACATGCACTGCCCTACAGCATTTTACCTCCATCGAGATGCGACCGCTGCACCCGGAGTTTAACACGTGACCTACGGCAGAGAAGTGGAGATAAGTAATCATTCCGTATTCAAGATGGTATCATAGACGCGAGCCGGTCTTCTGTTCTGGCTAGTGTGCACGAATCGGAGTTCTGGTAGCCACGATTTTGTTACAGCTTTTGAAACATGTAGTAAAGATGACAAAGTAAAACCAGCAACACTCGCGTCAATTAAAGCTATTGCTATTTTATGCGACCTGGTCGGACGTGCATATATATATTTTGTGATTGAACCCTTTATGAAGCCCCCTACCTTGATGTATTATTTGGATGTGATCATGAAAGAAAATGTAGTACGATTGGCATGAGCAAGTGTGGCAAGCGTGGCTCAGCTTGCACGAAGTGCCTTTTGACACAAATATTGCAGTGTCTGTGCAGCTGAAAGCACAAACAAAAATTGCTGTTTAATATTATGAAGCGCAAAATGAAAAAGCCATATTAGATTTTTTTTATCGCTTGCAAGGCATTCTAGATGAATGTTAAAGGATTCCGCGACTCTCTTATACCCGTACCACACGGGCACGGGAAATAACATTTGGTTGTGAAGGCAATCAGGTCCCGAATGACATTTTTAAATACGATAGTCTTTCTTGGGGACCGTCGACAAAAACATTTTGGTGTATCTGTCTGTATGTACATTTGTCTGTTTGTCCGTCCTTAATGATATCACAAACGGCCAACCCCATTGGCAACACCCCCTAGTATTGCTCGAAATTCAGCATTCACACTTGTGAGATTGTCAATAAAAGCAATAATTGCGCATATCTGAGGTACCTTAAAAACACTTCGATGTTTTGCATGTGTGCCCTTATACTAGAGAAGGCACAGACAAGTAATTTTAAGGACCGTAGCGTTAAACACGCTGAGCTGACAGAGCAACGTGGTGCTCAAAAAGGCAAGTGTTACCAACGCTTTCGGAAACGACACGGTGGTGGCACCTCCCCGTCGCTTTTCGTTATACACCTTATCGCCTCCGAGAATGACACGCACTTTTCTCAGCAGGCGTGCATGCTTTCCTTCGTTTTCGAAGATAACTGGCAGATGGCGCTCGCATCTAACGTGCCTCGATGCGCTCGTTCGCCTCCGCTGCACGCTCGAGGCACTCTGACGCAGCGCCTCCAGAATACCTTTCACCGATTTTCTTGCACAGAACATCACATAAATGTTTTGTTCACTCTCTCCAGACGCTAGACTATCGTCTTTCGGCGTAATTTGCAAAGTAACATGCAGATCCGGGACCATTTTTTTTGTAGCAGAGTTGCTACACTTCCAAAATGAATGACATTTGACTAGGATGATGTCGATCACACCAAGTTCTGTAGTAAGCAATTGTATAGTAGTAATAAAAACATAAACGTGCGTTCACAAGGTACATCTATATTTGAGAAGAAATAAATGTAGAAATTTTGACATTGCACTGCCATTAGATTAAGTTTGTTACTAGGTTTCACGACGTTGCAAGCGACCATGAAGCAACTTACGCCAAAGCTAGTCAAATACACAACGTAAAAAGAAATTGGCGCCTGTCGCATTTATTTTACAGCGTCTAGCAGCTGAAGATAAGTTTTTAAGCCCTTGTTTAGGTGATTTGTGTAAATAAAAGGCGCCAAAAAATTCCTTCCGGCCGAATAAAATGTCCTTTTATATAATTACTTCGTAAGCTGCGCAGTCGAGAGTATGCATTTCTTAGTAGAAGAAGATTAGGTGAGGAATGGCATTTAGGCGATTGCCAATTCGTTCGTCTGTGTGGCATCACGCGAATGGCAATAAATTTGAAGGCATTTGGAGGTAAACGCCATTTCTTCTGCCCGTGTGGCACGGGTGTTACAGTTTAGATACTTTCAGTTTACCATATAGGAGTTGAAAATAATGACAATAACTCGTCTAATTCTTCTTTTTTTCAGACATGCAACTACACTGTTACTATTATAATCACTGTGTCCAAAAGGGCATCGGAATTAGAGCCAAAGTTGGCAAAACGACGAAGAACGGCAGCCGAGAATGGAACGTGACGTAATATGTATGCTTACTGACAAGTACGAGCAAAGATTCTGTCGTTATCCACGAGACGAAAAAACGGACAATAGCGACGCACTGTCGTTGTATGGTAAAATAAAATGAATCAAGTAAGCATGGATTGACAACCTCGGTCTTGAAAACACACTGTGGTGGTCTGCGCTATGAGGGAGAAGGAAAATACTGAAGGAAAATAGCAATTGATGCGACGAAGCTCATCAGGTGATCGACATTAGGTTCAGAATTTTGCTCTGACATGGGAGTAGCCACATCAGCATGATCTTCCAGTTCAACCCATTCGGACTCAATAATGTTTATACTACTGCACCCTAAACATGGATGTTATATCCTGGTATACTTCACTAAAATACTGCTGTGTCTAGAGGTGTTAGAAAATTGACTCTACAAAAAAACGACACTTTGGGAAGTGCAGGCTCTGCGCATAGATGTAGCGTCTCACGCCAGTGCAGAATATTTTCACAAGTACACGTTTTTCCGTAAGTGCATCTTACCAAGCTTGTCCAAATCAGCTGCTTAACGATAGGGAAGCTAAGGAAACGCACCGTCACGCTGCTCTGACTTGACTTCACAGCAAAACGAGAGGTGCGTTGGCGACAGACCACTTGGACAGATGTACCTGGAATAGCAGAAGACGAAACCTTAAGTGTTCCTCACTTAAAACTGTTCAGTTATTTCTATAAATAGATAGTACATACGTTTAGGAGCAAAACAAGATTGATTGTTTTTAAATGTTGTAAAAGACAATTGATTATATATTGATTCCAAATCCGGAATGAAGTGGCGAAGCAATGCATACACTGGTGGTTATATTTGTCGAGGCCTCACTGTTACCACATAGCGCCAAGAATTTTCTCAATACAATTTACGTAAAGAAGAATGAAGCAAGCTTAATTTAAGTATGTCCTCATATCGCTTTGTTTTACACTTGGCAAACAAGCATCGTGAATCTTAAGAACGCGATCCATTTGAAGTAGATACGAAGCCTGTACTTTTCATATTTCCCATTGGTGTACAAATACCGCTAAAGGAGCCCGCGTAGACACTATAGCGCCAGATTATCCTCTAGGTAGTATTGTATAAAACGTTATGGAACACACCATGTGGCCTTAAGCTTACACCCGCAGTAACGTGTGTGCCTTTGCAATGATTGACCAGCGATAAACCCCGAAGTCGTTATGATAGTCGCAAGGTCTGATGGCAGTTGACAATCTATGCGTTTACCGGACAATCTTGAGATATTACATGTTGTCTTGTAGAGCTTGTATACTGGGCTTGTGTGCTTTTAAAGCATGAATGTTATTTTTTACTGCATTTCCAAGGAAATAAAATTATATTAGCTGTATTTCAAAACAGATTTTTTTTTGCTGTGAGGTAGAACAGCTGCTGGTCATGCAAACCGATTGGGTTTATTTCCCACTCGGTTGCGAGATTTTGTAATTCATTTCATTTTTACCTTTCCTCATTTTCGGTCACACACATGTTGGTGATTTTTCTTTCACGACAAACAGTGCCGACGCCAGAATTTCCTCAAGACGAGCTCTTTAATGCTATCGCGTCAATAAGAATGTAGCAGTCATACATTTTACACCTCGATGTAAGCGAGCCTCTGTGCTTGCAATGAAATGCGAACGTTGTACTTCCTGCGAGTGATTTTATAGTTCCCGGACGGTCTACATTACAGCAGGATATACCATGTGAAACACTGCGACACATTACCATTTATGTTACATAATTACTGCGTCGAATACAACAATTTCCTGTGCGAGTGTGTCTCGAGTCATGAAGGTACATTTTATGCTTGCGTATCTTGTACATACGCAAAATGAGTAAGCAAACAAAGAAATAAGATAAACAGAAACAGTTTACACGTTAGACCGACAGGTACTATGTTAATGGTTTTTGGCTTTTGCACAAAGTACAAAAATAGAAGAAACGATAAAGTGGAAAAGATTGCTGATCTAATGAATATCGACATGTACAGACGTCTAGGAGTTGGAGGCCGGTGTTAGGAACACCCCTCCTTAAGTGAAATCAACGAGCGGCGTGGTTTTACACACGCAGCGTTACGTGGCGTTTACCGAAAGGGTTAACGAAGACTTAAATCGTTACACCCACTATTTCTAAACACGAAGGCTTATTCACATTGTCACCGTCATGACAATGCCTCGAAAAAACTTTATTTTGATGTTTCCTACATTTTCTAGTATATTGAAGTGAATGGCAATCACAAAAGCCCCAGCAATGAAAAATGCTAAACGGGAGGCTTTCATTGTAGAGATATATAATAGCCTGGATACTCCAGGTTTATATTAAGCCCATTCGGATAAAGACAGATTAAGGTAATCCAAATTAAGCTAATCAGGATCAAATGTCTTATCTGTTACTTGAAGTTCTATAGCCATTTTAATGACATAGCATAGCCACAATGAGATAATAGATATTACCTGGATTAAACAAACCTAGGTTAAGTTAATTCAGACTTTTGTAACTCTGAACCGGTCATTGGAGTATATTGTTTGCCTAGTCAAATTGATTATAGCGTATGACCACAAAACAGTTTGGATATGTTGGATTAAGCTAATCCACGATAAACTAATTACAAGCAAGCAGATTAGGAGTGAGATTGCCTTGCAATCTGCATGCTATTTATGTTAGGCATACGGTATTATCTTGCCATGTATACCTTGGTACCTAACAACTTGATAAAAGTGCTGTTCAAACATTGTGTGTCATGCGTGACATGGCGCACATGACATGCATGGCATTATTGTCTCAATGACGCTGTTTTTCTCCTATTTTTCTTGTCCTCCGTACGCTGTTTTTATGTTAATAATGTCGTACCAACTCGGCCAAGAAATCACTTTAGATCGTTTGCCTGTTATGACCTACTATTTATGTTTGCCATTTGCTGCTATTATGTCGTACACATCAAGTTAATAAAGCAGGCCTGAGAACTCCATGACGGGTCTTGTGTGTCATGGCCTATATATAACATGCATGACATAGTTTTCGTGTTATGACCAGTCATGTATATTTTCAAGCTCTTATCATACCCCGTTAATTTTGGTGGACATGAATATCACCGAACGGCTGTTGTAGCTCCTCGACTATGTCACGTATTTCGTCACGTACATTAAGGACATGTCAAGATTTTCATGTTGTGAGCAATCGTTAATGTTTTTCACTTGCTCTTGTCATACCAAGTCGATTTTGGCACTCGTCAACCTGATTGGCCGTGAGAAGACGAGATCTACGCAACCAGTGAGATAAACAAACCTATAAATAGGCATGAATTACCTTTCTTTCACAACCAAATGTTTCTTCTGTAATAATTAGTGCCTAATCTATATGTTACCACTATTATGGGCAAGCCCTACGCCTTAAGGCATCCACCAAGCCAAAATATCGCGTGTTTTGCTGAAAGCGATCGCTTTCTGTATGCCAGGCGATTCCATTTGAACCAACTAGATGTCCACAAGAGAAGTGGCTCCACTTTGTTCTGGAGCAACACATCGAGGCATCCTACTCCCTCTCTTAAAAACAAGTGCATACCCCATAAAGTGGACAGGGGGATAGCCGCCGTAGTACTTCCATTGGTAGAGCGTTGGACGCGTCCATCTTAGGTCGCAGGTTTGGTGCATACTCCCGACAAGTTATCTTTTCACCCACTTTTCTTTTTTCAGAACTGTATTTCATTACTTCTGAAAACATACCCTATACTTTCTTTGATGTGGTTGTCTGTCAGTTCTCAATAATAAATTCATGTACGGTCTTACAAAGACCTCATATCGCACAGCCGTTGGAACACATGTGCGATACACCACTATGTATAACATAGCGGTGTAATGCATCACGCAACGAAAACAATAGATAGCGCAGCCTTGTATAACATAGCCATGACTAGTAAGCAGATCAAAGGGGTGGTAGAGGGTAGTGAGGGTGAGAAGGGTAGAAATAAGTAGAAGGCACAGTAACGAATGCTGTGTAAAACATCGTTGGCGCAAACTTGCAAGAAGACAAAAGAAGAGAGTCGGAAAAGCGCCCACTCAGTCAGTTGCGAGTTTGTGCTTTTCCGAGTCTTTTCTTTTCTCTTCTTTCAAGTTTACGCCAACGATGTTTTTCCACAAGTAGAAGGCAAACCATAGTATAGCCGGCAGCGTATAGAATAGTTTTACGTACTGTTGCATTTCAAGTGGCTGTAAAGGACGAAGGGGTGTGTAGTGGAAAGCATAGCTGTGTATAGTACTATAAAGTAAGGGGGTGCTTAAAAATAAGTTAGGTAAAAGAGAAAGGAAAATAGCAGGGAGTAGGCCGAGCATGGTACAGCTTCATGGTGTGGTAAAAAAAAATTAAAGGTGACGAGGAGTCACTAGAAGGTTACAAGGAGGCCGTTGATGTAGAGAGGGTGTACCAACATAGCAAGCCTTGTGTTTAAAGTTTATCAAGGGAAAGAAAAGTGAGGGAAAGAAGGTTGTGTATATTACTATCGAATATAGGACTTTGGTGTATTCTGTATACTGTACGGTGGACGCGCCGCGCAGAGAACACAGGGCCCGGCGCTGAAGCGCCGGCCGACAAGAAGTACGCCGCAGCCCGTAGCCAAGCATAATGTATCATGCATAATGCTATGGCCGAGTATAACACGATCGGCTTTAAGTGTCACCGAAATCAGCATTACGTGCTGGAGGAACAGAAAATAGATTGCTGTGTCATTTTCCATCACGTGCCTTGGTGATGGGGACATTGGCAGTACCATCTGCCATTAGATGCAGCGATGTCATGTTGCCTAACCCCGACCTGGCTGATTGCCAAGGCCACTATTTATAGTCTCAAACCGCTCTGAGTCTCTGAAGGGCAGGCAAAATACTGCGGCACACTTTCTAAAGTTTTCACGTTACATGAACCTGCTTAAATTTCATTTTTCTATCTTTCGTTCACACTCACCCATTGTCGTAAATGGGTGTTGTTTTTGTAATAGTACCACCTGAAGCAAATACCCTTCTTTCAATTGTTTTCCATGTGCTCTTTTGAAACACATAATACGATGGATGCGCTAAGATGGTGACAGCACAAAGGAACAAAAATTAACGAAAAATATTGCTTATCTACCATTCAGGTGTTATATATAAGGGATTGGAGTATTTATACAATATAGGAGTTTGCATGTCGTGAAGTCAATCGAAGGCGAATGCATACCTTTCTTGTAGCAATTTTTTTCCTCGCCTTCGTAAGTTCTAAAGGGCTTACTAGCGCTACCATACACTTTTGGGAACTAGAAGAAGTAAGAGTATTTTTTATTGTTCTCTCCACTTTGCATTTTTGTTTTCTGGTACTGAGGAAGCTCAGATGAACTTTATATAGTTGTGATTGTATTTGTACACTTTGGAGATAATCATCCTGTATGTGAGAATAACCGCATCAAAGAGACGCAGCGGTAATGGTGAATAGTGTTAAGTTTTTATTGCTTACCAAGTGGGGCGTCGAACGAGGAGTGACACACCCGGCGTGCCCTCCATCCCTTAAATTTTTGCGCCATGGCATACAGAGGGGGTGCCTCTTCCGCCATGGGATATTTGAATGGGGTGCCATGGGTGTGCCATGCAAGGGGGTGCCATATTTCAAGGGGGTGCAAGAAGGTGCCATATTCAAGGGGGTGCCATATTTCAAGGGGTGTCATGCAAGGGGGTGCCATATTTCAGGGGGTGCCATATGTCATGGCATACGCCATGGCATATTTAAAGGGGGTGCCTCTTCCAAAACCAGGGAAATGCCCTCCCGCGGCCCCAATTTTTTTCTTCATACGCCCCTGCTTATTGACGTCTATCAGCCTCGGTAAGCATGGGTGTAGAGGGTGCTGAATGGTCAGTAGGGAAGTTCGGTCATTACTGCTTGATGCAACCTTACGTAATGACAAAACATAATGTATTGAAAAAGTGTTGGCCGAAACGATGTGTCAACCGCCTGCTGAAAGGTTCAGCCCCTATTAAACTGCCACGCAAGTTGTTTATTTTTTCCGAAGAAAGCGATCAACGACAGAGAAAATGTGAAGTGCCTAGATAATAAGCAGCCTGTCTTTCTTCAATTTTTCAGAGCAAAGCTGTCTCCAGCTGTATTGAATAGCCTTTTACAGACATTAACACGAATCTCTACATTAAAGATGTTTCTATGGTGTGCATTCTCGAAGTTTTGTATCGTTGTGTGAGATAACTTCGCACCAGTCAAGCACAAAGCTATTCAGTTAAAAAAAAATAAAGCATTGGACAGTGGTTCTATCTGTTTGAATAGGCTAATATAAGTAGAACCTTCCACGTTAATGGGAAAAGGTTAGTTGGTTGTTTGCGCCACTCTAACCTTTCAACCATTGGATAAAATGAACCTTACAAGACGGTCAATGGTGATGTAGAAAAATACGGAATGACTTCCGTAACTTAAGCGGCTGATCTCCTACAATGGCATGTTCATTTGTCACTTTCAGCGACTTTCGCGCTGCATCAGTGCTTATATTATTTGCTAAACTTTTGCGTGCCAATGCTAACATAGTAACAAGAACCACGTGGCCGTCGGGGGCTTAGCACAAATTTTTACCACCTGATGTTCTTTACTGTGCACCTTAATCGAAGCACCCGGCTTTCCTTTGCACTTTCACCTTTCAATCTCCCCTAACCCCCCCCCCCCTAGTGGCCAGCAATCACATTGTGGTAATGATACATGGTGCTTATTGACGCAAAGGCTAAGTGATGGCTGAAGAGTGACAGTATAAATTGCCACGTCCCATTTGTCAAGTTTTGTTATCGCCCCAATACATTACACAACTCTCAGCGCAAACCGCGCCGGCAGTTTTTGAGAAGCTTCAGGGCTGTACTAGATCATTTCGATAAGATCACGCCCACTCCGCGAACTGTACAGAATATTCTATAACCTACGTCACCGCCAGCGATAACGCTAGAACATTCGACGGCAAAACTATAAATCCCAACGCACTTCGCCACTTGTCAGTAGTTTATCGGCGGCCGAAGCTTCGTTCGCCGCTATCAGTGCAAGCCTGCTACAGTGATCCGACTCTCCGTTTACCGGGCACAGGTTCGCCCATATGAACAATTTAATCTTCAACGTACTCTCTGCTTCTTTGTCAACTCGACGTCACGACCCCGTGACAATATATATATATGAAAAGAAGTGTATACCTAAGGGTTCGCTTTTCCGTGTTTTTACACAAAATATTGAGATCTAACACACAATAAGGCCAAGGAAAGTCAAATGGAGCGGACGGGCACGGGAGAGGTTGTAGAGGGCTGGCGGGAAGAAATGTCCAACGTTTTCGGTGCTGACATGACGAACAGGAAGTTACATACTAGGAAACACTAGTAGCGAGGCCAGGCCAGAAGCAGCGAGTCTTGATGCGATTGTAGGTTTCATGGAAACCCAAGTGGCCAGCCGTCAGGTCGTCATGAAAGGCTTCTACAACTTGGAGTCGAAGTGAACGAGTTATGACCGGGAACTATCGGCTACCGAGAGAATGGTAATTAGCCGAAGGAGTGCCCCATCATGAAGTTTGAAACGCATGAGTTGCCGTCGTAAACGGCTGTTGGGAGCATGGGAGAAGCCGGTGAGCCGATCAATGATTGTACGGAAGTATGTGTCTGCACGTTCGAGCGAGGTGAAGTCTGCGGATCGAAGGAGGTCATCCGGTGCAGTGATCTCAACAGGATTAAGACTGGTAATCTGCGTGGTCTCTTGGCTGGGAGGTGCTGCGTAGCAGATAGATGCGTCAGGATTTTGCAACAGTGGACAGCGTGAGAATGCGTCGGCATCTAAGTGTTTTCAACCTGACCAGTTTGTGACGCTCTAGTTATACTCTTGCAGTCAGCGCACCGAACCACCGAGGCGTCCTGACAAGTTCTTTAAGCAGGACAACCAACAGAGCGCATGATGACCCGTGGCGATCGTGAATCGGCGGCCATAAAATTAGGGGCGAAATTTTTGCACGAACCACACGATAGCCGGACATTCTTGTTCAGTGATGCTGTAATTCTGTTCCGTTGGAGTGAGAGTACGGCTCGCGTCAGCCACAACTTGCTCTTGCGAAGCCTGGTAACGCTGCAGCAGGACAGCGCCAAATCGTTGCCCACTTTCTTCAGCGTGTAATATAGTTTGGACAGTGTGATCAAAATGACAAGAAACTGGCCTGACGTGAGGCATCGTTTCAGGGCCTGGAAAGCAGCTTCACAGTCGTCTGTCCAAATAAATGATGCACTTGTGGTCAGGAGGTTTTGAAGAGGAGTCGCGATACTGGTGAAATCACAGACAAACCAGTGGAAGTAAGAGGCTAAGCTGAGGAAGCTGCGAAGGTCTTTTAGCGAGGTTGGCTTAGGAAAGTGCAACACAGCGGCCACCTTGTCTGGATCAGGTTCAATGCCAAGCTTGCTGACAACGTGGCCTAACACTTTGATGCTGCGGCTCGCAAACAGACACTTCTTGGTATTTAGCTGTAGACCAGCTTTGGCTAGACATGTGAGCACCTCGTCTAGACGTTCTAGGTGTTGCGAGAAGCTGGATGAAAAGATGACGATGTCGTCCTGGTAACTAAGACAGGTCTTTTATTTTAGGTCCCACAGCACCGTATCGATCATTCGCTCAAATGTGGCTAGGGCATTACACAGCCCGAAAGGCATCAGGAATTCGAAAAGGCCATCAGGAGTAGCATTTGCTGTCTTCTCTTAATCAGGCTAATGCATCGGGATCTGCCCATAGCCAGATTGTAGGTGGAGGCTTGAAAAGTATTCTGCGCCCTGTAAGGTGACAAGGGCATCGTCAATTAGGGGCACAGAATATACACCCTTTCTGGCAATTTTGTTTAGTACTCTGTAGTCAACGCAAAGTTGCACTGACCTGTCATTTTTAGATGCGGAAGCATCTTATACTCGCGCCTTGTAGTGCGCCGTCCGCACCGCTTCTCGAACATTCGACAGCTGACGCGCGCGCATGCGCCGTCGCGCCGTCGCCCACTCTTCCACCATCTGTGCATCCCTTCCTCCTCTACACACCACGCGCGCTTCACTCCTCCACCATCTGTGCACCCTTCCTCCTCTACACACCGCGTTCGACATCTACAATTCTCCTGATTCTCCAGTGGACGCGCATGTGGCGTCGCGCTTCGAGAACATTCAACAGCTAACAGTTGATGCGCCGTGGCGCTGTATATATACTCAAGGTCGGCGCTCGCTCGCTCAGTTGCCGCTCGTCGGTTGGTTTGTACGGCGCGTCGACGTCCAAGATCGCGGTGAAATGGATTCCAACGAATCCACAAACACAATGATCGACGTCCCTTCGACCAGCGCCGCCCTTTCGCATACGTGTGTACGTGTTCACTCATTTAACATCCCCTCCTACAACCACGTTAATCAATTTAGCCATCGACCCAAGTAAGTCGCAATTTAACACCCCATTTCACAACCACGTTAACCAATTTAGCCATCGACCCAAGTAAGTCGCACTTTAACACCCCGTTAACCAATTATATCCTCCGCATCCTCCTCAGTGTTCCCCCGAGGGAAGCTGCGGGCAATTTTTAACTAGGACAACAGGAGAAAACCAAGGGCTTGCTGAAGGCCTCATAAAGTTACGTCCAAGCATGTCATTAACATGTCTTTCGATAACCTTGCGTTCTGAAGACGACACACGGTAAGGGCGACGGCGAATGATACGAGACTAGTCTGTAGCAATGCGATGAGTGGCCGCCGTAATTTAACCAAAGCCATCCGAACAAACGTCAAAACAAGTCTGGCGTTTCGATAAAAGGGCCATTAAGTAATTAGTTTGCGTTGGAGTAAGATATTGCCACGAGGTCTTGACGTGACCAAAGACTGTAGACTGTGTTGGGATATAACTGTTTATTTGAGCGAATCTGTGCCTGGTAAACGAAAAGTCTGATTACACTAGCAGTCTTGCACAGATAGCAGTGAACGGAGCGTCGGCTGTCGATCAACTACTGACAAGCGATGAAGTGCGTCGGCAGTTATACTCTTGCCATCAAATGTTCTAGCTTTATCGCTGGCGTTGACGTAGGTTCCAGAATATTCTGTGCAGTTCGCAGAGTGAGCGTGATCTTATCAAAATGGTCTACTACACTCCTGAAGCTTCTCAAAAATTGGAGGCGCGGTTTGCACTGAGAGTTGTGTAGTGTATTGGGGCGATAACAAAACTTGAGAAATGAAACGTGGCACTGCCCCCTCTGGAAAAGGCATCGTCCCGATGCTTAAACCATAGATGAAGGTACAAAAATAATGCAAGAAAGTACAATAAATAAATTACGATCCAGCAATGATACAAAAACCACTGTTTTAGTTTGTTAACGCGCATCAAACGGCTCCAGGCTCGCGACATCGACGACTTTTGGTCGCGATCAGCGTCGTTGAGAGTTCGTGATTCCGTCGGGGACAACCTCGTAATCAAGTGGGCCGAGACGTAGAACCACCCTGCACGGTCCGAAGTACCGTCGCAGGAGCTTTTCACTTAGTCCACGCCGGCGTATCGGCGTCCACTCCCAAACACGTTCACCGGGCTGGTATTCCACGAAGCGTCGTCGGAGATTGCAACGGCGGCTGTCGGTCGTTTGTTGATTCTTTATACGGAGACGTGCAAGTTGTCGGGCTTTTTCGGCGCGTTGAAGGTCACCATTTGTTGACGTCTCCTCCCATTTTACGCCACTGCGACGCTACGGCGCCAACGGAGGTGCACACGGAGTTTCAATCTGTCTTGCGAAGCTATTGTGCGTAAATGGGAAGGCGACGAGCTTCTTCGGCGATGATGATTGATTGATATGTGGGGTTCGACATCTCAAAACCACCGTGTGAGAGACGCCGTAGTGGAGGGCTGCTCCAGAAATTTCGACCAGCTGGGGTTCTTTAACGTGCACCTAAATCTGAGCGCACGGGCCTACAACATTTTCGCCTCCATCGAAAATGCAGCCGCTGCAGCCGGGATTCCATCCCGTGACCTGCGGGTCGGCAGCTGAGTACTTTAGCCGCTACACTGCCACGGCGAGGTAGCTACTTTGGAGAGACAAAGAGTTTCTGCTAGGGAGATTTCTGCTTGGTCGCGATCAGACAGGAAAAATATTGTATCCAGATTATAACGTGAGAGTCGAACATAGAGGAGAAAGAAGAGGCTGTAGCCGGTGATCTCATATAGGGCAGTATTGAATGCGTATGTGGCGAACGGTTAGACATCATCCCAGTTCTTATGATTTGAAGCGATGTACATATAAAGCATATTCACCGATGTTCGAATTGTTCGCTCAGTGAGACCATACGTCTGCGGGTGATAGCGCCGAGTGTCTGAGCTCTGAGCCACACATACGGAGAAGTTGTTCGACAACGTCTGCCGTGAATTGACGTCCGCGGTCACTTATGATGACGCGGGGAGGCCCATGACGCAGTGTAATGGAATGGAGAAGGAAGGACGACACTTCACCAGCAGTCGCGGATGGCAGGGCAGCCGTCTCGCGGTACCGAGTACATACCACAATTCATCTGTTGGCTTTCGGTGAACGCGAAAAGAGGCCCCACCAGGTCAATGCCAATTTGTCCGAACGGAGAACTGGGATGTGCCACAGGTTGTAGATGTCCGGCCGTAGCTGCTGAGAGATATTTGTGCGCCTGGCATTGCGTACAACTGGCCACGTACAACTCAACTGACTGGTGCATACGTGGCCAGTAGATGCTTTACTGCGTACGATGAAGAGTTCGTGTCGTTTCCACGTGACCTGAAGTGGCGTCATCATGCATGGCGTTTAAAACATATGAACATAGTACCTCTGGAACCACCAGCAGGAAGCGGGCACCGGTGCCTGAGATGGTTTTCTTGTACAGTAAACAATCGCGAACGCAACAGCGGCCTTCCGGGGTCAATGCTTGTGCGATCACGAATTACGGATTCAAGCTCGCTCCCTTCCGCTGCTCAGTTTCGAAAATGGCCTTATCCGAGAACGTTGGTGCCACAGACGCTGTCAGATGATCAAAATTGTGAGCGTCACAAACTGCGTCATCAAGGGGCACCACGAAAGGCAGGGCGCGTTGGCATGTTTCCTGCCGCTCTTGCAATATACCTTGAAGTTCTACTCTAGCAGCCGGAGGGCCCAGCGTGCTAGATGGCCTGACGAATCTCGACGGTTGATAAGCCAGCACAAAGAATGATGATCCGTAACTTCTTGGAAAGGACGACCGTACAGGTATGAGGGGAATCGCTGCACAGCGAAGACGAGTGCGAGACAATTTTGCTCGGTCACAGTGTTATTGCGTTCCGGCTTACTAAATGTACGACTGGCATATGCGATCAGATGTTCCATTTTGTTAAATCGCTGTAGCAGGACCACACCAATGCCAATGCCGCTTGCATTGGTGTGAACTTCAGTCGCCGCAGAAGGATCGAAGTGCCGAAGGATAGGCTGTGACGTGAACAAGAACTTCAGTAGGTTGAAAGAAATTTCACAATAAGGAGTTCATTCCAAACAAGCACCTTGGCGGAGAAGACAGGTCAGGTAAATGGCAACTTCAGTAAAGGCAGCAATAAATCTGCGAAAGTAAGAGCAAAGAACCAAGAAGCTCCGAAGCTTCTTCACCTGGCCAGGTGTTTTAAGAGCTCTAATAACCGCTGTCCTATTCGGGTCGGGCCTGATACCATCCTTGTAGACGAGGTGTCCCAGCACCAGTGTTTGTCGAGCACCGAAACGACACTTCTTCGCATTGAGAACCAAGCAAGCATTTCCAATACAATCCAAAACCTTCTCTACCCGTTCGTTATGCTCAATGAATGTACGCCAGAAGACCACAACGTCGTCAAGATAACACATACAGATGTTCTTTTTCAGGACGCCAAGAATAATGCTCATGAACCTTTCAAATGTAGTGGGCACGTTACATGGGCCAAAGGGCATCATGTTGAATTCATATAGTCTATCCGGAGTAACGAAGGCCGGTCTCTTACTTGTCCATTGGATGCACAGGTATTCACAATCAGGAGGCCATTCTAGAATAGCACCTTGACGGAGAAGACAGGTCAGGAGAATAGGAACATCAGTAAAGGCGGAAATAAATCAGCGAAAGTAAGAGCACAGACCCAAGAAGCTGCGAAGCTCATTTACCTAGCCAGGTGGTTTAAAAGCTCAAATAGCCGCTGTCTTATTCGGGTCAAGCCTAATGCTACTCTTGTTGACAAAGTGTCCCAGTACCTGTGTTTGTCGAGCTCCGAAACGACACTTCTTCGCATTGAGAACCAAGCCAACATTTCCAATGCATTCCAAAACATTCCAATAGTCAGTTTTGCTCTCTTTCTTCTTTTCTTGTCCCTCGTTATTGGCGCTGTTTTTTATGTGAATCATGTTTTACCGACTCGTCCAAGCAACCACGTTAGCTACATTCTAACACCTCATCTATCCGTTCGTTATGCTCACCGAATGTACGCCAGAACACCACAACATCAAGATAACACATAGAGATGTTCCACTTCAGGCTGCCCAGAATGGTGTCCTTGAACCTTTCAAATGTAGCGGGCGTGTTACATAGACCAAAAGGCATCGCGTTGAATTCCTATAGTCCGTCCTGAGTAACGAAGGCCTTCTTTTCTTTGCCCATTGGATGCACAAGTATTTGCTAGAAGCCTGAGCGTAAGTCTATGGAAGAAAAGTAGAATGCTGAATGGAGACAGTCTAGAGCGTCATCAATGTGTAAGAGAGCGTAGACACCTCTATTTGTGATGAAGTTTATACAGTGATAGTCCACACAGAATCTCCAGCTACCATCCTTCTTTTTGACTGGAATCACGGGAACCACCCAAGGAATCGGTGATTCTCGAATGACACCCTTCTGCAGCATATCACGCACTTGTTCGTCAACTATCTTGTGCTTGGACAGCGACACTCGTTAGGGTTTTCGACGAATGGGCTGCGCTGTTCCGTCTTTATGGTGTGGAAGGTCTGAGACGCAGAAATCGAGGGCGCATGGTCATGGGAAAAATAAAATACCACCACGTATTTTAAAAGGGCGTCCTGAAGCACGCGGCGTTTGTCTGTATTAAGTGATCTATCTATCATAGGTGCGATTTCGAATCGGCTCCACAAGTATTGGCTGAGGCCCCACCAGGAGCATCACTTAGAGCAGCCATTGTCATCGAAGAGTATGTTTTGAACATGTCAAGCTTCAGTCCTCCTTGTAGAACCACCGATTCAGCTGAACAGTTTACCGCTCATAGTCCTGTGCGTTCTTGAACGAGTGAAACTAAGCAGCGGGGCACCAATGTCTTCTTCTTAATGGAACTGAGATGAAAGGGCTTCACCAATGCGTCGAACACGCTGTCATCGTCTTCGATGTGTGAAGAGTATACAGCAACACATACTGCAGAGAATGCCGGGAACACGCTATATTCACAGACCCGGGGCGCGCCGTGCTCCCTGTCCAAATTCTCCTACAGTTCTCCAGGGGCAGCATCACATATGTACACCTCTTCATTTCTACAATCAACAGTGGCGCCGAACATTCGAAGGACATCAATCCCCAGGATTATGTCGTGTGAGATCCTTAGAAGAATTGTAAACCCTGTCACAAACCCATTATCACACAGGAACACTTCTGCGGTACAGACACCAAGAGACGCACTGAGTTACCACCAACAGCGCAGAATCTTGTCGCCTTCTCCCACAAAAACGTCACCTTCTGTCCTAAATGATCCTGAAAAGTAGCACTCATAACCGAAACCGTACCACCAGTGTCCACCAAGGCCATCTCACGCACACTATCAACAAAAACTTCTACCTTGTTCTTGATCGTCAACAAAGGCGGAGGTATTTCGTTTTGCAGCAAGTCACCAGTGACCTCACCCCCAATCGGCCATGTTACTTAGTTTTCCTTGTGTGGTGACAATGGGTAGCGCCGGGGCGATGGAAACCGGTGAGATCAAGGTGCTGGAGGTGGCGTAACACTTCGATCAGATGTAGGAGAGTGGTTGCGCCAGTGTCTGCGCCAAAAGCTGGTATCATACCTTGAGTCGGTGTGCCAGTGTCCTAGAAAGACAGCAGGTTTATCAGCCAAGCGTAATCACTGATCATAGAGTGGTATGTGCGAACGATCGCAATACCTCGATATTTGACCAGTCAGACCACAGCTGTTGCACACAGGCCCTGGACAATGTCACCGCTGTTCTTCGAAGTGTTCAGGCTTGCTGGCTCATCTGCGAGCATTCGCGTAAGCCCGAGATTCAATTACATTCGTGGTCGGTGTATGGTAAGAGCGTTCGGAACGAAAATGCTGAGGATACTGTGATCGCTCGTGAAAAGCCGGACTTGACTGCTGAATACACCGAGGCTTTGCAACCTCCGCTGCGTCGATAGATGGATGTTCACAAACCGTAAGCTATGGGGCAGTGGTGTCCTGCGGGAAATAGGATAGAGACGTGGCGGCAGCCTGTTCACGTGTCATTTCTAGATGTCTGAGCAACTCTTCCCGAATGATCTGATGAATGGTTGCTGAAAGGTCAACTGTTGAGGCTGCTTCTATGCTGGCTGCTGAGGTAACATTTGCCAGACGACCAAACTTCGGCGCTATTCTGCGCTGCTTCAGGGTTTCGACCGTACGACAGTGCCGTGCAACGTCAGAAACGTAAGTCAGGCTTTTCCTGCTAATACGGAAGTTGCACACATCTTTTGCAATTCGCTTCAGCATATGGCCCCACCTTGTCCTCTTCCGACATTCTGAAATCGGCATCTCTACGCAGCCTAAAATCTCTTCCGTATACGCAGTGCAGGCCTCATCGGGTAGCTGGGCTTTCCATGCAAGGCTCTGCTCGGTGAGCTTCTTTTTTGCAGCTGAGTTGCCGACACACTTCTTGATTTCCTCAACAAAGCATTTCGATGTTGCCAGAATATCCTCAAAGTTTTCTTACCAGACAAGGGCAGTATCAGTTAGGTAGAAAACCACACGTGATAGTTGGGAGGCAGCATCCCATTTGTTAGTATGGATTAATCGCTTTTATGCTTAAGCCATGTGTCCTCGTCGTCGTTGGCCTTTCCAGGGAAGGTTCGTGGCTCTTTGGAATACGGCCAAGAGCAGCTGGGGGCTGGTTCTCGAGCTTCTGCTTCGTCAGGCATGATGGGCAAGGAAGGAGATAGGCCGACGAGGTGACGACACCAGCGAAATCTGAGGAGTAGGGTTCCCATGGTTGGCTGTTATACCCCAGCACTTTCACCACTATGCTACGTCCTCAGTAGGCGTTGGGGGTTTACTGGTACACAGTTCGAATGACGAGCCGTACAGGAGCAGAATTCAAGAGAGATCTTGCTTGCTTGCTTGATTGATCTTTTCTTTTGTGGCTCCCACCCACTAAGGGAGATTGGCCAGGAAGCCGGTCCGGTGGGTAATGCAAGTCAATACTTTGAGGTTTTCCAGGCTAGGGGAACAGGATTACTTGGTTTTGACTGTGAAAATGGCACAATGGGAAAAACAGAAAGAAAAGAAATTATCGCATTTGTTGAATAACTGAGGTGTAATCGTTATATGAAACTCTTCTGAAGGTTAAATCATTACAGTGTAATAGCTAAATAATAAATGTTAGATTGGCTAGTAAAAATCAAGAGCTGATTAATGGCACAGCAAGGTAATCTTCTTGTGTTACATAGGAATTTGCAGAGAGCGCCGCAGATGTTCCTGTCGCTGTGTCGTAATGAAGTGGCCCAAAAGACCAAATATTAGGAGTAGTAAGTGATATTCCCAGTTTTTAAAATAAATTTCGAAACAATATTTAATTCTTGAAACGGCGACATGTGAGAAGAAAATGGTCGATGTGTTTGGGTTCATTACAGCTTGAGCACAGAAGCGATGGCACCAGATCAGACCTGTTTAAGTAGTATTTAAGAGGAGGTACACAGCAACGTAATTTTGTTATAGAGACTTCCAATTCACGCGTGGGACACCATTTATTATGTTATGCGAAGTGCAGGTGCGAGAAATTTGGATTTGGTATTGTTATTTTTGCTCAGTCTTCAAGAAGGGAAAGTTTTCTGAACCTCACTGCTGTTACATAAGCTGTAAGAGGCATGGTTGGGACAATGAGAAAATCAAGGAATGCTCGTGCGAGGGTGTAAGCCACCACATTCATAAATATACTACGATGGCCTGCCACCCATAATATTCACATTAGACGAATGTTTGTGGGATTAATGATTTAAAAGTTTCTAGTACCGCTAATGCAAACGACGATTATAAAAAGGAACATACGAAATACGAGTCAGTAACTATCACAGCTGTCGATTTAGTCGCAGTAATTTTACGAAGAGATAGTATAACGGCCGTTAATTCCGCTTCAAATATTGGCGTATAATCTGCGAGGCGTAATAAAAATGACCATAATAATGAGAGAGAAAAAATACCAATACCTGCCTTCGCACCATTCCTGGATGCATCTGTTGCAATTACTATATTAGTACCTAATTGAGACAGGTGTTCTTCTAATAAGCCAATCAAATATTTAAAGGGCAAGTGCTTAGCATTCTTTGGGAAGATATCGTCAAATTCTATTTGCACTGGGCCGATTGGTTTCTCAAATGGTGCTATCTCGAATATGTAAGCACTCTCTCTCTCTATTTTTATAATATATATATATATATATATCTATATCAATATTTATATATATATTTATATACATATATATATATAGAGAGGGAGAGAGATAGAAAGAGAGAGAGAGAGAAAACGTAAAATAAGATAGGGTTGATGAAGATTGGCAGACGCGCCGCATCAAAGACTCAAAGAAGCAGTGTGACCTCGCACTACGCAGCGTGCCGCTGCGACTACTCGGCCACGCTCCATGCATTTACCGGCACAATAATGCCGAGTTATATAAATACACCTGTTGCCAAAAGTGGTGCACAGATTCATCATGTTTTCTATCAGGCCCACTCGTAGATTTTCTTTCAATCTAAAACTATTCTTTACAAGCACACAAAAAGTGGTCCGTCTCTTTGCCCATCTGTAATGTAGCACGAACCAAAAAATACAACATTGCGTAAGCCTTGTGTCAGACGCCACTGCATGGCAGGGGACAAAGAGAGGTCACTGCAAGTACCGCACTTTAAAAGGAAGTGAAACACCTGCAAGTTTCGGGTTCTACGTGGTCGACACTTGCAGGACACAAAGGAATAACAACTGTGGCAAATGTTAGTTCACACCTAATCGATGTACATCTGTGTGTTCTTTTTGAGCATCCATCTTTGTGTTTTAACAAAAAGCTGCAAGTATCGAGCTGATTGCGTGTGACATTCCGATGTCTTCCTAACACATACAATGCTTTAGTGTTGCAGCGATTGTGACTTTCTTTATTTTTGGACAAATTAAGGATGACTTTACGACGAGTGCCTTAAAGATCACAATGTTTCAATACCTATAGAATGTAGTTGGAAGCAACGTAGAAGTGTTTGGTGTGCCTCAATATTTATGCAGTTTCTTTTAAGTCTACGAGTAAAATAAATATCATGTAATGAAAGAAACAAGAGATATCGCTTATGCTTTCTTGTCCCAGTAACATCCCAATACCTTGGCAGTTTTGTTTCTGGGAAATATTTCAATAAGTTGGCAGCGTCTCAGAACATTGCCATCTCAGAGCAAGTCTCAGAACATTGGCATCTTTCATACTGGCATCCTAATAATGAACATTGAAATGGACAATTTTAATCAACTTTCGGCTTTCACTATTCGCGTTTTTCTTTGGCAGTATGTATTCCTTGAAAAATGCTGCCTTATGTATGTTTCTTTCACTTCACTTTCACCAACAGGGACCAACACTCTCTGATGTTACCATAAAGTTTGCATGAACATCGGCTGGAAGGGTGATAAAATAACTAGAAACTAAGGCATATGATACACAAAGGTTGCAACATATGTGGCAAGTACATAATATGAAGCTCAATTTAAATGTCGGCCGTACCTATTTCATTAAAACTTACTGGTTTGTTGAAAACTTACAGATCAGTGCCAGATTTAGAGAAGTGTGAACAGAGGTGCTCAATCACACAAACTTTTCTGCGTCGATGTGCTTCTACAATGAAAAGAGGAGGTTGAGGCGACATGTATTTGTAAATAAAATAACGTGATCACTCTGACCAAAGACTGAACGAAAAGCCGCACCTGAAATCGCACAAACTAATTCCGGTTGGCTCACATCGTGCACTATAAGAATTTCACATGGAGAACAGAGTGAACAGGCTACAGATGCATATCGCTTAGCGAAGAGTTGGCGAAGCCACCACAACTGAGCCGACTAGACTAGATACACGATACCATGCATATCCTTTATTCTACCACATGTTAAGGATCTTATGTATCTTCTTGACATACCCGGAAGCTAAAACCTTCATGCAGAGTATTTCTAGGTAGTGCTATTAAAAACATCGCTGATAGTACAGACCTGTGTGTAAGCCATGGACAATGTATGGATGCCTTATTTTGACAACGTCACGATCGCTACGATGTGTCAAAATAACCTCACAATACGATCCTCTTTTTCAATTTGTAGTACTGCCACGCTAACTTCAGACAAGTGACGAAGGAAGCCTATGCTAAAGTAGTAATAATGGGCTACCAATTAGCCGAAATATGTACATTTCTATGTTACATTTCTCTCTCTCTAATGCTCTCTCTTGCACACAAACTAAAACACACACCCACCCACTGCCAAGCAGCTCACACACACCCACACAACAATAGTCGGAGTAAAGTTCTAATTCATCAATTTTTATTCAGGCACCTTCTTTATGAAGGTTTTTGCAAAAAATCCTCATTATACTAAAGAAAAAAATTATTTTCAGTTTTTGCGCACGACCCGTAGGATCTGGCTGCTCGCATCATCTAAACCACTAACCTGCGAAGACTACAATGCGACATGCATCTACTATAGAACGAGGAACCTAACCGACAGCAGCGTCTCCTTGCTCTACCAGGCCGTCTGGAATGAGACACTGTGCGTAAGCTTTGGGACGTAAAAAGCATGAGCTTTTGCATGTCTCCTTGTTGTATTCGTTGTTTTGTATTAAAGCTTGCTTGACCTTCCCGCACAAAATTCACCTTCTGGCAGGGATGAAATATTTGGATTCTCCACCCGTGAATTTCTTATTTTTGCTTGCTTAAGGTCAATTTTACGGTATATTTTGTTTTTGTATATCGAATATTTTTGTTACGGTCAAAATAGGGACTGTGACTATTTATTCATCATATATTGAAAGTACCATTTGCGGTTACAGGTATTATTCTGAAGTTCCAGATTCCTGCGCTGGTACGTCTGCTTGCACATTCTTTTTCGAGCGTACTCGTACCTGTGTTGCCGGAGTTTGGGCATCCAAATTGTGTCTGTGATGGACTGTAGTTTACCTCAAACCAATGTGCGCTTAGAAACATTGCCGACATAACCGAACATAAACTAGGTAGAGCCTAGCAGTGGCCCAGTAACAACATGCATGAACTATAAAAGATCTTGAAACAGCCTAAAAACAACCAGATTAGCCTTCGGAATCACCCAGTTTTGTTGTTGCGTGCGTGGCTGACTGGAAGCTTTTCCCATATTTCCGGATTTTCGGAGACATACCTTAAAAAAAAGTGCTCTTCAAGACATACCAGGGCATCGATCTGATCTCTTGAAAGTGTGCGGAACGATAACATTGCGGGTCGTGTTAGGAAGCAGAGAAATAGCTTTAACTGCGAAAACTGACAAATATGTGTTATGAAACAGATAAATGGTTTAACTACTAGTACGTCCTCACACACTGTTAGGAGGGCTTGAGCTACTTGGCACCACGCCAACACCTACGGCTAGGGGAGCGGTGCGGATGAAGGGACAGTGTAACACAGGCAAGTCAAAGAGCTCCTTGGCCTCTAATAAGTAAATATAAGGTTATGGTACAAATAATGGTCTCATAATCAATTTACACCATTAAAATTACACGCCATGTACTCTCGGCACAAGGAAAGCATTGGAGATTCCTCGTGATTGCTATGGGGTGGTGGGGGAAATTTTTTTTACTTGCGGGCACTGCCAGCGTCAGCCTTTAAAGGCAAGAGAGGGGAAGAGAAACGACAGTTTTCCGGGTGTCCTCCTGGGCCCGCATGAGACGCGCATGATTGCGTTTCGGGACGCGAGCATGCGACACAAGACGTGGGACACAGACATGCGCAGTAGGGGTGTACGAAGGGACAGCGTTACACGGTATATTGAAAGAGCTACTTTGCATCTAATGAAGATCAGTGAAACTCAAGCTTTCTCGTTGAAACTCGCCCTTTTCGCGAAAGGCGGAAAACTGAAAGCGAGATGCGGCGCAAAACAAAACACGTTCTTAAGACACCGGTGACGTTGCTTGGACGCCGATGAGTGCAGATGCGCGCACATCGATCTCCGCATGTTCTCGTATTTTCTGTGTCGTCTATCCCATTGAACCATCCAGAATTCGCTACAAGCGTGTAGTGAACGTGCTCCAGCATCAGTGGACACCAGTTTCAATTAAATTAGGGCTTTCGTTTTTACGAACACTTTTTCTTCCACCCACAGAGGCTTCGCTACCTCTAGCGTCTAGCAGAGGAACGGCAGTGAAACGGTGGTGACGCCGGTAGACGCTCGCCCGAAGACGACAACCACAGCCTTGCCGTGGTTGCTGACGGCTATGGACTCGACTGAGGAGTCACAGACAGCATCCGAATGACCATTCAAAAGAGGTTTTGGTGAAGAAGTCACGTGCTTTTCCATGCAAAACCGGGATGAAGCAGCACTGCCTGGGAATTTCAACGTGGCGTCCGCGCACATCGACGTAAAATTTACTGTTGCAACTGACACGGACCACCCTGAGGAGGGATGACAAATATCCCAATCGCTGAAACTGAAGGAGAAACAGGCTAGGTAGTACAAATTTCAACAAAAAGGGGACTTCTCCGCAGACAGCAAACTTCCCACGAACAACCAGCCAAAGCGCCGGGGCCGACCTATAAGACGGAGACCTCCCGCACTACCCAAAGACGATCTGGAAGTTGTCTTTCGACCTCACTAGGCACTACCTCTGAAAAATGTAACCTCCCAAGCGATCTCCAATGCTATAGTGGAGGCTTGCAAAGGAACAATCAGGTGGGATCAATTTATTCTCAGCATCCGACCAGGCTCCAACATAGCACTAGCGTCGTCTCCAGACCAGGCCGTCGCGATGGCGATGAGATGTGTCACGTCTTTGAATAGCAGTGGAAGACCACACCCGGTCAACGTCTATGTTATGGCAGGTTAAGGAACAAAAAAGGGTGTTATCATGGCATAGAGCCGCACACCCCATTTGAGACCATCAAAGCGAGCATCCGTTTCCTCTCGCAAGGCGTAACGCTGGTCTACGCTCGGATGTTAGGAGACTTTCACAGTGAGATCTTGACTTTCTTCTGGGACGTTCTTCCGAGATATGTGTACTGCAGAGAAGGTGAGAAGGAGCGTATTCCTTTTCGTAACAGCGCCCAATTTCGCTGAGTGTGTGGGGAAGTTTGCCACCGCACCGACGTGTGCCCACAGTCAGACTCACCCGTGTGTTGTACCTGCGAAATGCGTAACCCAAAAGTAAACCACAACTGCTCTCCGACATGCGCAATTTGCTCGGAAAACCATGTCACTAGAGAGCACAGTTGTCTGAAACGCTGCAAGCCTGTTCGTAGCAAGCACTGAACCCTCCCAACAAACCATACAAACCAACCCATCGCTGGTTTCAGTCTGAGGAAAAGGAATATGAATTTATGTACGGACGAGAAGCGACAGAAAGAATGGTTCCAGAACGCGCTGCGCCGTCGAAAAATTGTGCTATGGAGACACTGCAACCCGGACAGTGGCATTCAAGTTTGACATCATTGCCGAAAGCAACTCCCAGGACAATACGAACGCACAAGCCCAGCCGAGAAGTAAGCCACCCGCGGACGCGGCAAGCTTTGCGCAAGCCTTATCTCCCACTGCCAAGCATAAACCAGTTACACCACCTATCAAAGCACACCCGGAATACAAAAAAGTCGTAGCTAAAAACAGACACCTCAAAAAAGAACTACAGGTCATTAGGCGTAGAATGGCGCCCCTGGAGTCACTACTAAACTAGTGGAGTAACACACAAAGCCTGCCGAACTAACCTGTAAGCTCGCAGACCGCTGCGCAGCCCGTGGAAACGCAACAGCCACAAACACCGTCAATAGCGCTCTTAGTTCAGAAAATCCAGCTTGTTTTTACCTAACTAGGTCACATGTAACGCACCTTAAGCCACATGAGCCAGGCGCAGTATCTTCGCAAGAGATCTTGTCACAGCCTGGGTGCTTTCACCAGACAACCTAAGGAAATTGGAATACCAGATATCAATAATATTAATAATGGCTAGACATTATAATAGTAAAAAGACCGAACAAATAAAGATATGGCAGTGGAAATGCTTTTTATTAAAAAAGTAGAAAATTTCAAGGAATTTAGTGAAGTATCTCAAATCCCCTCTGATATAATCTGCCTTTACGAATTAGGTGAGCTTAAGATAATTCTGAGAGGGTACATACAATATAATAACCCGAAACGCCCATAAGTGGTGACATTGGGGACCTCCTGCTGTAATAACGCTAACCATGTCACTCAACTGAACTATTTATTAAACTTGACTTGACTTGACTTGACTTGGATCTGTCTGTCTGTCTGTCTGTCTGCCTTTCTGTCCGTCCGGCCGTCCGTCCGTCTATATATATAAAAAAATTACCAAAATTGATATAGCGTTAAGCATAAGCTACGGTAGCAATGAAGCAGTGCAACACCAGATAATAACGATGTAGCCCAAAACACATGGAGGTCCAAAAACAGTGGGGGTTAGTATAGATAGCCCACTTAAAGACAGACTAGCTGACTTTGAGAACATCATAGCGCATGCAATGGGTTTATTGAAAAAGAGAGACAGGCTTCTTATTATGGGGGATTTTAATGCACCACACACGTGGGACGTTAAACCCCACATATCAATCAATCAATGCACCACACATAAATGGGGGATATCAGCAGGACAGCCCAAAGGGCAAGCTTCTTGTTGACCTTGTTGAAAGGTATGATCTCTGTCAACTCACACAACGAGAACTACCGACACGGGTCAGGAACAGTCTAACTAAAGACATGTCACTAGACTATTAGAAATACTGGAGAAAACGCCGTATGGGCACAACTCGGAGAAAACTTGGGAAGCGACCAATACACTCTAGGAATAACAATTATTGCCACCGCTACAAGACGAATCGGTAAAGCCACAATATCTGACTGGAATAAATTTAAGGAGAACTTGGGAGACCACAGAGAAATAAGAAATCTTTGTAACTGTGTAACATGCCCCGCCGCGGTGGTCTAGTGGCTATGGTACGCGGCTGCTGACCCACAGGTCGCGGGATCGAATCACTGCTGTGGTAGCTGCATTTCCGATGGAGGCGCAAATGTTGTAGGCCCGTATGCTTAGATTTATGTGCACGTTAAAGAACCCCAGAAGGTCAAAATTTCTGAAGTGTTTCACTACGGCGTCTCCCATAATCATAGAGTGGTTTCGGGACGTTAAATCACACATAGGAAGTATCATAACTAACTAACACATATAAAGGAGGCGCACATGAAAATGACGAAGAAGCTAGAAGCATGCGTGGAAATCCCAGCAGTCAACAAACACCTGCTACATTTGTGGGACGCGAAGAGAAGCCTCACAAGAAGATGGGGGAAACAAAAGCCTAATCATAAATTGAAGATAAGGATAGCTCAGTTGTTCCAGGAAGCCAACGACTACGCATGTCCCTTAAATAACAGTAACTAGAGGCAGTTTAGTGACTCACTGAGAGGGACGTTAGGCACCCAAAAGTCATGACATATCCTCAGCAGTATCATCAATCTAGGGGAAACAAAAACAATGACGAGCAGGGCTTTAAAGATTTTAGAGAATGAATTTGAGAGTAACGAAGATGTACTTACCAATGAAGTCAAGAATATATATGTCGGACAGGACACATGCGAAGTGATGCACGACAAATATGCAGGGAAAGAACAACTGGAGTTAGATGCACCCAGAATATTTGAAGAGGTTCATGCTTCAGCTCAGTCTCTAACAAAGAATACCGCTTCAGGACGAGGCAATATAACAAACACCATGCTCAGAAATCTTAGTGATGCGGCCCTGTGATAAATTATGGATTTCTTTAATAAAAATGTATGGGTAGATAGAGGCGACTACAGGAAGGACTCTTAGAGAATCCTAATATTAAAACCAGGGAAGCCAGGAGATATAAGTACCCCTACCGATCGCCCTTACCTCATGCCTAAGGAAACTTTTGGAAAAAAAGAATACTAGCTAGAATAACAGACTATATATAGAGATGATGATGATGATGATGATGATGTTGCTCCTTGTAGCACCTACCAACTCTGGGGACTCGGCAATGAGTCGGGCAGATTGTACATACCAGATTTATGTATAATATTTAGTAGGAGATAAGTAATTTTGAGATGATTTTTATTGTTACGTTAATTGTAAATAACTAATTTTAGGTTGCAGTATTTTGCCTAATGTTCCAGAGACTGAAGATATTTGGACTAGGAAGGCTAGATGAAGAATCGTTAGTACTTGATACACCTACCAAATCTATTTGAGTCACATATAAACTTTTCGGCAGCTTTGAAAATATTCCTGTCCGAGTGTCCCAGCGCGAAGGCCGCAAATGTTAGCAGAACGGCCGATGTAACCGGTAGACCAAATTGCCGCAATATAATTTCGGTAATAAGTTTTCGGTGTGAGGAAAAGTGTCGGCAGCTCAGCAAAAAGTGGTCGATATTTTCGAGTTCGTTGCAATGGGAGAAAAAAGAGGAGATTGCCAAATCTGCTCTGTGCATGCAAAACGTTAGATTTGAAATTCTAAAACGCATTTTGGTTATTACAACTTCAGCTCGTCTTGCTGCACATCATCTCCTTCTCCAAGGGAACTGTAAGTGTAGAAATTCCGGTAATGAATCGAGACTTGCAGCGAAGACAGATAATACATAATTTCTGCACCTTGTTGCAGCAACAAATGCCGTAACAGAGAGAAGAGAGAGCACTGGCTCTGCCAGAAAAACTTTAGTTACACTAGATATTACTAGTTTTAGTTAGACTAGATATTAACTAGTTTTAGAGATATCTAGTGTAACCTCCTCACGAAAAATTAACAGCAATGCGGCTGAATGCTGACAGCATAGATAAACGAAAGCGACGAACTACAATGACTTTAGTGAGGCGTAAAACCTGCCTCTCTGCCTCAACAAAGTTGATGAAACAACATATTTTATCCATTGAGCTTTTTTTGATGCTACAGTTGCACGTTCGACAATGTTGCTGGCATGGACTGCCTGACTGGCATGTCCGCAGCCTTCCGTTCCTCAGCGTTGCTTCTCACAAAGGGTTCGTAATCCTACATTATTGGCACGCTGTTATGATCTCCACCATTACATGTGAACTTAACACCGTTAGTGGAAAGATGGCACAAATGCATGCGGTGTCGTTGTGCTGCTGCAGCCAAATCAAAACGCAGCAGCCAGCCGCTGGCTTCAAACAAGGGTGTTGTGACATCACACCTTCCAACTCACTTTGGCGGAGAGGTTGGGTGCATGCTTACCAAAATGCCAAAGTAAGAGTGCCCGCATATAATTCCATCAATGAAGATTTATTTTTGATTCATTCGCAAACCGCGAATTCATTCGCTGCATATTTGTGAAATTTTAGATTCTGATATAGTATCTCTTCAATGCCCTAATAGGTAAGCCCATGTACATTTTAAGAGAATGGGCTTGAATGCTCTCAATAGTGTGAATATAAAGGTTGGGCGTTAGTGACTCAAACGCTGGTATATTGTTCATTTATTCATGGGTTTTTCAGGCATAAAAATATTACTGTAGAGGCTCAACTGCTAAAGGAACCAGCCCCCAGCATGAAGATGATAGACTGGAATGGTGAATATGATAAAATATTTTCTTTCGGTGACTTCTACACGCGAGTGCACGTATGGCATGATATTCGAATAAATGGGACACCAAGGAACACCAGGAGCAGAGGCATTACACGTTGAAAATATTGCTGTGTGCTTAGTCGCACCCCTATATAGTTGGGCAACACCACGCGAACTGCCGTATCCAACTAAGCATTCAGTCTCTTTTCATTTTATGGCGCCTGCTACTGATGATACTAGGCTCGTGGAAGGTTTCACATGACCTAACTCAATTTTTTCTGAAAAGGATGTCGAAACATCAACAATGATAATGCAGCAATGCATGGGTTTTTAAATTCATGTAACCCAAAACTGAATGTTGGGTTAACTGAAGAAAAACTAACGCCAGTTTCACGCCTGGACAATTTGAAGAAACAGTGAAGCTGGCAAGCAAGTGATACGATTTGCAGATTGCCGTTCGGGTTGCTTTTTAATGTTCGCCATCTTCTTACACTTTTTCTCAATTTTCATGTTTCAGTCTTCATCTCTTTCACCATTTTTGTATTTCTTTTGCCTTACGTCCCTGCAAAAATTTTGTACCCCATAACGTGCAAATAACCTTTTCTCACGGAAGACACTCTAAGAATGTACAATAAGCATCTTTGAGAAAACGTGCTTTTGAACAGCCTTTCATTAATTGCGTACATATAAAACAAGCACATGGTGTTGCAAAAACACCTTAACCAAACGACTCCTTCTACACCTTTTATTTTTTAAACCCTATGATATGACTACCAGCGAGGACGTATATGAATGAGAGGGCATACACCACAAGCTATGTCATATAAGAGTCATTTGGACAAGGTGTTCTTTGTTCGAACGCACTTGATTAGGGGGGGAGGGGGTAATGAAAGATATCTTACAACATTCGAATGGCACATGTAAGGATGAAGGAGTAACAAATAAACAAGTGGAAGGACAGGAAGGCTAGCCAGTTCCATGGACGTAGGCAGGGGTGGTGCAAAGAGGCACTTCCCTCTCGAGACAACAGTAGCACTTGCCCACACCCAAGATGTACCAGTGTTTCCCCACTACCACCCACAATGCAACGTGGTCTTGCACCCTACAAAACATTGTCCTGCTGGCTCCCATGGCCAATTCTTAGACTATCTGGCTACCCAGTACTAGGGAAAGTGGTAAGGGTAGTAAAAGATGATACAAAAAAGACTTCACACAAAGAAAGTAAGCAAGGAAAGGACAGCAAGATGACGAAAAAGAAAGGAAAGAAGATTACAGTACCGCTGAAAGTTTTACTAAGGCACATTATCCGCAAAAAAACGTAATAACACATTCAAAACCCTAAAAATTCAGAATGGGCTCTGCCAGTGGCCCTGAATCATTTGGTCTAATAAACGGCGATAATCCAATCCATCGAGTGCATCACATAGTTATCGTCTTGATGCAACGAAACTAGTGCGCTCACACAGAAGATTGATGATAGTTTCATAGTAGCTGCACTTTTTGCACGTAGTGGCGCTGGGCATTCCAATAGAAATAGAGTATTTATTTGTGAAAGCTATTGCAGGCCACAGGCGGCTGGATTATATTGAGCCACGGCCGTGCCGCCTGCGGCTCAATATATTCCACTCGGCTCAATATATTCCTGACAGAAAACAAAGCTTGCGATGGAGAACTAAGTTATGCAGGTGAGCGTTTGAGAATTTCGTCAAGATTCACTGCGCCTGTGTGATTTACCTGCGATACAGTAGTAGTACACGTGGGCTCTTTCTGGCCTTCTAACATTCTGTGCATGCGTAAGCACAGGTGCCAGCGAACTAAACCTTGTAGCGGCGGCGGTTTTCGAAAACCGCATGACTGAATGTTGGGTAGGGCGCCTCTATGCGCGCGAGGAGCGGGCATCGAGGCACTCCAATGTTGAGTATTGTTATGTACGCTAAAGAAGAGTGGGGATACGCAGTCTTATAGCATTCTATATGGTCATACAGTTGAATGCAAGCTAATTTGCGAATTACCCCAGTGGTAACAAAGAGACAGAAAGTGTAAATTTAAGGGCCCAATTTTTTGTAAAAGAACTATACTACTCATTACTAACCAACCATATTGCTAGTAAAAGCATAGGCGGTGTTTTCAGAAATAGTTGTAGTGTAAACGTGAAGAAAAGTGAACGAAAAGATAACTTAACACCGGCAGGGATTAAACCTGCGACCTTCGAATAACGCGTCTGATGCTATACCGCGAATGTGTGGGGGCGGTCCTTTCCCCGTACACTCTACAGGGTATTTATGTGCAATTTTTACTTAAGCATGTCAGTCAGCAGCTGCTGTAGCTATAACGGCGAATGTGCATCACACATTTTTGCCTGTTTGGTGTCGCTTCGTACGTGAACCTATTATGATAAGGCAGCTGGCGAGTAATCCTTGCATACCGTTTCAGGTCATGAAGTCTGCCACAACGAGATCATGGCTAAGTGACGCCAAACAGGCAACACTGACATTCTTTATTTTCTTCATTTGTGCATTTGAACACTTTTTTTTTACGTTGTGCCACTTTCTTTATTTATTCTGCCCTGAACTCTACCACCTGGCAACTAATTCTGACGAAACGGCTGATTTCGAAATTTTGTCATGTTTTGGTGAAGAATACGGCTATATCGGCATTACTTGGCCTGCAGCTAATTGTATGCATGCAAGAAATACGGAGAACTATTACCGGCGAACAAAGAGTGAAAAGCATTACAGGTGCACTGCTATCAACAAAACAAAAACGACTTCGTTTTTTCACGGACAACGAGATGACATACTGAACCAGTGCAAAAACAGAAACCAAGAGTCAAGTTACGGGGCGCAATTCGTCTCCACCTATACCCAAAGAAACTTTCAAAGCTTTCGTTTTAATCTAGTCGAGTTTTCTTTTGTGGCTTTTTGGGTAAAGGTGCCAAAAGATGACGTAAAAATAAAGAAAGATGATAGGGATTAATTTAAAACCGATTTGTGATAAGTGAAATAAAAAAACAATTTTCTTTAAAACAATGTTTTCTACCTAATAAATATGCCTCGTATATATCTAGCTTCAACTCCAAGCATACGAGTAATACCAGCCTTGTAACGCATTTAGTAAAGCGCAAAGAATTGTGTAAACTTTACAGTACCGCACAATCAAGCTGTGTTATTTGTACTAGTACACCTTCAACCAGTTAAGAATAGGTGCTTTCGCAACAAGTTTTTTTTTTTTGCAGCAATGTTGCAACTCCGTTGATTCACAACAACATTTATGTGTTCTTTACAGCCTATATTTTCGCACCCCTGCGTATACGGTAGCGAACGAGTACTTCTACCAGGTTAATCAGCCTGCGTTTTTCTTTTCATTCATTGCTTTATCTTTATCAATGTTAAGAGTTTTATTAGGAAAGAACACGTACAGTTGACTAAAATAAAAAACATAGAGTGGCAGGAGAACTATTTAACCTCCATTTTCACACCAGTAGAGCAAGAACTAGAACACGCATTCGCGTATCATACCTGAAACAAACTTACGTATGCCATTGATAACTTATGCATACTTGCTGTGCTACTTCCAACGAATTAAGATTGCGCTTGCTTCATTTGTTTATATCCCTTTGCTTCTTGTACGAAAGGTGTTTTACCCAGTTTCGTTAGGTTCAGCGAGCTTCGTTTACACAAAGAAAAGCTACGAACGACTACACTACGCAGTGAGATAGAAATTTTTACAAGTTAGCAATGATGCCAATCATCTGCAGTAAAGAGCTCATCATCATAGAAAGCAACGTAACCAGACACACATATGCCACTGGGCAGCATAGCTTGTGCGTGAAAGGAAATTGTGGGTCTTTCTGCAGCGTCGCAGTCAGAATTATGTAGTTTATTTGTACCCTGTTTTACAGCGAAAGCTGTTATGAGATCACAACTAGAGTCATGCGCAGTTGCATCTTGTCCGCCACCACCGACGCCGGTGTCCATAACCACATCACGTGAAATTAGAAAAAAAAAACCTTGCCCCAATGACACAGTGGGGCTTGAACCCTGGTGCGCTTGGTGTAAGCCCAATATTCTACCACTGAGTTACGCCGGTGCTTGTAACTGGTTGTCAAACTTGCCTTAGGCAGGCTTCATGTCGGGAAAGCAATCGCATTACAGCGACTTATATAGCGTTTTACAGCAGCGAAAGAACAACCAGTCGTCGCAAAATGCCATTAGCGTAATGAGTGGGCCATCCAATGCTCCAACCCATCAAAAAATCTTGTTCTTGTTTCACTATGAACTATGGCGCATACCCACTTCAGCCGTCAGCCACTGTATGAACAATTGGCACGAAACTCCTAGCAATTGTTTAGAGGATATCACGCTTCTCAGAAGTATGACGAAAAACAGCTTGAGGAATGCCGGCCTACTACCCAAAAATTTTATTACTAATGCCCCAATGGGTACCAAGAAAGTGTGCTTGAATTAGTTCCCAATTGGTGTTTTGAAGGGCACTGAAAGGCCGCTCTTATAGCTTTCGCGGTGACTGTGCCGTGCCTACCGCGCAGGCCTGGTAATTTTTTTTATAATTCTGCTTACGTAACTACAACGCCTGCTGCATTTCAGCTAAACAGATGAAAATAAGTGTACAGCATGTCTAAAAGCAGATGCCTTGTACAGCCACAAGCTATCATAGAAGGTGCTCGAAGCGATGTGCACGCACTATATATAGCAAAAGAAAGAACGGTGGAACGACACGATTTTTGTGTGACAGAAGCACAAACCCGCGTAAAGCAATGCGAATTTTTCCTCTCATTTACGTATCAACACATGCGGCAACTGCTCAATAGAAGTGTACAACTGACATCACAGAAAGCAGAGATACTGTCACAAGGCATACCTTAGCATCAGACGCTTTCGTTGCATTCCCTCCCTGCGGTTTCAACTCGCTGCCCAAGCACTCTTACGTGCATAACATTCATCAGGCATTAACGTAAATCAGGCGATTTGACAATATCCGTCAACTGACTGAAGTGTGGTATCTGCTGCGGCAACAGTTTCATCCAAGGCACGAGCTCGCTGTCCTGCTCAGAAAATGCTGTGCGTCTTAGGGATGGAGCCAAGACGATCCACCATCACCGACGTATACGTGGTATACATTGACCTAAGCGTACCGACGTGCGATGTGTGTACGCACCCAATCATTGATGATAAACACGCGCAGTATTGCTAAATACGTAAACGTTTAGGCGCTCAACGGCAATACTTTATTTGCATCGAGAGCCCAACACTTTCAGCCGTAAAATGATTGCACTTGCATGCACTTCGATGCGAGTTGATTAGCTCTCGCCAAAGAAAGGAATTGAACTCAGTTGTGACAATGCCATCTCCTGTTCATGTGCTGCACCAGCGCTGCACATTGAAAGCCTCGGTGATTGTGCGCTGGCAGGCAGAGTCTCAGAGGCCTTGCCTTCTCAGCTTTTTATGACACGTCAGCATCAAAGCTTTCGTTTCGCAGATATTCCTGTGTCAGTGGTCTTCGCTAGACAGCAAAAACCTGCGTTTACTGCGAGCGAAAATTCGACATAGATGCAATGAAAGGTATAAGGAGCTATACGGTGCTTGCACTTCAGCTTTACGTCTTCACCCAGAACTAAAGGCAGGTTAGCCATTCGCAAGGCAATAGTGTGACGTGTGTCTTTGTGCGTGGATATTGGTATCGCGTTCAAATCCTGAAGGTGAAGCTTGTTTTGCACGTGCGCCTCCTGCACCATTGAATGGCCGTGTGAGTACAAAGGAGAAACCACGTAGAAGCGTGGCAACGGCGCGTCAACAACGTTTGAGTGGTTCCACGTACTTATATACCGAGCTTGCTGTTTAAACAAATACTTCTTTACATGAGTGTACGTGTTTTAATTACTGCTAACGACTGCTGTTATCTTTATGCTGGCTAAATGTGTCCCTATTACTATAGTTTTTTGCAAAAGATAGATAGATAGATATATAGATAGATAGATAGATAGATAGATAGATAGATCGATAGATAGATAGATAGATAGATAGATAGATAGATAGATAGATCGATAGATCGATAGATCGATAGATAGATAGATAGATAGATAGATAGATAGATAGATAGATAGATAGATAGATAGATAGATAGATAGATAGATAGATGTGTGAAGCAAAAAAGCGTCAGTTTGAAGGCTTGATTTTCTTTGTTAGTCGCAGTATTATTCGATACTAAGAGAGAGATGCCAAGACAAAAGTAGGGAATGTTTTTAGAAAAAAAAATTAAAGGCAAATGTAAAATATAGGAAAAGTGCAGCGTAAAGCTCTCTAACTTTACGCTGGAAGAAACCAAGCCAGCAACCTTCAAATAGCGCGACCGGTGCTCTAGCACTGTGTTCCGCAGTCTTTGTCGCCAGTGAGTTTGAGTCTCCGTTACGTCTTCTTACAATTAATAGAAACCGGTGGCCACAGTGACAGGTCACCTTGGTATGGCCCAAGATATGCTCTGGTAATACTAACAGGCTGTATCTTCTGACATTTTTCAGGGGAACACGTAATAAAAGAACTCAAGTACTATAATAGATTTTTTTGGCTTGCCATTTTTCTGGTGCGCCTTGTCGACGCCGAAAATTGCAAGTATACCTTGAATATTATAAAGCGCCTTTCGTTGTATAGTACAAGTAAGTAGCACAGCATGCCTTGAAGACTATTTAACCGTTTATGTAAGACAAACTAATTTACTTCGGAACATAACCTTACCTGCGAAAATTATTTATCTCTTCAAAGCTAATTTAACCCTTAAAGACAGAAACTAAGTGCTCACTGGAGTGTAGGAAAAGAGTGAGAACTCAAAATGAGTGCTCAGAAATTTTCCTGCACAGCGAGTAATGGGCAATAAATATTCCGTAGATGGCTTCACACGTACCCACTTATCACTCTAATGTACTTTGGCCAATAGGATCTTGAGATCAATTTCTAATAGAGGTTTTTAATATAAAGTTAGAGTTAGTTCACTCTGGGTGATTCTTCGGGCCGCAAAGAAGGCTTGGATGTTACTTCCAAATAATTAGAATCTCTAAGGCATTCTTGTGAGGTGTGGTGGAGCGCTTGCTGTCTCGTATCTAAAGGTATTTATTGCTTTAAAGGGCTCTCAACAAGCCGGCCCATCTAGCCGATTCATTTCTTACAACAAAAGATGTTATGAGATCAATTTTCTGGTCACGCGCAGTTGTTGTTGTCTGCCGCCACCGCCGCCGCTGGTGTCCGTAGCCACATCGTGCAAAATTAAAAAAAAACCTTGCACAAATGACGCAGTGGGGCTTGAACCCGGGCCCACTAGGTGCTGGCCATATTCTACTACTGAGTTACGCTGGTGTTTATAACTTGTTGTCAAACTTGCCTTAGGCAGGCATTACCTAGCACCAATGGCACAGAGGGGCTAGAACCAGGGTCCTCTGGGTGCCAGCCCAATATTCTACCACTGAGCTACACCAGTGCTTGTGACTTGTCAACTTGCCTTAGGAAGGCTTGATGTCGGGAAAGAAATCGCGTTAATACGACTTAAAAAGCGTTTTACAACAGCGAAAGAACAACACGTCATCGCACAATGCGAATAGCGTAATGAATGGGCTGTCCAATGCTCCAAACCATAACGAAAGCTTGTTCTTGTTTCCCAATTAACTGTTGCGCATACCCACTTCAGCCATAACTCTTCATCGTCGTCAGCCACTGCATGGACAATTGGCACCAAATTCCCTGCAAGTGTTTAGCGGATACTACGCTTCTCAGAATAACGATGAGAAATAGCATATCGAATGCCGGCCTACTACCCAAATGTTTTTCATTAATTCCCTAGTGGGTAAGCAAGTGTATTTGCAGTAGTTACCCATTGAGTGTTCTGAAAAGGCTCTTAAAGGCCGCTCTTCTAGCTATCGCTGTGACTATGCTGCGCCTACCGCGCATGCGTGGCGTTTTTTTTTTCAGCACTGAACATATACACTCTTTCGTCAGCAGCCCAAATACCCATTTAGCAGCTTAGATTTGAGGCAATTCTAATGTTCAAATCAGGTGTTTTTGGTGGTCTAAACACCAACGCACTTATGTGCCAACATGCTACGTCCTTATTTATTTTTGACTTCCATGCCTCGTTCGGGATTCTATCCTTTAATTTTTGCGTTATCTAGTTGTAGTTCTGTTATTAATATTATGCCCTAATCAACGCTTGAAAGAAGATCTTTGCAATGTGTGCAAAGCAATAACAGCCACAGCTTAGAATTCACAGCCGTGACTGTTATTGTTCAATTTTCTTTGTCATTCCGAAATGTGAAGAAGCTGATCTTTTCTAAACCTCAGATTCATGAGCAAACTGCGCGTTTAATTAAGAGATATAAAGACAGACAGCACCTAACTAAGAAGAAAATTTTCTGAAAATTTGGTGGAGTGGTTCCTGTCATTTTTCAAGTTACTTTCATTGATGATCTATAGTCCTTGAGGTTTTTAGCAATGGAGTACAGTACGGTACCACATATTCAGCCTTGACGCTATGCTCACTGGCAAACTAAGTCGAATGCTCTGTTCCATCACACCCTGCGTGCTGCAGCATCATACGTTTCTGTAAGGCTGAAACAATCTGTAATATTCTGCAAGAACTGTACCTCGGTTTTCACGTCGTAGCTGATCTATCCCGCCGAAATGCGTAGCCTGCCCGTGTTTAGGCATGTCCAAAAAACGCAGTCATTTTATTTTTTATGTAATTGTGCGCCCGAAAGAAAAGAGTGTGAGCTTTGGCTTACTTTTGGAATTACGTATATGAAAAACTGTGTGCGCTTCATGACACTGAAGCTGCCTTTCTTGCTTTTCCGATTTCATGAATTATATAAGACTTGTGTACGTGTGGTGGCCGGGCTCCTCAAAATTCAAAGGGGTGGTGACACCTCAATTCGCGGCTATTTCAAGTCTGTTGTTAGTTTCGTCTGTATTCAAGAACTCTTCAAACGAAGACTCGGACATAAAAAACGCGAATATATTTTAATTCACTTCTAATTGTGTAGCTGAATGCTCACTCTCGCGATCTAGGCAAATCACTTGCGCAGCAACACTGACGTCTCAGAATAGGAGAAGCAACAGCAGTTTCCGCAACGTCACACCAGATTTGTAGTGACGTGAGTGACCTCTGCCATCTCCGAAACGTCTTTTGTGAACAAGAAGATAACTAGCATGCCTGCTGTTACGAGTGTTCTGGCGTACCTTGCTGAGACACACTGTGAGTTCGTCAAGGGCTCTGAGTGCTTTGAAAAAAACTCTCAACGCGTCGTTCAGAGACGCTGTGCGTGTCCAACAGCAGAGCTGTCTTATCCTCCATCAGCATCTCGGCGCTAATAAAAGGCCGGCGCATCGAGCGTCTGGTGGCTTCCTCGTCCACGTTCTGTACATATGTTGTAAATATTGTTCTCTTCACTGTCTTAATAAATGCCCCCATGACGTATTTTTAGGCCTCGACTTCCTGTCGGCGCATTTTGCCCTCATAGACTGTTCTACCAGTATTTTCCGTCTACACTTTCCCGCAAAGAACCTCTTGCACAACGGCCGAGCTGCCTCCGCACAACCGGACATGCGCGCCTCCCTCCACGGACACTGGCCTACGTAGAGCTCGTCTCAATACCACCAGTTCCCGACGGTCACTATTTTCTGACCCCTATCGCCGATGTCCTGATAAACCGCGGCATTACATTACCGCACGCCATTCTGTCCGTCGCCGGAAATTCTACGTGCCTCCCAGTTGTGAACTTTAGCTTGACACCTCAAGTGCTGCCACAAGGGATCTCTTTGGCGTTGCTCTGCACCTCGGAATACAATGCCGTAGATGTTTTCACGATGGCCGCTCCTTCTGACCCCCACGCTCAACATCAATCTGACACTTTCTCCGACAGCGCTATTACGTCGATAATCACTGCCAACTTAACGCCGCAGCAACTGACGAGCTCCATTGGGTTCTGCTGTCCTACATCGACGTTTTTGACCTCAGCGGCCGTCCGTTGGGGAAAGCCTACTGACATGACCCACCGCATAAACACTGGCAATGAGAATTCTATTCACAGGCGTCCATATCAGGTGTCGGCGGCCGAGCGTCACATGATCCGAAGTGAGGTCGACAAAATGCTCACCAAGGACATCATTGAGCCATCTTGCAGTCTTTGGGCTGCTCCTGTAGTGCTAGTCTGCAGGAAAGGTGGTGCATGGTGTTTCTGCGTTGATTTTCGACACATCAACAAAATTACCAAAAAATACGTGTACCCTCTGCCATGAATAGATGATGCGCTTGGTTGCCTCTATGGGTCCCACTATTTTTCCTCCATAGACCTTCAATCCGGCTACTGGCAGATAGAGGTAGATGAAATGTACCGTGAAAAGACGGCATTCATCACTCCTGATGGCCTATATCAGTTCAAGGTCATGCCTTTCGGCCTTCGTAATGCTCCAGTCACCTTCGAATGAATGATGGACTCCCTGCTCAGAGGATTCAAATGGTCAACCTGTTTTTGCTTCTTGGACGACGTCATCGTCTTTTCACCAACATTTGAAACTCATATAGAGTGCCTCTCAGCCATCTTAGGCATCTTTCGTCGCACTGGCCTGCAGCTCAACTCGTTCAAATGTCACTTCAGACGCCATCAAATCACAGTACTTGGCCATTTTGTAGACGCCAACGGTGTACAACCAGACCCGGCGAAAACCAGCGCCATCAAAAACTGGCCTGTACCATGATCTGCGAAGGATGCACGCAGCTTTTTCAGACTATCTTCCTACTTCTGACGCTGCATGAAAAATTTTGCGCACGTAGCGAGGCCGCTTACGCAGCTCCTATAGAGAGACGTCCCGTTTTCATGGGGCTCCGAAGAGGCTTCTGCGTTCTCGACTCTCATCGCTCTTCTCACTACTTTTCTGAATCTGGTACACTTCAACCCTGCTGCCCCTACGGAAATTCGTAGAGATGCAAGTGGACGTTAGATTGGTGCAGCGCTGGCTGAGAAACAACATGAACATGATTGCGTTATTGAATATGCCAGCCGCCTCCTATACGCCTCTGAACGTAACTATTTGGTCACAAAGCGTGAGTGCATGCTTGGCTCTTGTACGGGCGGTGGCGAAATTTCGACCTTATTTATATGGACGCCCATTTTCGGTAGTTACAGACCACCTGCTGGCTCAACTCTCTGAACGATCTATCAGGCCGCCTTGGTCGCTGGGTTTTGCGCCTGCAAGAGTTTTCCCATTCGGTGGTCTACAAATCTGTCCGCCTACGCAACGATGCCGATTGCCTCTCCCGGTACCCTGTCCACGATGCTGAGGACACTGACGAGCCCACGGAGAACTCTATCTTGTCAGCGTCCGACTTCCTAAACAATGGGGAAGAACAGAAGCGCGATCCAGTGCTGCTTGATATCATCAGTCGCATGAAATCCTCCCCAAATGATGCTTCCATCCGCTACTTTGTCATTCAAAAGGGTGTGCTATACCACTGCAATTTCCGACTAGACGGGCCCGATTTTCTCATTGTTGTGCCTAAGCATTTGCGCCGCTGTGTTCTCCCCGAACTTCTCGACGCTTCCACGACTGGACACCTTGGCGTAACCCACACGTACGAGCGCGTCCGGTGCCGTTTCTTCTGGCAAGGCCTTGCTCATTCGTAACGCCGATACGCCGCCACGTGTGATCTATTCCAACGTCGTAAAACACCGTCGCTGCTACCCGCTGGCCATCTTCAACCAATCGACTTACCCGGGGAACCATTTTACCGTGTTTAATTGGACCTGCTTGGTTTTTTACCCGCATCAACATTCGGAAACAATTGGATAGCCGTGATTACAGACTACGCTACCCGCTACGCTATTATGCGAGCTCTATGACCAGCTGTGCAACCGACGTCGCTGACATCTTGTTACGGGATGTTATATTGATTCACGGTGCTCCGAGACAACTTCTCACAGACCGTGGCTGTACATTTCTATCCCAAGTCATCGCCGACATTCTGCGTTCTCGTTCCATGCAACACACACTGACAACCGTTCACCACCCTCCAACAAACGGCTTCACAGAATGATTTAACCGTACTCTAACAAATATGCTCGCTATGTAGGTGTCGCCCGACCGCCGAGACAGGGACCTTCCCTTACCCTACGCAAGTTTCGCGTATAATTCATCCCGTCACGACACAGCGGGCTATTCGCCGTTTTACTTAATGTACGGAAGAGAGCCGACTTTGCCACTGGACACAGTCATCTCAGCTCACACCTCGTCCACCAGTGGGTATGCCCGCGACGCGATTGCGCGAGCCGATCATGCCCATCAGCTCGCTCGCACTCGGCTGATGGCGTCGAAACCCAACCAACGACATCGGTACGATGCAGAACATAAAGACGTACATTTTGCTCCCGATACCCTCGTTTTACTCTGGTCCTTTCATCGCCAGCTGGGTCTATCAGAAAAACTTCTGTCTCATTACACGGGACCCTACCTTACATTGCGTCAAGTAACACCTGTCACCTACGAGATCAGCCCCATCTATCCATCATCATCTGCTGTGCGGTCCAGTGATATTGTACACGTCTGGTGGATCAAGCCCTACAAGATTGCATCAGATGACGACCTTTAAAGCACTGAGACGCTGCCTCCGCCACCTGGGGTGATGCGACGTGCCAATGCATAGAGATGAAGAAGACAAAGCATATAGACGGGCGCGAGCTAATCTCTGTGGCTGGCGATGCTCGCTTAACCGGCTGAGAATACATCTGTGCCTACTCCTCCAAGTCGATCTCCTTCTTGTAACAATATAAACGCTTCGTTTCCTTCTTGCTGTCTTTTGCCTTGCCGCTGCCTCGATGCTAATGCAGCTGGCCATAGCAGCTGTCAGTGCGTTTGTTTCGCTGGTGCTTGGTGTGGTCCATGTGTATGAGAGCAGACGAAACTCAACGCGATGTGCGTCACAGCCTTGTGTTCTCACGTGACCAAGCCACCCATGCATCGACGTCACTGCCCAATTCGGCACCGCGAAAGCGAAACCAAAAATTGTCGACATAAATAAAGCATTAATAAATTATTTAGCGAAAATACACGAATCTTGGTGTGTGTATCATATTTCCTGGAACTAAGCGAGATGCTTACAGCAAAGAACACGCATGCCACAAATTTGGTGACGCCACCAGTTTAAGCCCCGTGTATAGGTATGACGGAGAAGGTTCAACGTGAATAGGGGACGGCGCAGAGAGTATCGAAAAGAAACTGACAGGTGTAACAGACAGCAACAGAAAAAGGTGGGTCAGGTAACAAACGGGGGTAAAAGACCTGATCGTTGAAATCAGGAAGAATTGAACATTGGCCAAGCACGTTGCCCGGAAGTGGAAGTAGAGGACGCTGGGCAATAAAAGTTACTGAGTGGTTTCCGAGAGAACAGGAACGTGTGAGCAAGGACGGAACATTATGTGGGCCAATGAGGTTCAGAAATTGGGTATAACGTGGTCACACCAAGCACAGGACCTGGTTGCTTGGCAGAACCTCAGAAAAGGATTTGGCATTGCAATGGGTTAAGATAATAATGACAACGTACCTACAGCAGCCAAGACGCCTTCGAGACTGCAGTGATTCTCAGCTTACACTTTCCACGTTGATGTCATAAAAGAGCCATGCGTTGCATTTTTGCACGAGTCAGCAGTGAATGCTAAAGGAATCATTACGCGTTCAAACTTGCGACAAACCTACAGTGCATCGCGTGCTAGGACGCAAGCCCTTAGCAGGCGGTGGTGGTGGTGGCGGTGTTGCAGCAGGCGGGGTTAGCTTGGCCTGAATGGCCGGCAATTTTTGCGCCTGAGCATCTCTTGGTGCTCTTTGCTTGTAGCGTGGTGCGCTTTTTTGCTTGTTGCTAAATGGTGCGCTTTGCTTGTAGCGTGGGTACGCTGAAGTTACACGCAACATCCACAAAAGAGCATGGCGGGTCCATATGGCGCCGTTTAGGCAGTTTCAAGCCTAAATTTTGAAATGTGTTCAGTGCTGCGTTGAAATGTGAGCCAGTTCTTGCCCTTAGCCGCCGGAGAAGTGCCGTGCCTTCGAAGGACTCGCCCATCCTTGACAGCTGCGTCGAAAAAGCATGATATGTCAAAAGGCGTGTTAGGCCCTTAGCAATTTGGCGGCACAGGGTCACGGACTCGATGAATGATTTTAGGAGCCATATGCCGATATTTATTTCGCTCTAAAGACGGCATTGGTGATAACAACGCTAGGAAAAGCATGGTGTCGCTTTAGACGTGCTCTACGATGGTGACCTGTTGGAAAATTGCGCCATAGTATAGTGCGTGTCATCAGTTGCTAATGACCTCATATTTATATCCTATTTACTATTTTTGAAAACAAATAATAGGGGGTGAGACCTCGTCAGGCTTTTAGCCTTTAGTCCTTGCATCCCGCAGGAACAAAATGCTGTATTTTTTCTCCTGCAAAATAAACAATGTTGAATGTTGAAAATAAAGAAGGCAGCGAGCCCGGTTCCTTTGCGCTACAGGAGAAGCGCTGCACTTGCGCCAACAGCCATCACTGTCAGTTGAAGGACTCCGGTAAGACAGAGATAACACGTACCTGTGAATCGGCGTTATGCGAAACATGCGGATGGAAGGTAACCGTGTTGCAATTTTAAAGACGATAGTCTTTCTTGGTGACCTTAGACGCAAAAATTTTGGTCTGTCTCTCTGTCTGTCTGTACATTTGTCTGTTGTCTACTCTTAACGGTACATGGTACCTTAAAAGGCACCAGACGACACCCCAAACGGCCGACCCTATTCGCAGCGCCCACAAATATTGCTCAAGATTTAGCGTTCATACTTCTGCAAATGTCAATTAAAAAACAATTACTGCGCATATCTGAGGCAACATAACAACAGGTATATAATCTGTATGTGCGGCTTTTACTGGAAAAAGCATCCATAAGTAATTCTAAGCATCGTAGCGTTTATTACACTGCACTGACCACGGAACGCTTGCACGAAAACTCAAGTGTTTTTAGTGCTTTGCTAAATCTACATGGTGGTGACACCTACCGGTCACCTTGCGTTCCACACCTTATAACGTTTGACGCGGGCGCGCACGCCCGTCTCAGAGCCACGCACTTTGTTTTCCAAGTTAAGTGCCAGATAGCGCTCATGTCTCACGTGCGACGTGACTTTATGCGTTCGTTCGCCTCCGCTGGACGCTTGAGGCACTCAAACGCAGCGCCTCTAGAATACCATTCATCGATTTTCTTGCGCAGAACATCAAATAAACGTTTTTTTCACTCTCTTCAGATGCAATACTATCGTCTTTCGACAACATTTGCATTGTAACATGCAGATACGGAGCCAATTTTTTTAAAGATGATAGCCTTTTATGGGGACATCGGACGAAAAAATTTCGGTCTGTTTCTCCAACCTAAACAGTATGTTAAACGGTCTCAAAGTGGCCAAACGATACTCCAAACGGCCGACCCCATCAGCAGCACTTATCTCTATTGCTCAAGATTGAGCGCTCGTACTTGTGGGATTGTCAATTAAAAATCAATTATTGCGCATATCTGAGGCACCATAACAAGATGTCAATATTCTGTATGTGTCTGTTAATTGAAGAGGCATACATAAGTAATTACGCAAGTGGTTCCAATGCTTTGCTAAGATGACATGGTGGTGTAGAACCCGTTGTTTCGCGTTCTACACCTTATCACTTCAGAGACCGGCACGCATGCCACGCATTTCGTTTTCCTGTGTAACTACCAGATAGCACCCATTCTCACATTTGACGTGGCTTTATGGCTTTATGCGCTCGCTTGCCTCCACTGCCTGCTCGAGGCACTCTAACGCAGCACCTCCAGAATACCATTCACCGATTTTAAATGCGAAGCATTTCTTAGATAATTTCGGCGACTTCGAACGTATCTATCTATCTATCTATCTATCTATCTATCTATCTATCTATCTATCTATCTATCTATCTATCTATCTATCTATCTATCTATCAATCTATCTATCTATCTATCTATCTATCTATCTATCTATCTATCTATCTATCTATCTATCTATCTATCTATCTATCTATCTATCTATCTATCTATCTATCTATCTATCTGTCTATCTAACTATATATCTATTTATCTATCTATCTATCTATCTATCTATCTATCTATCTATCTATCTATCGATCAAGCTGCCTACGACTTTTAGCTCTCTTGGCCGTTCCTATTTAGTATTCGTACCAAATTTGTTATGGCATAACATGACTGTATGAAGAACATGTTTCACTAGTCATGACATGAAAATCATCACGAGTGTGTCATGAATATATTGATTTACATTTCAAGGTCCTGCGGCTCTTGGGGTGCTTTCGTTGACATGGCGTGTTGTAAAACTGGTATGATATGACCCGATTGCATAGCGAACACAAGCGTCAGACCCTATCATGAAAATCAAGACATGCGTGTAATGTAACAGCTTTTCCCGCCGCAGTGGTCTAGTGGCTAAGGTACTCGGCTGCTGACCAGCACGTGGCGGGTTCAAATCCCGGCTTCGGTGGCTGCATTTCCTATGGAGGCGGAAATGTCGTAGGCCCATGTGCTCAGATTCGGCCGCACGTTAAAGAACCCCGGGTGGACAAAGTTTGCGGACCACCACTACGGCGTCTCTCATGATCATATGATGATTTTGGGACGTTAAAGCCCACAAATCAATTAATGTAACAGCTTCACTACATGCCACGCTCATAATGCGCTGGCGGCCGTTTCGATAGCTTCACTTATACTGAATTTGGTATTACGGGTCATGAATGGATGACGAAGGTATGATACTGGTGCAGGTATGGGGCCAAATTTTTTATTGAGCGACACTTTATGAAATGACGCTGAATGTATGTACAAATGTTTTACGCACAGACATGTGTCGAAGAGCAGTAGATGTTTATATAACCAGTTCTCCGCACTTGCGCAACGATGCCAACTGGAACATGCATATTGGCAACACCAGAAGCTGATAAGAAGCGCTGATGCTCGCGAGGACACTAGCCTTGTACCCTGCTACACAAATCAACTTCAGCGCATGGCAACTAACCACAATTTACGTTAACCTGACGCGACGACTGTATCAAAGCAGTGCATATGTCAGTTTAAAAAAATTTGGTAGGCAGCACTGCAACCACTGTTGACGTTTCACGAAGATTAGCGTCTATTTGAAAAGTAGTTTCGAGACCTGGCGTAGCTCTGCTGTGAAATGCTTCGTTTCCATGCAGAATGCTTGGGTTTGATTGCAACTGGCACCCTGATATTTATTTTTTGCATTCGTGGAGTCGACGCCACCGTTGTTGTTGTTGTTGTTGTTGTTGTTGTTGTTCCCCTATTGTTAGTGGCGCATACCTAGTGTGGGGGATTGGCCAAGAATCGAGTGGTTTCAAAATTTACTGCTCAGATTTGGAATGATGGAGGTTTAACAGAAATATTACCGATAGCCTTGGAAAGTGTGGTGCCTAATGTTATGCATACAAATATTTACATAAACGAATTTATTATTAGAATAGAGCAATAATCTGATTTTATACGTATTTAAATATGTAGACCTGTTAGAATAATGAAACTGGTTATTTAGTCAACCTATTAGTTTCATCAATATAGTCCCGGACGGCCGCGAATACTGTCGCATTAGAGAAATCAGAAATGGAAGCTCCAAAAGACAAAATGACAGGCAGAGATAAGTCCATACCTATACCAAGTAAAGGTATGGACTAGGGTTAGGTGGAATAGGGTTTTTTTAACGTGTTAAACCGCCTGCAGGTCAAAACGAAATGGTCTATTGTTTCCAGTTCATCACAGAATGCACACAGTGGCGAAAGTGCCTGAGCAGACCTGTGTTTATAGAAATTTAGATTTGGTTCCCGGCAACGCAGCCTTTTGATAGCTACTTCTTGTTTTCGAGTGCAGCAAAAGTCTCTTCGCCAGGGATATAATAAATGCGATATTCTGTAGAGTTTGTTAGTGCTGAACCTTTAAAGACTTGCATAAGCGTACGTCTGCGGAATCGAGCAGCAGTCACATAAGCGGATGATGGACAGAGCGGTACAATTGGTTCGCTGATTAGCGACTTAGCTAAGGAATCGGCTATTTTGGGTGCCTGGTTTGGGTGCCTGCACCTTTACGTCCAGGCACCCAAACTAATCGTACTTTTCTCAAATGCGCAGGTACTAGTGCACGGAACGCCTTTGTTACGTGATTATCAGAACTAACAGAAAGTGCCGCACAGAGAGATAGGGAATCTGCTATTATGACAGCTGATGTAATTGCTGTATCTAACTTACTTAAGGCGAGCACCACTGCCAGAAACTCAGCCACAAAAACGGGTATGAAATTGGGTAGTCGAAGCGAATAAATTCAATTTAAAATTGGGCTGAAATTACCAACCCCTGATTTTTCGTCGTATTGCGATGCGTCTGTAGCAATAATAACGTTCGTTGTAATACGGCGCAGGTGATCTTGTAGTAAACCATCCAAAATATTATGGAGAAGTACTTTGGCATTATTAGGAAAAATGTTGTCGAATTGAATTTCCACCGAAGTCGGGTATTTCTTAACGCTCGTGCGATAATAATACCCATGTGTGTTTTCGTCGTTCCTGGGTAGATACTTAATGTCAATCACTTGTGGCACATACACTTATTGGCGAGTATATGCCGCTGGTATTCGGGTATGTAACACTGTCCCTCTGGAAGTGTTTCACAACGTACGCGACGAAATTGTGACTTAATTCATGTCTTGACCAGAGCGTGATATTTGTCAAACTATCTTACCCTTTTATGCTAGTTTTGGTTTACGCCTATTTAACGGGGTGTCTGCGAGAGCACCCAAACGTAAGCACCCAGATAGATAGATAGATAGATAGATAGATAGATAGATAGATAGATAGATAGATAGATAGATAGATAGATAGACAGACAGACAGACAGACAGACAGGCAGGCAGACAGACAGACAGACAGACAGACAGACAGACAGACAGACAGATAGATAGATAGATAGATAGATAGATAGATAGATAGATAGATAGATAGATAGATAGATAGATAGACAGACAGACAGACAGACAGACAGACAGATAGATAGATAGATAGATAGATAGATAGATAGATAGATAGATAGATATATAGATAGATAGATAGATAGGTAGATAGATAGATAGATAGATAGATAGATAGATAGATAGATAGATAGATAGATAGATAGATAGATAGATAGATAGATAGACGCACTCGAAGTCGCTGAAGTTCCCTAAGAAACGCTTCGCATTTAAAAAGGTTCTTTTGTTCATGTTTTTTTTCGGAAGAATGCATGACTAAAGGGACGTAAACCATTCATCTGCTACTGCATCATTCTACCTTACAAACTTAACTATCGGAGCGGCCAGAAGAATCGCTAGAAGCAGGCATCAAAAGGAGATGAGTTTAGAAAATGCACATCCATCCCGATTATGTCTGTATTACGAAATCACCCCTGTTGCATGTTATACATAACAGTAGCCCGACTAGCGACTAGCGTGGCTGTAGTATAACGTGGGTCCATTCCTTTGTGGATGGATGAAAAATTTTATTGGGGTCCTGAATGATTCCACCCCCGTTTTATAGGGGGCTCCGGCGTATAGGACAGGGAGGCCTAGCCTCACTACCGCATCATGAACCTTCTGGACACCCTTGAGTTCTTGTATGAGGACCGCACTCGTGAGCATAAAACGAAATGCATTTTCGGAAAATTCTTGATGTTTTCTAGTAATAAAGGCATCTCCAGATCACGTGGTTAAAATCACTGCAATTAGGGCAGTCCGGACGAAGTACTGAAATAACAGTGTAATGGCTCTAGGTTACGAGGCTAAACCTTTTTTTTATTTTTCTGTTGCAGCGGAACCTTGGTGCGAGCTCCACGTACAAGGCTTCGCCGTTAGACAAGCACTCAAAAACAGTTCTTTTTTGGCCGCTTTGGATAGAAAATATAAGAAGATATGCGGATCAGAAAAGCCTGAAGTTAAGCTAGTTACTGAAGATTGTCCAAATTTAAAGAAAGACGAAAAAAAGACGAAGAAATAAAAAATATCTATGGGCTGATTTTGTAGAATAATTCTTTAATAAGGAACACAAAGTACAGATGCAACGTAGGCGTACGCTCTAACTGGTGAAAGCATTAACAGTATGAGTTAACTGACTCAGAACCAATGCCAACAAACATTGAGAAAGAACACCTGTATTTATGTTGCTCACGTGTTTTCTAGACTTTTCCCTTATATTTACACCTATTGCTACTGGAAAACAGGTGGTAATTAAAATTCGCAGTTTGCAGTCCTAACAGGGTATGTTCCACTAAAAACGCACAATACCAGATTTAAAATTTGATTCGTAACAAATGTAATATAAGGCAGATAGTAACCTAAAAATTGGCAGATCCCAGGTACAGTGGGAATCGATGATATGCGAAGCACGGATGAGGAAGGTTGGTATGTCATTTTAAAACCAGCACAATGTTGCAAGGCGAATAGATGTAGTGCACAGTAAACACGAGTATAAATCAAATGCGCACTCATATCAACGCCAAATGGACCTAGCGATCAGAACGCCGGGACTGACAGCCAAAATGAAGCGGATAGCCTCGCAAATGGTGCTCACTCTGCGGCTGAAAAAAATTCTTGCAAAAGAGAAGAAGGCCAAATCTATGGATTTTTTGACAACCTCGAACCACTAACAAGTATCTACTGCTGAAGCAATACACGCAGCTACCCCACATGTCCAAAGACTACTTCAAGATAGTGGTGCGACCAAACAAAGGGCTACCGGTCAAGAACCTGACTAGCCCACTACTGGCAGATACCGTTATAGCAGCTTGTAGCGAACAAATATCTGGTGAAGAATTTTCGCTCAACATCAATCGAGGTTCTAGCATCTTCATTTTTTTGACGCCGCACCAAACAGTGGTGGACCACGTGGGGCGTATTACCACTCTAAAGATCAAAGGCCAGCCACACTTAGTCAATGCCTATGTAGCGACAAGCGAAAGGAAAGCTAAGGGCGCCATTCACGGCTTAGACCTCCACACGACGCCTGAAGTGCTAAAAGGCAATCTCCGCATACGTACACAAGTGGTCAAATTTTAAAAGCACGCATGTTTAAAAGCACCTAGACGGCCGTTATAACATTTTTGTAGGGATTACACCTCAGTACGTCTATTACAACGGCGGAGAACTTGCTTGCTACCCCTACAAGGTTACCACCCGGGTGTGCGAAGTGTGCCATCAGGTTGGTCACCGTTCGGACGTTTGCCCCCAGCGGACATTCAAGTGTGTCACGTTTGTCGACAACGGGACCCTGAATCCGGAAATGAGTGCTCTCCGAAGTGTGTAGCTTGTGGTGAGGGTCATTTGACAGGCTACCGAAGTTGCAGAAAACGACTCAATTATCCACAGAAAAAAACCTCAAGGGCTACTGTGCACCAGCCTACTCTGAATGACACCTCACCAAAGTCACCTCAACGCCCCCGCTGGTTCAGTTCTGATGATGAACAATCTGCTCTGGACCACTGTCCGGAGTCGCCAAAAACTCGCTCAAGGTTCGGCTCTAGATACAGATCTAGATCGAGATCGCGGGACCGGAAGGACTCTACTTACAAGACCCCACCCCAATTTCACTCACACAAGTCACCTAAATTCTGGGCTCCACGCTCAGCGATCAAGCAAGCGCCCGAACATGGCGAGGTGAGCTATGTACGAGTTGCTTCTCCCGCTGCTCCTATAACGGCTAATTCAGACTATCAAAAAATTAGTAACGAGAACAAACTCCTCCGTGAGAGCTTGGCAGAAATAAAACGAGAGTTGGCCGCCCTCAAAGCAAACCGCGGTACGGAATCGAGCCAAAAACACTTTATAAAGCAACCGGAACATCTGGCGAGGTTACGATTGAGCCTAATTCTATGGAAGGTACATTAAACAAGTAGTACAGCAACTGCAAAGCATGCCAAGCTTTCAGCAGCAAATGTTTACCGAATTTCAGAACCTAAAATGTTATGTCGACGAATCTATTGCAATCATAAGAGCCACTGTTCTTAAACGGCCTAAAAGCAGCCCGGGTGCTCCATATATCCGTCGTCCGAAGCAACCCCACCCTTGGACAGCGATAGCACTATCCATGGCGAGTAAAACACGAGCGCACACCGAATATCTCGAAATTTGGCAATGGAATCACCCCACCTTCCTCAAACGTGCGGCTGCTCTACAACAATTCCTTAATACGGCGCCAGTCAAACCTCATGTCAGTTGTCTACAAAGAGCTTGGTAATTAACCAGTCAAATTGAGTGGCTACTACACGATATCAAATCCAGACTACCCTAAAGTCGCCACGTTGGTTCTTAAGGAAATAGCGACTAGTAAAGATTATCTCGTAACTAGCAGCATTAACCACCAAATCATAAGTATACTACCGCACAAGCGTAGCTAAGGCAAAACCATAATTACGAACGTGTATAGCTCCCCTAAAGAAAAGAGGGCCGATTTTGACGCGCTCACTTGGTATGCCGAAAGTAATTCCAGCATCCAGGATCGACTACTGCTTCTCGGGGACTTTAATGCCCCTAACACTACCGGGGGGTACAGAAAAGATACCCCAAAAGGCCGGGAACTCGAGCGAGTTGTTGATGCGCATGAGCTCCAACTTCTCGTATACTTCCGCAACACCCGACAAGATTGGGTAACAGCGTGAGCGCAGACACATTTCCTGATCTTGCATTCATAAATAATGTTGACGAGGTGTTCTGGAGCAACCTAGAAGAGAATCTCGGCAGTGACCATTATATTTTGAGCGTGTCCATTGCCTCCCCCAAAATTCGGCAGTCTCATGGCCATGTTGTATTAACAGGTTAACTAACTTATCGTGAAGTCCCAATGCCCGAACTTTTACTGGATAGTGCTGAAGATTGGGCAACGCACATACGAGAGGCTCACAAAGCAACTTTTATGCGGGTTGCGCTCACAGCGGAAACCCCGGTAGTCGATAGCCATCTGATACATATGTGGGAATCCAGGAGAGGGTTGACCAAGCGATGGAAACAACAGCGACTCAATAGAAAATTGCCCTATAGAATTGCTCAGATATCTGAGCGGGCAAACGCTTACGCGCAACTGTTGGAGACGGCGAGCTGGGCGAATTTTCGCGACTAACTTCGAGGAACCTTACATGCTTCCTACACAAGGGCAATACTGTGCAGCCTAATTAAACCTGGTAAAACCAAAACGGCAGCAAGCCAAACTCTTAAGAAGCTCGCTGGGGAATTCCGAGGAACAGATGACGCCCTCCTCGCTAAGCTCCGAACCAAGTACATACGCGCGTTCACAACTCCCCCATGCACTTCAGCATGCCAAGGCCAAGAAAACGCAGTGCTCGACGCACCGATCACCAAGGCAGAACTATTCGCGGCAGCGCAAGCAGCAAAGTGCAATACTATCCCCGCACCTGACCAGCTAACAAACGTGATTATTCGGAATCTGAGAGATGAACACCTGCAACAACTTACTCGGTATTTGAATGAACAGGTATGGGAGAAGGGCGTGGTTCCTCAACATTGGAAGGAAGCCAAACTTATTCTCATTACGAAGTTAGAAAATACACCCAACCTACAAAATCTAAGACAAATATCATTAACATTCTGTATTAGCAAATTATTCGAAAAGGTGATTCACACACGTCTCACGACTTACATTGAAGATCGGAACCTTTTCCCAACAAGCATGTTTGGATTTCGCCAACATTTGTCAACGCAGGACGTCTTCCTTCCACTTCGGGAAGAGGTACTCTGCAATAGCATGGTTGGTGCAGAACATCTCATCGTAGCTCTTGATTTGAAAAGTGCATTTGACACTATGTCTCATGAGCTCATCTTATCTGAGCTAAATGACATCAGTTGTGGGCAATATATATATGACTACGTTCGCTCTTTACTAACCCCTCGCACTGCTACAACAGGCCTAGGCAATACACGCTCAGATCCGTTTCCTATGCCTAATAGAGGCACACCACAAGGGGCGATACTATCTCCCTTTCTCTCCAACATCGACATGCGGTGCTTAGCAAGAAGACTAGACAGCGTTTCAGGACTAGGGTACGCGTTCTATGCGGATCATACCCTATGGGCCAACAGTGGCTCTTTGGGACAAAAAGAGCAAATCCTACAAGACGCAGTGACTGCTGTTGATGACTTCGTTTATCAGAGCGGAATGAGCTGTGCTCGCGATAAATGTAAATTTATTAGAATCCAAGGCAGAAGCCGCCGCATTCAAAAGCTTGTCAACCTCTTTCTAGGAGACCACAAGATAAAAGAGGTACAGAAAATGCGAGTCCTCGGACTGTGGCTACAAAGCAACAAGCAAGTGAACCACACAATAAAAACCCTCAGAACAACGGTGAAGCAGATCTCCCGTATGATTTATAGAGGCACGTATCACCGAAAAGGTTTCAAGGAAGCTGAGACACTCCGGCTGGTTCAGGCTTTTGTCCTCAGTCGTATAACATATAGTCTTCCTTTCCAGGAGTACAATAAAACTGATTTAAAGGCCCTAGATGCGTTGATACGAACATCGTACAAGGCGGCTCTCGGCCTACCACTTCGAACGTCCACAGAACGACTCGAAGCCCTCGGTATGCACAATCATTATGAGGAGTTACGCGCAGCGGTGCTCATTTCTCAACGGGAGAGGCTTAACTTAACCACTACTGGGAGAAAATTGCTACGCCGTGTAGCTTACCCAGCACGTCCTCAGTATGCGGGAGAGAAACTGGATTCCTTGGCTAAACATTTACGTGAAAAGATTGTAGTATCCCCTATCCCCAAAAACATGAGCCCCCAATATCACAAAGGTCGTAGGAGTGCACGAGCTCGTAAGTTACAGCAGCGATTCGGGAACAATCTGGACACGGTGTACACAGATGTTACCCTATGTAACACGAACAAGTACGTGCCCACAGTCGTAGGAGCGGCCCCAGGTCAAGGCCTTATGACTTGCGCCACGGCACGAGCCGCGTCCGCGAATAACGCTGAGGCTTTAGCTATCGCACTTGCTATTAAAGCTATGGATATTTCGGGACGATCGTCCCTTGTTCTCACCGATTCCATGGTCGCATATAGACTCTTTCTCACGGGAAGACTACCACACAACACCATTCGCCTATTAGGACCAGACCTAACGCAGGACCATGCTATCATCTGGTGCCCGCGTCACGCAGGACTCGATGACAATGAGAGAGCGGACTGCGCAGCTCGTGCTTTAACCAACCGAGTGGCCTACCAATCCGACGACAGCCCCTTTTTACTGCGAGATATCCTTGAAAACCAATGGCTTGAGCGACGAAGATACAGTGTACCACACACAGCTTTACCCGGCCGGAACTCTTATGACTGGCGCCGTATACAAACTAACACATATCCAAATCTTTCGTTGAAGCATGCTATTTACCCTGCGATGTACAGCGATAGTTGTCCGTGGTGTGGAGGCAGGCCCACTCTCGCCCACATAACGTGGATTGTCGAAAAAGGACAACCACAATTAACTCGCCGCAGATAGCCGGCGAAATTTGCGCAAGGAAGCAGTGGGAGACTTTGCTCGCCAGCGAGGATCTGGGAGTGCAACTAGTGCTCCACGACCAGGCGCAGCAGGCCGCTAAAGCCAGTGGAGCCCTGGAATAGGGGCCCCAGCCACATGCTCCCTGTATCCATTTTTTCCTTGTTTTTTTTCAAATAAACGTTTATATATATATATATATATATATATATATATATATATATATATATATATATATATATATATATATATATATATATATATATCTCACTGATTGAGCATTTCTGTTGAACACAATTTTTATTTCGGTGCAGGTACCAAAATAATTAGACAACTAGTGTGTCACCGTCAAAGATGTGGTCTTAGATCGTATTCGGTCGTATTTCTGTCACATTTTTCAGGCACTAATGTCCCAAAGGAGCTGAGATACTGGAGTAAATATTATTGGTGTGCTATTTTTCTTGTCCATATTGTGTTCGAAGACAACGGCATGTACACGTTTTGATACTACAGCTCTTATGTGCTTTCATGCTGTCCTGATGTTGCACAAGAGGACTTCAAAGTTCCTTAGTGATTTATTCAAAAATAACGAAGCTATTATTGAGAATATGACATGAACAGAGAAAATTGTTGAACTTTTGGAAAAATTTCCCGCCATAAAGTGAAGTATAAGGGCTTAGTACCACGTACAGGTTAACCCAAAGTGCATAGTTAAGAGACAACATTTATTTCATAAAAAACATAATCCCTACACATTGACCTCCCTAATTTACATCTGCCAATAAGATATTTGTTTAAAAAAGGGGGATAACGATTTAGATTACGAGGTACTCTTACTATGGGAGAGCGTAAAGCCGTCCTATTGGCTTCACTCAGTGTGCGTCGCTTACAACATGAGGATTTTGCTCAATTTTGTGGTCGATTTCTTCAATTTTAAGGTTATATCCGAATCATTAGCAGCTATGTCTTCACCCTCCCCCCCCCTCCGCAAAAAAAAACACAGCTTTCGTCAGGCGTCTTTTTAGTGCTGCTTTTTAATGTATTGCTATCTTTTGAACTAGGCATGCGAAGCGAAGTTGATTTGATTGATATGTGTGCTTTATTGTATCAAAACCACCATATGATTATGAGAGACGACGTAGTGGAGTACACCAGAAATTTCGACTACCCGGGGTTCTTTAACGTGCGCCCGAATCTGAGCACACATGCCGGCGTCGGCTTATGAGAGACGCCGTAGTGGAGTACTCCAGAAATTTCGACTACCCGGGGTTCTTTCACGTGCGCCCAAATCTGAGCACACGTGCCGGCGTCGGCGTCCGCACTGACACTGTGCATGGGCAACTCTCCTCCTCCCCTCTCCAACAGCTGCATTCACTCTCTCTACTTCTTTCTACCACATGCTCTTGCTTTTCGTCCCTCTCACGTCGCAATGCCACCGCCGGGAGCATATGCTAACCTACGCTCGCTCCCTCCTCTCCTATAGCAATTTCTCGCCGTGGCGTTTACACCCGCATTTAGCATGCAGCCCCCCCCCCCCCCGCTTTTTCCTCTCCTATGTTTGCCTTCTCTCGGCTCGCAACGCTGAAGCAGCTAGCATCTGATAGCGACTTTCTTGATCGAAAAAAAATTGACTGTTCGCGCTGCACAACCGATCACTGGCCACCACGTGTATTTAGGCACTGGTTCTTATACTCCAACGTAGTGCCGGTGGAAGATTTTTCCTGCGCCTTGACATAGAAACCATCGTTAGGGAGCAACTAAACACAACCCACAGGAAGATACAGACGAGGAGAGGTGCCTGTCTTTGTCTGTATCTGCCTGTGTATTGCGTTTAGTTGCGCCCTCATGATGATTTCTAGGTCAAAGCACTAACTCGCCTAACAGTCGACTCTTTCGAAGTTCTCCTGCGTGTTCTTGAAGAAAAAAAGTTCGCTGTCTGCGCGTTAACTCGAAGTGGACAGCCAGTCTCTGTGTCCAGTCGGAGTCTTCTGTCTCTCACTGCCAATTAGTGGCGATCAGCATCCTCCTGTAAGAAACACCTGTTTATCACTGCGCGCTCTGTGCTTGCCAGGCTTCTCTTTGTGATGAGTGAAGTGGCCGTGCGTGATCGTTAAGATAGAATTGTGTTTGAAGTGCGCGCCACAGAGACAGTCGAAGAAGACGACGCAGGAAAAAATCTGGGCAGGTGGTGGGGCGAAGAAGAAGGAGTGAGGCAGACGTGGCTGGGAGGAAGAAGCAAGGTTGAAGAACGAAAGCTTTTCGAGCTTTCGAACAGCGACTGACGTTTGCCTGCTCTGAGGGTTTGGCCAAGAATTCAATAGTTGTGACTGATTTTATTTATTCTTTTTTCGTAAGCGTTTTTATAGTGTCCTTATTGATTAGCGAGTGTATTTTCAGATAGTACGACCAGGCAGATGCCATTTTCTCACCTGGACCAGGGGCTTTCTTTTAGTCTGCTTCTCTTCCTTCGCAGGAATTGCCTGTGGACTTGTTTTTACGCAATGGCATCTCATCCGTTCCTGTGGCATTGGTCCCAAGAAACGATGGTATCATACGGATGAAGAATACAAAAATGATTCAGACGGAGTTGAGAGCTGCTGCAACTCACTACCAAAGCATCACAGAGGTCAGGCAGTTCGGCAAGGGTGGCATTCTTTGCTTCTCGTCTGACCAGCTCTGTGTTCGAGACCTACTGAAATGCTCGGTATTCGCTACCAACCCGGTGAGCGCATTCATTCCACCTCACCTAGCTTGCGTCAAAGGCCTCGTTCGGGGTGTCGATGTCAACTTGACCCCAACTGAGATATTAGATATGTTTTCAGAAGCAGGTGTGATCGCTTTCTATAGATGTAGTCGAGCTGTGGACAAGAACAAGGTCCCAACGGAGTCCGTGATTGCTACACTTGCCGGGTCAAATCGCCCAACCGAAATCAAAGCGTGGCCTTTAATATACAGAGTGGAGCCACTATCACCTCATCCCCTACATTGTATTAAGTGTTGGCGTTATGGGCACACATTGAAAGGGTGCAGGTAAGTACCTAGATGCAGAATTTGTGGTGAGACGCACAACTCCAACGACTGTAAAAGTAATGAAGAAAAGTGCTCTTTTTGCCATGAAGCACACTGCGCTGATAACCCAAACTGCTCAGCCAAGCCACGTGAAATTCAAATACTTGAAATTGTAGACAGAAGGCGATGCTCCCGAAAGGATGCCATTGCTGAAATCCAAGCCCGAACTCAAGGATATGCCGGAGCAGCTGCCCGCCATAACAAAGCAATGGAAGCATCCTTTTCCCTATCGATTGCGGACATGATCGAGAAGGCTGTGGATAAGGCTATGCAACGCCTTGCTACAACCCTATGTGAGTCGCTGTCGCACATTGTGAATAACCAAATCGCACAAGTCTATCTATGGAGCATGGATAGATATAAGTACGGCTGTAAAAAATGCTAAGTCTGCACACCCGACAAGTGAGGCAGAATCTGAGATAACTCCACCAGATGCACAGTCTGCAGAGCCCTCTGGAGAAGGCGTTCAGAGGCAAGGCGAGGGTGCACAGGAAGCTTCTCAGGACACACAAGATATGGACATAGATCTCAAATGCCTAAAGTGTTCTAGATCCCCTGCATCGAAAAAACCTAGCTCGCCGAAACATGTAAAAAGCAAGAAATACCAGCAAGACAACCTTTCAAAAACCAATTTTCTAAAAGAAATTATTTTAGATAAGGTGATTGCCGAAACCATTTTAACGAAATCATAGGGTCTTTTAAAATTACACATTGGAATTGCCAATCTCTTCACTCAGCCATAACACATCTGTTATACCTGTCTTCCAAATTTGATCCGGCTATTATTGCATTACAAAAAACTTGGCTATCCACACATCATGTATTTCACCTACCCAACTTCCAAACCTTTCGTCTAGATCGTCCATCCAAAGGTGGAGGTTTAGCTTTCTTTATAAACAATAAAATTAGTTTAAAAAGCAAAAACTCATACAAATGTATGTCTTCTGAATGCGAAATTTTCGCGTTAGATATTACCTTGCCAGGATACTTGCCCTTCTCGCTAATAAACGTCTACTTTCCTGTAGGCGTTCAAGACACGAGACTGTTAGATATGGCTGCTAATTCGGGCTGTAAAGAAAAAATTATAGTTGGTGACTTCAACTCTCACCATACCTGCTGGGGTTTTAGAACAGATCAGTGTGGACAACGGTTGTGGTACTGGTCGGTAGACAACAACCTATTGTGCCTTAACGCTAGAGCTCCCACATTTATTCGAGGTCATTCACGCTCCGCCTTAGATTTAAGCTTTGTAAGCTCGGCCATTGCTAGTACATCGTACACAGCCCTTGATTGCGCCTCCAACAGTGACCACTTTCCAATAATGTTCGAGATCGCTTGCCCCGTCAAACCATCATGCTTCCATGCCCAAACCTATATAAACTATGCAAAATTTCAACACGATCTAAAAACTGCTTTAGACGCTTTTTCTCTGGATGGAGATGACACTAAAGCTATGAAAATAAGCGCAGTAATTAAAAGGGCATACAAAAACGCTGAATTTACTGTTTAATCGGCGAAGAGAATACCCTATAGCCCCTGGTGGAATTCCGACTGTTCACGAGATCACAGACGAAGAGAGGCAGCTTGGAAGAAGCTAATACATAATCAGTCCCCTAAGAACTGGTCAGATTATAAATTTCTTGCCGCTGTATTTAAACACACGGTGGCCCAAGCTAAAGAAGATTATGATAAAAGACATTTCGATTTTCTCTCGAAATCCAAAAATAAGAAATGCCTTCTACATTAAATACTGATTATGAAAAACTATCATTGCAAGAAACGAAAAACTCTTTAGAGTCAATTGGCAGAGGTCTAGAAATTAGATTTTCTTCGATTATGGCTTTCAACTTGCAAAAGTCTAGCATAAGCACTGACTTCGAAAACGTAACGCTGTCTGAAGCATCAAAAGTCATTCGAGATCTACCATCGTCAGCTCCTAGTCCAGATGGAATCACAGTTCCTACGTTTAAAATTTTATTCAAGCTATCCCCCGGCGACGTCTTCAATCTTATAAACTACTCTTTAAAGAATGCCTGGATACCGTATGACTGGAAAATATCTAAGGTAATCTAATTATTAAAAAAGCAAGGATTTACCATAGAAAATATCAGACCCATCTCGCTAACTTCGAACATAGTGAAACTCATAGAGAGGGTTCTAAAGGGCCGAATAAACTCCTGGATGACGAATAAGGTCATATTAAAGCCAAATCAAATTGGTTTTTGTTGTGAATGCTCAATTTGGTGCGCCCATGCGGATTTAGAGAGTCAAATACAGCTTGCTCGTAATAGGAAACAGTACGCCGCATTAGTAACTCTCGACATAGCTAAAGCGTACGACAGTTTCGAGCACTCTATTCTACTGAAAACCTTGCAGGATCTAAAGTTTCCTCAGTATATTATTGAGTGAATAGCAGAATTCCTAAAATCAAGGGAATTGTACTGCGTGAAGGATGGCTGTTGTTCGCATAAATTCAAACACAAACGTGGTGTTCCCCAAGGGTCCGTCCTATCTCCAGCATTATTCAATATACTGATGAGCTCTATTCCAATTGTTCAGGATGTCACTGTCTACATTTATGCAGATGATATTGCGTTCTTTGCTGCAGAGAGCGACATTTACTCACTATATCAAAAACTGCAAAGATATAATAATACACTAGAAATTTGGTTGCAATCCATTTTATTGTCATTGAACATCAGTAAAAGTGTGCTCTTGGTGTTTCCTATAGCAGATACAGTTTCAATTTCTGTATTGTATAATCGGGAACCTATTCCACAAGTTGATTCAGTCAAGTACTCAGGAATGATTTATAATGAAAAGCTAAATTGGAGCCCACACATTGAATATATAACAGCAAAGGCACAACGGGCGTTAGGTTTATTACGCAGGTTAAGCAACAGAAAATACGGGCTGCACAGACACACGATGTTAATGATATATAAAATGTATGTGCGACCAATATTGAAATTTGGGTGTGTATCATTTTCGGGGGCCGCTGGTTATAAAATTAAACCGCTAGCAATGTTAGAGCGAGAAGCCCTGTGAATATGCCTGGGACTTCCCAGGTTCATGGCGAATAATGTATTGTATCAAGAAGCACGATAAACTTCTCTGTCGATTCAGCATTCTAACGGTTCAAACCTTGTTAAAATTTTACAGCTTACCGGCGCGAAGATCAGAGTACGCATTTATCAGCGACCCTGACTCTTTCTTTCTTGCACATTGGCCTCGATTTCATACTCCTCAGAAAATTTTTGTTATAAAAAACTGGATTGCATAAATGTAGACATTAGCACTGTAATTGAAACTAATTCCTCATCCATCAACACTAGAATAGAGTACGATGAAATCTTCCCCCACAAGCCAAGTTGCAATCTCTTATATTTTTGACCACTACATTAAACGATTACTTGGTACATGCGGAAACAAAAAATGTAATAGCTACAAATGCTTTTGTCAACAATAAAAAGGCAGGCTTAGGAATTGCGTCTGATTTCCTAAGCTGGTCTTTTTCAGTGAGGCTTCCAGATTTAACTCCTATATTTGAAGCCGAGCTAGTAGCTATTATTTTAGCTCTTCGTAAAATTCCTACGACCGAGACCAGTGCAATCATCCTAACAGACTCACTTACGGCGTGTGCAGCTCTGACAACCTCTGAACAATCTCGTGCCCTAGTAGCGTTCCACACATTAGCAACGCCGCATTTAAAACTCCTCAAATTAGTGTGGGTCCCAAGTCACTGCGGATTACAAGTAAATGAATTGGCAGATGCTTTGGCACGAGCATCACTCGATGGACCAGTAATTTCAGTACTTCCAGAGTTAGAATACTTATCAGGGGTTAGATATAGGAAATTCGCTATTTTTACAGATAGTTTAGAAAATATCACACAATGGACAAATTATCAGCACCTTAAATTTCCATGGAAAGCCCAGTGGAGTCCGTCAAGAAAATTCGAAATTATAATCTCCAGATTCCGGTGCCGTGTCCCCCCCATTAAATTTTTATTTACACAGAGCTGGTCTGACACTTTCCCCCTTTGTCCGTTCTGCAAATAATCAGAAACTATTGAACATTATTTTGGCTCATGTCGTAACTATGCAATAATTAGGAAACGACATTTAGATATTCCATTTGCGAAGCTAGGTTTAAATTTAACCAGAGAAAATGTTCTAAGTTTTGGTGCTTCTGTTTTGGTAAATTGCCACAGAGATGCATTCGATGCGGTGTGTAATTTTATTCAAGACTCTAAACGCTTTTCAACATAAAGCCCACGTTAACAGATACCCCCCCCCCCAAAAAAAAACGGGTCAAAAAGTAATTTTCAATTCTGGATAAATACCTGACATACCAAATTAATCGGGTTTGGCAAAACCAACTGTGTGGTCGGCTCCTAAAATCAAGTTGTAGCTATTAGTGTCTACTTTGTTGTTGATTCTCTTTTCTCACTATCTAAATCTTTGGTTTCTTTCTTTTTTTAACATACTGTCTTCACTATACAACTCCCCCAACCCCCCCCCCCTATTATTTTTTCGTTGTAAGCAATAATGCAGTTATCGTCCATATGAGACTATATGTTCTCTTGGCCGATCCCCCAGAGTGGGTATGAACCATGGATTAGAGGATACAAACAAACAAACAAACGAACCAGGGCGTGGGAGCAGTGACCCGTCGGCTTGCGGACTCGAGGTCTCAGCAGGCTCCCACGTGGGGCCATACCAGCCGTCCTTGCAGTTCGGGCCTGGCGTGGGCGAAACGTCGCCAGGACGTTTCCGCCAGGCGAGTCCGGCACCTACGGCAGCGAGCGTCAGCCAGCGTTCGAGATAGGCATGGCAAACGCCAAGCGTGCTCCAGGTCAACGACCTCCGCAGTGAGCCATGTTCTTGGCCGCGGCTGTCATTGGACTTACCAGGCTACCCAAGCGTCGGCCGTCCCTTCCCAGCGCTGAGTTTGCCACCGGGACTTGACCACCGCCTTCCTCTCTGGTGAACTCTTTCTGTTTTTATGCCCTTGTGACTCTCACACCAGCATTCCAAGCACGTTATATTCATTCATTATTAGACCTTTCATGTCTTTTGTAAATACATTTTTTGTGTGACTGCATAAGCGGCCTCGTTACTGCCCGATGAAGATTGAGTCATCGCAGGTTTCCGTACAGAAACGCGAGCGTCTCGTCTAGAGCTTTGTCTCTCTATACAGCTCGTTGCACTCTTCTGCGCAATGACGCGATGAGCGCCAGGGTCATATCGCCGCGAGTGTAGGCGTTAGCGCCGGCTGCTTTACATCAACACATCGTTTCTATTAGTGGGAGATGGTGTAATCTTTTTATTTGCTTAGTGCAAACTCGATTTTTTTTATTATCATACTGATAATTATACATTCATTTATTTCAATATTCTCAGATTCAATTACGCTAGAAGTGACTGCTAAAGCAAAAAAAATCACAGCCCATTCACGGAGTGAATGATGATGAACGGGGCAACGTGTTCGTTCATCCATCCGTCCCTGTGTCCGCCCATCCGTGTATGCGTCCTTGCGTCCGATCGCAATCGAGAATGCAGACGGCGCACGGGTAACACTAACGAGGCGCGAGCCAAGCAAGCCTAGCGCAAGCATTTTCAATGCACCCATGGCTCTTCTTTGTCTATGCCCCACCAACTATCCGCAACGTACGGCAACCATCCAGGAGACTGATAGAGGCACTTGATCTCCGCGTACCCAGGCACAGCCCGCGCTGCAGCAAATCGGAGAGTAATAGTACAGTGCCACCTACAATATCCTCATTCAACTGCAGTGTGTACCCCGCAGGGGTGCCTGCGTAAGTAGGCGTTTGGTGTGTAGCGACACCACGCACCCGAGCTAACGGGGGAGTTTCTACTCCCTCCCACGCCTATCCGTGCGTGGCTTTGCCGTGTCCGCGGAAAAAGGGATCCTGGGGGTTGAGCCGACGCTGGGTGATTGGACCTTTAAGGCCCCCCGGCAGAAGCAACACACCCCTTTGGCCCCGGCTTCACGTAGATGGCACCCCTGGGCTGACCCACCCAGGGAAAATCGGCCGTCGTCTTTTCCTATCTCTCCCTCCCTACATCTTCGTCTTTATCTCTTACTATTTATCTGTCCTGTCTTCTACTCTCTTCCGTTTACTTTCAAACTTCCTGGCGACTAGAGTTAACCCTGTGCAAATAGTCTACCTTGGTCTAGGCGCATTGGGCTATAGTGGCGTTGTACGGCTGGCGTCTGCAGGTTTCAGCATCCGCAAACTTCTAGCGTCCCCTCGTTGGGCTCCGGGGTGGGTGGCCGCCAACGCTGCTGAACAAAAATAGGATAAGCATGCATAGAGCATTCCCCCTACTGTCTGATCGTACCGGCTTAAAGCGGGTACGCACCGATGATATAAATTTTTTCAACCAGCCAAAAAAAAAACATATCCTCACTTTCATGTTATCCACTGTGAAAAAACTGAAAAGGAAGCCAGGACCGTTTCTGTTTTCCCAGTTTCTAGATGTTTTACCGAAACTCTTGCCACAAGATACGAGGTAACCAAGATGGCTAGTGGAGACCTTCTCCTCAAAATCCGTGACAAGAACAATTTGAAAAGCTAGACCGTCTTTCAGATTTCGGTGGCATACCAATAACCATAACACCACATAGGTCAATGAACACAACTCGCGGAGTGGTATCTGACATGGACTTAATTGACTTGACTGAGACTGAACTTTTGGAGGGGTGGACGAGCCAAAATGTCACTAATGTACAGAGAATCATCATCAAAAGAGATAATAAGGAAACACTGACAAAACACTTAATATTCACGTTTTCATCCAGTAAACTACCGGAATCTATTCAAACAGGGTGCACGAAGACATCTATCAGGCCGTACATACCAAACCCTCGTCGTTGCTTCCAATGCCAGAGGTATGGCCAAGGCTCTAAAACCTGTCGTGGTCGCCAGACTTGTGCACAATGTGGAGTCCTAGGCCACGTGTCTGAGAACTGCAAACAACCGCCACACTGTGTAAACTGCGAATGAAACCATGCCGCACATTCACGCTCCTGCACATATTGGAAAAAAGAAAAAGAAATAATTACGTTGAAGGTGAAGGAGAACATTACATTTAAGGAAGCACGGCGAAGAGTCGCTGCATTCTATGGACCTACATACGCTGATGCGGCGCGTCAGGGGGCACCACCGCACCAGCCCTCGCCACTCCTTCGGCCCGCGCATACCGAGCCAGTAGTTATGGCACCTGCCCCCAAGGCGGCTGTAGCCCAGGCTACACCGCCCACTCCCAAACAGAGACCGGAGACTCCAGAGTCCTGGGGTCTCAAGGCCTCACCTCACCAGGCGAGGCCCCAAATTCGAACTAACAGCCCGCACGTGCAGGCATCCAGTGCCTCCGAGGAGGCAATGGATACATCGGTACCCTTGGTGCCGAAAGAGCGGCGCGGCTCCTTGGAGCGCGCCAAGAAAACAAAAAAGCAGATAACAGGGCCTGTTAAGTGAACCCGGTTAGCCCTGTTAAGTGAACTCAAACTCCCTGTCTAAACAGCCACTCGCTTTTCGTACACACAGAACTATTTTACATTCAACATGAATGCTCAAATTATACAATGGAACGTCAGGGGCCTTCTCAGAAACCTTGACGACATCGAAAAACTCTTACACGAAAACTCACCAAAAGTGCTGTGTGTACAAGAAACACACCTTAATTCAAAACACACAATTTTTCTTTGTAAATGCGTTATTTTCCGAAAGGACCGTGTTGATGCCATGGCATCATCCGGAGGTGTTGCCATCATAGTGAATCAAGGAATTGCATGCACACACTTACAACTCGAAACATCCCTTGAGGCAGTGGCTGTTCGAGCAGTTCTCTTTGATAAACTGATCACAATCTGCACTATTTACATTCCTCCTAACTATCAGCTGCAAAAACGTGATTTACACTCTTTAATTGATGAACTTCCGGAGCCTTATGTTCTCCTTAGAGACTCTAATGCGCATAGCAGGCTATGGGGTGACTCTCGGTATGACGCGCGACTTCGACTGATCGAACAGTTCCTTCTCTCGTCGAACACGTGTTTCCTGAATTGAAAAGAACCAACCTATTATATTATCGCTAATAACACCTACTCCTCCATAGACCTAAGCATAGTATCTCCATCTCTTGTGCCTCTACTCCAGCGTAAAGTTGTCAATAAACTGTACGGAGGTGACCACTTCCCCGTAGTTTTGAGCACAACTACAGTAACTGAGTGCCCACCACGTGTTTCCAAGTGGCTCATAAATATAGCTGACTGGGAACTGTTTTATACCATCACTCGTCTAGGTTGGAAGGACATATGTACTTTGAACATTGATGTTGCTGTCAACTACTTCACAGCGTTTTTGATTGATGCTGCAACAAAATGCATCCCACAAACAAATGGACACCCTGGAAAACGGCGTGTGCCATGGTGGAACTCTGAATGCCGAAACGCGCGCATACAGCAAAACAGAGCTTGGAGGCTGCATCGGAACTGACCGACAGCCGAAAATCTTGACACCTTCAAGAAAATATTCTCAAGGCAGGAGAATGCGTCGGCAGGCCAGAAGAGAAAGCTGGCAGAAGTTTTTGTCAGGGATCAATTCATACACACAGGAGGCTAAAGTCTGGAACATGGTCGGTAGGATAGCAGGAAAACAAGTACACACACTTCCACTCGTAAATACTCAGGGTGATACCTTGGAAGATCAGGCAAACTTCCTCGGTGCACACTTGGAACAAGTGTCCAGCTCATCCCACTATACTGACACTTTCCAAAAATACAGAACAAGAATAGAAAAGCAGAAACTCGAATACAAATGCACTAGATACGAGGCATATAGCTAAGCTTTCAGTCTAGCTGAACTACGAACGTCTCTAAACTCCTGCAGTACTTCTGCCCCAGGTTCTGACCGTGTGGTGTATGAAATGTTAAAATCCTGCCAATCGAAACACGAAAAATCCTACTTTGTTTGTACAATGCTATCTGGTTTTCTGGCACTATCCCTACCTCCTGGAAAGAGGCTATTATTATTCCCATTTTGAAAGAAGGCAAGGACCCTTCTTTACCTTCGAGGTATAGGTCTATTGCGCTCACAAGCTGCTTGTGCAAAGTCTTCCGAAAAATGATAAACTGCTGACTTGTACATTTGCTTGAAACAAACAATTTGCTCGACCCATTTCGGTGCGGGTTTTGAGAGAGTAGATTCACCACAGACCACCTTGTCCGTATCGAGGCACAGATCAGAGACGCCTTCGTCCATAAACAATATTTTCCCTCTGTGTTTCTCGATATCGAAAAGGCTTATGATTTAACATGGCATTGTGGAATTCTAAGAGAACTGTCCCACCTTGGCGTGCACGGAAGCATGTTTCACATAATCGAAAGTTACCTGTCAAACCGGACATTCTGTGTCCGAGTGGGCACGGTTCTTTCCCACACATTTGTCCAGGAAACAGGCGTGCCACATGGTGGTGTACTTAGCTGCACACTTTTTCTCATCAAAATGAATTCCTTGCGCTTGTCCATTCCTCGCAATATGTTTTATTGTACATATGTCGATGACGTCCAGCTTGGCTTTAGATCTTGTAATCTGGCAATGTGTGAGTGGCAGGTTCAGTTAGGTTTAAACAAGGTCTCCAAATGGGCAGAGGAAAACGGATTCCGACTGAACCCACAAAAAGCACGTGTGTCTTGTTCTCCCGAAAGAGAGGCATGCACTCAAAACCCGACATTGAACTGAACGGCTAACGTCTGTCTCTTAATGCGGAGCATAAATTCTTAGGAATAATATTAGGCAACAATTTGACATTCGTACCACACATCAAGTATTTAAAAACAAAATGTTTAAAAGCCATGAATGTTTGAAAAGTGTTGTCACGTACAACGTGGGGTAGTGACAGGCAATGCCTCATGAACCTGTATAGAAGCCTCATTCGCACCCACTTAGATTATGGGGCCGTTGTTTATCAGTCTGCGACTCAAAGTGCTTTGAAGATGCTGGACCCTGTGCACCATTTGGTCATCCGCCTTTCTACGGGTGCTTTTCGCACCAGTCCCGTAGAAAGCCTTTATGTTGAGTCAAAGGAGTGGTCGCTTCATCTGCAGAGAACTTACATGTCCTTTGTTTATTTCCCTAAGGTGAAAACAGACAAGAAGCACCCCTCATACTCTACCATTAATGGTTTGTCGAGCTCAATTCTGTTTGAAAACAGGCCTTCAATGAGGCAGCCCTTCTCAGTTCGCCTGAAGAGTCTAGCTGAGGAAACTGGAGTCTCACTTGAACACAGTTTAATGGCTCCTGTAGCATACCCGCCACCGTGGCAATAGGAGACTATAGACTGCCATGTGTCTTTTCTAGAAGTTACAAAACATGCGCCTATTGCCCATATCTAAACATACTTCCTGGAACTTCAACACAAATACACACGTCCTGAGTTCTTTACAGATGCCTCCAAGTCTAACTCCTCTGTGTCCTACGCATCTGTCGGCCCATCCTTTTCAGATGCTGGCCCTCTACATCCAGGGACAAGTATCTTCACAGCGGAAACTTATGCGATACTTGTGGCGGCTAAACACATCAAGCAATTACAAATACAAAAAGCAGTAATTTATACGGACTCCCTCAGTGTGGTAACGGCTCTGCACACTCTTAAAAATAAAAAAACCCAGTCCTTGTCTCACTTTACTCCATTTTGTGCACACTCTACACTCTGAAACAACATGTTGTAGTGTGCTGGGTGCCAGGGCACCGTGAGATTCAAGGCAGCGTGAGAGCGGATCAGCTCACTGCATCCGTCCACAAAAGCACTACCCCTACACCCATATCAATTTCGGCCCTTGATCTTAAGCCGTCTCTGAAACGAAACCTCAGGGACTACTGGCAGAGGAAGTGGGATACACACACACAAAACAAACTACACAATGTTAAGCCACACCTTGGTCATTGGCTGCCCGCATCGACATCGCGTCATACAGAGGTAATACAAACGAGACTCAGGATAGGACACACACACACGACACACACACACACATCTTTCTTCCGATGGCGATCCACTTGTGTGTGACAGATGTGGTGAAGCATTAACAGTCCTTCACATTTTAATTCAGTGCAAACAATTGGACACTCTAAGAAAACAACACTTTCCATTACCCTACCGACAACATATACCTTTACACCCTGCAATGTTCGTTGGTAGGGAACCGCTTTTTAGTCACAAATCATTGTTAGCGTTTTAAAAGAAATTCATAGTTTTCATATCATATACCCGGGCATTCCATAGCACAACCTCTCCAGAGAGGTTTTTACTGCGGTGGCTATACAAGAAAGCTTTTGCCTCACGGCCCTTGGACGCAAGGGTATGAACGAGTGAGGTACTTGTGCTAATGCCATACATGTCCACCATCGTTTTTCATTATCACCAACTTTCGGCACCTATTCACACCACACACACCTTTCATGGCATGGTCATGATTTCATTACTTGTATGGTTTTACCCGCCTTACCGTGAGGAATTTTATGGCCCTTATGCAGCCGCTTGTCAGAATGATTGTCCATATTTTTAGTTAGATGAGCTGGCGCTCTTTGACCGTGAAATGGCCCTTGCGCCACAAAACATCAAACATCATCAACTGCAGTGTGTATGTATATCTATGAGACAGCGCCGTCTAATGTACTGTTAGGGAGATACTGCCTTCTTTTCTTTCTCTACTCTTCTCGAAAACGTGTAACGCACGACAAGGTTAGGCTACACCAAAAAATTGAAGGACGCTTAGCTTCATCCTCTAATCATATCGCAATAGGGTAATAGGACCTCATGAACACCGCTTCTGAACTGCTAGCCTGCTTCTATTATCGATTTATGCCTCAATCATGTCATAAGCAAACTAATGACGCTCAGCTTGAACAACCCTCAAAGTCTGTATCAAGATAAACGAAAATACTGTGAATCGTTTCTACCACCATTACAAATTTTCAGCAACTTATAATGATGATATAACAAGTATAATGTCACAGGTCATGACTCTGATGTATGTAGCAGCAAATGTGTTCGAGGAAAATTTGTTTCTGTTTGTGGAACTGTGCCAAAAAGATCAAAAGCTGTGCAATTCCCACTGTACAGAAATAGTGAGTAACAGAGCACCAGCCGTCACTAATCTATCCAGCGTTGAAGCACATCGGCATTTCATGTGGCAACGAAGATTACAGGGCTATCGCTAGTGGTAGCGTAAGTTCCAGAACAAACTCTAATATTTGTATTGCGCATGTAATCTCTCAGGAAGGTTCTGAAATAATAATTTATTCTCAGTCATTGGGGCAAGGTTTGATTAAAGTAGCCGTTGCATGTTAAATGGTATGGTAAGCTAAAATAATAAAAAATCAAGCCCGTCAGGCAATACCCAAAAATGAATGGCTTATCTACCACCGTCTTTCAAAACCTCAGAAGAACGCATGTGACTGCCACCGCATTTAACTTTACACTTTAGCTGGTCCTAACTTTTTGTAATCGTGCATCTGCTGTACGCCAGTAGAGATATGTCGGCCGGTTATTTCATGCGGCCCAGTTTTGTTTCCGTCTACAGAAACAGTTATGTAGCGAAAAAAAAATTAGCCATCACAAATCAAATATTGCAGAACTCTGGAGGCTTTCAGACCCCCAAAACGCTACATCAATATCGCTCACGATCAGCCGAAATGAGCTAATTAAAAATCCCTTAAAGAAAACGCAGGTAGCTGTTGCTACCTGGGTTGAAAGAATCGCTACCCGTGTGGAGCTACTCTGGGGACCATGGCATTTCTGAAATAAAAAGACCTAGGGCTCACTTGAGTGTCTTGAATAACGCCAGCCCTAGCATTAGAGTTTCGATGAGTGCTAGCAGGGCGCAAATCGAGTGAAGTCATGCGTGGAAGACTGCCGTAACGTAAAGCGAGCAGCCGTCACACGACACTCGCTGTGGCCATCACAGAGCAGGCGCCCGCCAAAACGCAAATACCAATCACACATGCAAGACGTGATTGACGGGAAACATTGGGAAGGTAAGCGGCCCACAACAATAATAACGGCAGCCCTTCCCATGCCTATTCCTGCGGCATGCACTGTTAGCCAACTATTAGTCAACTTACAGATAAACTCCATGCTGAAAATGTGCTAAACAGCAGAACGCCATTTTACTAACTGCATTTAAAACCTTGTTGTGGTGTCTTTGAAGCCTAATAGGTTCCTTATTGTTCGTCACTTGACCACTCCACGTTCGTTACAAGGTTTTACATTTATCTACTGCGTTAAACCAAACGTAAGTTTCCGAATTTCACGTAGGGCCAAACTACAGTGTTCATCCTTGCGGTGCAGATGCGCAACTGTCAGCATTAGTAATGCCTGTCCAGTCGTCTCTTACGTGTGTCTTTTCTTTTATCGGTAGATTGAACGCACCGCTAAACACTGAGCCACTCGTCTAGCAACAAGGTCCTACTACGCGTGAAGAGGGTTAGGTGTGGTCCTATTGGTTCTTTACTTTTGCCAAGTCGCATCGTAACAGCAGTTATGCACCGCGCGACCGAAGCTGTGACACTTTATAAAGCAAAGCACATGTTGTGATGACAAAAATGCCACATTAGCCATCCATCAACTAAATATCAGTGACTCCGCAAATGACTTTGGTAAACACAGTGTGGTAAATTGCTCTGAAAACACTGATAGCGAAGTCGGTACAAGGAAAAAGCAGGTGGTTTGCTGCATGGGACGTGCTCTAAGGCGGATACCTACTGCGAGATGGCGCTATTCTGCCGTATGCGTCAACGGTAAACCATGACGTCATTAGGTAAAGCAACAAGCATAGCGTCCTAAAAGTATAATGATACAGCAGCCGAATATTTTGAACTTACCGCAGATGACCTGCACATGCACAGCAGTCACTGCTGTTTACAGCATGCACTCTGCATGAAAAATTTGATTCATTGTTCATGCTATTTTCGGAAACGTAGGCGATAAGACGGGTGCAAACTCTCAACCTGCCGTGGCACTCTACATTGTTTTCAAAATGAAGATTATAGTTTGTTAACGTTTTCCTTTTGAAACCGAGGTATAGAGAAGCCAACAATAGTGTCCAGCTCAATGTGCTAAAAAATAGAAATTTAGAATTAAAATATCTTTCCAAATTGATTGTTTACATCGTCGAAACCGTAATTACACTATTATAAACGTATTTACTACAAAACTAAGTTTTCGGACGTTTTGAGTTTCACGTATTCGTTCTGCACTAAACGCATGTCTTTCTATTGCAGCGGCAACATAGTGCGAGCTTCATGTAGAAGGCCCGGCACTTAGAGGTGTATTCAAAAGTGGTTCAAATTTTACCGCATGCGACCGAAAATACGGCAAAGTTTGTCCACACAGCGCAACTAAAGCTATACCGGTTACCAAAAAGTGTCTCAATAAGCCACTCAAAGAAGAAATAGAAAAAAATGGAATAAATGCAATCAATACTCGCCCATCGGAGATGCGGTCGTCGAAGAATGGTGGTACGAACACAAGATGCTCATGCAGCACTGGTGTGTTTTTTTTTTTTTGATAACGCTAACCTAACTTTGCTTGCTTCAATTATCTAATGTACAAGGCAGAACAGCAGATTTACTTTCCCATCTCTATTAAAATTTCTCTGTCTTCGTATGTAGTACAACTATTGGACAGGCTTTCTACGAAATTTCCTAAATCATTTTCAAAATCTAGAAGTCAGCTTCTGTATGGTGCACTTTCGCACAACTTATAGTGACACTTGCTTTTGCTTCAGGTGAAGAAAGAGTCCTAGTTGCACGTGCTGAGCCTTATCAATTATGCTTGCTGATGTGTACAAGGACGAACCTAAATGTCCGACTACACAGCGTAAGCAAACTGCGCTTGAATGCGGCATTTAGAGTTACTTATATGCCACCATCATAAGGGCAAATCGCATAGCAGGAGAGCTACCTGTGCAATAATAAAAACGTTATAGGCGTTGTAGGCGCATCAAATAACCGGATTAACTCCTTGGAAAGGAGAGGTGGATCCCGCGTACGAAGCGTGCAGAGGTAGTATAACTATGATGTATTTTTTTCTTGTCGTAAACTTTATTAAATGACGTTAAAGGCATGTGCGAATTGTGTGTAGAAATTTAAGTTGAAAAGTCACATACCTTTTATATAAGCAGCTGGTTATTTTACCTATTGATGCCAGCAGCAACACGGCTTTTACCAACACCAGAAGTGGTAAGCATATATGCAGCGTTTGTGCTTGTGAGGAAGGTAGCAGCCCTGGCTAGTGCTACCCAGACTAACCTGAATAACCGACCTCTAGTTATACAAAGGATATTAGGCTGACGTAATGACTCTACTGTGGGAGTGCGTATGCAATGTGAATAAAACAAATAGCCAGCACAATAGCTCCTATTAACGTTTCACCGACATCACGTATACACAGTTTGGTTCTCCAAAGTGGTTTAGAGATATGGAGAACCTCTGTGGCAGTATAATTGATTGGCAAGAAAAGTGCTTGGCTCAATTCCTTCTGGCACCCCTACCTTTATTCTTTATACATGTCGGGTGAACGCTGCTGATGCAAGTTTCCATAAAGTTCCCACACTTGAGTCACCCATTTCTGTTCTCTTCGTCCCTTGGTTCACATAAGCTGTCAATTACCTGTGACTCATAATTGTATCCCTGTGGTTCATAATCGCCCGTTTTCTACAGGTATGTGCCACACGTGTCTGGAGAAAAGGTTTTGACCATGTACGTGACGAAATAATCACACTGCTCGTGTAATCACGCGTGAATCATATTTGCTACTGGATCTTACCCTTACATACTAATTTTGGTTCACCCCAAGTTTAGGGGGCCATTAGGGGAACACCCATATGTACCCGAATAGATAGATAGATAGATAGATAGATAGATAGATAGATAGATAGATAGATAGATAGATAGATAGATAGATAGATAGATAGATAGATAGATAGATAGAAAGTCGTACAGGCAGGCAGGTAGTGGGCTGGTGAAAGTGTTCCAGTGTCATCTGCGGTGTAACAGTGGCGACGTACACAGAGCAAAAAGAGTGGTCAGGCCAAACTGCTAAAAAAAAATTTTGTGAACAGAAAGGTGTCAGTCGGCTATTACACAAACCTGTCAATGAAAATATGGAAAGGCGGGATATTGCCCAACTAAAGGTTAACGCGAGAGACGTGGCTCACACTTGCAACGACGGATTTCGAATGAGCTAAATAAGTTTCGAGGCACATCGCCCGCTTCGCGTACTCCGTAGAGTCTGGCCAAGTGCCCTGCTTCACTTCTCTGCAAGCTTCAACGTAGCACCCGTGCAGCCAACGGAAAGTGACCACAACCAGTAGAACACCATTCAGCGTATAACTGACAGTTGCCCAGCCTGAAGACTGTCGAGAGACGAACACATGACTTCATGTAGAACTCAACCATTCTCAACGCTTACTTCAGTGAAGACAAGGAGGACCACTACTATGAGCAACCCATTTTGGATTTGGGTGCTGTTACAGATTTTGGTGTGGCATTGTCCTCAACCTCAAGCAGGATACTGTGCATGACTCCGACACCAATAGTATCCGTTCATTGTCAACTGCGTCGGACCATCCACGCAAGCGCTGCCCTGTTCAACATAGAGCGCGGACAACTGTTTTCTAACGTTCAAATTTTCTCCTTGTACATGCCGGGCGCATCACTTTCTCTAAGGGAACGCTGGAGGTCTCACTGAAACTCAGAATAAACTTGTGTGTATTAATTTTTTTTTATTTTTCCGGTGTCCTAATAGGCCGCGCTTTTTCAAGACGATATAGTCTTTCTTGGGGACTTTCGACGCAAAAATTTTAGTCTGCCTATCTGTCTGGTAATTTGTCTGTTTGTCCACCCTTAGCAGTACTGGATAATTTAAACAGCACCAGCGGACACCCCAAACGGCCGACACCATCCGGAGTGCCCATTAATGTTGCTCTAGCTTCAGCGTTTATACTTTTGCGATTGCCAAATAAAAAATTGGCAGATCCCGCGTACAGTGGGAATCAATATGTGAATCACGGAGGAGAAAATGTCACTTTATTATCAGCAGAATGGTTTGAGGTAAGGTAAATAATGCCTTACACGACTTACGTGTCATGATTATCATGTTTGTATGTGTCGCTAACCTTCGTCATCTATTCACATCACGTGATACCGAATTTGGTATATGTCAAGCTAGACAAACGGCCGCGAGCCCGCTATGAGCGTGGCATGTTGGCATGTCCTTACATGACACGCACGTCCTGAATATCATGTTTGCACCGGTCATATATTTCGTCATCAATTGACGTCCAGTAACACCAAATTTAGTATATGTGGAGCTAGCAAAACTGCCGCGAGCGCATCATCAAAGGCCCAATATACTCCAATGTGGCATTCACGCGCGCGCACGCTGGGCACAACGACGCTACGTTAGCCACACGCGAGCACTGTCTAGTCTGACGGCAGGCGTGACCGGCGCGACCAGCGTTGGTCGGCACGGCCCCATAGAGTAACATAGAAAACATAAACAGCGTACACTCCTATTGAACCATGCCGCCCACTTGACTGCTCGCGCTCCTAGCGCCCGGCATTAAACTGTCACAAGGTTCCTTTTCTGGCCTTGCCATTGCGCCACAGTGGTTTCAGTTTCGGTTTGAGCATTCTTGTGCGAAGGTCGGGTGTTTCTTTCGTTATTCGGGAGTGCTTCCGTTAGCTGTTTTTTAGGGCCAAATAGGCTGAGGGCACGGCTATTGCAAACACGTTCACCCGTTGGCAGTTCTTGCAGAAAAAAATATGCTCGCCCAATTTACAAATAAATTGTGTTTGTTCAGACAGAAGACCTAAAAATAATTATGAAACAGCTAAACAGGCGTTTTTAGGTAATACATTACCTCTCTATTGGAAATTTTAGCAATTGATGCATAACGTTTATTATTTATACAAACTGTAGTGTATTGTGTTTTTTTTTCGGCAATAACATTGCTAAGTAGAAAAATCACCATCGCATCGAGCAAATCGTAGAAAAAGTACTCAATATTTGCAAGCATTTTCATTGTCAACAGGAACATTTTAACATATCAGTAAAAACTTAAATAATGTAAAACATTTATTTATTTATTTATTTATTTATTTATTTATTTATTTATTTACAGGTACTGTTGGTTGATTGAGCCGTTACAGGGGTGGGGCATAAATTTAATCATTGTTTACATGAAATAGGAACAAGCATCTTATACAAAAAATCTAAAAGCTACAATGTGTCATTACTTATAGACAGTGAACAAAACCTGACGTAATAACTATCAAGTCAAGCATAAAGAAGCAATGCTTAGGTGAAAAAAAATACAAAAATTTTTCATCACAGTATTTTGCTCCACCACCTGCAATATCCATAGAGCATTCAACACAGAACAGTAAGCATCACAATACATGTCACACGAAATCTGTGTGATTTGGTATTTCCAGTGAGATTTAAAAAAAAGCTAGCATTCACAAACATTTAGTTACAAAATTTTCTATAGTTTTGAATTTGAATTTTAATGTTTCACAATTCCATTGAGCTTTTTTTTGTGGTTTAGGGAAATAAGAGTATACGGATGTGTTCATACGGAATTTGGGGAATTAAAAGTTGCTGTGGTAGTCACTTCGTAGGGTCTGGACAGGCTGCGGAACGAGGTACTGCGCTACATCAAAGTTAAATGTAGTTTGAGAAAGCAAAAACAAGAATTTTAGTTTGGCTACACGATGGTGTTCCAAAAAGATGGATAAGTTTAGTTGTTGCAACATCTCTGTCACAGAATTAGTTCGAGAGCATGTTGAAAGAATAAATAGAGCCGCTCTTCTTTGTATTCGCTCTTTTTAATTGGTTGATATGTAGGGTTTAACGTCCCAAACCACCATATGATTGTGAGAGGCGCCGTAGTGGAGGTACCCAAAAATTTTGACCACCTGGGGTTCTTTAAACTGCACCCAAATCTGAGCACACAGGCCTACAACAATTCCGCCTCCTTCGGAGATGCATCCACCACAGCAGGGATTCGATTCCGGAACCTTCCGGCCAGCAAATCACTCAACTTGATTGATTATTGCTGTCTAATATGGGTCGCATATAATACTTGCATATTCTAAAGTGGTAAGGAAGGAAAATGGGAGAAAAAGAACGGCAGGGAGATTAACCAGCCTATAGGCAGCCGGTTTTCTACCCTGCGCATGGGAGGGGGTTGGGGGAGATGAAAATAAAGATCACAGAGGTGCATGGTCTTACAACAGCTAAATATGCTGGTAGCTTTACTGAGTCTTGATGCAAGAATCAGCGTAAATAATCAGACAAACTGTAAAGAAAGCCACATGAAAACGAAAACTACATGAGTATTGCTTTTAAAAATAATCTAGCTTTCACTTGTCACGACAGCAAGGTTATAGCAATGTTTGATAGTGTAGGCGTCGTCGTCTATGTATACAATGAGCTCCTACTTCTTGGCCGTAGGTGCGCTCTAGCTCCTTGACTCATTGTTTCCTGTGGTTGAGGTGAAATTCAAGGTGGATATTTCTCGGTGGATCTTACATGCATCTTCGGATGAAGTGGACGTCCTTTCTTCTCACTACAGTGGAGCGTTGTGGAGCTGTCTCCTGACGCCACGGCCATCTTCAGTGGTGTTGAGCCTACGGTTTTGTGATGATATATGTGCCTCAGTTCATTTTCATTCGTGTGAACTAAACATGAAACCATAATGCTTAGGACGATTACCTTCCATATTCTGGGTGTTGATATCAACATTTTTCAAAATTTTCCACAACACTAGGGGTCACGGTGAGCTAAGATAGCTAAACAATTAACACGCTGCCACGGAAAGCAATTGCCCGTGAGCGGAATCCAAAGAGAGTGTGCCTTTCGTGCTCCCAGCTGATGCAGAATGAGAAGAGAGCAGAGGGGGTTTTATATGCACTCACTTAGGACACGTTCGGTTAGTATTCCATAGGAGGAGAAGAGGAGAGGAGAGTATCTGTGAGTTCTGCCCTTCTCTTACGCTCCCTCTTCACTTGCGCGCAGAGGAGGAAATAATAGGAGGAGAAGGTCACCATGTCACTCTATATGCTATTACGGATCACGCCACGAAATCGCACGCAGCGGCGGCCAATGGCAACATAAGCCGTGACCGTTGGGATCTCGTTGGGGACTCGTCTGCGCCGGCGATCCCGGCACCCGGCTTGAGATATAATTTTTTTAGGGGCTAATCTCCTTATTGCGGCACCCGTTCGTCCCTTGTAGCCGTCGTAGTAGTGTGTAACAAGTATAACCTTTTGACCTCCAAGAATGTGCTGGTGAGAGATTTCGTCTGTGCGTTGTTGAACAATAAAAGATAGTGCTTAATGTACATGCCAATGGCTGCTTAGGGGGAATGAGAGACAGGAGAATTCGGCGTTTAGTTAACGTGCATGCTGCAAATTTTTATTGTTCAACAATGCAGAGGAGATAAGAAAGGGTTGCTACATTACACTCGCTGGGCGTAACCTCTTAGGTTTTAGAAAGGTTCAGCGAGCGTTGGGCTGCAGTGCCATGAATACGGGTAACTAGTGTATACCATGAACTCGAGGTGGTTAAAGGTGGGAAGCAGACACGAAGCGCAAGCCGTAAGAAAGTGTGCGTGTGCCTCCTCTCATTCAGTCTCTGGAATTCCCGCTGGATGGTGGTGTTTTTATATGAAGAATATATGATGAAAAGATGCGAGATGGTACTTCGAGTGTTGAATAGGTGGACGAACGGGCACACAGACAGGTGCATGAACGGACGCACGGAAGGCTGCACGGACGGATGGACGCATGGACGGACGCAGGAGCAGATGCATGGACGAAAGCAGGGACGGACGCACAGATGAACGTGCGGATGCACGGACGGGCGGATGGACGCATGGGCGGCCACACAGACGCACGCATGGATGGACCGAAGCAAGAACGAATGCACGGACGGATGCTTTGCCTTACTATCCATCATTCACTCCGTGGATAAGCTGCCATTTTTTGTGTCGCAAATGGTCGCAAAGCAACGAAAATAAAACGGCTAACATGGTGGCTACATCAAGCCGCGTGTTGCCCACTGCACTATGGCACTTCCGCAAGAGAACCATGTGGCATGCACTGTTGCGCTGCTGCCCGCGTCCAATTATAGTGTGTGCATGGTGTATTTGCAACTGCATTCGCGCTATCGTACAGCTGCTGCAGCGTCATTCTTGTTGAAAGTTCCGTGCCTGCGTTCAGGCGTTTGTTTTGCCTGCTGATGGAGTGGTGATGCTGTCTGCAGTGATTATTGCGGACCTACTTGGAATTTATATTAGCTCTATGAATCACGTAAGAGAGCGTAGTACTCAGCATGTTCTGTGTGTTGAGTGATATGAATGTGTGTGCTGTGCAGTTGATTATTCAAGCGCGGAGGCCAATTTGTGAGTATTCCAACTTGATCGCACCCACAGGGGCTGATTCAGATAGGCGATTTGGGGCAAACATTTAATTTTGCGAAATCCTACCAACTTTTTGAGCCCAGTGTGGGTTTTTTTACTCTCACTTTTGCGGGTGTTATGGCAAAAAATACTCCAGGCAGATCGTATTTCACTGCTCCCGTGCTACAAGGGAATTTTTCCCATTCTAAAGGAAGGGGTCGGATTGCGGTGCACTTGCGGAAAGCGGCCTTTGCTTTGAAGGATGGAAGAAGAACAAGTCCAGTTATTTTACCTATCAAAGTTTTCTAACTTTGCTTTGTCGCGTTCTCCCAGCAGTATGTAATGCATGTCTTGGGCAAATTCAACTTGGCGCTGTCGCGTTCTAATACCAGCTGTCCTTGTGGGGGTGGGGTTGCCGTGGTTTAAAGAAAAACTTGTGCCGCACTTGCCATCGTTACGTGCGTCTACGCAAGATTGAGAAAGATGCTAAGGGTGTCTTTCAGCTTTTTTTTGTTTACTTTGGAAAAAACAGAGGTCGTATCGGTGTACCGCAGAATATTAGCTCCACTCTTTTAGTACAATATCTTAAAACTGCTCGTTGATTTTGTTCTCGACTTTACCAGTCTTGCAATTAATCAGCTCCAACTGCACTTCTATTGCAAAATAACAATTTTTAATGAGTTCTAGTTCAGAGTGCGGCATTCAGGTTAAGCATAAATGAAAGTACACTTTACCAACTTCTCTAACTATTACGTTACGATTTGGAGATCGATAGTTATTTCGGTTCCCGGTGAATTACACAATCCAGAAAGCAAGAGTGCTAGTCAAGGGTGACTGAGTTAGGTGTAAGTGGAATGCGGATCAAGTTTTCACTTCACACGCACGCCTGGGTAAATATGCATTGCGAGTGAGCGCAAAATGCTCACGAAGGAGTGTAAGGAGGCGTTGATGAATTGAAGGGCAGCTTTTATCCTGTATGGAAAAAGCGCTGGTTAATTTACGATATCCTGTTAGGGCTAGTCACTGTTGGGGCTAGCTACGGGATGCGCGTTTGAGTTGTAGCTTGGTTATTTCTCGATAGTATATGGGGGGTGGTTTTAACCAGTTTTTATCTGAAGCAGTTGTTTTCGGTATGTTTTACGCCTAATTGCACAATAAAACCTGATTCATTGGTTTGAAAGATGTTGATTTCTTGGATTTCCCGACGTGTAGCAGCAACGCTGTCATACGCGCTGGAACGCTTACAGAGCACAGCAAAGCGCTTGAAAAAAAACGCTGTTCAATATTTGCGGCCTTAGGACCAACTGTAGATTACTTGAATGTAAATTATTTTGATTTGCTTACCATTTCTTTTTGAATGCGTGAAGCGTGTGTACCGCTGTAGCCGGTGGGAGAGAAGGGCGCCGTGGTGATGCAGGGTCAACGGGACGTCCAGGTAAGGTCAGGCCTAGCAGTGATGCATGCGAATTCGCCGTAGGCATAGCAACCGCTTTTTTAATTTTCCGAAAAACTATTCTAACCACTAATAATTACAAAATATTGGTTTTATAGCGTAAGTTATTTATTAGCAGCATCGTAATAGATCGGTAAACGTTCACTTTTTTGTGTGCGCCACCTAACAGACGGCAGGAACCCTACGGACTTGGGCCGCGACAGACAGCCATTGGCCACTCTTTATGTTTACTATGTTACTCTATGAGCGACCCGTGGACAAAAGCGACTGCAGGGTCAGATTCTATAGCCAAAGCCCCAGAAATATATCTTCCCGCTTTACAGTTGGCCTGCACGACATAAAAGACCTGCAGTGCAAGTAATTATTGGCCTAAACGTATATTTTGACGTTATTTGTAGAACATACCACTTACAAAATTCATCACCAAACGCCTTGTTAAGCCGGTACAAGTCTGATGGTCTCGTAGTGTGACCTGTCCGTTCTGGTCAACTTTTGAATTGCTTAATTGCTAATGCAGTCGGCCGTACCTCTTGCCTTCGACTGAAGATCTTCCACGGGTCGCGTCACTGCAGCACGGGACGGCTTTAGGCCCTCCGGTAGCCGAGTACTAAGTACTTGAAATCGTTAGCCCCTTTTTCTAAACACATGGTGAAGGGACGGATTCATGCTCTCCTATAGTTGAGTACCGAGTGCTCGAAATTGTTAAACATTTTTTCCTAAACACAACTTTAGCGGAACGGCTCAATTCTCTCTCATAGTTGAGTACGAAGTAATCGAAATCGTTCATAAACCTTTTTTTTTCTAAACACACTTCGTAGAAGCGTTTTAGCTGCGGACGGCTCAGTGCTCTCCCATAGGTGAGTACGAAGTACTCGAAATCGTTAAAAGTTTTTCTAAACACATGCTTAGCCGTCACACCCACACATAGTTTAGGGACCGCTTACTGATCTCCCACAGTTGAGTACCGAGTACTCCAAATCGCTAAGCATTTTTTCTTAACACAGACGCGTAATAAATGCATCTTCATGTTTTATTTGTTTGTTGTTCGTTTACTATGTAATGTACATTTGTAAACATATTTTTTGATACAACGTTTAGTGTCTCTCTGCATAATGTGTTCCGTTACGATGTTCTGTTGGATTGTAATTCATGTTTACTGTTCGTGAGAAATAATTTCTCTAAACACAGACACTGCCTTTAATAATGAACAGCATATAGCTCTCCCACGCTAGAGTGCATCGTACTCTAAATTGTCGAACATTTGTTCTAAGTAGCCCTCAACGATTTGTATTCGATACCGTGACAGCGTATTGCTCTCGCATAGTAGAGTAAATGGTGCTTTATGTCGTCGGTCACTTGTTCGAAACACAGTATGTATCACCAACGTCAGCAGATAGTAAAGTACCAAGTACTCTTCTAAATTGTTATAAACTTTTTTTATATACGCACAAGGTAAGGCGTTTGGAGAATATAGCAATGACTCAGCTCGGCTATGCGAAAATATGTGTAGTCTTCCGTACAGCCAATGTTTATTCTTTTCTTCGAGTAAGGTGACATTTCCTGCGACAGATATGGTCACCCATCTGATTGTTGGTACAAGAGTTTCATTCTCCCGTTGGTTCCTTCGGTCCACCACTTCCGCCTTATTCTTTAGTCTCGAAGCACGCCAGTGGCATCACTTCTGCGTGGCCATCTCCGGGACTTCATGTGGTATGTGGCTTGGATGGGATGTGTTCCCTAACTTCAAATGCCTTGGGATGTGCAGAATGGTCCATACAGCAACATTCCGTAGCTGCTTCGCACGGGAGCCTGACGAACTGAGACAATACGTCATTGCTTGTGTTTTCTGTATGCTTGTGCATGCTAGCTTTCGCAGTGTTAGAGTACATCGCTTCGTTTCTTCTGGGCGTTGTTCTCGAGGCCGCTTCACCTGCCTTCTCATCGCCGTTGACACTTTCTGTGTCCGTTGCAACCACTGCGAAGTGGTCACAGATGGCAGTCGCCTTCACGCTCTGTTTCCGATTGTCGGGCGATTGTGAGCTCTTCTTTCTCGGGGAATAGACATTCTTTCTGCCCTGGTCTTGCCCTCTCGTGTTAGTGTGCGACAAACTCATTGAACAAATTTTTCAGCTTGCCAGGTTTTGGTGTCTTTGGCCTGCATTGGTATAGGCAGAATCACCATGTAAGCAGACAAAATGTACATACGCATGTTTTATTTGTACTCTTCGTTCACCGTGTAACGCGGTTATCCATATCTTTCTTGTTTCGAGAAAACATTGCGTTTGGGTCCGTGTGTGGAACATCAATTTTACGCATTGCTTCTTTGTCATTCCTCACTTTATGTCCTCGCAAGTAAAATCCGTTTTGTGATTCTCGTTATTGTATCTCTCCCAAGACAACATCTTCTTCGAATGTTTTAATGTCCACCTCTGCAATAAAAAATTGCCCTAAACACAGTACTGAAAGCGGCCATGGCGGTAGCCTGCCACATTTCTGTGACTCTTCTCAAATATAGTCCCTCGTATTGTGAGGGTCCACAAACTTTTTAACTTCTAGGAACTGCCGCGTAAGGCAAAGACATGAACCTCGGCGCGTTCCGGCTTCAAAAACCGGGAGTGGATGTTGCTGAGGTAGCTAATGTGTCATTGGTGGAGGTAGGTAAGTAAAAAATGATTCTGTAACTCGCTTCTGCAACTACGTCGATAAAACTTGGGCACACCGTACCTCTCTGAAGAGATATGGTATAACATGAAGAAAAGTTGGGTAGAAAGAATTTGGTGTCGGACCTGCAAAATTTTACATCCTGTGTGTACATCAAAAACTTTACACGGGTGTCACCTCCGTCAATATTTTTGCCTTTTGTATTCGGAACAGGGACACAGTTTGTGAAATGTACTGAAGACAGCCGCTGGTTATACACAATACCCATTTTCTTCCGGTGAAGTAAGAGAGATTTTCTTTTATGAAAGTGACACTGCGGGCACGAACAATACTTCAAGATTAGCGACGTCAGCCCCAAGTACCAGCTTATTTTTTTCCAAGTGGTCCTTTGTGTCAGCTTGGAAATCCTTTCGAAAGCTTCAGTAAATATGTCTTCAAGGTATGGACGTTAAAGAAAAAAAAAGAGAACACTGAGAAAAAGTGAGGATGAAGATCAACTATTAGGTGATGTGACAGAGCGGCATAAGCAAGAAAGAAATGCACAACGCACAAATTATTATTTGTTTCGACACAAATGTTCGTTGTCGGCGAAAAGGGGTCGTAATGAATTGGCACACTTCCGGGAGTAAGCTGTTCACTTAGATGTGCTACGCACTGATGACGTTTCTTCGTTTCAATGCTGTTGCCTTCTTAGATGTCACCAACGTTTGATTTTAAGATTGTGGTTTGACGTTAAAGGATGGTAAGTGAACAAGCTTAGGAGGAGGAAGAAGCAACAAAAGGGAGAAGGCAGGGAGGTTAACCAGAAAAACATCCGGTTGGCTACCCTGCACTGGGGGATTATAGAAGGGGACAAGAAATACGAGAAAGAGGGAAGAGAGATAAAGAAAAAAAGGTGTGGGAGAGACTGACAGTAATTTCACTGCAGCATGAAGAACTCTACCGCATGTCAGAGGCGTTCACACAAGCCTGTCTTTCTCACGAAACACAGCAGGGCTTTCACTGACTTGTGGGCTGTCGAGGCATGTGGACGTTGCTGTAATAGCACCTGCACAGAAAGAGGCCGATCATCCAGTCGCCGCATTGCGTTGGCAAGTACTTGTCTATCTGAGACAAACTGAGAACAATGGCCAAGCAGGGTTCCAATATTTTCGTTGGTGCCGCAAACATCGCACGCCACACTGTCAGTAATTTCGATTAACGTGGTATAAGCTTGCGTGAAAGCAACTCCCAGCCAAAGGCGATAGAGAAGCAAAGCTGCACGTCGATGTAGGCTGGGTGGAGGCCGGAGTTGTAAAGAAGAGTCGAGCTCGTGCAGTCTTGTACATTGTATGCTTGGTGTGTGAGACTGCGGGCCAGTTGACGAATCTGCCTCGCCGCATCCGCTCTTGAAAGCAGAATCGCAACGCTGTTCGCTTCTTTATGTGACGTGCGAGCAGCATGATCTGCAGAATCATTTCCGCCTACACCACAATGCCCAGGCAACCACTGAAAGACGATGTCATGGCCTTTTTGTATTTAAAGGTGGTGAAGTTTCACGGTTTGGTAGGTCAACTGGTCGTGGCATCCGCGTCGGAGAAGTGATATCAGGCAATGTAACGCTGGTTTTGAGTAAAAAAACACAGCCCATTTACCTGGTCTTTCTTCTGAAGTGATGAGTTCCACTGCATTGCGCAGAGCCTCGAGTTCTGCCGTCGTTGACGTTGTCACATGTGAAGCCTTAAAACACCAAGTTACCCCTTGTGATGGTATAACCACTGCTCCACCTGAACTAGACGGCGTTGTAGAGCCATCCGTGTAAATGTGCACGTGGTTACTGTAGATTTGTTCCAGTAGGAATAGAATCAGTTGTTTCAGGGCATGTGTCGGTAAGTGCGATATTCTCCTCATTCCTGGAATCATTAAGTGAACTCGCGGCCGGCTCAAGCTCCAAGGAGGAAGCAGTGGCTTTGATGCAGGTGCGTATGTCTAAGCAAACGATGAACGATGCTTGTAGACAATAGGGCCGTATGTCGTGCGGGGCCTTTTAGCAGCTAGGCTCGCCAGGTGGTGACAAGGGGTCCTGGCATAATGCCTGAGGTGCATGCGCATTGTCTCGGTAATAATGTGCGTCTTTATCGAGTGATCTTGAGCAATGGCAATGGTTTCAGTCGTTGAAGCACTGCGGGGTATTCCAAGCTATATCTTACGTGCTTGGGCTTGAATGCTCTGAATCGCACGCAGGTTGGTCTTGTCGGTGTTAGATATTGCAGGTAAGCTGTACTGTAAGAATCCGATAAACAGCACTCTGTACAGTTGTAGCATGAATGGTATGGGCACTCCCCAATTCTTTTTGCAAGGAATTTGAACATGTGGCATGTTGCGATCAGCCGCTTCTTCACATAGTTCACGTGTGGAGTCCATGACAGGTTTTTATCTATTATGACTCCCAAGAACCTGTCACTTTTGCTGAACGATACGTATTCTTCATTAATCGATATGCTGTAAGCAGACATTGGTTTCCGCGTGAACGCTACCACTGCACATTTTCCACAGGACATCTCGAGGCCTTGTTTACGAAGGTAGCACGACGTCGTTGTAGCAGCCTTCTGAAGGCGGGCGCGAAGCTGAGGCCTTGTCACACCTGATGTTCAAATGCAACTGTCATCAGCATAGATGAAAGTTCTACAGTGCTAGGTAGCTGCTCGACTAGACCAATGAGAGTTAGGTTGAAAAGTGTAGGGCTTAGCACTCCTCCCTAGGGAACTCCTCGGCTGCTGTAATGATCAGGTGTTGGTCCATTCACTGTCATCACGTAAAATGATCTCAGCGGTAAGTAGCTGTACACCCACAGATATATCTTGCCACCAAGAACTACTGTTTCCAAAGCACTAAGGATGGCTTCATGAGTGACATTGTCGTAAGCCCCTTTAACGTCTAGAAACAGGGCGGCGCACAATCTCTTACACGCTTTCTGGTGTTTAACATATGTCAACAGATCAACAACGTTGTCGATTGACAAATGGCCACGCTTGAATCCGGTCATTGATACTGGATAGATTTCGTAGTGCTCTAAATATTACTCCATTCGTGTTATAATCATTCTTTCTATCGTTTTTCCCACACAACTGGCAAGTGCGATAGGACGGTATGAGGCAATATCCATAGGAGATTTACAAGCCTTTAGAAGTGGAATGAGGCGACTTGACTTCCATACCAGGGGAACCGTACCAGTCTGCCAGGAGTCGTTGTATAGGCGTAAGAGTGCCTTCCGAGCTTCATCTCCAAGATTACAAAGGGCACGATAGGTAATGCCATCAGGTCCGAGTGCTGAAGAAAGTCTGCACAGTGCCAGTGCCGCGTCTAGCTCATCCATAGAAAACTGGCATTTCATACGGGGATCACGTGAGGGCGGTGGGTTGTCAAATCTTCCCGTTCTTGATACTGTGAAATTGGAATCACCAGCAACTCTTTTACAGAAAGATTCTGTGACGTCAATCTCTCTGCATCGAAGGTGAAGTGCCAGAGATGTAAATGGGTGTCGCTGACCCAAGGTTGTGCTAAGAACCCGGACAGTTCGCCATAGCAGTGATAGGGGCTTTCGTGGACCCAACGACTCGTAAAATGATGTCCAACGTCGCCTAACCAGTTTGTCCATGTGCAGCTGCATTTGCTTTTGAATGCGTCTAGCCAGCCTAAAATTATCTATGCACTTTGTCCGTCAGTACCTTCGTTCTGAACGACGGCGTATTGCGCGAAGTTTCTCAAGCTCCATGTCAAAATCGTTGCGCTTGTGACTAGTCGAATGGGTATGCGTGGTATTCTGCAGGACATCCTTTATTGAGTCCTCTAGGTTATATGATGAGCCGTCGGTACAGCACTCTTCCATTAACATTTTGAATTTCGGCCAATCGGTGTATTTGAGGCCTCTTGAGGACTTGGAGCTGGTTAAACATTCTATACACAGGTAAGTTGGTATATGGTCACTGCCCCGCGTTTCCAGATCCGAAAACCAGTGCTCTTTCCTGGTAAGTGAGCGAGAAACCAATGTAAGGTCCAGGCAGCTGCGACAGGCTGATCCGAGTAAATATGTAGGGCTTCCATCGTTACAAACGCAGAATTCGTACTCCGAGGCTAAGGACAAGCTCAGACATCAGAAAAAAAGACCAATGGAACACAAAGAGTGACATTATGTTCCCTGGATCTCTTGTGTCTGCGTGTTTATCTATCTTTTTTGTCACAAATAGGTACCACATACACCAATTCCTGTAATGGTATGTGCATCTGGAGAATACGTTCTAGGCAATATTCTGTGTCTTCACTTCAAATCTTTTTATCTCCTTGTACGTGGTAAGTCACACAAACGTACGCGCCCTGCTAGATTTCGAAAAACGCCAAATTTTAGAGCAAACTATGTTGACGTCTTGCCTGTGAACACAGTTTTCTAATTAAGGTTCCAGTATGTAGCAGTTCACGCAGTGTACACAGCTGCCCACTAGATAAGAAGCACCATTAACTAAGAAACCGTAAGTTTGTATTTGCAGGGGATTCCATGTTGCACAACAGTTGTAGTTGGTTGCACGTGTGTCCGAACATACGCTGTAAGGACTCTGAGGTTCGGCAGTTTTCGCTTTTTATGGTAGCTGGCTCCTCGCTTTCGTGCACCTAACCGATTTTCCCCAGTGAAGAGCGGCGTTCTTAGAGTGAAAATGTAGGTTTATTTACATGATGAAAAAGAAGAGGAACACATATGTACAAAATGTGTTTGACTTTATACCCCTTCGTTTCATAACAGAGAGGTCCGAAGAAGGTGATGACCATTGCTTCCACGAATCAGGCTGCTTGAAGTCTTTGGGGTCTACCCACCAGAAAGGGCGCAGAGAGGAGACCGCTCGGCCGATGAGGAACATGGACAAAATTGTCCAATGGGTAGTACGAGTTGTTCGAGGTATAGCGCATCCAGGACGGGACAGAGAAGAAAACACAGAACACATACACGGCGCTAACTTTCAACAATGCGGTTTAATCCGAGAAACAGCAATACTTATACTCAAACATGGCGCACCACAACCACGTGCTAGAACCAGAAAACTGATCTACTGCAACTCATGCGACATTCAGATAATGCAATTCTTTCAATGATAATGACATCGATGGCTTGCTCATACACGCGTCCCCAAACTTAGCAATGAATTTCGCTTCTATGATGAGCCTTGTCATTTGGTTAGTGCTGGTATTATCACCCTCGAGCTAACAAACCTATACTGCCATATAACTCGGCGCAGTCCAAGCTCGTCAAGCGTGGGATTGTTAAGATGTGCCTTACTAACACTTTGAAGAAGTGCTCACAGCATTGTTTGCCTTTAGGTATGAGAGAGCAAACAAAACGTTTAGCTGACTCGGGGTACCCACAACACGTCCTGACATCTGTCGCAGAAAGCCTTCTGAGGCAAATCCGCTCCGACGGAGCCGCGGAAACGCGTGCTACGCCTGCAAGGAAAGGATTAGCTGTAATCCCATATATTCATGGTGTTTCACATAACCTGAAAAAATTAGCAGAACATTGCAACGTGCGAGTAGATTTCTCGGCACCTATCAAGCTAGTCTTTGCCGATAGACGAAACCGGAACGTCCGGAGAAAGGCCTGTTAGAAAAAAAACCACCGTATTAAGTTTGTCGCGTGCATCACAGGAGTCATCTACCGGATGTCATTAACGTGTGATGCATGCTATATAGGCCAAACTGGTAGATGCATCAATGATATGCTGAATGAACACAAGAACAGCGTGGCCAAGGCACAGCCTGAGGGTTTTCTTGCAATTCACTGCAAATAATGCGGGTGCCAACCCCTCTTTATTCACACCAGCATAATCGGAAGAAGCACTAACCAAATGACAAGGCTCATCATAGAAGCAAAATTCATTGCTAAGTTTGGGGACGCGTGTATAAGCAAGCCATCGATATCATTATCATTGAAAGAATTCATTTGAATGTCGCATGAGTTCCAGTAGATCAGTTTTCTGGTTCTAGCATGTGGTTGTGGCACGCCATGTTCAGGTATAAGTATTGCTGTTTCTCGGATTAAACAACATTGTTGAAAGTTAGCGCCGTGTATGTGTTCTGTGTTTTCTTCTCTGTCCCGTCCTGGATGTGCTATACCTCGAACAACATAAATAACCAACAAGCCCGCCGTGCAACCTTGGTAGTACGAGCTCACCACGCAATGAAGCAAACGACCTGACATTAGAGACTCTACACAGGGCGAGGAGAAAGTAACGTTGAGCTCTTTTTGGGGGAAAACGGCCACTGACACGAACGTCAGCAGTAGTCCATGGCTGCGTTTATGTACCTTGTCCTGGAACCTTCTAGAACACGGTAGTGCAGGTGCTCTGATCCCGAGAACTACTACGGTCACGCAATCCCATGCTTCCGAACCGCTGGTGCTTTGTCACAACCGCACGTAGGCAACAATAGATGAGTGGAGATGTTGACTCCAAGACAACTGCAACAGCGGCACTTTCTCACGCAGTTCAACCCTGCATAACAAAGGGTTGTTCGCGATGCTTCCGTTCAGTTCTTTTGTAACACGACCACAACGGACTGCCTTACCCACCTGCAGGACAGTGTCGTGCTTTGTGTTTCCGACTAGGCGCCGATATCGGTGTGAAAGCATTCTTGCAGACAAGCTAACACACACTGGCGTCTGCTACGACTAACTGCCGGGCTAAATGTAACACCGCACACGCATAGTCACACACAAGACTCACAGAGAAGCATGAACTTAAGTGGTGCAATCTAAATATAAATAGAATAAACTGTGAAGAAGGAAAGGTTGGGAGGTCAAGCACTCCAAGATAACAGATTTTCACCATACACGTTGGAAGGGGATGGAGGAGTTTGAAAAAAGGAGAGGAAAGAGAGGAAAGGAACAGAGAGACGGCACATCACACAGCACGTAGAAAGTCACGTATTCAGTAAGAGGCCATTAATCTGGCGTGCAAACGCAACATCACTATAACAGCCGCTTGTCCAGATCCACTTTTTCTGGACACGTCAGTGGTTCTTTTGTCGCCTTCAGCTTCATTGCAATTTGTCGATGACATGGTCGAACCTAAGTAATAGACGTTGTCGAGGCACGTTATATAATGAACCAGCGATTGTCTCTGCACATTATAGACCAGCCAGTAACACAAGATGTAAAATTGTACATGATAGTGTGGCGACGCAAAGCGGTCCTTCTGTGTGCGGTGCAGAGAGTGCATGCACCCGCTCGAGAAAGTTATCTTCGAGAGGAAGGGTGATTATAAAAGTCAGTTGTTGTTTGGGACGCGAGTTGTTCACTTGCGCAGCTCTGCCGAGCGACGCGCCTCAACATTGGTGACCCGGACTCAGAATACACACACAGCGACCGGAGTGTCGAACCAGCCGCAATATGGATTCAACGTCCACGACCAACGCCCCTCCGACAGTCTCCTCAGTCGACAATAAGCTGCCCCCTTTTTGGACTGCGGACCCCGCACTTTGGTTCATACAAGTGGAATCTCAGTTCGCAGCCAGACGAATCATCGCAGATCTTAAGAAATACCGCTACGTAGTCAGCAGTCTGCCGCCCGCCATAGCCAGTGAAATCAGGGATCTGTTGCTCGCACCACCTGTCGAAAACGCATATGCAACGCTAAAAGAAACCCTTATTCGCAGAGTTACGCCCTCCAAACCACAACGACTGCAGCAATTGCTTCGCGGCACGGAACTCGGCGACCGTACTCCTAGTCAGCTTTTGCGGCACATGTAACAGTTGCTTGGCGGAACATCAAACACAATAGATGGAGTATTGCTCCGAGAACTTTTTTTGCAAAAGTTGCCTGCAGGCGCCCGCATGGTCATCGCGGCCTCAGAGCACAAGGATTTAACCGCAGCCGCCGACCTTGCTGACAAACTGGTAGCAATGACACCGCCCACACCCATGGCCGCCGTGCAAGCGCAACAGCCTCTAAACGAACTTCAAGAGATGCGTGAGGAGATTGCTCGACTTGCCGAAACAGTATCAGCTTTGCACGCTAGCAGGAGGGCGCAAACAATAACCTAGCCTAACACGCCACTATCGCAAGAGCACCACGAGCATATCTGCTGGTATTATCGGAGGTTCGGAAGTAGTGCGCGTAAATGTGTCCCACCGTGCGCGCACTCGGGAAACAGCTGCGGCAGGCACTGAGGGCGACCAGTGACTACGTTGCCTCCAAGTCGTCCCTCAGTAGTTTTTATTACCGACCGCAACAACGGAGTACGTTTCTTAGTGGACACAGGCGCCGAGGTGAGCGTTATACCGGCGTCACAAGCTGAAAGAAAGAAACCTAGTACATCGCCCTTGCAAGATGTCAATAACACGATGATAACAACATATGGCCATCGTTCACTGTCGCTGAACTTCGGTTTCGGCAGAACGTTTAGCTTGGTGTTCATAGCTGCTGATGTCAAATTCGCCATACTAGGCGCAGACTTTCTCCAGTTCTTCGGTCTGTTGGTCAACATCCGCAACAAACGGCTTCAAGATCCTGTTTCTCGGGGAGCGGTACAAGGCACGCCGTGTTGGCACCCCCCTATCAGCCTGGCCTTGCTTAGTCCGGCTGGAGAAGCGTACTTCACCACAATACTACAAGAGTTCCCAGAGCTGACACGACAGCCACAGGCATTTCCAGAAGTAAAGCACGGCGTTCTGCATCACATCTAAACCACAGGCCCACCGGTCTATGCGCGACCACGGCGCCTGTCACCCGAGAAGCTGCGGTTGGCTCGACAGACGTTTGCCCACATGATGGAACTCGGGATAGTACGTCCTTCATCCAGCCCATATGCGTCACCTCTTCACATGGTCCCAAAATCAACAGACGGTGATTGGCGCCCTTGCGGGGACTATCGAGCGCTGAACCGGGTAACCGTGCCAGACCGTTACCCAGTCCCGCACATTCATGGCATGACGTCCTTCCTGCATGGTGCTACCATTTTTTCTAAAATGGATCTAGTGCGAGCATGTCATCAGATACCCGTAGCACCGGAGGATATCCCCAAGACCACAATAACAACGCTGTTAAAAATGTTCGAGTTCCTACGCATGCCTTTCGGCTTACGCAACGCCGGCCGAAGTTTTCAACGGTTTATGGAAGGCGTTGTCCGTGGCCTCGACTTTTGCAAGGTATACCTCGATGATCTTCTGATTGCTAGCAGCACTCCTGAAGAGCAGGAGCGGCATCTGCGCTACGTACATCAGCGACTGACAGAGAATGGCATCGTTATCAATACGGCAAAGTGCGTGTTTGGGGTACCGACACTATCATTTTTGGGCCACAGCATTTCAAGTGCAGGAGTACAGCCCCAGAAGGACGAGGTGGAAGCCGTACGGCAGTTTCCACAGCCGAAAAACCTCCGCCAGCTTCGAGAGTTCCTGGGACTCGTGAATTTTCACCGTAGGTTTATCCCGAAATGCGCCAACATCCTTCACCCTCTCCACAGCCTACTTGCGGCATCTGGATCTAAGGCAACTGCCATTCAGTGGAACGACCAATCCCCACAAGCATTCCGGATGATAAAGGAAGCTCTCACAAATGCTACCATGCTCACGTACCCGCAGATGGGTGTTCCTCAGTGCGTCATGGTGGACGCCTCCGACGCAGCGGTTGCAGCCGTGTTGCAGCAGAGGGTGAGCGGAGTGTGGTGACCCATTTCCTTCTTCTCCAGAAAACTGAGCCCGTCCGAACGAAGGTACAGCACCTTCGGTAGGGAACTCCTGGCCATATACGCGGCCATCCGGCATTTCCGACATTATGTGGAAGGACAAGAATTTTTTATACTCACGGATCACAAGCCACTCACCTACGCACTGCGCGCAAACTCCAATTCTGGTGCGCACGTGGCACGGGAGCTCCGCCAAATGTCGTACATCGCAGAATTCACGACAGATATACGCCATGTTAGTGGCACGGATAATGCTGCTGCCGACGCTCTTTCGCGCGGTCCAGTGAATGTCATCAGCCTGCCGAGCGACATAGACTTCACTACACTTACGACGGCTCAACGCAGTGATGGAGAATTGAAGCGTCTACTGACGTCTTCAACTAGCGCCTTCAAGCTGCAATGGTTGGCAGAACCCACAGGATCCGTATGCTGCGACATGTCTACAGGCAAGGCCAGACCGTTCGTTCCCTCGAACTTCCGTCGCAGCATTTTTGACTTGCTGCACAGCCTGGCGCATCCCGGGATTCGAGCCACGCAACGGCTATGCACAGCGAGGTTCGTGTAGCCAGGAATAAACTGGGATGTCCGATACTGGACACGAGAGTGCATCGCATGCCAGCGCTCCAAAATTAAGCGACATACTGTGACCCCCTTGGGATCCTTCCCTCTGCCGGACTGTCGATTTGCCCATGTGCATGTTGACATTGTGGGACCACTGCCGTTGTGCCAGGGGCAAAGCTACTTGCTAACCTGCATCGATCACTTCACGCAATGGCCGGAGGCCGTGCCCATTCCAGACATGACTGCTGATACCGTCGCCCGCGCATTTATCTTCCATTGGGTGGCCCGCTTCGGAGTGCCGGCAACCATGACTACGGATCGCGGAACACAGTTTTAGTCCGCCCTGTTCGCAAGCGTCACCCGGCTCTTGAGTACTCACCGCATTAGAACAACTGCCTACCATCTGATTAGCAACGGTATAGTGGAAAGGTTCCATCGCCATCTGAAGACGAGCCTGACGGCTACTCAGAGTCAAAGTTGGGTAGAGGCACTGCCGTTTGTTCTGTTGGGCGTTAGGCCGGCTCTGAAAGCAGATAATGGATGCTGCTCCGCTGAACTGGTGTACGGAACAACGCTTCGCCTCCCAGGGGAGCTTTTCACTACCAGTAAGGACGAAAACGTGTACGCGAACGCGGACTACGCCGTGCGACTGCGAGACATCATGAGCAAGCTACGCGCTGTTTCTCCGCGTCCGCCCGCAGCCCGGCCAGTCTACGTGGACCGGGAACTCTCCTCCTGCTCTCACGTGTTTGTGAGGCACGACGCCGTACAGCCTCCACTCCGGCCCCCGTACGACGGGCCTTTCAAGGTGCTGCGACGGGCAGACAAGCACATTACAATCGACAGAGGTAGTCGTCACGACGTGGTTTCTCTAGACCGCGTAAAATCAGCACACGTGGACTACGACAGCGAAGCACCTGCACCACCTCGAGCTCCATCTTCACAGGCACCCCCGGCAGACCACGTAGCGCTGCCCCAACAAGTCCTCAAACGGTTTACGCGGAGTGGACGGTGTGCGAGAGACCCCGGTGCGCATGAACTTATGAACCGCAGTGGGTCGTCCGAGTGCGGCCGTTGTGCGCGCACTCAATAGGGGGGGAGTACTGTGGCGACGCAAAGCGGTGCTTCTGTGTGCGGTGCAGAGAGCGCATGCGCCCGCACGAGAAAGTTATCTTTGAGAGGAAGGGTGATAAAAAAAGTCAGTTGTTGTTTAGGACGCGAGTTGTTCACTTGCGCAGCTCTGCTGAGCGACGCGTCTCAACAATAGCAACGTAAACCATGCCATAGTTTATCAAGAGTTTTAGCCCATAAGCTGCAACAAGACAACGTTGCACTTCGTAACAAAGTTTTACGGAAATTTCCAATTCTTCCAGTGCGCTAGATTGAAAATACATTGAAGAATTTGTAGATTCACGGTAAGTAAATCCAAAAAAAACTTGCCTATAGCAGCCATAATGGTAAATAACTTGAAAATGCACACAAAAAGGACAATAATTCTCCACCTTTCCATCTTCATTTGCGCTTTTCCTTGTTGCAGCAGAATACACGTGAACCTAATTGTTGCCGTCTCGTCGACCAAAACACTTAGAAGTGTGGCAGTTTGGCATAGTTCGTATGAAATGACGAAAGATATTGCCCGAGAACAGAACGGCGTCAAAGCGCTCATCCCCTTCTCGTCTCCTTCTTATCAAAACATCTCGACTGCAATAATGTGCCTCTCTTCCGTCTATGCGTGCATATGTTTGAGTGTTCGTGCGCTGAAAGTAAGCAGATGTGTGTGTGTGTGTGTGTGTGTGTGTGTGTGTGTTTTGCTTTTTTTGTTAGTTCAGGTTACGTCCATGCCCAAGCTGTAGGCAACTTTCTGCCACCATACTTCCAAGGTGCATTGGGTGTACTGGGAAATGCTTTTACTGACGTTCACTGAACTCCGGCAAAATAGTGACGATAAAAGTTGTAAGGTTTAAGCATTCGACCCTCGTCCTACTAAAGAGAATAAAAATAGTACAACGCCTTGTTTCGGCTGTAGGTGAGGTTTGCTCTGTGCTTCTGACCTTTGACCGGCTTCTAAGCATGGTTAATGACACCGGGTAAAACTTGCGGTAATGGGCTTTATGCTTTCCCGCTAGCCTAACTATCTTTTTGCCGTCAATAATGTTTCGCTGTGGCTCGAGCAATGAGTGATGCTGTTCTTTTTCTTTAAAGCACTTTTGGTCAGGCAGTAACTTTCAGGTTACCTCAAGAGGGTGGGGTATATGGTGCAATGTTAGAGCATGTAGAAGAAACCCAGGTAGTCGAAAGTTCCCGACCCCTAATAAAATAATCAAATTTATGACTTTTTTGATTTACTGCCTAAACCAAAGCGAATAATACTCTTATTAGGTCGTTTCGAGAGTCCCTTTTCTATTTTTTGCGTTTGAGTCCCATCTGGGTATTATAACCAAATAAATAGCATTGCGATTGATGTCTACATAGTTTTTACACCTGTGAATAAATTCGCACCACTGCATTCTCTTCACATAAACGCGGAGGTAAAATAATGTGGAAATAATGCGCTGTGGCGCAAAGTTTATAAAATATTTGCTGTAGTAAAATGTGGTGTCTCCTCATGTAAAAGCTAATGCCAAGTGTGCATGGCTACTCGATTGTTTTATTTCAGTAGAAACCTGCGTGATAACCAATGAACAGGATATGCTTTGAAGAACAATCCAATAATACTGCGGACAAAGGAGCGAGAATACTTTGGCTGTTGTTTCTGATGAGTGGATAAGAAAAAGTCCTGCTTTCAGTGCGTAAAAATAGTGATAGAGAGCTTGTCCAGGGTAACCTCTTCCGGCTTCAGCAGCCACCCCTCTTTGCTCCTATGGCCGGCATTGGGGTTAACACCACCCAATGGCATTTTGCAGTAGTCCTCGTTCCTTGCTGTATTCACAGCTCTTGAGTGCAATATAGCGGCACAGTTTCTATAGAAGAGTATATTGTACTCCAAATCGTAGAAAAACTTTGCTAAACACATTGCCGTATGTTGCGATAGAGAAGAGACCAACACCCGCGCTACCTTACATGTAAAAGGCAGCCCCGCTGTTAAATACTAATTTGGAAGAGCGGCAAAGAAGAAGAATAGGACTGGAGCGTGCCCGGATGGCACGGGTGCATTCCCTCTGTTCTTAGTTTTGAAGCCAGCGTCTAATAAACAAGACGTCTAATAAACAAGACATTGCACGCGCAAGCTTTCAAACACATCACTGAGAGTCCCGTTCGAGCGAGTAACTGGCCCCTTCGGATACCTTCGGACGGTGGTTTGGCTGAGTCTTGGGTGAATTTCACCTGTTGAAACTAGATGACGTTGCTTATTACTTGTTATGGTGATCGAATCAGTGTTAATATCTAAATTGTCTCCTATTTAAGGGCACAGCTTTTGGTCAACCTCCTTGCCTAATGATGACTTGCCATTGGAATATTTTTTCCGCAGTGGTGTTGGCAGCATCCCTGTTGCGCTGGTAGCCTCGAGTGGTGGATTTATTAGGCTCAACAACCCAAAGGTGATCTAGGCGGAGTTTCAGGCTACGACGCCACACTTTCAGCTGATAAGTGATGTTCGTCAGTTCAGAAGACGTGGTTTGGTATGCAGATCGTTCAATCCTTCATTCGTTTCTGACATCCTAACGTGCAAGACATTTGCTTCGGTCCCCGTGAGTGCGTTTATTCCGTCTCATTTAGCGTGCACTTATAAAATTGCACGAAGAGTAGACTCTAGATTTACGCCCGCTGAGACTCTCGAAAAGCTGTCTGATGCTGAGGTCATAGCTGTGTTCCAGTGTAACTGATTAGTTAACGGTGAGATAGTCCCCACTGAGTCTGATGCTGAGGTCATAGCTGTGTACCAGTGTAACCGATTAGTTAACGGTGAGATAGTCCCCACTGAGTCGGTTATCGCTACCTTTTCCGGCACTTCCTGTCCGTCCGAGTTAAAAATAAGGCCACTCATTTTCAGAGTCAAACGCCTCACTTCTCGTCCTCTCCAATGTCAAAACTGTTGGCGTTTTGGTCACAGTGTAGGGGGCTGTAAATGAAATTCACGTTCCCAGATCTGTGGCGATGCCCATCCATCGAAGGAGTGCAACGCCGAAACTGAAAAGTGCTGCCTCTGTGCAGGAAATCATGCGGCTTATTACTTGAACTGCACCACAAGGTCCAATAAAACGCAACTGCTAGAAATCATGGACAGACGTCCTTGCTCGCGGCGAGAAGCAATAACAGTTGTGAAGGATAGGGCCTTTGGATATGCCGGAGTTACTTTGAGGCATGAACAACTAAGAGAGACGAAATTTTCGAATCTTATTGAAGCTGCAGTAGAAAAAGCGATGTCGAAATCGCTGGAACACATAGTTACGAGCTTAAGTGGGTGAATCTCTCAAGTGTTTTGCACACAGATGACAGAGCTGGTTTCTGCAGTAGCAGTACCTACAGCCACGTCGGCACCTTGTGGAGCGAAAGAGATGCCGAATTTAGCCCCACAGTGGCAATTCTGAAAAGAGAAAACCCCTATTTTGTCTGTACCTTCCACGTTAACCCACGTGGAGGATCACAATGGAATGGACGTATGCCAAGATTTCAGGCGTCAGAAGCGCACTGGATCTCCTGTAAAATCTCTCTGCGTAAACTCAAAACCTAAAAAGGGCAGCGAGAATGCCAGTGCACTTATTGAAGAGAGTATTTTAGAAGCTGCCGCTGCTGAAGTGTTTCACTCGTCAACATAGATACATTGAAAGTAGTACAGTGGAATTGTAGGTCTTTGATTTTAGCTTCTACTGACTTACTTTGCTTTATCAATCAACTATATCCGGATATAATATTATTACAAGAAACCTGGCTTAACCCCGCTTAAAATTATCATGTAAAGAATTTTAGAGCGTTTCTACTAGACCGTCTATCACTAGGAGGTGGTCTAATCACACTTGTCTCCAATAAATTTTGTCGCACAGCGAGCATAGCTTTTCAGCTTATGTCTTCAGACTGTGAAATTGTGGCAATAGGCCTCAGCATGCCAGGCCACCACCCTTTTTCACTAATAAATGCATATTTTCTTACGGATTTGCATAATACTCAACAATTAGATAATGCCTTAACTAATTGCAAGAATGATTTCCTTCTGACTGGTGATATTAACTCGCATAATGTTTCGCAAGGATTTCGGATAGACCCTTCCGGTACTCTTCTCTGAGATTGGGTGATTAATAAAAACCTTACCTGCCTAAATGAGACAGCCTACATTTATTCACGGATGGACACGATGGGTGTTTGATCTTACGTTTTGCAGCTCGAGTGTTTCAAAAAAGTCTTGGAAAACAATTGATTTCTCTTCAAACAGTGACCATCTTCCTGTTATACTTTGAAATCTCATGTCCAGTAAAATTTATTGAAAGGATAGAGAAAACATTGATCAATTATAAAACATCTGAAGAACGCTTGCGCTCAAATATTAGGGCAATGTGCAGTGGTGAAAGTGAAGATCTCGGCAGAAATGTCTGTTCCGTTTTAGGAATCTCCAAGAACACTTAAGAATATGTAATCGCTTCGGCGTCAACCAAAAGTGCCCAATCTAGTAGATGGTGGAATAATGAGTGCACACGAGACTATAGAAGAATAAAAGCTGCATGGAAAACACTTTTATGTAGTCAAAGTCCGAAAAATTGGAAGCATTATAAGTTCATTGTGGCAACAATTAAACGCAATGTATCGTAAGCGAAAGCGCAATATGACCAAGAACATTTGGAGTACCTGTCCAAATCGAATAACAAACGTGCTTCATTCAATTTCCTACGTGGTAGGAAGAAGACCCCTATACCAGGAAACGTTGACTCAGTAGTTCACACCTCACAAGAACTAGAGGGATCATTGATTGAATTAGCTGAACAATTAGAAAACAGGTTCTCAACGCGTCTTCCTAATGTGGCTTACACAACCATCTATGACTACACAGAAATATCGACTTCCAAATAAATAAACCTACAGAAACATTGCCAAATGCAGCACCAGGCCCCGATGGAATAACAAATGCAATGCTAAAAATACTAAACAAGGAATATCCGAATGATCTTTTAGGTCTCGTCAATTATTCCCTTAGAAGAGCATGAACCCCTCTGAAGGGAAGATTGCAAAAATTATACCATTGCTTAAGAAACAGGGGGCAGACTACACTTGAGACAACATAGTACGTATGTTGTCTCAAGTGTCTTTCATGTCGCTTTAACATTCTTACTGTGCAGACCTTTTTACGACTATATGAAGCACCCTTTAACCCTTAACAAATAATTTTTATTTCCAATCCTGACCTCCGTGCATTGGCCTAACCATCTAATGTAGTTAAACTTATAAAGGCTACTTCATGGTCGCATAATTAGGTTTATTAATGAGAAACAACTGCTCAGTCCTTCCCAAGTTGGCTTTAGATCTGGATATTCCACATGGCATGCACATGTAGATCTCGAAAGTCGTATTCATATTGCCTGTCACAAAAAGCAGTATGTGGCTTCAGTAAAGTTAGACATATGTAAAGCATACGATAGTGTAGAGTATTCTATCTTGATTAATCAGCTATGGAGTCATGGACTTCCACCTTATATAGTAGCATGGCTGACGGAATTTTTAAGTGGAAGAGAATTCTACCGTTATCAAGGCTGTTTCTCTTCCTGTAAGTACAAGCAAACCTGAAGTGTACCTCAGCGGTCAGTACTTTCCCCCGTACTATTCAACATATTGCTTAGTACCATCCCCGTTACGCCAGATGTGAAAACCTATGTTTATGCCGATGACATTGCTTTCTTTGCTATGGCACATGACTTCCACTGTTTTTTCACTATCTTCCAAGCATATATAAACAAAATAGAACATTGGCTGGATGAATTGATGTTGAACGTGAATACCAGTAAATTTGCTATTCTCGTTTTTTCTGTCCAAGATCCTGTGCACATATATATAATTACAAGCTTGAAGATATCCCACAAGTGCAATCATTTAAATACCTTGCCCCTCCGCGGTGGTCTAGTGGCTAAGGTTTTCGGCTGCTGACCCGCAGGTCGCGGGTTCATATCCCGGCTGTGGCGGCTGCATTTCCGATAGAGGCGGAAATGTCGTAGGCCCGTGTGCTCAGATTTGGGTGCACGTTAAAGAACCCCAGGTGGTCAAAATTTCCGGAGCCCTCCACTACGGCGTCTCTCATAATCATATGGTAGTTTTAGGACGTTAAACCCCACAAATCAATCAATCATTGAAGTACCTTGGAGTTATGAACAGTGAGCTATTGGCGCCCTCACATTGAATACATCGCGAGAAAATCAGTACGCGCTATGGACGTATTGCGGAGGTTGAGAAATTGTAGATAAGGTATGAGAAGGAAAGAACTTTTGATTATATATAAAATGTGTGTCTGACCTGTGCTAGAGTTTGACTGCGTTCTTTTTTCAGGTGCGCCAGCCTACAAACTTCGGCCGCTCGTTCTATTGGAAAAAGAGGCTTTACGGCTCTGCTCAGGACTTCCAAAGTATACTGCAAATGCAGTGTTATACCTTGAAGCTCGAATACCAACCCTATTATGTCGCTTTAACATTCTTACTGTACAGACCTTTTTACGACTATATGAAGCACCCTTTAACCCTTAACAAATTATTTTTATTTCCAATCCTGACCTACTCTTCTCCGTGCATTAGCCCAGATTTCACAGACCACAAATAGTATTTGTTCAGTAGTTACTTTGGTCTCTAAATGTACAAGTTCGTGATATGCTTCCTTTAACGGAGCAACAAATTTCCCCAGAAATTGTTTACCATGATATCTTCCCAGTACTTGATATTGCCGAGTACTTGATTGGTCATTCTCACTTCGCTTACCAAATTTTCATCTTTTCTAGCTGAATTTATGGCATTAATGTTAGCTTTGCAAAAGATAAATACTTCAATTCCAGTCGTAGCAGTCATATCTGATTCATTATCAGTGTGCTCTTCTCTGTCCACATCCGGTCACTCACCCATACCGAAACTTTTTAAATCATTGGCTCCCTGTCATCTCCGAAGTATTCATTTAATCTAGACACCAGGGCACAAAGGTTTCTTGTCGAACGAAATAGCCCATTCTCTTGTGAAGGCACCGCTTTCAACACCCATTATTCCTATTTTCCCTCATACAGCCCACATTACGGGGGCGCGATTTCGCACACTTAAAATTAGGCGAAATTTATTAGACCCTGCACCGACGGCTTCTCCGGAATACAACCACTTGTTATTTCCTGAAACAGCGAACTGTCTAATTCAAGGATGATGGAAGTTGTCATCACCAAGTTTTGTTGCCGCGTTACCTCCCTCAATTTTACTTGCATAGATCAGGTTTATCGAATGCCCCTATGTGCATTTACTGCAATCGAGAGGAAGCGATAAGTCATTTTTATTACATTGCCTCCGTTTCGATTTATTCAGGCAAAGCACACCAGCACCACCTCTTCAAAGACTGGGCTTGTAATTATCACAACATGATCTTTTTTCATTTGGAGCTTCTACACTGGGTTTCAGGCACACAGATGTTTTATTCGCCGTTCAGGAATACGTCACTGCGACTACACGATTTTCTTGCTAAATTATGGTCTCACTATTTGTTCTTTATTTCTTTTTCTGCAAATTTGCATTTGGCACTTCAAGTCATATTTGAATAACAAAAGTTTTTTTTAGGAATGACGCAATGCTGAAAGTATCGGGCAAATTCACCATATAATCGCCCAATTCCCTCCTTTGGGTACAAGCCATTTGCAGAGGCAAACAACAACAACAATAACAACAACAACATTCTCTGCTACAGCTCTGCTTCGTGGTTTTCAACATCATGGTGCCGTGACCAGGATTCGAACGAGCAGTTGAAGGCCCCTAAGTCTGAGGTGCGCTCCCTAAAGGGGACGGCTGATCGACGCTATCAAAGCGGTGACGCTGGGTGACAAGCGAACGATCCACGTCATCACGAGACTTCAATTCTCGACGTGAAAGCGTAGAAAGGCAACGACAGAAATGCACGACGGCTGGAGCGGTAGTTATCAGGGTCATCAACGATATGATGACTCTTATGCAGGCAGAACCAGTGCCGAAGTGCCGACTGGTGAGCTAAGTGATCTTCCTAACCTGTTGAAGATAAAGGAGTCTCTGTTAACGAACTTTGACAGCCAGACAGAAGAGTATGTGACTGAGGATACCCTTAAAGATGAGCTTCGAAGCGTTGGGCAATACCAAGGCCTCCTCCTATCCTCCTAGCGAAGTCCTGCACCAAACGTATTTTATCTGCACTTCAAGTCGTAGCTAGCCACGCATCTCATAATGACTCTCCTCCAGCCCGTGCACAGATTAAGCTTCCTGAGCTTAATATACTGAAGTTTTTTGGTGACTCCATTATTTGGCCTGAACTTCGGGATCAATTTGAATAAACTATTCACTGAAATGGGCACCTCGCTGACGTAGACAAACTGAAATATCTCCGAAGCTACCTGTCGGGTAAAGCGGAAGGTGTCATTAGCGACTTGGCTACAATCAACAAAAGTTATAGCTCACCTATAGATCTTCTACAAGAAATATTTGGCCATCACTGACTGTGAACGACGACATGCACCGGCTTATCAACCTTCGTAAAGTACGTTCATGAGAAGATTTTGAAGGGCTGCAAAGTCTGTATAAAGAGGTGCAAACTCGTGTGAGATCTCTTTGTAACCTTGGTGTCGAAAAGAGAGAGTATCGAGTGTTGCTCGAAACGGCAATAACACAGAATCTCGTGCGAGAAAATGTATTCCGTTATACTCAGCGCACCTTGTCTTCGAAAAATACCAGTAGTACTACAAGGCCACCAGATGAATTGTCTATTTTTCTAGCGTTTTTGAGCCTGGAAGTGAGAAGCCGGGAGCAGGCGTTGCTGATGACGTTTGATCACCGGGAATGAGCCCTAACCAGCAAACCGATATTCAAAGAAGATAACCGAGGCTCAGCGTATATGTTAACCGTCAAACTCTCTCCTGAAAGTTGTATGTTCTCTGATGATAAAGTGATCAAATGGTGGTTTTGTGACGTGAAACCCCACAAATCAATCAATCAGAGATGATAAAGGTCACACGGTGGATGACTCCAGCTGAGATAACGCTTGACGAGAAAAAAAACTGCGCAAATCGGGATGTTGGGACAGAAAATTTACGAAACGCATACCACTGTTTCCAGCTCCTCTGTTGACGCTTCAAAGAGCACAGTACTTCTACAGACCGCGCAAGTCTTGGCACAAGGCACTAGAAGGAAACGCCTTGAAAGAATGTTATTTGGTTATTTGATGGCGGTAGTCAACGCGGCTTCATCACAGAAAAGTTGTCTAGAAAGCTGAAAGCCACCGTGTTAGCCGAAAAACATCTGTCTATCTCTGAATTTGGAATTTTTTCTGCACCTCGGAAACCTTATCGGAGAGCATGAGTGACGCTGCTTAGCCAGTACAATTCAAACTCGATAAATATCAAAGCTGCAGATGTTACGTTTGGCTGATGTCAGTGTATTCCAGATCTCACCCAAATCTGTTATATGCGTGCTTATAGGAGCTGATTATTACTGGCAACTCGTCAGCGTCAAAATTCATCGAATGAACTACTTCTTAACCGCCGTTGAAACAATCATGGGATGGACACTACATGGCGATACGAGAAGTTTGCCGAAGCTTGAAACGCCAGACACTCTAAGGACCTTCAACGTATTTCTAATGGAATCCAACGTCTTCGAGCAACTGAGAGCATTCTGGTAAGTGGAGCATCTGAGACTGACGCACGAAGAGATACAGTCGAAAGATGAAGAATACATTCTGAAGAACTTCGTGGAATCAACTGTTAAAATGAATGGATGCTGCGAAGTTGAACTCTCTTGGCGCAACAATTATTCCGAGCTTAAAGAGCAGGGTAGCAAACCGGATGTGCGTCCGGTTAACCTCCCTGCCTTTCCTTGCATCTTTATCTCTCTCTCTCTCTCTCTCCGAGCTTAAAGACAGCCGAGATGACGCTGTGAAGAGGTTTGAGTCGCTACAGAGAAAGCTACGTCGAGTTTCACAAGGAATATGAGACCACGATAAGGAGCTACTACAACAATGGCTTCGCTGAGAAGGTTCCAACTAGCAGCACGAGCGGGCATGTCACCTACTACATGCTACACAGAGTGCTAGTAAGACGTGACAGGACTAGAACAAAAGTACGGATGGTATTCGACGCCTCGTCTCACGCTCCAGGCTCTCCTTCTCTCAACGACGTCTTGTGTACCGGGCCGAATCTGAACCCCAAAATTCTTGACCCGCTGCTGAAGTTTCGCAACTTCAAGATTGGAATTTCTACCGACATCGAAAAAGCATTTTTCCAGTGTCACTGACTGAACAAGATCGAGACGCCTTTCATTACTTCTGGTTTGAGAAAGGGTCTTTCAAGTTTGAAGAACTACGCATGACTAGGGTTCTTTTTGGTACCTGCAGCAGCCCTTTTCTTCTTGCGGCAACTCTGCGACACCACTTCCGACTAGTGGAAGGCAAATACCCTACGACTTTCAAACTACTGAAAGGCCATTTCTGCGTTGAAGAATTGGTCATCGGAGCACAGAGCGTAGAAAAAGCGCAAACAATTGTTAGCGACTGCTACAATATTCTGAAAGAGGCGGGGATGAATTCGACAGAGTGAACGACAAATGATGGACAGTTACAGAACTATTACAACCATCAAGACTTGGAGATACAGTTTGATGTAGGAAGCGAGAAGAAGATACTGGGACTTGTTTGTGATACCGACAAATATATTTTAAAAATACTGCGACTTGTTTGGGATACCGACAAAGATAATTTAAAGCCCTCGCTAAACAAGATGCTTGAATCATTAGGTGAGCCAAAGATTACGAAGAGACAGATTTAAAGTTTTGCCTCACTTATGTACGATCCTTTCAGATTCTTCGCGCCTTTCGTTCTGGTGGTAAAGTTAATATTACAAAGGCTGTGGCTACAGAAATACTCCTGGGATGCGCCCCTACCAGATTCTATTCTAAAAGAGTGAACAGCATGGACGAATGCCCACCCAATAGTGAGTCAGTTGGAAGTTCATAGACATTTCGGCCAATTTCTTCAGGACAACAAATTTTAGGTTGCCATATATGCCTTTAGCAATGCAAGTCCAGCTGCGTATGGCGCCGTGCTCTACCTTCATATAAGAGACTTAAATGGAGCCATGAAAACTCTTTTTCTGATAGCCAAATTGAGAGTAGCACTGCTACAAAAGATGACTGTTCTAGGACTAGAGCTCATGGAAGCACTTGTGGGAGCTCGACTTGTTGCAGCAGTGAGACATACCCTAAACTTATCAGACTTTGAAACTGTTATGTGGACAGACTCTATGATCGTGAATATTTGGCTACGAAAATCAACGAAGCGCTGGAAACAGTTCATAGCAAACCGAGTGTCTGAGAGACTATTCTTAACAGAAGTGAATATGTGGAGACAATGCCCAGCTAATCCAAGTGCTGCTGATTTGTAGACTAGAGGAGCCACCGCCGAGCAACTTCTACAAAGCTCGCGCTTGCTTTGGTGGAAAGGACCAAACTCTCTCCACACTGAGACGACATCCAACGAGCCCTGCCACTGCGAGGACACGATCGACATAGAAGAAGAAACTATGTGTTTGAGAACAAGTGTACAACCAGAACCTACGATTGTAAACATCGATGACTATAGCTCTTATAACCGACTGATGCGTACGACTGCATGGATACAGTGGTTTGCTAAGAATTGCTGACACTCAGACAACATAAAAAAAGGACCTCTAGCCCCAACTCTATAATAAGATGCAGAAATTTATTGGATACGTCAAACACAAAACAAAGTATTTGGACCGAATGTGCGGCGAATGAACATTGCACTTTAGCAGTTCAGTCCGTATCACGACGAATTAGGGTTTATTTGCTTAGGAGGTCGACTTCAGTCACCTACGTGAAACTTCCAAGCACCCTTTTCTGCTTCCTGCTTCAGACACATTAACAAAGTTGCTGGTGAAGAAAGAAAATCAACGGCTTTTACACGCTGGACTCGGTTTACTCATGACGGAAAACTGAGAGGAAGGTTCTGGATACTGAGAGTCAGGCAGGTGGTAAACAAAGTCATTCGAGAGTGCACAGTCTGCCGAAGAATTTCCTGTAGCTCGTACTCGGAACCCCTCATACCTCTAACAGAAGACCGTGTGACCCCGTCTCCTCCTCTAGAAATATATGGGATAGATTTCGCTGGACCCCTTTTCCAAGAAGATTAGATAGATACTCTAAAGAACACTTACATACAGATATTCACATGTGCAGTCGTCACAGTTCTTCAGTTGGAGATCGTCACTAATCTTAGTTACGACAGATTCCTACTAGCCTTGAAACGATTTGTGTTTCGACGAGGAATTTGCAGGATCGTGTACTCCGACAATGCCAAGACCTTTAAAGAGGCCTCAAGAAAAATTCAGCGACTTCATGGGTGGATGAAATCACAAGAAGTACAACCGGACTTCACCAGTCACAGGATCGTTTCGAAATTTATCGCTGAACAGGCTCCCTGGTGGGGACGAATTTGGGAACGTATAATTAGGTCTGTGAAATCTGTGGGAAAAAAACACTAGAAAATTATTTTTTTAATTATGAAGAACTTTCGACCATCCTAGTTCAAGTTGAAGCAATAAAAAATTCGCGAGCGATCGCTTTTGTGTATGCAGAATCATCTAAATGGACCCCACTTACGCCAAGCCATTTCCTCATAGAACAACGACAGACTATGCTTACTGTAGATTGTGTGAGCACGCCATCGGAAGAAGCTTCATTGCCACGCGACATCCTTCAACGTAGATGGAAGCAGAGGGAGTAAGTGTTAAACAATCTTTGGAACAGGTGGAGACGAAAGTACCTCCGAAAGCTTCGTTCATCTCATGTGACTAAAAATACAAGCGCAGAATCAGTTAAAAAAGGAGACATCGTACTCGTAAAAGAATTAAATACGCTGAGACAACTGTGCAAGATGGGACAAGTTAAAAAAGTATTTAAGGGCAAGGACGGCAAAGTTTAATCATGCATTGTGCGTACATCTGGTGGAATAACTTAGAAGAGACCGGTACAACTGTTGTGTCCTCGCTAATATGCCGCACAAGCTGCAATACCTTGTAGAGCCTCGTCTTAAAAGAGAAAGCCCGTGCAGGTTGTTTGGCCGGAAGCTGATAAATATTAATTCAGAAGAGCGGCGAAGAAAAAGAAGAGGGCTGGAGCATGCCTGGATAGCGTGGGCGCATTCCAGTTGCTTTTAGTTTGAACCCAGCGTCTAATACACAAGACGTTCTCAACTACGGCTCCGCTTTCTGGTATGCAACACCCACCTTCCACTCTTTTCTTTACGCATGTTGTGTGTAGCATATCGGCTTCCACCAGCGTATTAGCGTGGTAGTTTTAAGACACCAGGATCCAAGCGTTCCAAGTATGTTTTTTTCTGTTGCGAACTAACAGCGACGCGTCTTAGATGTTTTTGTTTGGAGTTGTGTTTTGGTTAGCTTGACCAGTCAGCACTATCTCTTTCTAAGCCACACTAAGAGTGTTCACTTTTTTGTGAAGAATCCCAATTGGAAACACCAAGCAGTTCCTCATTACTGTTGTAGACGTTGTTGCTTTCTTTAAACTTCTTAATGCATAGCTAACCACCAGAAACATGGTTCAGTTTGACGATGATGCTCATTGGTAAAGCCCAGAAAAGATCCTATACATCATACATCATTATCAGCTTGACTACGTCCACTGCAACTCAAAAGCCTCTCCCATGTTTCACCAGTTAAGTCGGTTCTGTGCTTGCTGCTTCCACTTTATTCCTGCTAACACCATACGTCCTACACACCTCCACATATGCGGACTGTTAGAAGTAGGACCAGAGCTATACATTGTGGCCTCTCTGTAACATAGTAGCAACAATAAATATGATCACCACAATCTCAGAAATACCATGCCAACTCATCAGTGCTTTACCGCTTCCCTAAGTTGCGCTCACTACACGATTACTGCTTGCCTCGAATATATTGCTATATTGCTGCTATTTATTGATTTACATGTGAAGTTGAGCGTCCCAATCCAACCATAAGATTTTGTGTGACGCCGTAGCAGAGGTTTAGGAAAATTTCGACCACCTGGGTTTATTTAACGTGCACCAAGTCTGAGCACATGGACCTAGAGCATTTTCGCCTCCATTGAAAATGCATCCACCACAGCCGTGATTTTATCCCACGACCTATATTTCTGCTATACGATTGAAACCCCTGTGGTCCTAAGTGAGTGAATCCAGAAGTAAACAAAGAGACTCTAGTGTTGATACCTTTATACATCAAAATATTCTGCCTCAGAAAAGCTCTGTAGCATTCATCCGATGGTGTTGGCTGAACACTTTCGGCAGCGCTTATTCTCGTTGTCCCCTTGGTCCACTGTCTACTGCTGTTTTGCTTCAGCTGTAGCAATATCATGTTGGCTTAAGTTGCTTACATTTTTAATGGTGTTTATTCAGGCAAACATGACTATATAATCTAGAAGTAGCAAAAATATCGAGCATAAACCATCAACTCTCCAAGACCTGAGTGCCTCCAATTTGTGACACATGCAGCAGCCAAGTTCCGTGATGCTCACCACATCAAAGCGCCGTTGTACTGCTTCATTCCTTCTTGCAACCAGTATTCACAATCTGCCCGGCCGAATTGCGTTTCGCAGTAGAGCAGCTCAACAGGTTCCAAATTCTGATTTCTTAAGGGCCAGTGCCTTTGTAGATGCAGACCATGAGAAGACAGGATACTTGGTTATGTTTTATTGACTTGCCGCTTTCGCGTCCGCAGACAATACACGTAGAAGAAAACTGCCAGTGCTCCACGATTGCCGATCCAAAGAACTTACCATGGCGTTAACGTAAACGTGTATGCTTGTCCAGCATGGTAGAATGGTGTAAACAACTTTGCCTGAAAGGCAAGACCACCGGCATAAAATTGAAACTCAAGCAAGTTGGAAGTTTTGAAAAGGCGTCTTTTCTTATGTGGAATAGGATTTCCTTTCCAGACCACCCTTGGCTACCGTCGATGAGATAGTCGGTCGGTCTGTTGGTTAAACAACTTTACTTAGGTCTTGATGGTTCCGTTCCACTTTGACGGGAATTTTAGGCTGTGTGCCACACACAAATTAGTACAGAGAACGTGTTATGAGCAAGGAAAATTCCGAAACCATTGACTGTGGGTCCCTCTGTGTTTCCACTATACTTAAGTGTCGTCATGTATACGTTCATGTATACGTATAGTGACATCTCAACTGACTTCCTTCATCAGTCTACTGGAAAGTTTCTCCTTTTCTCTCATCGTTCCTAGCGGGAGACGTCATTTATGCTTCGTGGGTGAACGGACAAATCCATATTTAATAGATACCTTGCAGCTTGAGCAGATTGTGTAGAAACAACAATGGGCCAAGCTGACTTATATCCAACAGGGCAATAGCAAACAGCCATGATCAGCGAAGTGAAGGTTCGAAAAATTTATTTAGTACTAACTATGTTCACCCGGCCGTTAACTTTTCTCCAACTGCATCAATTTGAACCTTTTCTCCAGTTTTGGAGAAGTAGCGAGTTTATGCGTATAGCATCTTGTATTTTATTTTTATTAGAACACGAAGAAACCGATCACCAGTACGAAAAATAGACAGTGTTTTGCAGCGTCATCATTGCACTTCTGAGTTTCCAGTTCGCTTATTTACAACATGTATTCCCACAGTGTGTGCTTGGGAAAAAACAGTATTGAAGCATTGCCAGACGCCCCACATTCCTAACTACACTGTGACAACTAGAAGGCAGATTGAGAAAATGTAAATAAGCAATCCACATGTTACGCATTTTATCACAAAAAGACAGCTTCTTAAGACACAGTTCCTTTCATTACGACGTACGTGCGCACAATACGAATTTTTTCAGCTTCCCTTTACCGAACTGAAGAAGGTGCAAATCTTACCATGGATTATCTATGAGTGCTTAACGACAGCGTGTATGACGGATTCTAACTGTCCGCTGTACATGAAGAACACGAAGCCGTGCTCCCATTTGTCGCCGCATTGCGCCTAACGAAGTATGCAGGAATTGGTGTCGATGCTCTCTGTAAACAATTTGAATACCTCCAATGTTGCTCCCTACTTAAAACTGGGAAGTGAAGCCCCTTCCAAAATACGCAGGTAAAATCCTAGCCCAGGAGGTCACATTTTGATGAAGTCAAAAAGCTAGCCTCGTGCATACGTGTGTTGTGGTCGCACGTCTAAGAATACTACTCTGTATAACTTATTTGACCCCGCCTTTACAGGGTGCCTCATTATTCTTTTATGATTTGCTTCGAAGAGCCCGAGATATCACTATTAAGGTCGCTCAAGATTAATTGTGGTTGTCTTGCTTCATGTATGGCGTTTTAAAGAAAGATCACCGGAAGTGTCTCATTGGTACAAAATGTACACTTGACAGGTGTCTTTTTTAACAGACTTGTAAAGTCATTTTAGCAAAAAAGACATAAAGATGAAAAGTGACTGTGTATCCGCATACTTCGCTGCGAATTTGGTCAGCGACAGTCTTCTGTATGAACGTGCTACGTGAGATATGGGTGTCATCATGCATAGCGTTTTAAAAAAAGATCACCGGAAGTGTCTCATTGGTACAAAATGTACACTTGACAGGTGTCTTTTTTAACAGACTTGTAAAGTCATTTTAGCAAAAAAGACATAAAGATAAAAAGTGACTGTGTATCCGCATACTTCGCTGCGAATTTGGTCCGCGACAGTCTTCTGTATGAACGTGCTACGTGAGATATGGGTGTCATCATGCATAGCGTTTTAAAAAAAGCTCACCGGAAGTGTCTCATTGGTACAAAATGTACACTTGACAGGTGTCATTTTTGGGCGGACTTGTAAAGTAATTTTAGCAAAGAGAAACAAAAAGATAAAAAGTGACCGTGTATTCGCATACTTCGCTGCAAATATCGTCGGCAATATTCTTCTGTCTGAACGTGCTACGTGAGATATGATGCCATCTGGAAGTAATGTCGGGAGCAGGAGCTAGTGTAGTGCTCAGAGACGCTAGTAGGTGGCGGCACCGTATCGTCTTAGCGAAACGTAGGAAACACCCCCTTTTTTGTGCATAGCATAGCATTGCCAGTGCAGCATACCAAACAGTAGGATCTTTAGACTTCCTTATCTATGCATTTTTATAAGAAACACATCGCCTACTACTGATGTACTATGTTGTGCCTCAGGTATGCCTATATTTGTTTTGTATCAATACTGCTTGTAGGTATGTGCACAGCTACCAGATCAATAAGAGTGGACGTTGAGCAAGTGCTTGAACTTTCATCGGGTGCCTGAATGGTGTGACAAACCGGCATACAGAAAGACAGACAGCCAGACAGGCCGAAATTCCTTTGTTCGCGTACTGCAAGACTATCCTCTTTTAAAGTTCGTTCAACGTGAGTTGGGCCTCGCAATAGGGACTTAATTTTAAATACACATCTCTTTCCGTTGATTTTCGCGTGGCATACTGTTGGTGTTTACAGGCTCCTGAAATTCCTTTGTCTTATACTCAAACCTATTCGTTTAGGTCTACATATTACTAATAAAAGTAAAAATTAATTGCTGCAAAGTACTGTTACGATCACTGCGTTTACTGATGGTGAGGGGGAGGGGGCTATATATCCTTTAGTTACAAAAAATACAATATTGTGGTACTTGCCGAACCAACAGATACCGAGCATACCTGGGAACAATGTTTCGAGAATTAACGTATATTTATCTCTGCCATAGTTTGTTCTATTGTTGTATTGCTACCACCCCTCACGCTAACCTCACCTCCACGGTGTAGTTTGCCCTAAAGACTCCGCTAAAATGGGCCCCCCGTCGAATTCTCTAAAAGTTGGGAACATAAAACAAAGCAACAAAAGACGTAAGGTGGAGGACGAAGTAAACTTACTGTGCTTTCAAAAATTCCATCGCTTACAACGCATCGCAATAACACAAAAGGGCAAAGAAAACAATCCGAAATGTTCCTCCGCTTGCGAAAGCATACTTGGCGTAGCCCTTTGATGGGCACCACGTACACAGCGCCTCCCATTGTGCCCTACCACTCGCTTTAGTTCGTTCTTATCACACCTCTAAAATGCGGGGAAGGCTGAATCACTTGCTACTTCGCTTCTTTTGGTCTCTCAATAAGAAGCGCTTGCGATTAGCAAGTGTTGGCACTGGAATTCCGCTGTTACTGTGGTGTCGGCAAAGGGGCAACGTAGTTTGAGACGTAAAGGCGCAAGGGGAGCGCATTATAAATGCTGTCGAGCGCTGTCGCACTCGTCCTGTACGTGGCGTTGACACGACGACGTGTTAAGCCTGGTTGTCAAACAAGTGAGCTTACACGCTGGATTCCTGCGGGCGCAATGATGGGCTTCCGTGGCAGTGCATCAACTTTTGTTTAGGAAAAGGGTGCTACGATCGAATGATGAATTGTTTTGCTTGATACCTTCAAGACGAAATATGATTGGCTTTGTGCGAACGTGCCAAAGTCGCGGAACTTAGTTGGAAGCTGCTCGCTTTTATCCGAAGAAGAAAATTCGGTATTATGTTGGTTTTGCTTGTTTTAGAAATAATTGTGTCTCACATCTTAGTAAATATGTGAAGCAACAAAACTTTGCCCCCCCCCCCTTTGTTAATGAGAAATCGTTCGTGCTCTTCTGTGCTTAAGCGATTTACAAAATTTCAGCTATAAACGGCGATAATAGATCCTATCCCCAGTGGCGCTGGGGCAACTGTCCTGAATGTAATGTCCTGTGGCACGTTGCTCTTGCCATTTATCCTTGATGCAGCCGAGAAATAAGAATAAAAAAAATAACGCTGTGGAATATTTGGTCGCGAAAACATGGAGCATGGGCGATAAATTTAACATTTCACTTGCCTTCTGCTCAAGCAGGGCACATGGTAAAATCATATGGGTCGTGAAACTTGGAACGGAAGGTGTCGAAAACCCATTGCCACAGGCATCAACGCCTACTGACGAATGAAGCGCGACTAGGTGAGGAGAGCACGAATAAGCAAAACTAAAAACTGAATGTAATTTTCTCTGATAGTCGTAGGTTTATATATGTTAAAGTTAACTATCAATTTACTTTATGGTAAATCTGGCACCTATTTAAATAATTGATTGCCTCTATTTTCAGTTGAGTGCCATAAAAATGAGGTGGGGGGGGGAGGACGTATCCAGATGATACGCTGTCACAACTTGTATTTAGTTCAGACCATTGCCGAGACAACGAGGCATCGCTCACTTTTGCGTGGTGGTTTCGTGTGTACCTTCCGTATTATATTCACTGATGTACTGTTTACCAATGAGAGATTTCAGAGCCGAGCTAGCTAAAAGAATGAGTAGATAGCCACTCCCCTGACTGCCAACTGCCATCGCGTGCGCACATCTGGCACACCGTCTCCTTTGGTGACGCTGAATGCGATACATATCTCGGCATATACTTTGGCAGGCATCTCTAACCAAGGTAACTGGCTTCAGCACCTTCTGATTGCGGCGCCTTTCTCAAGAGAGGACGTCTGACGCTATGCTTTAAGATTATATGAGATTCGCAAGCATCTCTCATCAACCGCGGTGCGTCATAATCGATGGAATGGTGTGACTTCTGATACGGCATCTTGGTGGTTCATCTCATTTCGGAGTTGTTGGCCACGACCTGTTGAAATGCAAGTTTCTGAAAAACAGCTTGCTTTTGGGTCAGTGAAGCTACCTCCCCTCGTTTTTTTCTGCATGAAGTGCTACACATTTCATAATCAGGAATTAGTGCAGTCGTCATGAAATAATGAGTATGTATGTATGTATGTATGTATGTATGTATGTATGTATGTATGTATGTATGTATGTATGTATGTATGTATGTATGTATGTATGTATGTATGTATGTATGTATGTATGTAGAGAAATAGATAAAAGGAAGACACAGGGAGGTTAACCTAGAATAACTGCTTTGCTACCCTGTACGGGGGTGGGGAAAAGGATCGGAAAGAGGATAGATATAGAGACATATAAAATAAATTAAAAAAATCACATGCGCACACATTCAGGGAGTTGCGATCACAGTCGTTTGGACAGGCCGGTTGAACGCAAGAAGCGCAGGAGTGCCTTCACAGCCTTCTTCTGTGACATGAAGTCCTGTAGGTAGCGCAGGATTGTTTCTTTCGAAAAAGTCTGGTTGTCCTGTTCATCTAGTGCATTGCAGAACGACTCTCTGCGAGGAGTATTTTGGGCATTCACACAGAATGTGCCTAGTTGTTTCGTCACTGCCACAATGGTCGCATGCCGCAGTGTCAGCCATTGCTATGCGGAAGGCGTACGCATTGGTAAATGCGACGCCCAACGATAATCTGCACAGCATAGTAGCGTCTCGTCGGCGTAACTCCGGAGGAATTCGAAGACTGAGAGTTGGGTATAAGGTGCATAATCATGCATGGATGAAATGTGACTAGTTTCATTGTGATGCAGTGCGCTTGATAGCAAGCGTGCGGCGTTTCCGTGCAGCGTCAGTTCTGGAGAGCGTAATTGATACGTGATCACTTTCAGTATGCGCAGAACGGGCAGCTCAATCGGCCTGTTCATTGCCAATTATTACACAATGACTTGGAAGCCATAAAAAGGCTATTTCATGTTCTTTCTAAATAAATTGATGAGTTTTTTTCTGCAATGTTGAATACCAGCTGTAAGTGCGAGCCGTGGCGAAAAGGTGATAAAAGGTTTGCAGTGCCGCCTTTGAGTCGTTGAAAATTGTCCATTTTTGTGGCTGTTGATCGCTGATGAATTGCAATGTGGCATGAAGAGATGTGATCTCTGCTCCCGTTGATGTCGTAAGGTGAAAGGTCTTGAATTTTCTTGTCGTGTCTTTTATTGGTATAACAAATGATGCGGTCGAACTCTGCTGTAAAACAGAGCCATCGGTGTATACGTGTATACAGCCTTGATACGTCTCGTATAACAAAAGCAGAGCGAGCTGCCTAAGAGCAGTGACGACATATCTGCTTTTTTTCTGCATGCCAGGAATAGATAGCCTGTTGTTAGCCTGAGTCAGGCACCGAGGAGGAGTCGAAGGCCTGGTGGCGGGTGTGAAGCATGTTGGCAAAGAACCGCGATGTGTGGTTACCGTTTGGCGAAATAACGAACGCGGTCTATTTGCTGGTAAAGAGGCTAGGTGGTGGCAGGGTGTCGAAGCAATATGCCTAATACGTGTCCTGAGTGCCTCAACGTAGATATGTGTCCTGATGAGGTGGTCACCGGTGATTGCTATAGTAGCCATTGTCGACACACTACGAGGCAAGCCGAGGGAATTCGGAGTGCCTGAGACTGAACACTCTGTAGCATTCGAAGGCTTGTTTCGCTTGCGTTGGTCAATGACGGTAAACTGTACCGCAGAAAACCGAGAAAAAGGACCCTGTACAGCTATAGCATTGCACTGGGAGACATTACCCAAGTCTTCGCAGCAAAGAACTTCAGCACATTACAGATGTCTATTAACCGTTTCTTCATATACAAAATGTGATCGCTCCACGATAGATTCCTGTCAATTATGACGGTCAAAAACTTGTGCGATTGAACGTATAGTACAGTTTGATCATTGATGCTTATGGTGTACTTATCCATAGGCTTTCGTGTAAAAGCTACGATGGCGTATTTCTCTGAAGAAATTTCCAAGCCTCGATTTCAGAGATGCCGTAATGTTTCAGTGGCGGCTTTTTGAATTCTTCCTCGTAACTGCAGGCGTGTTACAGCCGCTGCCCAAACGCAGATATCATCTGCGTACATTCATAGCCTGATTGTGCTTGGCAGATGGTCAGTGAGAGCAATCAGTGTAAGATTGAACAGCACAGGGCAGAGAATGCCACCCTGGTGAACGCCATGGTGGCTGTAATGTGGAGGTATGTCTATTTTCAGTGCTCACAAAGAAGGATCACATTGATAAATAACTACGTATTCAGCGATACATCCAACCACCTACTCCTACATCTTCGAGAGTGGTGAGAACAGCTTCATACGTAACGTTTTCATACGCCCCTTTGACGTCTAGGAACAAAGATGCGCAGAGACGCTTACGGCCTTTCTCGTGTTGGACGTAAGTGACCAGGTCAACTACGTTGTCAATCGATGATCGACCACACCAAAATCCTGCCATGGTATCTGGGTAGATATTGTTGCACTCCAAGTACCACTCCAGGCGCCCCAAAATAAACCTCTTCATAACTTTGCCTACAAAACTGGCCAATGCGATCGAGCGATAAGATGAGAGCTCCAACGGTGACTTGCCTGGCTTCAGTAGTGGAACTAGGCGACTTGTCTTACAGCTTGTCGGGAGCGTTCCATCTTACCAGGATTTCTTGTACAACTCCAGGAACAGTATTCTTGGGCGTCCACCCAGATGACACAGGGCCCTATAAGAAATTCTATCGGGCCCTGGTGCCGACGTGCACCCACAAATCTAGTGTTGCTCTGAGTTCAACGATAGAAAAAGGCATATCCAATCGGGAATCCAGTGTTTGTGGACAGTTGGTCGAGGGCGATAGGCTATTGGGCACTGTGAGTGGCTCAGATACTCTGGCGTAGAAGTTTTCTGCCACGTCAATGCCGCGTCTCTGTTCAGAAAGTACGAGAGCCCTGAATGGTGATCACTGAGTGGGTTTCGTGCGGAGATCTCGTACAGTCTTCCACAATTTGGATAAAGAATTTCGTGGGTCAAGCGACTCATAAAAACAGTCCAACGTTGTGACTCGAGTTTATTTATCCGGCGATGAATCTTCTTGTGTATACGTTGAGCAATCCGTAAGTCTTCTATTGCCTCCGTGTGTTGGTATCTTCGTTCAGCACGCCGTCGCATTGCTCGAAGTCGTTCTTACTCGATGTCAAATTCCGCTACTTTAGGAGAGCATGTGAGGGTACACGTAGTGTCGTGTATTGTGCTTTTAATTGTCTCTTCTATGTTGAGGGATCTGTTTGCTTCACATCGCTTTTCCATGTGAGACTTAAATTTCAACCAGCCCACTCTCTGAACGCTATCACGTTTCTTAGCATGGGACAATCCTTCCATTTACGTAAGTGGGAATGTGGTCACTTCCATGCGTTTTTATGTCTGGAAGCCACTCAGCATGCCTGACGAGGCCTCGTGAGACAAAGGCCAGGTCAAGGCAGCTGCTATACCTTGAACCACGTAGGAACGTTGGACTATCGTCATTCAGCAAGAAAAGGTCATTGTCGGAGGCGAAGGACACCAACTTTCTTCCTTTACCATTACTCTTCGAACTTCCTCAGATTGTATGATGAGCGTTGAAGTCGCCGATTATAATGCATGGGTGAGGAGTTGCTGACAGGATACCTTGTAGTCTGTATGGTCAAAACGGCTTCACGGAGAGAGGTAGGCACCCACAACTGTGATGGTAAGTCTCCTTTTCACTGTTATGCTTATATATTGATTGTCGTCGTGGGGTGACACCGCATGATGAATGTAGGTGAGGTCGCGGCGAATAAACACAATAACTTTGCTATTGTCTGCAGTTGTAGACGACATAAATGACTCATAACTATAAAGTTTAATTTCTTTCTGCAAATTTGGCTCGCAGATGACAATGATGGGGAACTTATTGATGTACACGAACCGACGGAAATCGGCGATGCGTGACCTCAGTCCCCGGGCAATTCATTAAAGAATCGCTGCCTTTCGGACCTCTTCTCTGAAAGATAGTGGCTATTGAGCTGTTATTTACTCAAGCGCTGCGAGTACTGGACTCTAAGCGTCCAGTAGTTGCAATGAACTTCTTGCTGACGTCCTGTGCATGTTGCTTAACAACAAGCGAATAGCGTTAATTAACAGTCGCAGAAAAGCTATCGCTTGCTGATCTGTGTTCCGCAAGCCCTCCATGGCAGCAGCTTGCTCTGAAGAAGAGGGTAATCTGCGGCGGCTCTTCTGCGCGTTCTGTACGCCTAAGCGGCGGCCACTTCTCTGTAGAAAGCAATCTGCCCCTTTGCTCTTTTCCAACGTCTCTGTTTGCCGTGCTGGAAAAATCAGCTGGCGATCTTTATTGATGCATCGACTTATTGCCTGAAGTTGGCGCTGTCTGACGTGAAGACTTTCGACGGCGACGTCGTCTTCGCCGGATTTTCTCAGCAGCTTTTTTGTGGGTTGAAGTGTCTCGTACCATTTGCTTCAGAATAGAAAATTCTTTTTTTATAAGCGGACATTCTTTGGAAGAAGCCTTGTGAGCACCCTGACAGTTAGGAAACTTCTGTGTGGTTGCACTACAGTTGTCTTCCGCGTGTGGTTCGGCGCACCGGGAGCACGCTGCGGAGCTCCTTCAAACACCCTTTACATGGCCGATCTTCTGACAGATGAAGCATTGTACGCGTTTAGGAATAAACGGTCGAACTTGTCGACGAAAGTGGCCAATCTTCACGTATGCGGAAATACAGTCACCTTTGAACGTTGCTCGCACACAGCGTGGGTTACCAAGGCGTCCAATGCTGACAGTGACATTGTCTTTACGCGCTGGTTTTATAAGTATTGGAAGGTCTGCGTTTGGAGTTCCCGTGTTAATATCATAAATGACTCCTGATGTGGTCGCACTATCGGCTGGTATATTTCACCTAACTGCAATGTTTCAAAGTTGTGTTACTTGTTGCAGCGTGCTCAGCGCACTCGGGTGCAGCACATCGACAGCCAGGATGTTTCTTCTTGTATACAGCCGTACGTCTTTAATCGCGTTCGGCACAGGGTTCTCAAAATAGAGTGAAAGCACTTGCCTGTTCAGAACACGCAAATTTTCGGTAGCGTTCTTCGGAATGAACAGGTTGGAATGGGGCCATCACTGGGGTGCCGTTTTCACGGTGGCCGTATTGACACCGACAATGGATTGACCATCCGTCGATTGGCCTTGCGGTGCAGGACAGGTTGAAAGCCGTCATCTAAGGACTCGTCGCTAGATGCGGAGTACAGCTCAGTGTCATCGATCTTCCTGGATGTGTTTACTTGCTTCCTCGAGTTAGTGGCCACGGTTGAACCGAAGTCGGACGTCACCTCGTGAGGCACTCCTTTTCAGTTACACTATAATTCTTCTCGGCTTTACTGAGGGTGCGGCTGGCATAGGCAACGACGTACTCGTCGAAGCCATCCTTGCGTTGGGTCAGTAGGGCCCCTAGCCCAACACCACTAGCGTCTGTAAGAAGCCCCGTTGGAGCAGACGGATCGAAATGTCGGAGTATGGGAGGTGTGGTGAGGAGCCGTCGGAGTTCCTGAAACGCATCATCACACGCCTGTGACCACGCTGACAAATCAGAACTTCCGGCAAGAAGATTGGTCAAGGGGGCGATAATGGAGGCGAAATTGCGGATGTAGCGCCAGAAGTAAGAACATAGGCCGATGAAGCTTCGGAGCTCTTTGATGGTGGTCGGCTTTGGTAACGCCACGACTGCGTTAAGTTTCGTAGTGTCTGGGAGAATGCCGTCCTCAGAAACCACATGGCCGACAATTACACGCTTGCGAGCGCCGAAGTGGTATTTCTTCAAGTTAAGTTGAAGTCCCGCCGTGTAAAGGCACGTAAGAACTTGCTAGAGGCGGTCGAGGTGGGTCGCAAAGTCACTTGAAATTACCACAATGTCGTCCAGATAACAGAGGCACGTTTTCGTTTTCAGACCTCGCAAGATGGTATTTATCATCCTTTCGAAAGTGGCAGGCGCATTGCAGAGGCCAAAGGGCATAATGGTGAATTCATACAGTCCATCCGGTGTTACAAAGGCTGTCTTCGGGTGGTCACCCTCTGCCATGGGCTTCTGCCAGTAGCCGGAGCGTAACTCTAACGAAGAAAATAACTCTGCTCCTTGTAGGCAGTCCGAAGCATCATTGATGCGCGGCAGAGGGTATACGTCTTTGCGCGTTATCTTGTTGAGTTGGCAGTAGTCAACGCAGAACCGGATGGATCCGTCTTTTTTCTTGACGAGAACAACTGGTGAAGCACAGGGACTGTTGGAGGGCTCGATGATGCCACGTTTCAACATGTCGTCCACTTGTTCGTCGATGACACGGCGTTCAGCAGATGACACACGGTACGGACGCTGTCTTAGCGGGGCTTGTTGACCGGTGTCAATACGGTTGACGACCGCAGAAGTTTGGCCTAAGCCTGACTGGTCACGATCGACTGAAGAGCGAAAGTGGAGTAGAAGGTTTATAATCTCCTCGCGCTGAGTTGGTGTGAGCTCAGAGTCGATGGCGTCAGAGAATACGTCCAGAACATCATTACGCGCGTTGGTAGGAATGACAGCACAAATTGGGAGCGAAACCATAGAATCAGGTATAGTAGCCGGAAGAATGCACTTGTAAGGTTCGTAGCTTCCCAGGCATTCCCCACGTAGTAGAGAGGACGGGCTGTCCGAGGTATTGCACACATAAATGGCAGCGTGACCGTTGCGAAAAACGACGACGGCAAACGGAAGCATGATATTTCGACGGCTCGCAGATGGGATCGCTGGCATAAACCACACAGGCGATTTCGGAGGGGAGGCACACGACACCGAGACAACAACAGCTGAGAAAGGCGCAATGTCAACGTCAGAAGCAGCAAACACTCTACACAAAGCGCCATCGTCGGGGTCATGGCACGGCACAGATGACGCGAGTTCGGAACGAGCACAGTCCACCAAAGCAGAATTTGACGAAAGAAAGTCCCACCCAAGGATAACGTGATGCGAAGAACAGAATAAAACTACAGATGTGACGACGTACATCGTACCTTGAATGACGACTCCTGCAGTTCACAAAGCTCAAGGCTGAATATGATAGGACGTATCTGTCTGCAAAGATAGGCCAGTAAGTTGCGTGGTCACTTTCTTCAAGTTTCGGCACAGTTTCTCGCTAATTACAGATACGGCAGCTTCAGTGTAAACAAGTCCGTGCACCGTAATGCCATCAATATAGAGATCGATTTCGTTCGCGGGACCGCAGTTAGGTCTTGAAATTTGCGCTGCCAACGCAGTTCTTGCCTCCGGAACTGCGCCAGTCAGTTTTCGCCTCGCGATGGGCTGTTGCGACGTAACATTGGAGAAATAGATCGACGACGAGAAGAAGGTGAACGGCTTGAGCCGGATGGTCGGCGACCGGGACGTACGTCTAGAGGTTGATCGGCAGGAACGGGATATCGCGGCTGAGGGGGCATGGTGGGCATGTAACGTGAAGCCCCTGCAATGTCATGAGAAGGGAAGCTGTGACGACGGCAGTGACGAGCTACGGGGCCTGGGATGCCACATGAAAAACATATCGGCCGATTATCCGGAGTGCGCCATTGGCTGATGGTAGGGGCATTGTTCGCTGAATAAGGTACCGTAAATGGTCGTGCAGGCGGCGGCGTCATATAAACGTTCTGAGCTGTTTCGTATACAGACGAAGACGGGACGGTCAGTGAGCGGGAAGGTAGCGTCGACGAATAAACGTGGCGAGTAGCTTCGTATATGGCCGGAGACGCTTGCACACGTGGCCGAGCAACTGCGGCTGCATATGTTAGTGGTGCGGTAACAATTGGTGGAGCCTGACCTGGCGGCAATGCTTCAGCAACTTGCGATTGAATGACCTGGCGAAGCGAAGGCGACAAGGGTGCCATCGGCTCGGTAGTTCTTGTGATTATAGATAGCTGCCAGGCGGCCTCCTCGCGTATGAATTGCTTTATGCGTGACATCAACGCTGAGTGGTCGGCGGTGTCATGGCGATAGTCGAGGGATGAGATGTCCCCTGTGTCTTGAGCAGCGCAGCGTGTGGAAGCGCGCTGCCTACGCAGCTCATAATAGCTTTGGCAGGGCTGAATCACCTCGGCGACCGTTTGGGGACTCTTCGCAGCCAGCATTTGGAATGCACCGTCATCGATTCCATTCGCGATGTTCTTGATCTTGCCTGCCTCATCCAGAATCGAATCGACGAGCTTGCAGAGAAAGAGCACATCTTCGATGTAGCTCGTGAAAGTTTCATCTGCTCTCTGTATTCTGCCACGCCAGCGCTGTTCAGCACGAAGGCGGCGGACGGCAGGACGGCCAAAGAGTTCCAAGAGGATTTTTGCCAATTCTGGCCAGGTACTGAAATCACTTTGGTGATTCCTGTACCACAGTTTTGCCATGTCGGTCAGGTAAAAACTCACATTTGTGAGCTTATCGGCTGCGTTCCACTTATTGTATGCGCTCACCAGTTCATACTCGGCAATTCAGTTGTCCACATCTTGGTCCTCTGTGCCACCAAATATGGGGGGGCCGCGCTACCCGAGAGCGCCAGCGCAGAAGACAGGCACAGGTGCGAGATCTGGAGTAGCGGCCTGAGATGGCCCCGTATCAGTCATTGTAGGAGGTTGGTGGAGTGTGCGGCTGCGAAGTTCCAGGGTGAGGACCAGATGTACCCCGGCACCTCGACCACTTGAAAGGGGTTGTTGAACAAGCAGGAGTTGACTCGGCGAACGAAAACTTTATTTAGCGCAAGGGCTAACTGAACACAAGCCTGCGATCACAGCAAGTCTTCTTCCTTGTCTATACTCGAGCTCCATGCCTACTGCCCTTGTTACAGTATGTATACATGCTTAATGAGTGTATGTGTGTGTGTGCCGAGAAAGAAAAGCGATATATTTGTGTGTATGAGCGGGTTTATACAGTTTCTCTTTCACAATCACTGTGCTTCGTTGCGCATATATTGGAAAAGTGTCTACGCTTCCCGAAAGAACAGGCAGACATTGTGTTCCGCTAGGTGGCAGTTGGGGGTTTTTGCTTTATATTTCCTCTGTGTGCTCGTGTTTTTTGTGCCTAAAAGAGAAACATCGCTTACAATATAAAGTAAAATGCTTTTCATTCACAACGTTTTTAAGATATTGCTGGCTACTAGACAAGCATAAAATAGTGGATTACTGTTAAAATCACGTCGTAAACGCTAATATGTAAGACTTTATAGTTTCTGACCGCCAATTGCTTGTGAATCTAATTAACAGGAAAACTGGGAACACTTAGTTTTCATGCTAATGAGGCGAATGAATCAACGTATGCCAATTTTTCTAGTTCCTCATTCAATGCAGTGCCATCCGTATTGGTAGGAGATACTGTCTGGGGAAAAACTGGTGACGAAAAATGAGTCTATTTCAGTTTTCCTGAATCTGACGGCGACATGCCTTCTATTGATGCTTATTTTTTGACGCACCTGTCTGGTTTCCATACTCCATTTGGCTAGTCAGCTCGCGACGCCTGATTTTTCGTTTGAATACGAAAAGCAATTATCTGGTCACACGCACCCCAGATTCCTCGGTCTACAGGTATTTGATTGAATAGCTTTGTTTTCAAAAGACTGCAATCTTCTGGAAAAGGCACCGGCTATAGTAGATAATTAACAAAAAAATATATTTTCGTGGTCTTTTTTACTGTTGTAATTCAATAAAGCACAGACACAAATAAATATACATATCAACCGAAATCAGTTTTCACCACTACACTTATGGTTGCTGAGCTACATGCTTGTTTTATATTTACGGTTTTTCTTCCAACTATATATAGTCGTATTTCTTTCGAATAGCAGTCTTCACATGAAATGAAAACACGCGATGCTGACGATGATGAGTAAAGTATATTTTCGTCTATAAAAGACGCAGGAGCGAACCTGTTTGACATCATTTGCGCATTTCTAATGAACACGTGTTGACTCCCTAAACAAGCTTCTGCGCGTTAATTCTAACACCATTCGACATTCTTTTTCGCTTGTTCACCTGTTCATTCTTCGTCGTGTGCGACAAAGGCCGAAGCTGCAAGCAGACGCACCATCAACTCAGAAAACAAGCGATTGAAATGGCAACGCCAGAAGGATATGATAATTACCTGCAGCTGCGGTTTCCACATGCCGTATCTAGTTTACCATTCTCTCGTGGAGTAATGTAACGCACAGATTGGATGTAGCGGGCCCATTGGCATGTTTGTACAGCTTTATACTGTAAATTGATGCTAAGTCATTCAATTGGAAATGTATATATTTGTCCCGTGAAGTCACTCGTTTTTCAAGTGAGCCTCGTTACGAATCACAAATTTCGTTGGCAGCGTCTACGCGAAATACCGTCCGTGTGCAATTCACAAGGAGGCGGGCCTTGATAGTGGTGACACTTGTATTTACACGAACCGATTTTCAATAAACGATACTATCTCGATCGGCCAGCTGTTTCTGATGTGGCAATCTGATGTTTTAACGAGGTGACTTGCCATTTCACGTAATGACAAATATATGTTTGCGTATGAGCATGACCGTTGCTGTTGCCAATAGAAGCTGAAGTGTTGAAGTGCTAAGGACGTGCATGAAGTCCCAGCATTGAGAAAGGAAAGAGTGAAGGGAGAGCAGCGCGCAATGCCCTGAAAAGAAAGACGCGAATAAGGGAGGAAGGGAGCAGACTAAGACACAAGGCAGGGAGGTTGACCAAAAAGACATTCGATGGGCTACCCTAGACTGGGAGATTAGCGAAGCGGAGAAGAGAAATTAGAAAGAGGAACTCATCAATATTGAGCAAATACCAAGTAAAATTAGCCGTGTTTTCTGAGGGATAACCGGTGTTACAGTGCCTGCTGTAAGTTCTCCGGCGCCAATGCCATGACCAGGTCACCTATCAAACCGCAAACTTCACCACCTCCTAGTACAAAAAGGGCACGGCATCATCTTTTGGTAGTTACCTGGGCATTGTGGTGCCAGCGGGAATGATTCCGCAGATCGCGCTGCTCGCACGTCACATCAGGAAGCAAACAGCGGTACGATTCCGCTTTCAAGAGCGGACGCTACGAAGCAAACTTGTCCTCTGGCTCGCACTGACTTAGTGGAACACACACATACATACGACGTACCAGACTACATAAACTTGATCTTTCACTACAACTCAGGTCTCCAACCGGCCTACATCGATGTGAAGCTTCGCTTCTCTATTGCCTTTGGTTGGCAGTTGCTTTCACGAAAGCTTATACCTCATTATTCAGAGTGACTGACAATTCGGCCAACGAAGTTTGCGGCACCAATGAAAATAACAAACGTCTCCTGTGCCACAGCACTTTGTTTGCCTCTGAGAGACAAGTACTTTGCCAATGCATTGCGGCGACTGGATGAGGGGCACATTTCTGTGCAGCTGCTATAACAGCACCGTCCACATCCTCGGACAGCCCACAAGGCAGTGAAAGTCCTCTGGTGTTTTCTGAGGACGACGGGTTTGTGTGAACACCTCTGACTTGCGGTGGAGTTCTACACGCTGCAGTGATGTTAATGTCTGTCTCTCCCTTTTTCTTTTCCTTTTCTTCCGTCTATCTCAATTTTGTTGTCCCTTTCCTTAAGCCCCCAGTGTAGGGTAGCCAAGCGCACGTCTTTTTGGTTAAGCTTCCTGCCTTCTCCCTTTTGTCGCTCTCTTTTTTCCTTCTTTCACTTTTCGTCATATGAATTTTGATTATGTTCTGGTAGCAAAATGAGTGAATCAGTGTCATGTTCATTTGCTGTAGCATCCAAATCAAATGGTCACACATGTAGCATAACGTCATTTTTTTAATGAAGAGTAAGTATTCGCTGAGCTAGGCTACTAAAGAAAGAAAAAGTGGAAATTGTCACTGCTATGCAACACTGCATTGTTTCAAACCATATACATCAAACTTTGCGTAGGTGTGCCGTACTTTTTCAAAAAGCTAAACATTTTCATGTGTGCTTTAAAAAAAGGATCTTAGCCGTGTGTTACCAGCTGCTCATCGAGGTAATTTCACACAATCAAAACAGTCCACGCAATGCACTGCGGGTAGAAACGAACTACCAGTGTTGCTAATCTAAGGAAGCATTTCATCTCCCGAGAAAACTTAGGAAAATCCCTCGGTTGCTAGAAATGTCCCTAGATTTTGCCATCATCAGCATCATTCACTCCGAGAATATGGGTGAAGCATAACTGCATGCTGCCTTCATGTACAAAGGACTGGAGGTAAGCATTTTATTTTTCGGAAGGCTTTCATGTTATTTTCATTAGTATTTATTCATTTATTCATTTATTGATTTTATTAATTTATTATTTATTTATTTATTCCTGAGACACTTTACAAGCCACGTTGGGTATTCATAGAGAAAAAGGGTGGAAGTGGTTAGAGGAATCGTGACACTTACTAGCCAACTAAATGGGACAAAAAGCAAGACTAAGCCGAACAGAAATGTCTCACAGGTGCAGCGCGCGGACCACATGCGGCCTGTGGACTTTCTGAAAACAGTGAGCCCCCCCTCCCCCCCACGTGCATTTTCTCTGCCCATATTGTGCCGATGACTCTGTGAACAATTTTTTTTTTGCTTCACCAAACATCACTCGCAATGTTGCCTCGGATATTGCAATTAATCGTGCATTGTCTTTTTATGCCACGCAGACTTGACTTGCCTAAAGAAATTTGAAGTAATTTGTGTTTTGTAAAGTACCCCTTGTGGTGGAAAAAAAACTGTACAATGCAGAAATAGATCCACGTTTCAGTCAATATACACATCAGTTTGGACGTTCTCTTCAGATCCTCTGACATTAAACGTCATTTAGAATCGTTTCATGTATGAGATATAAGAATGTTACCCCCCCCCTCTACTTTCATCATTGTTGTGGCGCCCCTTACCGGAGTACAATGTCTTGACTGCAGCCGACTGCCTGAAGGCAGTCTGTGATACCTGGTGTAATACAACTACATAGCCTCTCTTTACCACCCTTGGTGTGCCCTCACTTCCTTTGTGCTGCATTTAAAATAAGCCAAATTTTTTCGTCAGCCTATAAAGCCTATAGTTATTCTTTGTTTGTGTCACGCGCGGCGTATTTTATATAGGCCTGAAACTTGAGTGTGCGCATTTGGGCAGGCTTCCTGAGGCGACAGCTACTGGTCATTTAGCTTGAATGTGCTGCGTTTTGCTGGATCACGTTGCTTAAGACGCTACCATGTTCATTCATAGCTTGAAGTGCCGCATCAGGCACAACGTGAAGCGTATTTTTTCCGCTCTCAAAAAAGTTCAAAAAAAAACAACTCGACAAGCATTTTGGGACTAACAGTTAATTCTTTTTATCCCAATATTCAAGCAAACAGATAGCAGAATAGTAAGGTGAACTGTTACACTCTAATTATATTGCTCACTGAAAATCAAACAAGAGGAAGCTAATATATCATTTATTTTCAGAAAAAGCTGCACTGAGTGCTTCAGAATAGTGACGTGCGAATATGGTGTGTTTGCAGATTCTTCACCATAATTACCCTGTACTCTAAATCGTTAACCACTTTTTCTAAACGCACAATCCGTGACTGAAAGGGATAATTCTGTATACTTCGAAAATCAAATACTTAGCCCATGCCTCAAAAAGTGAACAGTTGTTTTTCTTGGTGTAGAGATACAACAATTTTCTATTGTTTGCTAACATCTCGTAGATTATATGCGTATACAGGTACGTTTGCTCCATCCCGCTTTGCTGCAGCATAAATGAAAATGGCCAGCCGTAAAGCTGCACAGGGCATAGGACCAATGTAGCTTTTTTGATAAGATAGGGAATATGCTCTTTGCACTGAGCTCATTTTTGTTTTATTGTTCTACTTCAAGATACACAAAGGTAATAATATTTGTATGAAACCTTTACAATTCTTAAAAAAACGAAAATAACGTCGAGAATATTTAAAAATTCTGTCACGAAGGCTCAGGAAGATTATAACACACCCTATTCATCAGGCACAGGAAGTGCAAATGGGTCGAGCCCTCGTTTCATTGTTAGACACAATGTTATAAAGTCAAAAGATTGCGTTCTTTGCGCAAGCTTTATTGTGAGTAGTTGACACAAGGTTTCGCAACACAAAAGTGAAAAAATGAACACTGTGAAATGCATTACTTACAGCTTTTGGTGGAATTTTCAAGTGTCGATTTTTAACAAATGCAAAAGTATTGCACATTTTATTTTAGAACACTGTATTGTTGTACCTTGCACTGAACCTTTGCTCTCGCATTTAGCTTGCCCTAGTAGCTATTGAATCACACGTTTTAGTTCTTTCAGCATTTTTAAGGCTCTGAAGCACTCCTTGCGTCATAGGCGTCCATCCCAACTTACTTGACATTGTATTATCTCATGGAAGTAAATTGTAGTTTAAAAGAGTATTACAAGTGATTTAAAATAAAGCGCAATAAAAAACTTCTTACAATATTTCTCAAATTCTTTTGTGTTATTGATGTGAAGAAGCGGACCGAAATTCGCATGGTCACCAACCACACTATAAAATTTCTTTTAATAATTCATTCACGGTCTGGTTCTGGTTTCATCCGAACGTTCAAGTTTGCGATGGTACTATGAGTAATATATACGAGAGCCGGGAGATTTGTGACACTGGGAGGAATGGGACAGCTTGCCTATCTTTTTTTCCGGTTACTACAGAAACGTTTGACAACTACTTATGAAAAGGCTCGAACAGACCAGCTGCATGGCTGCAATGGCTGGCGTTCTCCGCGAACAGAGCTTTTGGTAACTGGGAGTCACCTTTTTCTCGTATTAAATGTAACATTTTGCTGTCTAGAATGTAATGCTCTCCGATTTCTAGTGCTTTCTTGACATTAAAATAATTTTTTCTTGAAAATACTGATTAGGGCTGCACCTTTTTCTGTGAAAACGTTTTGTAATTAGGACTGAAATATTTGGCATGTATATGTTGCTTGCTTTGGGAGTTGTAGTTTGCGAAGAATAAGAGAGATGTGAAGTACAATAAATGGGACACTACAGCCTATCCCTACCTATCTTACCGCCACACCACAATACGCATTGCAAAAAAAGAAAGGAAATAAATGTCATTGCATATACTCTGGGGAAGCGTACCTTTTGAGAAGAGTTGAGAGAGCTTCTCCCGACAGTAAAAAAAAAAAAACTTCACGCACAGTGAACACTGCCCCCAAATTCTATGCAAAAAAGAAATGGCGTTTGCTGAAAGATTGCTGTTCTTCAGGTGAAAAAAAAAACACCGGTCGTTGTCTTTAACAAGTCTGTCAATGACATGCTAGGTTTTGAAGTCACTGCCGTTCTACGTGTGGAAAGAATTTGCCTAATTAGTATATTTAAGTTTCAAAATGCTGTCTTGCTTGACAGTGTTAGTGAAAAAAAAAATCGGCGTTCCTAACACGGCTGCAGTCGAGAGCAGTGATAACATCTCAGCGCTAGCACGTGGTTCGTGTAATACTAAGGAAAACTAACGAAAAAAGCTCTCAGGAGCATTCTCAGACCTTAGTGTGCGAGGAATGAAGGTCTCAGGAAAAAAGCTCTCAGCACTGCTTTCCTCCGGAAGAAAGTATGGACATTATATTGGTTGTAAAGGTTGAGGCAATAGCTGCCACTGAACAAAATACTCGTCCAGCTAAGTTTGTGCAATCCCATTCATCATTTCATGTTGGCTATCCGCTTCAAATGGTTGCTGAAGAAAGACACTTGCGTCAGTTTGTTACGTAACACCCACTCCCCCCATTGATGTCCTACTGCATTCACAGGGGTAGCTGAAATGAGAGAGTTAGTGAGTCGGAATAGTTTTGTGGCTAATTTAAAACGAAATAACTATCAAAACATGATTTTCGTTAATGTTCAACAAATCAGATTATATAATTGTGAACAGTGTTCAGATGATTCCAACTTTGACCTATTTGTTTATTTAGGTATCAGCTAGCAGGTCGTGAAGGGAAATAGGTGGAGAGAGAATAAATGGTAATAGTAGCAATGAGCAATAGAGACGAAAAAAAAAACCAGTAATGAATTGAACACAGATATAGAGCATGCCTTTAGCGTCTCCATTCTGACCTATATAAATTCCGCTGTGCAAACATATCGGTACTGACTAATAAGATATGTGAAGCAGCATTCTATTTTCTTTTTTCAATTTTGAGGGCTTTCATTACCTGTCTAGAAGACAAAATTCGGACTGCGGCACTTTGACGTATGTTTGTTTCTGATGGAAGGCCTGTAACACATCCCTCGCAGCTAGTTCTGCTTTAGTATGCTTACAGAACAGTTACGCTACACCTGGTTGCCTCTTCTAAATTCAAATATGACGCACACGTGCTGCTCTTGCAATGTAACTTAAACATGAGATTGTAAGCAGCAAAAATGTCACGTGGTACAGAACTACTTTATATCTCTTTCTGCTGGACGAAATATGTCATTCACGTTACGCTGAGCATCCAACGTACGAATTCAAGTTATCCAAACACTGTGCCCCTTGGCATAAAGACAGAGAGGGAATATAGTAAAGGTGGGGATGTAAAACACACGTCCACGCTGTTACCCATACGTTAGAAGACAAGAATATGGGAACAAAAGAGGTAGAAAGAAAGGAGACGCACATTTAAAATTCTCCGCTGTATGTGAACGAGAATCATCATCTTGGATAGTTCCAAGAAAGTATATCCACAAATTTGGATGATAAAATGGTATTTTACGTAGATCATATACAACTTTCTGGGTGGAAAATGAGGAAATGTTCGAGCAATTTATCATTTTTTCACACAGGTTGGTTGTTTAAGAAGGAAATATAGTACAATTATTTTTTTTTTGCCTGTAGCTTTCTCTAGCTTACTTTATACACAAAATTATCGGAAATGGGAAAATTAAAATAGAAGAAAGGTCTCATTTTTACTAACGTGTCCTAATTTATGTTTTGCCCCGCTGCGGTGGTCTAAAGGCTAAGGTAATCGGCTGCTGACCCACAGGTCGCGGGATCAAATCCTGGCTGCGGCGGCTGCATTTTCGATGGAGGCGGAAATGTTGTAGGCCCGTGTGCTCAGATTTGGGTGCACGGTAAAGAACCCCAGGTGGTCGAAATTTCCGGAGCCCTCCCCTACGGCGTCTCTCATAATGATATGGTGGTTTTGGGACGGTAAACCTCACATACCATTCTATGTTTTCAAATATAGAAAGGAAAAGATATGGCTTGCTTCAGGTACACTAGTCGTGGCTGTACAATACAGTTGAGCATTCGTTCCGCAATTGTGTATGCACGCATTGTGCTTGCGTATTTTGTTTGGAATCATGCCAGCAATATTCTTTTATTATTTCTTTCTCAATCTTAGGATCCAAAGCTTATTTATTACAACAGGAATGTAACTGTTGTAATAAATAAGCCGAGGAATGTATAAAAAGCTATTTCTCGAGTTATTGTTGCACTAAATCTGCTTGCCACTGAAAAGAAGGTGACTTGTGTGCATATTCATAACTAAAGCGCTTTCAAAAATATTATTTACATCCTCCCATACTGTTCCCTTCATTGTTGCAAAGAACCTAGCCCATTCGTGCAGGCTGAAATAACACCAAAGACATTTTCGTACAGCCATGCTGTGTCACTTTGTTGCTAAAACGAAACGAACTTCTCGGGTATTTTGAACTCACAAGCATTGCAATTTTGTAGAGCCACCGAACAAAAAGTATAGCATTTTTAATAACTACTATATGGGTTAAACATTCGAAAACCTCCATAATGTTATCAGAGACGTTGTGTTTGAAGGCTCCAGAACTTTTGAACACCTGACGTCATTTACTATGTACGTATAACTACGAAGGCTTCAAGCATTTCCGCCTTCGCAGGAAATGCGGCCACATTGGCAACCTGTGTGTCAGCAGTCAAGCACGAGTACAATATTATTGTGTAATGAAGAATTCCAGTGGACCTGCAGATTTGTGGTAAACATTTTCATGCAACGAAGTGAGCAAGCTGATGCTTAGGATACCTTGTAGTCGTCCGCATATACTTGTATTGCGAAACGCATTGATACATTGTGTAGCTCACTCACTTGCTGGAGATCAATGAGCCTTGTTCCCTGTATGAGTTGCAGGAACGGCACAGGGGAGTGCACCGGTAAATTTAACTGATTTGTGCTTCTATAGTGTATGTTAGCTTAGGTATAATGGTTCTGGCATTCGGAAAGCTATTGAAAAAAAATTTACGAACATGGCTAGAAAAATTTCACCACTACCACCTCATTCACGGAGCATAAACGGGTCGCTTGCTGTGCGGCGTAACGTCGTTCCGTAAGCAAACCAGAAGCCGACTGTAAACTTTCTTTTACGACTAGCATAACTACATGATCGTTCTCAAATTTCTGAAACATCAAAGTACCAATAATTCCAGTATCCCTTACGACGCAGAGAAGCAAGACGCCTCTTGCGCATGTATAGAGTATTATGTCCGTTTTGCTGGCATTATGGTTGGTGAAGATGACAGATGCTGGCTGAGGCGTTTCTATTGGGTTTAAAACCTTTAACGAACTTTTCGTTACGCTATTAGCATTGTGAGACGCCTTCTTGCTCTTTCGCTTTCATGTCGCGCCATATGTTTCATGGTAACATGAGGCCGAATTCACAAAGCTTTCTTTTGGCTACGCATTTTTTTAACCAAGGATTCTCTTATCTGGAGGGATTACAATAGCGCGGGTACGAATTTAACTTATTCGGCACTTAAGAGGGTTAGGAGGACACACGGTAGCCGATGAAACGACAAGGAAAGAAGTGTGTGCCGATAATATCAAGGTAGCACGCAAAGCGTCTAGCATCGAGAGCATACAGTCATAGCCAATAATTTTCTGCATCTAAGTTTGATTGATTGATTGATTGATATGTGGGGTTTAACGTCCCAAAACTACCATATGATGAGAGATGCCGTAGTGTAGGGCTTCGGAAATTTGGACCATCTGGGCTTCTTTAACGTGCACCTAAATCTGAGCACATGGGCCTACAACATTTCCGGCTCCATCGGAAATGCAGCCGCCGCAGCCGGGATTTGATTCTGCGACCTGCAAGTCAGCAGCCGAGTATTTTAGCCACTACATTACCGCGGCGGGCTGCATCTAAGTTTCAGTTCAGCGAGCGTCTGCTACAGCGCTTACGGGATACCGCGTACGTTCTAATAGACGTTTTGGTGTGCTGTGCAAAGCCAAGCACTCGCCTTTCATCAACGACTGCAGCTAAAAAAGAAATCGCTCAATGGCCTTATATCATCGAGCAATCCATGCACTATCTCGTCAAGTACAAGTACACAACACTTTAGATGCACCACGTCAATAAAACCAATCATAAATCGATGCATGCAATGTTTGAAATTGTGCCTCAAGTATCTTCCCCTGTTTAACGTGACCAGTTCCCTTACATTTTAATGAAGCTGCGCTGCTACTGAAATAATTCGGTGTCATCGAGCACGGTATAGTGGTGAACGTAAAGGTGTTTTGTACCTAGACGTGAAAGGTTGCCTTTCTTATAATATATTTATTACATTACAAGACACAGGAGCGACTTTTGTGCCTGTGGATGAATTGTGCATAAATATAGAATAGCACTAATCAAAAGAAATTGTGAGCGGAACTTCACTGGCTCTATGCACCATAGCATTATTATAAAGCCGGAATGGGGGAACGTGCATACGCTTACGTTTAGATATGTGTCTACGTAAAACAAGGTAGAGTCGTCGGGAGGTCTTTCAGTGCTAATGCTTTTCGCAAAACACGGTACAAATATTTTGTCCAGCGCTGTTTGAGTGGGCAAACAAAGCAAGGGACGTGTATACGAGTCCTGAAGTCGAGAGACGTTATCACACGTGCAAAGAGGACAAAGAAAACGGCAGCATATCCACGGAGTGAATGATGGGGAGTGGGGCGAAGCATTCGTCCGTTCATTCGTTCTTGCTTCCGTCCGTTCCTGCGTACGTCTGTGTAACCGTCCATGCGTCTATCCACCCGTCCGTGCGTGCGTCTGTTTGTACGTCCGTCCCTGCGTTCATCCATGCATCCGCGCCTGCGTCCGTTCATGCGTCCATCCATGCATCTGTCTGTGTGTCCGTTCGTCCATCTATTCAGCACTCCAAGTACCACCATCTCGAATCTTTTCATCATATATTCTCCATATAGAAGCACCGCCATCCAGCAGACATTTCAAGGACTAAACGGGAGGTGGCACATGTACACTTTCTTACGGCTTTCGCTTCGGGTTTACATCCTACCTTTAACCACCTCGAGTTCATGGTATATACTAGTTCACTGTATTCATGGCTATGCGGCCCAACGCTCGCTAAACCTTTCTAAAACCAAGGAGGTTACACCCAGCGAGTATAACGTAGCAACCCTTTCTTGTCATATCGTGCTCAATTTACATGCCAATAGCTGCTAATGGGGATCGCAGCGTGCGCGTCACCTTAAGGCCGAATGCTCTTGTCTCTCATTCCCCCTTAGCAGCATTAATATGTGCATTGAGCATTATCTTTTATTGTTAAACAATGCACAGAAGAAATATCTCACCGGAACCACCTTGGAGGTCAAAATCGTAAGGACTGCTATGTTTAGTATGGGGGTCCCACACGATACTCGCATACTCCAGCTTCGGCCTAACGAAAGTGAAATAACTAAAAAGCTTTACGTTTGGAGGGGAATTTCTGAGCTTATATCTTAGGAAGCATAATTTCCGAAAGGCAGACGAGCAAACATACATACATACATACATACATACATACATGCATGCATACATACATGCATGCATACATACATACATACATACATACATACATACATACATACATACATACATACATACATACATACATACATACATACATACATACATACATACATACATACATACATACATACATACATACATACATACATGCATACACTCCCCGCCGCGGTGGTCTAGTGGCTAAGGTACTCGGTTGCTGACCCGCATGTTGCGGGTTCGAATTCCGGCTGCAGCGGCTGCATTTCCGATGGAGGCGGAAATGTTGTAGGCCCATGTGCTCAGATTTGGGTGCACGGTAAAGAATCCCAGGTGGTCGAAATTTCCGGAGCCCTCCACTACGGCGTCTCTCATAATCATGAAGTGGTTTTGGGACGTTAAAACCCACATATCAATCAATCATCATCAATCAATCACATACATACATACAGACATACATACATACATACATACATACATACATACATACATACATACATACATACATACATACATACATACATACATACATACATACATACATGCATGCATGCATGCATGCATATATACATAGATACATACATACATACATACATGATTGATTTATATGTGGGGTTTAACGTCCCAAAACCACCATATGATTATGAGAGACGCCGTAGTGGAGGGCTCCGGAAATTTCGACATCCTGGGGTTCTTTAACGTGCGCCCAAATCTGAGCACACGGGCCTATAACGACATACATACATACATACATACATACATACATAAATACATACATACATACATACATACATACATACATACATACATACATACATACATACATACATACATACATACATACATACATACATACATACATACATACATACATACATACATACATAACATACACTGAGTTGTAAATATTCAGATGAATGGCTATAGAACAACGATTCTAATACACTCATTTTGAATATACAGAAAGTTATTTAGGAGAGAAATCCTCCATCACTGTTGTGGCTGAACTCGGTGTTTTTAGAATCATCTCGACAATACTTGATGCATAATTTCTGCTGCTGCCCAGTGACAAGCCGTTTTTATAAGAAACACAAGAATAAAGCCCTTGACAATGTCAAGCTAAAGAAAAAGGCTGTGCGTCAATATTTCGTACATGTCTGCAATATTACACTGATAGTTACATAGCTTGGCTCATTCACAACACACCAACAAAGCATGTCAGGGCACTTGGGTTGAAAGTCGGCACAGCGCAAAGAAATTCTAGGCATTACATGAATAATACGAGTCTATGCTACTAAGCTCCTTGGTACAAACAGTGTTTATATGGACGGCTATAGACCCCATTTTTTTCCTCAAAACACTACTCAAAAAGACTTCAAAGTTTGCACATCAACACAGCTCTCATACAGCTAATGTTAGTCTCATTGAAAAAAATTCTGTTCACTGGTGCGCAAAGACTCTACACTAAATATGTGTGGTAATGCTTCAGTGCACTGCATGTATGTCTTGCTGCTGGCCTCAACTGCGATGTTTCTCAGCACATATGTGTCAAATAACAACTAATACTAAGCCACTGCAAAGTAATTATTTGTCATTTGCATGAAACAGGGACCACAATAAAATAACATAAGAACATTTACCTTCAAACAGTTTAAAAAATGTAAATACATTTCCATAGATTTATCACAGCTCATCTGAGAATAATAGTAATGGTCATGAACACATTATTACTTCTAATAATAAAGTATTTTAGGATGCCACGTTCACTAATAATGTATACTAGTACATAATTAGGGCTACACAATTGTACAGGCACCTAGAAAAAGATAAGTAATTGCATGCATTAGCTTCATATAAATTAAAATAAATGCTTTTATTTCTAGTCTGAGTAAAGCTGCACAGATGATAAGTCACTTGCATAGTACACTAATACATTATTAACAAACATATCTGAGCAAAGTATACAATAAAAAGTTACACTTACACAGTAGAAACAGACAAGTAGACTGTTGAAGGACGGACAGGCAGTGGGATAACAATACACAAGGACCAAAATATACTTTTATATATACTAGGAGTAGTGATAGTTCTCTTCCTTTCAAATAAAATAATCCACATAGGTTCAATTCCCAGAGCTTATACACACATGGCATCATTGGTGCTATAAAAATGAGTGTATACTGAAAGATTATACCAACTAAGAAGAAGATTACCGCATTCATGGATTTATTTCTTGTACTACAAAGAATGAAAACACAGTTACCATTGCCGACCATGGATACTGTGATTTATGGCACTTTAATGCAGAGACACGCAGGATATTTGATTAACATGCATGTTAAAAGCTTCAGCTCAAAAAGATTTGCCCACTAACACTACATCCGCCTTTAAATTACTCTCATAGTTTGGTATCTTTCATGCCACATTTAAATAATTTTCAATGCAAGCAAAGAAACTGTTAAATAATGCACTATGAAGAAGTTAAACTGCAGCTGCACCGAATGTTACTACGTATACAATTCAAACTGCTCCTGACATCACAATGTGCTCTTTCTGCTGCCGTAAACTTTGAGCAGAACAGTCACTGGCAGTCTCTTTCTTCTTGTTGGTCTTCTGTGCTCTGTTCTTGATACACTGTACATGACCGTGGAGCACCGGATCTCTTGTTACTGCTGGAACTTGAAAAAATACAGATCATTGTTACAACCATGCTTCATGCAAAAGTGTACAGTTGCTAAATATGTGCTCATATTTACGGATTTCGTATTTTCAGAAGCCGATGACAAGCCTCAACACACACACAAACAGTGAAGACTCAAAATATATTTTATTATGGCACCAGAGCAAAACTAAAATGGTATACATGAAGGCTTGAAACTTCTTCCAGGCATAATAAGCCAATAAAGTTTTTTTCTATTTTGACTTTACACTAGGTGCGGGAAGCAGACCACAAATAAGTTCACCAAGAAACACAAGTTAGACTGCATTACAACACAACAGTTTATGTTAATAACTTTAAGGCTGTCTATAATAGCCAGCTCACCATACCTCGTATAGGAGCAAATGGGCAGTCTAGAAGACACAAAGCACTTGTTGATTATGAGTGTGCTTGTTGCTGACATCTGTTATTGCAAACGAAGAAAACCTTCAAAAGTGGCTAGCCTACTTCAGCAGCAGTGCGATGCAGCCAGCACACATGCAAGCAAAGTCATGGAGTGCTCCTGTGGTGTTCTGTGCAGGACACAGCTCATCCATCCGGCAAGGCACTGCTATCAACAATAATGGTGAGCGTTGGTGGCCCCTGTTGGAGCCCGCTGTGTTTTTTGCGTATGATTTTTTCCCCTGATGCGGAGCCATGGCTTTGAAACACACTGAAAGTCACCTTTAAAGATCAACAATGCATACTAAGGTCAGCTACAATTTGTAGAAAAATGATATCACTATGCAATGGTGATGAACACGTTCGGCTGAAACACAACATGCCACAACACTGAGAGTGGAAAAGCTACATCAAGTAAAAGATGCAGTTACTGGCCTTATGTCGTCTGAGACTTGTTCAATAGGTCTTTCTCCTTGCAAGTTGTGAACAACCAGGCAATTTTCACCCAATTTCTATTTCTTCCCAGAGCCCTTGATACACAGACTGAGTCACAAGCTTGAGAGCTCAATAAAGAATCAAAGTATTTGTGCTCGTTCAAAAGCATGAGCTTTTGAGCGTCAGATGATTGGAGTTTTATTCATAAGCTGCAGCCTTTGAACTTTCAACATTCGCAATTATCTTGCAATTTAGTTGTATAAATATTCAATAAGCACTATGTGTGCAAATATTACAGGTGTATTCACTGCAAGCAACCATGCTTGGGTTTCAACTTGTGCACAGTAAGTGATGTTCACTTAATCGTATGTATAAATAAAAACTAATCTTGCAGCCAGCCGTTAGGCAGTTTTGTGCCCTCGAAGCTCCCAAGCAGATCGATCGCAGTCCTTCCAGATGAGGCTGCCATGCATGCTTCCAGGCCACATCTAGGTCCACTGAATGATAACAGCCCCAGCAGTGACATGAACTTGCACATTAAGGAAGCACGTGTCCTTCCTATTTTCGTACCGGTGCTCCAAGTCACGAGGAGGCTTTGTGTGCCAGTGTGTGCAACCAATGCATCACAGAACCTTAACTAATCTCTGCGATCTGTGAAGAGCAAAAAAACGAGATAATTAAAAACAATCATTAAAAGCATTCACTTCTAATACTTATTTGACGAAGCTGTCACTTCGTCAAAGAAACAAATCAGCTCTAATCACTTTGAAACAAACTGAAGCCTCATGTAAAGTTTACGTACCACAACTTATATGTCCTAGAGAAGTATAGTGACACCACAACGGTAATCGTCTAAGGAACTAATTTTTCAAAATAGCATAAATTCCTCAATTGCAACATGGCTCGTGACAAAGAAATTCACATTACCTTTTCAACTATCAAACGTGGTAAATCTACAGGCCTATCGTAATAATCAAACAATAGCTCACTTATAACAAATCACAAAATACTTCTGATGTAATTGCCCCCCTCTTCATAATATGTGTATGTATATAACAGTAGTTGTAAATTTTTCATGCTTGAACTTCACATAGGGAAATATTACACCTGATGGGCTGAAAAACTTGCGCACGTTAAAGTACTGTGTGAATAGCAACGAATTTCCTTCTGCAAGGTCAGCTCACCGATGGCAGCATTTATTAGCCGTCGGTGTCATGAGGAACGAGGTGTGCTCCAGGGCCAGCAGGCAAAGGACATCCGCAGACTGGAAGCTCCCGATGACAGCAATGAAGGGCTGGCCAGTCGTGTACGTTCATTGATATAGTGTAAGAACTGGACATGACCGGCTGTTGTCAAAGCTCTAGTGCTGTGCAAAACGATAGCCAGACGAACTCGGCAACCTGTAGTCAGCTGGTACTGGCCTACTACTTCATCCAAAGCAAGGCACCAGTGAAATGTTTGCTCTTGCTCTTTATAGGGGCCGGAGGCAAGCTTGACGTTCACGAGCTCTCACTGCCACATAGAACTCCCAAGTTCTTACCGAATAACTGTCTAGGCGCACTGCCAAAGCAACACGATCCATAACAGAATGTAGCATCTCACAGCTTCGGTTCCTCACATCACAGCGCAAGGACTATGGTTATCACAAAAAGAAGAAGTGACGAGTTAGCAAACAAAAACACCAAACTCCACCACCGCAACTTCACAGGTAAAACAGTTATCAACGCTATCTTTCAATTTTCGGTCAGCTTAACGTTCACGAGCTCTCACTGCCACCTAGAACTCCCAAGTTCTTACCGAAGAACAGTCTAGGCGCACTGCCAAAGCAACACGATCCATAACAGAATGTAGCATCTCGCAGCTTCGGTTCCTCACATCACAGTGCAAGGACTATGGTTATACAAAAAAAGAATAAGTGACGAGTTAGCAAACAAAAGCACCAAACTCCACCACCGCAACTTCACAGGGAAAACAGTTATCAATGCTATCTTTCAATTTTCAGTCACACGAGCACAGCTTCTTCACAAGTCTTGGAAACGTGAACACAGCACCACAGTTCACAACGAAAATTGTTTCACTCCCGAACACTACATTGCTCGCAAGAAAATAGAAGCGTACAGGCTTGCCAGTGGCGAAGCAAGAACCGAACACAGCACGTAGTTTATACGTTTCCGTACGTACTTGGGGTCAGTCGAGTAACGTGTCAAAACGCCGTCAATCCGAAATGTCACACAGCACCCAACCGAGAGTATGAAAAATCAAGCGAACGAACTGTTACCGGCACACAAACACACATTGAAGGCTTCTCGAGTGCTAGTGGCCGGCACACAAACACACCGACGCACAGGCTTCGCTGCGCTTTACCGTACACCAATGCACTGCCGCAGCGTTCCACACTCCTTACACGCACCGAAAGAGCTGCCGTAATCACAACGCATTTGGTCAAACGCTGAAGTAACTCGTACGAGAAGCGTTTGCGAAAATTCGCACCGACCGATATGCTGTTTACGACGCCATGTTGTTTTCGATAACTGCGCAGCACGTAAAAGAGCTCTTAGAAACTACTTGCGCATTTTTCGCGGCGTGACGAAATTTGCTCTTATGTGCGAGGGGGGTGATATGACGAACACGACAGGCGTGCCAGATGAAAGAAGTGTTTTGTCAACGTCACGGAGTGAGCTGATGTAGAGGGTATTGCTTCACGACCAATCACAAGCTGTGCCTGCCGGCCAAGCCGTCGTCGGCTCGCGTTTGTCGTCTGCTTCGCTCAGAGCATGCGACGGGAAATTCGCCTTCCCAACGCTATTATTCTCAGGTCAAGTGGTCGCTGCGTCGCTCAAAATACATGTCAGTGGCTCGCTCTACTTTAGAATAATATTCGTGCGCCAAGTTAAACGGCTGGTAATTGTCGCCGGGATGAATTCATCCAAGGTTTGCTCCAGAATCGTGAAGGAGAGAGAGAGAGAGGTAAAGATGCAAGGAAAGGCAGGGAGGTTAACCAGACGCACATCTGGTTTGCTACCCTGCACTGGGGAAGGGATAAAGGGGAGAAAAAGGTTGCAGAAAGATGAGAAGGCACACACAATCACGAGGACACTAGGGGAGCACACACAGTCTATAGGCGGTCGCTCAGGTTTGTTGACTTTAGGTAAAGTAGCAGTGCTTTAGTTGCTTTCTGCGCAACTGAGGCAGATGCCCAAGGTCCTAGTATCTTCTGCACACAAAATGGTTCGGGGTCAACTTTATTCAAAACCATCTGGAGCTGGCTTCGCTGTGTGTCGTAGCAAGCGCAGCTGCACAGGACGTGTTCGATGGCCTCTTCAGCTCCGCAGTAGTCGCATGTAGGAGTGTCTGCCGTACCAATGCGAAAGGAGTACACCTTTGTAAATGCAACACCCAACCAAAGGCGGCATAGCAGTGTCGCATCGGAGCGGGAAAGTAGTGATGGTAGCTTTAGCTTCAGCGAAGGATCCAGTTCATAAAATTGACACCTTTGGAAGCTGGTAGACGACCAGAACGTGCGTGTGAAATCTCAAGCCAGCAGGTAAAGTTGTCTTGCTGCATCATTCCTTGATAGAGGGATCAGGAGTACACGGGTTTCTTCATGGGCTGAGCGGGCTGCATCATCGGCTAAATGATTTCCGGTAATACCGATATGTCCAGGCAGCCATTCATATATAATATTATGCCCTCGTGCTAGAGCTCCATGATGGCAATGTCTTATTTCTTGTACCAATTGGTCATGACTCCTCCTACGCATGGCAGACTGCAAACTCTGAAGCGCTGTCTTCGAATCACAGAATATGACCCATTTTCCTGGATGTTCTTGAACGAGATATTGTAAAGCAGCCCTTATAGCAGCAAGCTCTGATGCCGTAGATGTAGTCATATGCGACAACTTAAACTTGATTGTCATTGCTGCAGCCGGAATTACAGTGGCACCTGATGAGCTGCTGAACGAGACGGACCCATCAGTGTATATCTGCGTTCGGTCTAAGTACAACTTATGTAATAATAGCAGTGTTGCTTGAGGGTTTGCATATTTCCGGTGTCATTTAAAGTTACTAGGGTCATCTTATTCCGACAGCTTGCCATATTATCACGGTCCATATCGGTTTCTGAACAGTGAAGGTGAAAATGCTTGATTTGTTGGTAGTTCCATGCGTAATCACGCACACCTCTAATACGCTGCTGTTTACAAAGTACGTGCGTTCCAGATTGTCCCAAAGTGTATCAACAGCTGTATTTCAGAGATCGCGCCCATCGGACAGTTAGACTGAATGGAAGTACATTAGAGCACAAGCTTTATGAACCACTCACTAAAAAGTTCCTCTCATTTTTATTTTCAATAGGGCGCAAGGAATGTGCTCCCGTTAACCTCTTTGGTGATAATTTCTACCAACGAGGCAAGGATCGACTCATACTTGTAATAAGAGGAGATGGGCCGCAACACAACAACATAACAAATAAAGTTGATCCTATGCCGTGCCGCGTTCGAATGCACCGACCATTCACGTAACACATTGGTTTTCATTCCAACCCAAATCTTTACATGCATAATTTTACGCCATTGACGCCCAATTGGATACTTCGATTACTGCGACTTCGAACTTATTGGACGACGGTGGTTGTCAATACCATCCATTGCTTACAAGGGAAACAACACTCGAAACTCAAAGCGCCGAAAGAAATAAAAACGCACCAGCAGTCATCAGGCAGCCCTTCGTGGGCGTGAATTAAGTAAAAACCAGCCAGTGCACCAAAATATACCGCCGCCGCGGCAGGTTCTAAGCAGCCACATTGTTCCTAAGAGTGGTCCGGACCATTCTTAGCATTTTCTCTTAGCCACGCTGTTCTTGTGCAAACTTTTGCTTCGTGAAACTACATACAAGCACTTTTTGGTGACGTGAGCAAACATAGCAATTGCATCACCATCCGTGACATGTTCCCAGGCAGTAACACGCGCTTTGTTGCAGTGGCCGATGTGACAACAATAGCCTCTTACGACGTTTTTTTTTTCGTTTCGTGAATCGACTTACGCAACGAAATTCCTCTTGCGCAAAAATGTTTTCGTGAATGAGTTTTGGGAATCTGGCCCCAGAATTTTGTTTTAGGTCTCATCTGCACAGACCTTGCACAGATTTTATAGCTAAATTAAGGGTATATAAATCAATTATTGAAAACGTTACGATAAATTTGGTTCGATGCAAAATCTGCCAGCATTTTAACTTATTCTGAAAATTAGTTATTGATATAAATTTGAAATATTATTAGGTGCGTAAATAATCATTCACTCCAGACATATCTGCCGAATATGGCCTATATGTTTCAAATAGAATCGTAGGGTCCAATGGTAAATACAGTGGTAGTCGCCAGGTACCAATAGGAACATCTCTCACGTAATGAAAATACTATTCAAATTGAAGACATACAAATAACACGCAAGCCTGTAACAGTAGCAAGGTTGTAAAATATGCCAGGCAGCTATCAAAAGCAGTATCTCTAGCGAAGAAGAGTGATTCCGTGAGAGTTGGCTATGAAGCTTCATGCTGTTTTTTTAGTGACACTTTAGATAAGACGAAGGCTGAAAAAATTCAGTAAAATGCGCGAAAGATTGTGCATTGGATACTAAAAACCAGCTTAGCCCACAATATAGAAAACGGTATGTTTTCAAGATATAAATTTAATCTCGCTTGTATCGTTCAGTAAGTAGGTTACTTTTAAGAATCACGTCATCATTTCTCCTCTTTTATTAGGTAATGGCTCTTGACAGAATTTTAAATGGTCTCCCACTGGTTATACCTAAAGGTACACGTATATAAAGGTCATCGTGCCTCTGTTCGCTATAAAGTTTATGAGAGAATGAAGCAAGAGAATGAAACAATTTTTTAAAGTATTATGATTAATATTATCCTATGGCAAAGTTGGAAAGTGTGCCACTTCATTTAGGTAATATAAAGTTTATGTAATGCTATTGTTGGTCATTTTTATGTGCTTCTACTACCCATTGTGGTGGCCCGTTCTTTCACAATTGATTGTTTTATGTAACATATTGTTTTTCTTCCTGCATTTTGTTTTTGTGACTTCTTTTGGAGTTATTTTTGCGTGACTCACGTTTACAATACTTGCGTGCGGCTCAGGGCCGCTCAAAGTGGTTTATCTTTCGCCATAAGCGATACTCAATTTTCTCACAATATAAAGAAACGGAAGGATAGAAACTTGGAAGGTCATTCCTCATCTTCAACGACAGAAGAAAGCCGAGTAACTTTAGGGCCCATACGGAAATGGAACTGTACGCTACATTCATGTAAATATTTTAAGGTCGTCTTGCATCTATCATGCACTCTAAACAATGAACAAAACGTACCACAAAATATTTTGCGTGCGCAGCAAAGCTTTTTTATAGTGACGGAACCACATTCAAAACAGCCTTACGATATACGTATCTATGTTCTTAAATCGCCTAGTTACACTTTCGTTCTGCACAAAGTGCACTTGTAGTGGGAGTGACGAACACTACAAGTGTGTTGTGTAAGTGCGTTGTGTAACAAGTGTGTTGGGAGTGTGTTGTGTAACATGATAAAGACGGTCGCGCGCGCTGGAGAGAATGAATAGAATGAAAAAAAACTTTATTTTAGCTCTGCAGGGCGCACTTAGTGCGTAGCAAGTGTCTCCCACGTAGGGACCGACAGGGAGTACCTGGCGGCCACTTCGTGGGCCTGCTGGACGGCCCATTGCTGGTCGGTGAGAAGTGAGCTCCTGTGGGACCTCTCCCTCTTGTTTGAGGTAGAGTCGAGAGGAGTTGTTCTACACTCCCCGGGCATGTGTGCGAGTGTCGCCTTGTGTCCACATGATGGGCATGTGTCGCTGGGGTATGCATCAAGATAATAACACGTGAAGCTTGGTAAGGTTTGGGTACGTGTGTGTCCGTAGTAGGCGTAGGGTAATGCCTGCGGTCGGTTAAGTTTCAGATGTGGAGGTGGAAAATGCGGCATTCAGGCTAAAAGTGCTTTGTTATTCACTGTACGTAATAGGTGGATCCCGATTGGTCTCTAACTCAGCAAGATGACGTTGCCCTGTGGTGGTTTGGTCGGTATGTGCGCACGCTGCATCATAGACGATCTCGTTGAGGTTAGATAGGGCACGCGGCACCTGGCGGAGATGGGCGGGGAACCAGATGACGGTGTAATATTTTAGCGCACTCAGGTCCGCTCTGCGCAGGATACGTAACGTCTGGTCGGAGATGACTACGCATTCGAAGGCTTTGATGGCTTGTCTAGAGTGGCTGTAGATGGGTTCCCGTTTGCTGTCGAGCATAGCTATAGCTATAGCTACTTGCTCCGCTACTTCGGTGGTTTCGGGTGAGGATTGTGGCGGAGTTAAGGTCTGCTGCGCAGATGATACCGCGACCGCGGTGAAGGCTTGGTTGTTGTGATAGGCAGCGGGGTCTACGTTGTCCGCTACCATGTCAATGCGCTTGAGAATGGCAGTCGCCCGCGCAAGGGGCCTGCCTCCGTTGTATTCGGGGTGTACATTTCTCCGAATGGGAGTGATCGTGATAAGGTAGCGGATTTTACGGGACACTAGAGTCAACTCTGGGGTGTCTCTGACCCTCGAGGAGAAGCCGAGCTCGCGCAGAATATGGCGGCCCGCCTTGGTGGTGGTGAGTCGGGTCGATTGCACACGTTCCTGAGCTCAGCGATCTCTTCTAGCGTGTTATGTACGCCATATCGAGGAGTTTGTGCATTGGGGTCGTGATAGGGAGGCCAAGGGCTTGTTGGACCACCTTGCGAATAAGCGCATTGAGTTGATCACGCTCAGCACGTAGCCATTTGTGTATAGCGGCAACGTAGGTGAAATGGCACAAAACAAACGCATGTACGAGACGCAGCAGGTTGTCTTCTTTGAGGCCATGGTGCTTGTTGGCTACTCTACGTACTAGTCGTATGGCATTCTCAGTCTTAGTCCCGAGCTTGTGTACTGTTTAGGTGTTGGTTCCGCGGGACCCGATGATCACGCCGAGGACCTTGACGGCGTCTACCCTGAGTACAGTATGACAGTCTCTGGTGTGGAGGGTGATATTGCGTTCTGCCGGAGGTTTCCACCTTTAGGGCCTGGCACCCCAGCGTTTGGGCAAATATATTAACAGCTCCGACTTCGCGGGTAAGCACCTGAGACCGGTGTGGTCGAGGTAGGACTCGGCAGTGTTGATGGCCTCTTGCAGGGTAGTCTCAATGAAGCCATTCAACCCTGTGGAGCACCATATGGTTACATCGTCCACATACATACTGTAGTTTAGCCCGTCGATTTTCGAAAGTCGTTCAGTAAGCCCGATCATCACAAGCTTGAAGAGCGTGGGCAAGAGCACGAATCCCTGAGGAGTGCCGCGCTGTCCGAGCTCCACTTATTCCGACACTAGGTCTCCCACGCGGAAGACAGCTCGGCGTCGAGTGAGAAAAGAGCGGATAAAGTAGTAAAATTGATGAACTAGGCCGAGGGCTGCAATCACTTTCAAGATTGACGAGCGCGTTATGATATCGAATGCCTTTTCTAAATCGAGAACGAGTATTGCACGAGTGTCCCGAGTGTTTACGCCATCTAAAATTTGATGCTTTAGGAGTAACATGGCGTCTCGTGTGGATAACCCTGGTCGGAAACCAATCATGTGGTACGGGATGCAGTCATTATCTTAGAGCTATCGAAAAACCCTGTTGAGGGCGACGTGCTCAGCCACCTTGCCCACGCACGACGTGAGAGACATGGGGCGTAGGTGATCTAGGCTCGGTGCCTTTCCCGGTTCGGGTATGAGAATCGTGTGAGCTAGTTTCCAGGCCTCGGGTATCTCACCCTTTTTCCATATTTCGTTCATGGTGTCGGTGAGGTAAGTGACGGAGGGATCGCTCAGGTTGCGTTAGAGCTTGTTGGTGATGCCGTTGGGGCCAGGAGCCGAGCGGCCATTGAGCAGCTCGGCGCACATCTTCAATAGAAAAGTCGGCGTCTAAATTAGTGTTGTCGCTGCCAGAGTAATCGGAGTGAGGGGTCACAGGGCCCGTTGGAAGCGGGAGATATTTTTTCATGAGGTTCTTGACAACATCTTCCAATGATACTGTCCGTCTAGTTTGATGAAGTATCTTCACGATCGAATGACGCTGAATTGTGTGGGTTTTGGTTTCATTGAGGAGGTGTTTGACTGAGTTCCATGTTTGGCCATTACAAACCTGACCATCAATCGAGTTACAAACTTCATTCGACTGCTGTTTTGAAAGGATGCGGCAACGATCTATCATGGCCTTGTTCAGCTGAGATATGCATTTGCGTATCCTCCGATTAAGGCGCTGGCCCTTACACCAGGCCAATAGAAAATGTTTGGCCTCGAGTAAATGGGCGAGACGACTGTCCATCTTTTCGGTTGGAAGGTCTGTACTGATAGTTTTGGTTGCCTTGTTGACGTCTGCTTTCAGCTGGGCTGTCCACGTCTCGAGGCTCGCTGGGGTATCGGGAGAAGGTCGTTCTGCGCGGGTCTTACGAAGGAGGTCCTGGTCGACCCACGTGTACGACTTGGTCTTCCTGCTGACTGTGGGGATGTGTACGGCCAACGTGAAGTGGTTGCTACCGAGATCTACTGCGAGGTTGGACCAGTGGGTGTCGGCGATATTCTTGACAAAGCAGAGATCCGGTGTAGTGTCTGTTCCATGGACGTACCGGTGCGAGTGGGGAAGGCCTTGTCCGTAATGAGAATAGGGCCCATGTCATTCGCATTTTTTCAAAACTCGTTACCTTTGGGTGTGTCGTGTGTGCAGCCCCAGGCACTATGCGTGGCCTTAAAATCGGCTGCCATCACTAGCGGGCTAGGCCCCGTGAGACGGACGACTTTCTGGAACAAGCATGTGAATCTCTATCTATTATGGCTGGGACTACTGTATACATTGAGAATGTACATGTTTTGTTGTGATGTGTTGCCAAGGAGAGTTTCGACCATAACATGTTTCGTTTTGGGGACAATGAGACTGCGCGCTGCGCGTGTAATCTTGTTAGTGACCAGAGTGGCGGTACCGCACCCTCCCTAGGGGTCGGGCAACCGCAGGTGATTAGAAAACGTGGCGGTTGGTACTACAGTCTCTTGTAACAGCAAAATGTGATGTTTGGCTTCGTGGTAACGGAGGTATTGCTGCAGGAAGGCTTTCTTGTGGGCGAAGCTCCTGCAGTTTCATTGCTAAATTCGCAACTCGTCATTTGGCCTGGCGATCTTGAAGCATGTAGGAGTCGGCCTGAGAACCCGGCGGGTGAATAAGTGCTGCGTGAAGTGGTGGACTAGGCGCGGCTGTACGTAGCGACAACTGCTTACCCGTGGCAATGGCAGGGACGATGATGTGATCGAGGTATTGCTCCACTTGGGCCAACCGGTTACCATGGGCCGTGAGGGTAGACTGCACGAAAGCCATGCTATCGTCAAGAAAGCGAAGGCTTTCCTTAATCGTCGATGGCATGCTCCTAATGTTGTCTAACTCTGCCTTTAAAGCTGGCTGGTCGTAAGCGACCGTGCGTTTCCTGGGTGCGCTCTAGCCTTCGTCGTTACCGGGCCTACAGGTTGCGGCTGCGACGGGTTGACTGCATTGTCGTCGTTGTCGGTGGTGGGCGAAGCAGCGCGTGCGTTTCTGTCAGTTTTCAGTTCGGCTATTGCGACTGTGAGTTTGCGCATTGTTTCTTTCATCATCGCATTTTCATGCTTTAAAATTGCTATCTCAGATGTGAAGCGTGTATCATGCTCTGGGAGTGAACCCGACCCTACCAGTGATGTAGTGTTTCCTTTTCCCCGGATGGCGTCCGCCAGAGTGAGAGTTCCCTGCTTATTCATGTTGGAGTTGCGTGGCAATGATGGTGCCGATGGGCTCAGCGATCGCTGACGCGAGACCCCGGTGAGACTGGGGTGAGTCCTGGAACTGGCGTGAGGCCCGGAACCGAAGTGGGAGCCGTAGCATTACCCGTGCCTGGAACCTGAACGGGAACCGTGACGTGAACCGGAACGGGACCTGGAGTAGCCCCGCCATATAGATCTGGTTGGGGTCCCACTTCGCGTGCTGCGGGATGGATCCGAGGGTGGCTCCGGGACCTCAATGAACGCATGGTGCAGTTCCTGGGATGACTCCGGGATCGGGACTGAAATCAGGACTGGGATCGCGACCGGGATCAGCTGCCATCAGATCGACCGTCTGTAGAAAGCTTCAAGACTTGGTCGTCGTCAGCGGTTGCGTTGAACTCGTTCATTGCTTCATGACTGTTGTTGTGTCATGTCGAGTGTGCTCGCTCCTATCGTCCTCGGCGCACTACGTATGGAATGTGGTAGCGTTCTTTACATTCCTTGTCGGCAGTTAGGAGGGCTCCTCCGCAAAGCTTATATGTTGGTGTGCAGCGGTGTTCTTTTTCGGGATTCGACACGCTGCAGCCTTGGCAGATAACGTCTCCAGGGTTCGGGCAAACGTCCGCTCGGTGGCCGAGACAACCGCGGGCGTAGCAAATATCTGTCTACGGTATAGTGTACATTCAAGTAGCACCAAGCCGTATCGCACAAAATTGGGCACGTGATGTCCATCGAAGGCCACGATTACTGTGGTGGTACTTCCGATGCGCTTGGCAGCCAGGGCTAGTGGATTGCGGTCGTTGACAATCTTCGCATCAATGTCCGCCGAACCGTCTTGTACGGGAATCCCTCAAATGACGCCTTTGCATGTAGAATGTGGTGCCACTTCGTAGGCACTAACTTCATATGTGTTGTCAGCGATGTGACTTTCTTTAACGCGCACGTAGCAATTAGCATTTTCTCTTTTCGGTGAACTTGCCACTAAGATTTTCTGTTTAATGTTGGGGCATAGCGTGCCCGCTTGCTGTTCCAATTGGCTGATACCTGCCGTAGTCGAAATGGCTTCAGCGATTGTCGTTGGGCCAACCATAGCGATGTTAAGACCCCCTCTGGGTCTATTGATAGTACGGATGTCATCCTTTAGTAGCTGAGGCATTCGGCGTGCTCGAATAATTTGGTTCTTCACATTTTCTTTGTTGCGGGGCCTGTGCTCGTTGCGTTTCGAAGCACTATATGAAGGCACACGTTTGGAGCCTTAATTTCGGGCTAGCGCTCAGCAATTTTAGGCGGTCTGTGAGCCTTGGTCTGGTGTGATTTCCTTCGGGTCAATGTCTTCCCCTGTCACCTGGTACTCCATCGATCAGCGAGACAGTGCAGCTACGGAGCGTGCGAGCGAGCACGAGCCACGTTTGAGTAAACAAGGCACTCGTCAGGGCTAGCTGTGGGCGGACGAGTGACGATGGCGGAGGTGCAATAAAATACAAGAAACAAGCACTGACTGCGCCCAAATCTTGTCAGCAGAGTCCTTGTGTCTTGCGGGAGAGAATAAACGTTTATTTTGAACAAAGGAAGTTTGTTCCTCTTGTGGGTGGCTTCCTTATCCCAGGTAGCCCCACCGTGGTGGTCTAGTGGCTAAGGTACTCGACTGATCACCCACAGGTTGCGGCATCGAATTACGGCTGTGGCGGCTGCATTTTCGATGGAGGTGGAAATGTTGTAGGCCTGTGTGCTCAGATTTGGGCGCATGTTAAAGAACCGCAGGTGGTCCAAATTTCCGGAGCCCTCTACTACGGCGTCTCTCATAATCATATGGTGATTTGGGAACGTTAAAGTGCACAAATAAATCAATCAATTAGTCCAGGTAGCCGGGGGCTTGCCATCTCCAGTGCCCGTATAACCAAGCTTCGCCAATTCTTAAGGCTGGGTTCGAAAACTTGTCCTTATACTACTCTTTGGTTATGATGTAGTGATTCCAGGGCTTCGTCTACTTCTATTCACAGTGTAAACATGTCATTCGCCTTCATGTTTACAAGTAGCGCAGTCAACATAGACGCCATATTCGTTACAAAATAACAATTGAGTCTTTATTTGACACAAACGAACGGCTGCTGGGCGCCGAATTACATGCGCATATAGGACATTTTTTTGAGGAATTAGCATCCTAACGCCGAAAAAATGTCGAATGAACTTTAGGAGCTGCCACAGATTGCCGGCTCGTGCTGCGTTTTTTTTTATTTGATAGCCGGCCGTTTCTCACCCGGTAAACATGTACAGAGGTTTCATGATTACTTGTTCGGAGCATAAGTGCGTATACGATTGAATATAGGGTTGTTTTCTTGCGCAAGCAACACTATTCGAAAGGAAACAGAAAAAGTACAGTGATTTATTACAACACAAATTGTGATCGTGATGTGTTATGCGAAATTGTGGGGCATTTTTGGGATATGTTAAGGTAACATCTATCCGTGCCTTCCAATACCGCGTTTTATATTCAACAATATTGGAACAAACCACTGCACGCACTGCATAAATGTGCACGTGGTGCTGGTAAAAACAGTACATGCTTCACTATGCACCAATGCCATCTAGTGAAAATTCCAGGGCTTTGACCGCTTCTTAGTGTGCACAAGCATCACAGTGGTCAAGCCAGCGCCCCTGCCAGTGCAACCCAGCATTTTCCCGGTGCGCCCAGCGAAGTGCCAGTAAGTATCAGCGTGTACCAGTATTTTGAGCATGCACCATTGCTAAAGAACGTACTGGCATCACGCTGTAGACGATGTTTTTTTGGCAATAGGGTAATTTCTTTAAAATGTTTCTCACTGCCTTGATGCATGGTTACGTGCGCCAGAGTCCTTGCTAAGATGACCGAAGCCGAATGAAATATGTTTCTATTGTGTTCATTATAGGGCTTTTTTGCCAAGCATTGTGCTGTCTCGAGAAATCGGAGCAAACTGCGTAATGTTATCCAAACAAGTGAAAAAAGAAGAGTACTAAACAAGCTCTAAGGAATTATATAAGGTCTTGCATTTCGTAGCGTTTCCAGTATTCAGCATCACCCGGGTCACTTGAAACATCATGTATCCCATACTTCTGACGATAATTTGCGCCTCCTTTGTAAACTCAAATGAAGTTCCCAACGTGACCATGAGAATGTGGCAACTCTATGACGTAAGGCCTGTTTTGCTTCTTTACATGAGTTTGCGTTTATCGTGACTTATTGTCAAAAAAGCGGCTTTTTCTGTTTGTTCAGAAGCTATGAATAGGCGACTAGAAGCTAAAAGTCATTGTGTGCCCACTACACTGCGTCTGTGTTTTCGATGTCGAAGAACTAATAACCTATAATATTTTTGTTACTGTTTGTTTTTGTAGTGACGAATCTGCAGATTTTACATTTACAACGTAAAATTTTTCGTTCCACACTTTGTTTCGTCATAGCGTAACATTTGCGTATGACTATTTATTTATTTATTTATTCAATACTGTGGGCCTTTTCAGGCCTGTACAGGAGAGGGCATACAGCGCAAATAACACTTCATATCGCGGAGATGAAAAGAAATGGAAAATATGCAACACAAACCGCAAAAACAACGATATAACAGTCTAAAGCAATAAACGAACAATGCACATGTGTTTCTCTAAAAAAACACTACTTAGCATGATAACATCAACGGTAACATTGATATACAGATGCAGGTGGTTAAGCACGTGTAGCAATGTGTGGGCACATGCGCGATACACTGTTTCAACCTTTATTTCGGTGAAGATAGCACAGGATTTATTGCAATGCCTCTAAATGAATTTCCAACAGCGATGAAAATGATTCTAGTGATTCTGCACTGACAACGTCATTCGGCAAGTCATTCCACATCTCTATAGCTGCGGGAAAAAAAGAATACTTCAGCGTGTTACAACGTGACATGAATGAGCGTATGCATTTGCCGTTGTTAGTTCTACTGGAGTGACGGTGCAGAGCTTTAAGGTAATCATCCTTATTCATATTTACCAGAATGTTTGAAAGAAGAAAAAGAAATTTCAGGCTGGCTTCATTATCGTCGGCTAGCAAGAGTTGCGACACGTGCTTGCAAACGCAGCGCGAAAACACTCTCCTGTCTGGCCTACTTGGAAAAAATAAACTTAAGAGCCCGGTTTTGAATCTTTTTCAATGCATCAATCATGTTCTTTTGGTGTGGGTTCTAAACTATTGCTGCATATTCCAGGATGGGTCTGATAAGCGTCTTGTACGCTTTTAGTTTAACTTGAGGGGAAGTTCCGGTCAGTTTATGCCTTAAAAACCTAGCTGTTTAAATGCACGTGCGGAAACTTGATTAATGTGGACCTCGCACTTTATTGATGATGTTATTGTGACCCCCCGGTACTTTATGGTATTTACGTGCTTGGTGTCTGCCCCAGAGAAGATGTACTGAAAGTGGAGTGGTGTCTTTCTATGGGAAATTGTATAGCACACGGTTTTGCTTGTATTAATTTGCATACCATGTTTTTCACACCATTGCCCAATATTTTCTAAAGATTTGTCAAGTTTCATCTGGTCTTCTGTTGTGCTTGTGGGAGAGTATATGACGCAGTCATCTGCAAAAAGCCTCATTGTAATACCTGGTTCCATAGCAGTGAAGATGCCATTGATGTATATGAGAAAGAGTGTTGGTCCTAGTACGGACCCTTGGGGAAGACCAGAGAACACGTCGGCACAGTCGGACTTGGCATTATTAAAAGAAACATACTGGGTGCGGTTGGAAAAAGAAGTGGCAATGCAATGGACTATTTTTGAGTTAACGCCAAATGATTCAAGTTTTTGTAGGAGCAACTAGTGCAGGACGCGGTCGAATGCCTTAGAAAAATCAATACATATTGCATCTTTTTGCAGTCTAGAATTAATAGCTAAAGCAAAGTCATGAGTGATCTCTAAAAGTTGTGTAGTGGTCAAAAGCTTCCTTCTAAAACTGTGTTAGTTCGGGTAAACCACATTATTTTTCTCTAGATAGTTCCTAAGGGCTTTGTTTAATATATGCTCCATTAGCTTGCAGCATGTACTTGTCAGTGATATTGGCCTGTATGTGTTTATCAGTTGTTTGTTCCCACTTTATTGGATAGCAATTACTTTTTTACACAACCAATTATCAGGAAGCACCTCTATTTCTAATGATAGTGAAAATATCTTGTGCAAAAAAAAGGGTTAGCTGAGCGGGATAGCGCTTAAGAAAAGCAATAGAAACTTCATCTGGGCCTTGCGATTTTTCGGCATCGAGTTGAAGAAGCAGGTTAAGTATGCCAGGCTCTGTTGTTGTTAACTCTGGCATGTGATTCTTACTGTTAGACAACGATAAAAATGAAGGCTGCGTACGCGTGAAAACTGACTGGAAGTAAATGTTGAAAGCGTCTGCAATAATCTGTGCATCTTCAACAAGACTACCCGATATTTCCATTTTAGCTACTGCGCTATTTGGCTTTGATAAGTACTTCCAAAATTTACGTGGTCAATTTGCCATAAACTCAGTTAGAGTGCTTGAGAAAAAGTGGTCTCTTGCCATCTTTATTTTATAGTTTAAGTGGCGTGAAAGCTCATTGAACGCAGTGGATTTCTTTTTGTGTTTGCGGAGTCGTTTTACTTTTCTTTTTAGGTGGATTATGTTTCTCGTAATCCACGGCGTTTGACGCTTAGTTTTCTTTAGCTTAGTAGGTATAAAGGTTGAATCCCAATGCGTGATTCGAGATTTTAGTTTGTTCCATAGATTCATGACACCCGATGACGCATTGAAGAAATCGTCTTGAGATGCTTCAAGAAAATCTATAACACCTTCGTCATTCGCTCTGTAGTAATATTTAACTGATATGTGCATAGTTGCGTGCGATATCTGGCCGCCCATGCCATGAAATGTCAACAGAATGAGCTTGTGATCAGAGGTTCCCTTTACAATACTTATTTGTGGTGTTAATGAGCCAGACACAAATGCATGATCAAGCACTGAACATACCAACCTGTGGATGCGAGTTGGTTCTATCACCAGCTGTGTCAACGAGTAACTAAACATAATGTCAAAACGTATATCTGAACCTTTAAGAGCAGTATTTCCGATGACAAAAGTTTCCCAGTTTATTCCCGGCATATTAAAATCACCAGTAAGTATTAGTTTTGTTTGCTCACCTACACAGCCGTGAAGAAAGTTCTGTAGCTTTACAAGGTATTCATCAGGAGCACCCGGAAAGCGATATACACCACCATTCAACGCGGGGACATTATTGATAAGGATTGAACACCACACACTTTCGTGACCAGCAATGCCACTTCCTTTTTGAAAAGACGTGTTCCGTTTAATGGCGATGGCAACGCTCCCGTCACGGCCATCCCAATCTGTACGAAGCAGTGCGTATAATGGTGGCACTATCTCTGAGTCGTGAATATCGGGGTTTATTTCCGTTTCCGTAATGACCCCTACATCAAGTCTATACAAAAGCAACAGCTATTCCAACTGCTGTGTTTTGTTTACGATACTTCTTGCATTAAAGCAAAGCAGCATAAGGGGCTCTTTTGTTTGTTTTCTGTCACGCTTGAGAAGTGCTTGCCTTCTTGTGACCATCAGTACGAGCACGTTTCACAGCTACCACATTATTTTCTATCTTATTCCATGTGAAGCATTCTCCGTTGATTTTAAGTTTATCGTAAACTAGTGTCACTTTATCTCCGTTACAGCGCCTCCGCGCAGACGCCTACCACAGCTTCTTCTGAGTTTCACGAACAAACTTAGAATAGTCTTCAAATACAGATATGGCTGTTTTTTTAGTTTATGACTAGGTAATAATGATAAGATATCTTATTTTTCAAGTGTCAAAGCAAAAATATGACTATGAGGTACGTACTGAAACGGGGAAGAGTAGACTAACTTTGTGTACGTATACAGATAACTATTGCCAATCTATACCCCAACACATGGGTGTTCTTGTGTTTCTTCTCCTGCATGTGCGCACACAGTGGCATGGCATTTATGGTTATAGCCCATATGTCAGGCCTTGCCCTGCAGCAGAGGTGATCAAAAAATATCATTGAGAGAGAGAGAGAGAGAAAATAAGGAAAAAAATGGGGAGATTAACAAAGGCTGAGTCATGGTAGGCTACCTTGCACTGAGGAATGGGGAAGTAAATTCATAGAGGAGGAGAAAAAAGTCACAGACTGGGCCGACGCGCAACAGTTTCACATTACATACGATGAAACAGGCTGGTGGCTTTGAGAAAACGCAACAGTGCTTTCACTGCCTTTCAGAATTGGGATGGGCAGTGGCTTGGTCCCAACACTTTCTAGACCGTGAAATGACTTCTGTACAGTTTATTTTGAACAGTGCGCAGGTGAAGCCTCTCGTATTTCTATGCCGGCAGTAACATAAAAGGTGTTCGATAGTCTCATCGACGACGCAGTCGCTACACTCCGCGCTGTCAGCCATGCCAATCTTAAATGAGTAGGCATTGGTGAAGGCTACGCCCAAACGCAGACAGCACAACACTGTACCTTCCTCCCTGGAAAGGCCAGAGGGTAGCCGCAGTCGTTGAAATGGGTCCAGAAAATGCAGTCGATCAAGTGCGAACTGTGATGACTGCCATTTCTGGAGTGTCACATTCTGTACCAGCTTACTTAGGTGTCTATCCACGTCAATCAAGGATAAAGGTACAGAAACAGGGTTTGATTGTATGTTTGCTTTTCTGGCTGCTGCATCGGCGAGGTTGTTGCCGGAGATGCCGCAGTGACTTGGTATTCACTGAAATCAACATTGTGTCAACATTGTGTCCTTGTTCAGTCACATAGTGATGCATTTCTCTAATCTCCCAAACCAGTTGTTTGTATGACCCGCGTCGAAGTGCCGACAAAAGACATTGTAGAGCCGCCTTGAAGTCGCAGAATACTGCCCATCGATTAGCTGCTTGGTTCTTGATATAGTCGATGGCACCTCATAAAGCAACAATTTTGCTTTTGAAATAGTTCGTTCACTGCAGTAAAACTCATTCTTTTAACCTTAAATGAATTATAAATTGTTCTAATAAGCAAAGTTTGAATTACCGAACAGGCGGCTAGTTTAACGGGCATCACACTACGCTGCGGGGGCAGATCAGAACGAGCTTTCATCTGGATTTGTTATCTTAAACTATAGGTGCTATTACCGATTTGTGGCAGGTCCTTCGCTAACTTAGGTAATGAATTTTCACCAAAAAACGCTAATAATTCATCAGTCAGTGAAACGCCAGAAACTAGCACTGACATGCGTTCAAGTAAGCTGACAAATTTGTTGTGAAATACAAGATGTTACTCATGCTCTGAAACACGTTTATTTGCAGAAATGTTAACTACGGAGTTCTCATCGGCCAAAAAGACGTTAAAGTCGGGCGTGGTAGTCTAATAAGCATAGACTTTCTGGATGAGTAAAAACGCGTTTTATTCCTAGTTGAGGGTGGCAGCCGAACTGCCGTGAGAAACCAGTCGTGAACGCGGGAAAATGAACGCGGGAAAAGGGGAGCAGTCGACCACCAGGCAGGCGCCTGCAGGTATGGGGAACCGCTTAGACGGTCAGGGTTTTCCTAGGAACAAAGATGCAAAAATTGTGCAGTGCTCCCTACCACGATTCAAAAATTAGGTGCCTTTTTATTCTTACCACAACCATCGTCACTAAAAGGTGCGTGTGGAAGTCTGTACGCATCTGCTTAGATTGTTACTTGGAAGTGGTCTCGGCATTGCCGCGGGTGCCTGAACGCTCTGGGCACGTTTGGAAAAGTCTCTCTTTGCTGTGTGTCCTCGTACTTTAATTACAGGCCAGCCAGTCGTGGCCCCGCAGCATGTGGTGCGAGATGCCAAACTAGGTGTGATGACGCTTGCGTTAATGTACCTTCTGGAAAGGGAGCCTCTTTTGGCGAATTCTTTTAACGACGTAGCTAATCAGCATTGCGGTAAGTGGTCTTTCCCGCAATGTCGACGAATCATGACGGCAAATCTAACCATTTGTGTACCGTCGCTTCGATCCAACCGGGTTTTTTTGTTCAACTGGCAAAGGTTTACGCTTTGTCCAATCCAATTCTCCTGCTATGCAGGAGCTTTCCCTCCCCCAACGGTGCTTTCGATGAGTGTTATGGGACAATTTCTTTCAACTGAGCTTTCATTTCTCGTCCAAACGTCAATATTCCTGGCGTTTACCCTTTAGTTCTTTGAAGTGTGTAGTGCTTCTTTAGAATAATGCGCGTGACGCGGCGTTGCACCATCCCAGTCTAATTTTTCGTGAGGACGTGTTTAAGCTCTACCACGTAGCGCTGGGCTTGTCCGTTCGTCGCCGGGTGATAAGGAGCTGATGTAACAAAGTAGACGCCGTTGATGCTCTAAAAGTTGAGAATCTCCGTGAAAACAAGCGGAGTTGCATTGTTTGAGAGTACCTTGCCTAGTAGGCCGAACGTTACAAACAACTGCCAGAGAGTATCGATAACTGCTGCGTATGATTTAGTCACTTACTTTACCTCAAGGCACTTTGTGTACCCGTGTAAAACCTCGAGAAACGAACACCCTTTCATAGGTCAAGGGGAAGTACTTTTACGTGAATGGAAAAGAAAAGGGAGCCCCGTAACTGTCTCTCAGAAGGAGGACACCACAACAGTAGCTCACGAGGTATGGAGGTAGGGAAGGGATTAAAAAGATAGGATTAAAAGGTAAAGAGATAGAGATAGAGGAAGGAGAGAGCGAGGCGCAGGGACAGCGAACGGCAGAATTAAGGAGAAGACAGAAAAGATGGACACGGTTGCAAGAGCCCGAGGATTGGGCACTACTGGCGAGAGCACTTGTCGGCGTCAGGAGATAGCGTAGGGCAAGTCCAGTAGGCGAGAGCTACGCTGTCGTCGAAGTTCGGCGTCAGGAGATGGCGTAGGGCCAGCCCAGTCGGCCAGATTTACGCAGACGTCGGAGATCGCGAGGGCACTACCGGTCGGCACGTAATCCAGTGAGCGAGTCTTTGATAGGTTCAACAAAATCAATTTGCAAGGTGTGCCAAGGATTGTCTGGTGTTTCTGATTTAGGACTAGTGGCTCTTGATGGGGATCTTTGGTAACATTCACAAGGCAGAAAATCTTGCACCGTTATGTCTGTATCACTGTCGATACCTGGCCACCACATATAGCTTTTGCCACACTTCTTCATGATAACAATGTCTTAAAGAGCTGCGTGGGGAAGCAACATGGCTTGTTCGTAAAGTGCCAACGGAATCAAAATTCTTGATCCCAAAGTGATGCAGCAGCGATGAGTGCTTATCTTCGTTGCTTGCTTGCGGTAAGCGTTGAAGTGTTGGGCTTTTAGCTTCTGCACTTTGCCTTCTTGTATTGCTGCGTAGACTTCCTTCAAGCCAGCACATTCCTGCGTTGATGCGGTTACCATGTCAGCAGTAAGGAGCCGATACCAAAGTGCCTCCAACAAGAGCATATTATCTGGAGGTAGTGGTTCATCGATTGTGGTGTCTAGTGGCAGGCCGCTTAGTGGATCTGCGTTCGGATGTTTCTTCCCAGTGTGATGTACATGTTCGTGATCACACGCCGACATTTTGATGCACCATCGTGCCATTCGCGGTGACAATGTCTGTGGCATTGACTTCTGGCAACCCATAACATCCATTAAGGGCTGGTGGTCCGTTACGAACGTTATTCTTTTTCTGGTAATGTACTGACGGAAGTGGTCTGCTTAGTACACGGTTGAAAGTTCCTCTCTAACTGGAAATAATTCCTCTGTGCTGTGATAGGATGCGTTATGCGAAAGCAATCAGGGCTTTTCGTCTCCGGTGGTCCACCTGGAAGAAGACTGCTCCCACTTCGTATGATTAGGCGTCGCAGCCTAGCACTAGGGGTTTCTTTTCGTCATAGTGTTGGGGAAAATTAAACTTCCGAAGTAGTTCCGAAAGAGTAGCAAATGAGTGGCGTGGCGACAAAGTCAATAAAACTTTTTTCTGCAGGAGCTGGCACAGATCGATAGCCACTGCCACTTTATGTTCTAAGAACTGGTCACAGATTGTTATACTTTAAAGAACGACTGCAGTTCTTGCTTGTTAGTAGGCACTCGCGCTTTGGTGATTACTCGTGGTTTGCCTTCAGTGGGAGGAATACCGCACGCGTCAATCTCATGTCCAAGTAACTTCATATTGGGCACCACAAAGGAGGAGGAGGAAAGAACTTTATTCAGAGTCCGGCGAGTAGATGGGGTGGGCGACTGGCCCCGCCTAGGTTACGGCCAGGAGTCCTTGAATCCTGGCGGCTTCCTCGGCCCGCTGGACGGCCCACATTTGGTCTTCGAGGACGGAACTGAGCATTGCGGCCTCCCAGCGCGCGCGAAGGCTGTCACAAACACATTTTTTTCTCTGCTGGTGTGCCATTCGAGAACCATGCAAGAATGAGCCTAAAGCGTTTTGCATAATCTTCAATGGAAGCATCGCCGACAATAACGTCGTTCAAGTAGACGGAAACTCCTGGTATCCCGTTAGGCGTAGATTCCATAAACTTCTGCAAGATTTCTCGTGCTGCGGCTATGCCGAATGGTAGCCGTTTTACTTTGTGAAGACCTCTAACGGTGTTTATCGTGAGTAGTGCAGACATTGGTTTGCTCGCCTTCAGTTGTCGGTATGTTTTTGTCAAGTCTAATGTGCTGAAGACCTTTCCATGACGAAGCGTACTAAAAACCTCTTCTGTGGTCGGTCGTGGGTAAGACAATGCTTTGGTCGCCAGGTTGCCAGTGCTTCGGTAGCCCCTGCAGAAGCGTAGGGTACCATTTTTTAGAAGAGGGGGCAACCAGTGATGCAGCCGATCCTGAATGTCTCATTATTCGATAATTCCTTCTTCCTCCAGTCGGTGAAGCTCATTCTCGAATGATGTTCCTTGGGCGAAAAGTGCCAATCTAGCTTTCGAAAATTTCGGCGTAGGGTCCTCGCGCAGCTCCAGTGTTACTGGCAGGCCATTGTTTCCCGGTATTGTTTCGGAGAAAATTGCTTTGAACTTCTCTCAAAGTTGCTCCTCTGATGGATAGTTGGGTGTGTTGTGAAATTCGTCAATGACTTCTCACAGGGGTGAGGTAGTTTTCTCCAAAAATGTGTTGATCCGGAGCTATTTACGACTTGCAAGAGGAGGCTGTGGGTCTGACGATTGTAGCAGATGTCTACCTTGGCACAGCCTAGTAGTGGAAGAGAATGTGCGGAGCACGTTGTCAACTGCACGTCGTTTTGCAGGAAAATTAATGCGCTTTTGCCCCAAGGAGCTCGAAAAGTGTCCTCATTGATGAGCATGCATGCTGCTCCAGAATCCACCTCAAACTTGAGGGGGTGCTGGTGTACCACCATTCCAGTCATTATTTTTGGTCTCTTGCCCACGTTAAAAACTGTGGTCAAGTCGCATAGAGCCAATGACTTTAGTGCTATTCTGGTTCTTTTTCTCGTGTATGACAAACTTGTTCTTCCAGCTTGTTGTTCTGTTGCTCTGAAGACTTCAGTGGGGGCTGTTTACCTATTGTAATGCATGCCTTTTAACGTGGCTCCATTTTGTTAAAAGTTGCAGGCAGATGTCTCGAATCGGCACACCTGGGGATCGTCCATGTCGTAGCACCGCAAGCAGCAAATAATTTTTTTCTGGAATTAGTTCTGGCGTTAAAATGAGCTGACTGCTGCGTGGTTTGATATACCGGTTCGACATTCGGTCGAACACCCCTCTGTTGGCGACTGCACTCTCCATTTGGTGGGTGATGTTGTAGGCCTTGGAGAAGGTGAGACTTGTATCCACGAACATGTGTCGTTGTAGCCCTTCATTGCGCAGTCTACACATAAAATGGTCAGGCAACCTTGCATTCAAGTGGAGTATACTTGTGTTAGCAGATGTGGCAGTCGACTCTTCCTTCTTCACTGTCAACATACCAAAATTTGTCAGCCACGAGCTTTCTGAGAGCTGCTACGTAGTCGCTCCCTTTCTCGCCTTTAGTTGGTCTCGCCGTTGGAAGCAGGCACGGCTGTAGACCTCCGAAGGCTTTGGTCATATTGCTTTTGTAGCGCAACTACGATGTCATCGTAGTCTACGGTTGTTGGAGTGCGTGGCTGAATCCTCCAACTGACACAGGCAGAGAGACGCGTGCATCGCGTGCTATTTTGATCGACCCCGTCTGAATATTGCTCTTTTTTATCTGCTAGGCTTTGCTTTCTGGCGCTGCAGTTATGCTGAGAAACCCGGCTATACGGTACCCATACATGTCAAACACCAAGAGACATTCCGCAAGCTTTTTTATAACAATGTATACATCTATATAAACAAGTTTAACTTGCATGTTATGGCAATTTCTATGACGGAGGGATCAACTACAATTTTAAAGCAAAAGTTGTTATGAGATCTGAACACGGACCACGTGCGGTGCCGTATTCGTCGACCGCTGCCAACACCACCACCTGAGTCCGTATTCAGTACTGCAAGAAATAAAAACAAACTCCGAAGACACAATGGGATTCGAACCGGGGTTCCAGGAGTGCCAGTCCAGTATTCTACAATATAGCCACGCCGGTGCTAGGGACTAGTTTTGAAACTGGCCTTAGGCAGGCATGATGTGGGGAAAAGAAGCGCGTTAATAATAATAATGAAGCGTTTTCGAAAATCCAAGGAACAGCCAGGTGTCACACAATGCAATATGCCTAACTACTCAATCATACAACGCTCCAATTCATTGAAAACTTGTTCTTTATCACCTATTAACTCTGGCGCACACCCACTTCAGGCACAATTCCTCATCGTCGTAAGCCACTGCATAAAAAAATTGCGCAATATTCCTAAGAAATGTGTAGCGGATATCACGCTTCTTCAATGATTGACGGAGGATAGCACAATGAATGCTGGCCAACTGCACAAAAAGTATGATCATAAATGGCTTTGTGGGTACCCATAAAGTTTGCTTGCTGCAGTGAGTCAAACAGTGTTGAAAGGACTCTGAAAGGTCGCTCTTCCAGCTTTCGCTGTGACGGTGCTGCGCGTTCTGCGCAGGCATGGCTTTCTTTTTTTTCCTGTTAAGTTTGTGCGGTTTCAGGCTGTAGCTGGCCCGACACTCTTCAGGGAGAAGAACAGACAGATCGAAATCTACCTTTTCAGCTCCTACAGACCACAACTACTCGCCAACACCGGTTGCTAGGCGCGTGTCATGGGCGCATTTATGATGATTGTTTTCGTCATCTATACCTACAATCAGTGCCCTCGCAGCCAACGCTCCCATACTGACCTCTCCCCTCCAAAAATAAGTTGAGGAGAACCCGGGCTTCTTACACCGGTATCCCGCGGAACTGCCTATGCTTTGCCGTGTCATATCGCACGTGTCACACATGACCACGTGCCAGCACTGTTCATCTACAACTGATAGTTAAATTGCCTGGGCGACCTTCTTAACGACGTAACCACTGACTCACTTAAGTGTACCGCAGCACTGCCGCTGTCGAACGTCACAGTTGTTGTAATATACATTTCGCTAAGTCAAAATTTACTGTTTTATTCATCCGGACCTATCCTGTATGGGTGGCAGGCCCACCTTCACGTAGTAATTGTTGAATGCCGGTGACCCCGCTCCCGATGGAGGTGCGATGTTTCCATAGACTGCTTCGCTGTCTCTCCTTTCACTGGTCATCCTTCGGCCCTTACGAATGTTAGTAGAAGATCGCTTTTCAAAGTTTTTTCTCGACGTAGCTCTAGTGCGTGACAACAGCCACCTTCGACGTAAGGCTCCACATACCAGCACAAGCCCTTCGGTTTTCTCTTTGTTCTTCATGTATTGATGAGAATTTTTGTGCATTCGAATGGAGGAGCACAGCTAAAAGACAGCTTGAACAAGAAATTGGCTTCCTATGCGCCTGTTAATCTGCAAATGTCGTCGAAAGACGATAGTCTTGCGTGTGGAAAGAGTGAGCAAAATATTTATTTGATGTTCTGTGCTAGAAAATCGGTAGGTGGTATTCTGGAGGTGATGCGTTAGAGTGCCTCGAGGGTGCAGCGGAGGCAAACGAGCGCATCAAGTCACGTCACACGTGAGAGATGAGCGCCATCTGGCAGCTTTTTTTTTGGAAAACGAAGCGCGTGGCCCGGAGCTGGGCGTGCAGACCCATCTCATATGTGATAAGATGTAGAATGCAAGGCGACGGGTAGGTCCCACCACCCTGTCGTCTTAGCAAAACGTTGGAAACACTCGCCTTTTCGTGCAAGCGTTCCGTGGTCAGTGCAGTGTGATAAACGCTATGGCCCTTAGAATTACTTATGTATGTGTTTTCTAGTAAAAGACGCATATGCAGAATATATACGCGTTGTTATGGTACCTCGGACATGAGCAATATTAGCTTTTTAATTCACAATTACAAAAGTATTAACGCTGAATCTTGGGCAACAGTGGTGGGTGCGGCGAATGGGGTCAGCCTTTTGGGGTATCGGCTGGTGCTGTTCAAAGTAACCGGTGAGCGTTAGGTGTGGACAAACAGACAATTGTGCAGACAGACACACAGACTGATGGACAAACCAAAATTTTTTCGTCGAAGGTCCCTAAAAAAACCCTCGCCTTTAAAATAGCTCCATTTATCAACCGGTGTCATTCATTTTATCACTGCATATTCTATACTTTTTTCTGTGCGACCAAAATAAATTTGAAGAAGGGAGAGAGGAGAAAAGACATGTCAAGATTATCTCACGTCTAAAAAATTTGCGCAGAAAAATACTCTCTGGGTTACACCGAACAAGAGAAGTGGCACTTACGCAGATGTCTCCCATTTCCTTAATATAAAAACCTATAAAAGCTCACATTCGACTCTCTCTTTTTTTGCTATTGGTCATATTTTAACCCTTTCGAATATGGCCTGGGACCCCATGCATGATCTGCAATTCGCGGGCAAATTTCGTAATTGAGGCAGCAAACTCCCAAACGTGTTCAATAATTCAGCGCCCACTTTGTTCCACGCATGAACGACCGCAAGTGAGTGGGATTTGGTTTCGCAGTTGTTCGTTCTCGCGGGCCTTTGGGCATGAGCCGGTGAGCTTTTCTAACACGGAATAAAGAAATATGTAATGCCTGTCTGCCACACTCTTGAATTTATGCACGAAATTGTACTTGCATGGCCCACCTTCAACATCCTTGCTCTATAAAACCATTTGATAGCTTGCGCTCTTTTCGTTCACTCTGTCTTTTTCCTGTGTTCATCCGATTTATTGCGCAACAAGTGTGATCGAAGTTATGCATGAACTCACCCATAATAGGCTTCTAAAATTCTTCTGGCAATCGACTTCTTTCTTGTCGAGTTTCACAATTAGTGCTTGCGCTTTTATGAAGGCTCGTGGTCGCAGTCCTGCTGGGCCTCGGGGCGTTGCGCAAGGTAGTCAGCTGCCGGCATTCGTAGCTTGCTCAACATCGTTTTGAAATATTTTTCCAAAGCAGGGACTTTGCCCTCCAGATCATGAATGTAGTGGCTCTTCTCGTCAATCATGAAGGTTGCCTCAGATTTGTGGACGACGGGTGCCTTCTTGTGACCATCATAATCAGCAGTAAAACTCCTGATCAGTTAAGCTACTGTCAGGTGCTCCTCCTCTTCCGCCTCCTGAACATTACTTTTTTTCCCCATGTCGATTTTCTTCATTGTCTCTCTGTCATAGCATCTGTACTTCCACACCTGCTCGTCACCGTTCTGCTAATCTTCGGCCAACGTGGAGCTTTTCCTGCGTATTTTTCTGCATTTATTCGCTCGACATTTCCATCTTTTCGTTCTTTCAGTCATCAGTTTTCTCAATTACCTAGTCGTCGGTCACCACGTACTCTTTGACGCAAACCTCGATGTTTGTTACGTCGCACTTTTTTCACCTTCTTTCAAGTCCGAGGCCACTTTCCCCATGATCTCGTTCTAAATGTGGAGCATTTCTTAGTCAACGTGCATTTCTTAGTCAACTCACACCCGATGGTCTCCTGCCCACCATCTCGGTACTCATTGACTTCATTCCTGGAAGTTTCTTCTACCACGGCCACAGACTGCTTTGAGTTCGCGTTCTCAGTGTGCGCGTCAGTGCATGTGTAAACGCCGCGTTCCTCGCCATCCATGGTCTCCACACCCTCGGTGGTGGGCGATCCATCAACGCAGCGTCACTAGTCATGTCCCATGGTGTCGTCGACGGGGTGACTCAGTATGGGTAAAGATGGTCAAGCTCCTTGATAACGCACTCTTTGTTGGGACTCATGCTCATAGAGGCGTAATGACAAAAAACACGTAGAGCTGCCGATGTTTCTCGGCGTAGATCCTTGCAACTCAGGTACACGAAAACCATTTTGAGCGCCCACAACTCATCAAACGGGCCATCACTACGAATAGGGCGGAGATCAAGAAGTCTTTGAAGTCACCGGAGAGCATCGTGCCGGTACGTAAGGTAGGGTCGATGCCAATGGGCGCAAAATGTGGGACTTTGGGCTGCAGAAGACTCAGAACTCCTCAGGAAGGAGATTGAGACAAACCGAATGTTGTTTTGTGTCTTGGTGACTCGGCACTAACGAAGAAGAACAAGATACGTAGTACCGAAGCCCACCGATGCTACCGACGGCACGCCTGAGTGTCACCACACAACAGGGTGCAAAGCGCCGAAGAGCATGTCTGCCTTGTCCTACTGCTCATAACGAACGGCTTCATTAAGACATATATACAGACGGTACCTATAACTGCCGCGCGAGGCATCATATGACAATTGAATCGAAACTGAAACTAACACAATACCCCATCGTGCCCCCCTGGAAAGACTTTACATGTGGAGCTCTAAATGCTTATGCAAACAAAATACAACAAAAAAATTATATCTTCGTACAGAAATGTACATTTTGAACCTTACACAATCAATACAGAGCATACACAGAAGGGCCAACACACACCAACATGCGAGTAAAGAAAACGCTTTAGGACACAAAGTCCTTAAACATAGACGGCTTTTCACTCGGAATTTCAGAGCGCTGAAGCACACTCTCATCTGAAGTGCTTTCTTGGAGAGCAGCAAGTTCTGTTTGCGAAGGTGATCCTACTGGCTCGCTTACACGCTGCTCAGTCACAGCTGAGAGTTTGGAGGAACAGCTTGAGCCTGACGACGCACTTGCAATGGCTGTGTTAGTTGCAGGATGACTTTCCGGAGCCAAATCCAGTTCAACGGACTGAGCCGCTGGTCAAGACTCAATGGGAACTGTTTCGCCTGAAACTGTTACACCAACTCAAAGGTCGTCCTTCCTCGAGAAGGAAGTATCTGAGCAGGCAGGCCACACACATTCATATTGTGGTGAGTAATGCGAAAGGGTGAAAGAGGGGATAGGCAGAAGTTGGAGGCGTTGAAGCCGAATCCGTATGAAAAAAATAACTATACACGATGTGTCCCAAATTTGAACAACACTTAGGCGAAAGAATTTGACTAACTTGTTGCAAGACTTTGTACTGACCCTGATACTTGGGATGTTTTCCCGGGACACGAACCATAACAGTTTCTCTGGCTAGAACTTTGAAAGGTTTACCTCCTCGACGATTGTCTACATACTGATTTATTGCTTGTTGACAGGAAAAGCCTGTGGCACGAAGTTGCTGACAAAGACAAACTTAGATGTTGCGATGTAAGGACACTGCCTCGAGAGCAACCCGACGTTGCCTACTATGAAGAAGTTGAGCAGGAGATACTGCTGTGGTGCCCGGTGGTCAAAAACCTGTGCCACGCCAAGCATTCAGTCAAGACTTGCTGTAGGGAACACTGTTCCGATTGAGCAATCTTAGTGTGTTCTTTCAGAACGCTATTTAATCGCTCATTTTGTCAATTCGATTGTAATTAGAAGAGAGATGAATACTAATGCTGAATGGGACGTTGCGAAAGAAAAGTCTCAAACTAGAGAGATTGAAACTGGAGACCTTTGTCCGTGACTATTGCATCAAGAAAACCGTCTTTGCTGAAAATAAGAGACAGGAACTCGATAATAACTTCAGAAGTTAGACTACGCAGGAAGCAAACTTTAGGCCACATGGAGTGAGAGTCAATGAGGTACATAACTAAGCGAACATTTTGCGGCATATTGTGCAAATGACCACAATATTCAGACCGAGCTTTTGCCAAGGACCATAGGGCCATGGAACAGGGTGCATTAGAGCGAATAAAGGTTTAACAGATTTATCTGCCACCTGCCATATGTGGCAGTTGAACACCGCATTTTTAATATGTTCGTCTGAAGTGAGCCACCAGTACCAGCCACGAAGGTTATGTTAATGGCGAACATTGCCAGGATCTGACTCGTGGGTAAGGTTAATGAGCTTGTACCGGAAGGAATCCGGAGGAATCCACCCATTCATCACAGAAAAGTAAGTTCTCGACACAAAATAGTTCCTGTCCAACACTAAAATAAGGCAAAATTTCCCAGAAATGGAACTTTTGGTAGGCCATCCTCTATGTGCATAAGTAAAAACATGAGATAATGTAAGATCTGCAGCGGTGGCCACCTGAAGCTCAGCTTTGGTAATACAAGAAGTAACCAAGGAAAGAATTTCTTCATCAAGTTCCTATTTCAGATACAGGTAGCTGAAAAGAAAGACACCATAAAGCACCTGCAGAAAATGGTGCATTTACAGTGGCTTGAACTTTTCAATAAAGAGGTGTTTAGCCGCGACAACTGATATCGGGGCCCAAAAGTTGCAATTCACACAGAGCAAAAAGACACTTGCAGTAGGGTTGACAGGCGGGCTAGTTGGTAAAAATTCATAATGGAATAAAAGAAACCGCAAACCAACGTGACACAAGAGAAGAGACAAACAAGCGCAGTCTGAAACTCAGTGTATTCAGAGAAGAAATTATATACCAGAAAGTTGAGAAAGGGAGACAACCGGGGAGAAGGTTCCACCTTGATCAGGTGTCGTCCAGAAACAATATTTCCCTATCTAACAATGATATAGACAGTGAACTAACACAACTATCAACATTATTTTTAATAAAAAAGGCTTCCGCAATCTCTTTAGTTTTCATATCATGATGGCTGTATAAGACAGATGTGCGCAAAAAATTAGGTACGCAGCCACACTTTTTGCAATGGACGGACAAATGTAAATTAGGGGCTGATTTCAGCGCATTGTAGTGTTCTCGCAGGCGAATATTCAAGCAGCGCCCAGCCTGCCCAATGTATAACCAGTTGAACTCAAGAAGTGAGCCATCGCTTTGCTGGATGGTAACCACTTGTGCCGACTCGCATTTTCAGTGAAGAGAGCGAAAAAAGTTGCATTCAAACCATTTTTTTTAGCAAAAACTCATAAACCAGACATTCTCTTTCGAATAATTATTACGGAATGAAGCACTTGGCAGAATGAAGTTTCAACGTTCTTCCAGTTTTACTTGTCCGCCTTGAATTTTCAGGACCCTTTTCTTGTAAAGGGTTCCGACCTGGTTGTTGACTCTTTAGCAACCAAAAATTGTCTAACTGCAGTGGTTTTAGTATCGACGTTGTCGAATTGTTTTATTCGGTTCCTCATCCTGAACTCATGAAGTGTGTAAAAAAATGCATCACGCAGGAAAATGACGAACTTTCATTCATAAACAAATGTAGGATGTCGGTTGAGAGCTTCATGGATCTACTCTTTCTTTATGTGAATTTTGATCTTGTATTATGGCCCCGCCGTGGTGGTCTAGTGGCTAAGGTACTCGGCTGGTGACCCGCAGGGCGCGGGTTTGAATCCCGGCTGCGGCGGCTGCATTTCCGATGGAGGCGGAAATGTTGTAGGCCCGTGTGCTCAGATTTGGGTGCACGTTAAAGAACCCCAGGTGGTCTAAATTTCCGGAGCCCTCCACTACGGCGTCTCTCATAATCATATAGTGGTTTTGGGACGTTAAACTCTACATATCAATCAATCAATCTTGTATTATGGGGCGATAAGCATTACGTGCAAAAACATGGCATTTGTATCGGCTCTCGTGTAGCACCGGTCCTGTGCGATATTTTCTTAAGTTATTTTGATAGGGCTTTGTGAACGGCACTAAGCAGCCTCGTTATTATTGTCTACAGATATGTGGACGATTACGTTGTGCTCATTCATTCACCTTGCTTGGAGAAAAACCGGGACAAGATTATAATAACCTTCGAAAAAAATGGGCATGGATTACGTTTCACGCACGAGGTTCCCCATGATAAGATATTGCAGTTTCTAGATCTTGAGTTATCTTTTCGTGCAGATCATCTATGCTGCCTACTCTCCGTTCAAAGAAACCAATCTTGGACTACTCTTCTTCGCATTCTAAAGTAGTAAAATCGGGTATTGCAATTAACCTTCTCACTACTTTCGTAACGAAATCATGTTTCCACAAAATGACGCGTGTTTTTTCTAATCAAATAACTAGGTTGCGAGAGGTAGGCTTTCCGTCCAATGTCCCCCTTTTCGCCACTCAGAAGGTACTGCGTATGAAGAAAGAGAAAGGATGCCCCTTAAAGGAGGCAGATAAACAACGTAAGTTTGCAGTAGTCCCATATGTGCTCGATTTTTCGCATAAGATAAAAAAGTGCAAAAAATTCAACCTCGACGTTGTGTTTTCTGCACGTGGGAAAGTGCAGCAAATGTGGTCTAGAATTGAATTACAAAGCAGAATGAAGGCAGGTCTTGTGAAGAAAGGTTGTGCTGTCAAGCCTGTCAATTACTTCACCAAATGTCGATCTAAAGTCGTTTATTGTATCCCACTGTCTTGCGGCAGGTTATACATTGGGCAGACTGGGCGCTGCTTGAATATTCGCCCGCGAGAACACTACAATGTGCTGAAATCAGCCCCGGATTTACATTTGTCCGCCCATTGCAAAAAGTGTGGCTGCGAACCTGATGTTTAGCGCACATCTGCCTTATACAGCCATCATGACTTGAAAACTAGAGAGATTGCAGAAGCCTTTTTATTAAAAAGAATATTGATAGTTGTGTTAGTTCAACGTCTATATCGATGTTAGATTGTGAAATATCGTTTCTGGATGGCACCTGATCAAGGTGGAACTTCTCCCCAGTTGTTTCCGTTTCTCATCTTTCTGGTATATAATTTCTTTTCTGAAGACACTGAGTTTCAGTCTGCGGTTGTTTGTCTCTTCTCTTGTGTCCTGTTGGTTTGCCCTTCCAGTTATTCCATTATAAAGAAGGCACTTGTGTTTACGTTTAATGGCGCATTCGCTGATGCGAGGAAGAACGGAATACAAATTTTCATCGTGTTCTTCTCAATTTTGGTTCCATACCAATATGTCTTCTGAGTCGTGCAGTGTAGCTTTGCAACCTTCAGTTATTGCAGACAAAATTTTCAGAAATTCAGAAAGGGCAGACGCGACCCCGAAGCACACTCGGTGAAAACGAAACAGCCCATAGTATTAAACAAATGTGGTTAGGTCTCTACTGCACTCATTAAGTTCACCTTGATGTTACGCGAACGCAAGATCTAACTTAAAAAACCATACTACCCCGGACAGCTGTTGTAAATGCTCTTCAATGATTGGGAGCGATAATCCATCGATGACGATTACCCTGCGTGTTTCACGTGAGTCCACGTGCACGCAAATGCAGAAGGAACCATTCTTTCTCTTTAAACCGATGAGTGGAGACACCCCGTCGGAAGTGGACAGGCTTCAGGATATTATTGGCTTGAAGATCGGACAGTTATGCATAAACTTGTTCACGGAGCAGAAAAAGATGTAGTCTAAGCTTAGAGTGAACTGGACACACCTGGACGACGCACCACTTTATGCACAAAGCCGCGCACACAAGCCAGTTTATGGGTGAATAGTTGTTGGAATTCACTAGGGTGTTGGGTGGAAGATTAAGTTGAACGTTGACTAGTCCCTAACTCATGGAAGCACCGTGAATATCTGTAGATAATGTACATATAGCACTCTGACCCAGGAGGGAGTTGCCATTTGCAGTGGAGTAGAAAGTGACAGATGCAGTACGACTGCAATACCTGGCTGGTGCTGTAAAAAATCTGAAACAGTCAATTGTTCTTTTATAATACGTGCGCATAACAATGTGTGAATAAGAAAGCCTAACGCCTTAAAAATGTCCATAAAAGTCGGCCATGCCAAGTAACAAAACGGATACACCAGTGTCCAGAAGAAAAGCCTGAGAAACATTGCCCACTGTTGCTAGATTGCATGGCGCACACGTTGTGGGGCAACCAGTCACATTTAAATAGTGACCGTATTCCGTAGGCGACTGCTTGAAGTAGGCAAAAAGACTCCATCTTTAAGGGGAGCATGATTGCAGATGCCCTCATAACAATGTCATTTCTCGCATGCAAGACAATTCTAGTTCCGTGCAGGGCATTGTGCGAAATTCGCTAAGTCGCAAATTGATCCACAACGAAAGAAATGAGCAGTGGGCCACTGGGCTGAAAAATGTGCGAAAGAGCTCGGAGCTCGCTGCTCTTTTGAAAAGGCAACGTTGAACACGCGGACGAGCCATTTTGGCGGCTTCCTCGTCGTCCCTGTGAAGCGGCTGGGGGGCTATGTTGCGTGCCGCGTTGAAGCTGGGACGAAGTGTAGCCATCTCGGCCTTCCCATCAAGACGATGAAGACAGGCTGCGATGTTGGCTCACCCGCAGAACGAATGGACACTATGATGCCCCGCAGCGGAAAATTACTGCACCGAACGTGCAGCGAAGTGCTCTTATTGCGCGCGCCAGTTGATCCTCTCGTGAAATCAATCGAGAGTGCTTTTGAGAGGGTAACGGACGGGCCTTTTAGGGGCAAAGCTCCTTATTGCGGCACCCGTTCGTACCTCGTAATCGTAGTAGTAGTGTGTAACCAGTCTTACATTTTGTCCTCCAAGGTGGTGCTGGTGGGAGATTTCTTCTATGCGTTGTTGAACAATAAAAAATTCGAAGCGTGCGCGTTAACAAAAGCCGAATTCTCCATTCTATCACTCTCCTTTATCAGCCGTTTGTATGTACATTGAGCACTATCAGACAAGAAAGGGTTGCTACGTTACACTCGCAGGGCGTAACCTCCTTGGCTTAAGAAAGGTTTAGCGAGCGTTGGGCCGCAGTGCCATGAATAGAGTGAATTAGTATTTACCATGAACTCGAGGTGGTTAAAGATAGAAAGTAGACACGAAGCGCAAGCCGTAAGAAAGTGTGCGTGTACCTCCTCTCGTTCAGTCCTTGGAATGTCCGTTGATTTGCGGTGCTTCTATATAAGGAATATATTATGAAAAGATGCGAGACTGTGGTGCTTGGAGAGTTGAATAGGTGGACGAACGAACACACAGACAGATGCATGGATGGACGCATGACCGGACGCAGGGGCGGATGCATGGACGGACGCAGGGACAGACGTACGAACAGATGCAGGCACGGAGGGCCGGATGGACGCATGGACGGTCACACAAATGGGCGCATGGATGGACGGGAGCAAGAACGAATGGACGGACGAATGCTTCGCCCCACTCTCCATCATTCACTCCGTGGATATGCTGCCAATTTTTTTTTTTCATACAGTTTCGGCTTCGACGCCTCAAACTTCTGCCTGCCACTCTTCCACTTGTTTGCATTACTCACCAGAATACTTATTGTGCAACGCGCACTGCGGTTTCATTTCGGCAACGCCCATCAGCAGAATATTATTTTATGTGACCTCCCTGCCCATATACTTCTTTCTGAAGAACCTTTTTGAAGGACCTTTCTCAAGTACCTTTCAGTGGTTGTAGATTTAGGTTCACATCGAGCCTTAGCCAGCAGCCTGTCGAACCGGACTCCGGAAAGTCTTGCTGCAACTAACACAGCTAATGCAAGCGAGTCGTCACATGACAATGAGTGAGAGTTAGAACAACTTTATTATGGTCCAGGGCAGGCACCGAGGTTGCCACGCGTCACCCGGCTACTCCCACGTGGGGACCGGCAGGTCCAGCCTGACGGCCCTGTCGCGGGCACACTGAAGTTCCTGAAGTTCTGGGCTGTGCAGAAGCGCATCCCACTCGGGTTTGCTATATGTCAGTCCAAGCGACTCGCACTCCCAAAGCATGTGTGCTAACGTAGTGGTCTGCCCGCAAGCGGCGCAGTTAGCATCGGGGAATTCGTGAGAATAAATTGCATTTAGGTATCCTAACAACGGGTATGAATGGGTTTGAAGTAAGCGCAACGACACGGCCGGTGCTCTGTTGAGTTTTGAATGTGGGATTGGGAATGCCCGCCTCGCCAAGTAGTAATACTTTGTAATCTCGTTGTGAGTAGTAGGTATGTCTTTATGTTCCACGTCATCGGCACTGGAGCCATCGCCCAGGTCGAGAGCAGTGAGGTCAGTGAGCACGCGCGCTGCTGTGTGGGCCGACTCGTTCGGGTTCAGTGCAACGCCATTTACGGAGCTGTTATGCACGGGGAACCAAAGTATGGTGCGAGGGACAATCGTATCACTGGTGGAGCTGTTCAAGATTATGGCTGCCTGTGTTGATTTGCGCCCTTTTGAAAGGCTCTGACTACGGATTTGGAGTCGTTGTACACCCCTTCACACCAATCATTTAGCAGAGCGACTGCGAAGGCCCCTTGTTCTGCCACGGGGGGTTCGTTGTGCATACCGTCGCACAGTTCGTAGGCGAGCCCGTCTGGTCCACGACCACCGCTGCGAACTTCTTGCCTTCTCGATATGCTGCAGCGTCAACCAAACTTGCATTTACGCCATCTTTTCCCAGTTGCTTCAGTGGAGTCGTCGCCCTTGCCCGACGACGTCCCTCATTGTGTACAGGGTGAGTGTTGCGGGGTATGGGGGCAACAATGACGTTTATCTGTATACGTTTCGATATACGCACCCTATTGGTTTCTAGTTTTATAGGGTTAAAACCTAATTCGCCAAGTATGCACCGATTAGCCGTTGTTGTGAACAAGCGAGCCAGCGGCGACCGCTGCTGCGCTTCCGCTATTTCGTTAAGGCACCCGGCCTTCGCTGCCACCAACGCACCAGATTTTGATGTCCTCGGCGTAGGTGGTATGCTTGAGGCCGTCCACGCTAGCCAGTCTTTTCGACAGTCCGATCATGCAGAGATTTAACAGCACCGGAGAAATCACAGACCCCTGGGGCGTGCTTCGATGTCCGAGTGGTGTGTCCTCAGAGAAGAAGTTCCCGATGCACAGGCAGCCTCGCTTTTCTTCCAGACAAGGACTTGATGTAATTGTAGAGCCTAGGCCCAAGCCCGAGTTTCACCACAATCTCCAAGATGAATTCATGCTTGATGTTGTGAAAGGCTTGCTCTATGTCTAGGCCAAGAAGAGCCTTTGTATCTCTAGAGTATTCATCAAGGTCTTGGTGCTTAATGAGCAACATTGCATCCTGCATTGAAAGGCCAGTACGAAACCTGATCATATTGTGCATATAAATCTCATTTCTCTCCAGGTATTCGTTAAGTCTGTTGAAAATTGCATGCTCTGCCACCTTACCCACGCACGATGTGAGGGAGGTAGGGCGAAGATTCTCAACGCTAGGAGACTTTCCTGGCTTGAGAATCAGTACGGTGTCAGCTAGCTTCCGTTCCTTAGGAACCCTTCCCGTTTTCCATGCTTCATTGATGAAACCAGTTAGACGTTCAATGGATGCGTCGTCGAGGTTTCTGAGGGCTCTGTTCGTGATCTCATCTGGCCCTGGTGCCGACTTGCAATTGAGCATTTGTATCACTCTACTGATTTCAGCTTCTGAAAAGTCTTCGTCTAGTTCAGGTAGAGGAGGGCCGCCATACTCTAGGAACACGCCGTCTTTGTCCTCTCGTTCGACCGGCAGGTACTTGGAAACTAATTGGGTAACAAGTTCATCAACCCCCTGTTCTTTGGTGGCTTCGTGAAGGGCAAGGGCTAAAGTGTGTGTCTTGTAGGCTGTAGTGCTGTGCACATCCAAGAGGTGCTTCAGAAGGTGCCAGGTCTTGTCATTTCTAATTTTACCGTCGACGAACTCGCACAGCTCATCCCACTGCTGTTTGCACAGTGTGTCGCAACGTTGTTCGATTTCTGTGTTCCACTTTGATATTCTTTGTTACAGCCTATGGTTGTACTTCTGCTTCTTCCATCGACAAAATATAGCTGCCTTGGCTTCGAGCAGGTGGGCAAGCCTACTGTCCATCTTCTCCACATATAAATCTGTCTTTATCTTCTTGGTGGCAGTGGTGGTATCTTTGTGGATGCCCTCGCACCATTCCTCGAAATTGTTAGGAGCAGTGGCCCTTGTACCGCGAATGCTGCGATAAAGATCACAGTCAACCACCGTGAACTCTGGGACTCTGCTATGGTCCTTTATAATAGAAATTTGCAGAACCTAGTGGTCACTGCCAAAATCTATGGCATGTTGGCCCATGTAGTCTTTTCGACATTCTTCATGAAAGCGAGGTCTGGCGTCGCGTCTGTGGTCACAGAGTTGCTTATCCTCGTAGGAAAAGCCTTATCAGTGATTAAGGTTAGGTCTAGTTCGGTGGCGTCCTGCCAGAGGTCACGACCTTTTCTCGTCTCATACATGTATCCCCATAAGCCATGTGAGGCATTGAAGTCACCGACTATGACAAGGGGCCGAGGACCGGCTAATTCTACTGCCCTCTCGATCAACGTCTTGAACTGCTGGTGCCTGTGCCTGGAGAACTGTAGACATTCAAAACAAAAACACTGTTTTTCCGCTGATTGCGCCGTGGTATGTCAAGTAAGATATCTACCATGACATATTCGATATTGCATCTGGCCAGCTTCAAGTTGTGGGCGATGTATGTCCGCTTTTTACTTATTAGTGTGCAGACACCTCGTCCTCCTGACTGGCCAGAGACAGCCCGGTAACCAGAAAGGGATGCTGCAGAGGCTAAAGTCTCTTTAAGGGCTATAATTTGAGGTTTTTCCGTTATTGTTTTAAAGTACTGCTACAGGAGTGCTCTTTTACCAGCGTGCCCTCTGCAGTTCCAGCCAAATACAGAGAGCGTATTTATTGTTATTCATTAAGAATTCTACTTTGATCACCAACCTGGGGGAAGTTCAGTGTGGCTTTAAAAGTCTGTACCTCTTCGTAATTGACTCCTGGGCTATCAAAGTGTACGGGAAGGGCTATTTCCACGTTGCCAGGCGACGCACCCTGTGGCGCAGACTTAGGCTGCTCGGCGTGATTTTCTAGCGCAATGATGCGCTCGTTCGTTGCCCTAAGCCCCCCTACTGGGTCACTTGGTTCAGCCAGCATCTGCCTAACACTCTCCTTGAAGCTCGCTACACTCCCTGCCACCATGTCAATGTTGTCTGTAATTGTAACCAGCGTTTGCTTAATCTCCTCTACTTGGGATTCCATGTTCTTAAGCTTACTCACTACCGCTCTGCGTTTGGTTGCCATGGGCACATCTCCAATAGTGGCTGGAACTGGCGTATCGGTGGTTTTGCCTTCAATATTGCTATGCATCGTGCTCAGCATTTTTTTTAAACTCCGCCATTTCATTTGCCATTTATTAAGCGTATCCTCTCGGCGTTTTTTTTATAATCGCAATATATCCGCGTCTCTAGCATGCTCTGGAGAAGCGTCGCATTGCATGGGTTGCTCACCGTCATTACTACACCCTGTCAGCCCAGGTTAGGTTTGACTTGCCACTGCTTTGGTCCTCAGTGGCGTGTAATGCCTCCGACAGCTGGGGTCCCCGTGCGTGCCCGCAGTCTGTCCTGAGCAAGGAGTCTGGTCTGGTGTTCGGTGCGGCAGTCTTTGCGAGGCCAGGTCCGAGACTGCATCCGAAACGGGCCCAGGAGCTGGTACGAGGTCTGGAGCCACCACTAGATTGAGACCATGTCCTGTACATGGAGCGAGCCCTGGATCTCGAACGGGATCCTAGACGCAACCTGGACGTGGAACAACTCCTGCAGCTGCCTCTGGTTCTGGATCTCACTCGTGATTTGAATCGGCCTCCAGGAGCCGGTGATCCAGCCTGGCCCTGCTGCTGACAGTTGTTCAGCTCGAAAAAGCCATCGATATTGACGAATTGAGACCTCTCCCGAGGGCCGCGGGCCCTCAGGCCTCGCCTGCGCCTGACGACATGAGGTATCTGATATCGGTGCTGGCATTCTTTGGATGCGGTGAGGTGCTTTGCGCCACACAAACTGCATATCGGTTCACAAAGCCGATTCTGTTCTTGCAGGACAGCTTGTCTGCAAGCCTTGCAGACTGAAGCGTCGGGCGTCGGGCAGACGCCAGAGCGGTGTCCTAGTCAGCCACAGGCATAGCAAACATCAACTTGCTACCTGTATAAAGTGCACTTGATAAGGGTGCCACCATAAGAAACATAATTGGGAACCTTGTAACCGTCGAACAGCACTATGATGACGCCAGTTTTCTTGATTCTTTTTGCTCCGAGGGCCAATGGATTTCTTGCGTTGACAATCTTTCGGTCGATGGCTCCTGGATCATCACTAAAACGAATCCTATGAATGACTTCCTTCCAGGTGGCATGCGGAGCAGCCACATATGCACTGACTTCGTGGCGCTGTCCGGTCACCATAATAGCTTCAATGGTAACTTAGTGCTTAACATTCTCTTTGCTCGAAGTACTGACGACCATAATATTTTGCAGGTGATTAGGGCACATTTTGTCTGTGTTTCTCTTTTCCGGACCGAGCCCTGCCGCCCTCCATGTGGCCTCTGCCACGACAGACGCGCCAGACTTGCTAATACACAGACCGCCTCTCGGCCTCACGACGACCTTAGTTTCTTCACATGGCAGAGGTGCATCTTCCTTCCCCTCATAAGGTTTTTCTTGACATCTCTGAAGCTGTGACGGCTGGGCGTAGGTTCTGAGCGTTCGTCTTGAAAGCCGGCGTTCCGGAGCCAGCAGCTTCACTGACTTTCGTCACTTCCGATCGTCTTTTAGTCGCCGTAATCCATCTTGAATCCTTGTTATTCTCTTCAGCGTCCCTCTGGTTCTTCGATGATTCATCTTCCATCTTTTAATGTGGCAAGAACAAGTCATTTTTTTGTTTGAAACGTGGTGCCTGTGCACCACGCAGACAGCGATGCGGCCAGGCCGAGCCATGGCGTCTGTAGCTGCACTCAGCGTCGTCGTCACGAAAGTCACTTATATTGTTCAAATACTTCACCCACCGGTGCGATTCTTGTGTCCACAGCGTCCCGGTGATCTTAGAAGGCTGTTGTGACGCAATTTTGCGTGAATGCAGCCTCACATAACACCAAGAAGCGAAGAAATCACTGGGGCCGATTGGAACGCGTCCGACCTGCACGGCGCCATGACGTGTTCCCCTTCACGTGGTCACAGGTGGTTCAAATGCTCTGCGGAGAAGCCAACACTACAGATGACGCCGATGCTTCGCAGTGTTATCTCGTCACTCGACAATTGAACTAAAACCGAAACTAAAACACCACACCGAATAACTTATTTACTGCTCCGAACCACAGCTGCTACTGCCCATTGCCCGCTGATAATGAAGAAGATGATGATGATCATCATCACGATGCTCTTTGAATGAATGGTAGCAACACACTCAGTGAGATAACTGCCAAGAGCTGCTAACCACGTGCCCGTTCACCTATTAACTGTGGCGCATACCTACTGTAGGGTATTGCCCAACGATTGTACAGTTTCCTAAAATAGTATGAAATGACTGTGGTGCACTTATGGTCATTGTTCTCTTTTTAGAACGATTCCTCCCCTTCTAAGCACAACTGATCCCATGAGCTATTGACGGAGAACTATCCTTGATACTGTAGTCACTGCTATTTTGCGTTCTAAAGCAAAAACAAAACACACAAAAGTTACTGGTCTATATGAGGTCCCCTCAGCTGAAATAATTGTGATAATTTTTCTGTTCTTTTATGTAACTGTTAGGTTCTTGTCTTAAATCTTGCAAATATTTATTTGAAATCGAATATCGTGGAATTCTCGGGGCTTTTTTGAAAATAATAAACTTGCTAGATTTTAGGCTGCTTTGCAGGCGATTGCCTTAATATTCAAAAACTATTCGAATGGCACTCAATTTTATTCGTATTCAGTAAGGCATGACCACTATTCAATTTGTATTTAATTCGGCCTTCAATTCGATATTTGCACACCAATGGTGGTGCATAGGCATTGATTTGTACACGCTGCTTCCGATGGCTGTGGCTGGAAACCACTGCGTTTTTGTGGGAAGTTAAGCTCCCCATAACACAATCTGCTGACAACGCTCTGTTTCTGGTAGCTACAGCGCACCGCAACGCGTCGTTCTCGCTTCGTAAACATATTGTACATGATGGGCCAATTCAGGAGCTACTCAATGACCGCGACCATGCCTTGCTCTCTGGAATATTCTAAGCTGTTGAAGACGAGAGAATTTCTTGTGATACTTCAGCGCAAACATTTTCGTTTTTCTGTCTGTCGTTCTACACGTTTCTCTATCAACCAAAACAATTTGACTGCTGGGCAGAACTTGAAACACTTCCTCAGCGCCCACCAAGCTTGAACAGGTGTCTCCTTTCATACTTGTACACTGTCCAGTAAGAAGCAAATATTTATGTGATAGCGTTAAAGAATTCATATAACGGAAATTTCAGCGTCGGTGCCGGCACCGTTAATTGTGAGAAAAAAATCATTTCATGCGCGACCAAAACATTCAAAAGAACGCAAATGAAATAAATGAAAAAGAGAGCCTGTGTCAAGTAGAGAACAAACTAGGGTCGTTTGTGTCCGAGTAGAGATATAACCCGAGTCTGCTTGTAAATTAAGTGAAAAGAACTTTATCCACTTGCAAAAGCAGTGAAAGTAGCTTTCATTCTTCGCAGTTTAACATGAAATACTGCAGTAATAATGCGTGGTACAAGCACCTATCGCCAGCGGGCTTCATGCCATGTGACTATCGTAATGGTTTCGTGGTTTAAAGCAGGTAAGCGATTACAAAAAGCACACATGCTACTGTGTCTATTTCCTTAAGGCCACGTAGTGGGTGCATAGCAAGCTAGAAAAGGCTTCATACACAGTGTTTAAAGTACGCTCTAGGAATGCGATACCCCTATCGCGTTCAACTCCCAAAGGCAAAGCTTTATGGTCCCCTACATTTTAGATGTGGAGCATCTAATACTCAAGGCTTGTAGTGCTGCGCCGTCCGCAAGCTTCCTCCTCCTCCTTCCACCATCTGTGCATCCCTTCCTCCTCTACACACCACGCGCGCTTCACTCCTCCACCATCTGTGCACCCTTCCTCCTCTACACACCGCGTGCGCTTCTCCTCTTCACGAACATTCGCTAGCTGTATAATGTAGCGCGCATGGGCCGTCACGCTTCGAGAACATCGGCAGCTGACGCGCGCGCATGCGCCGTCGCGCTTCGAGAACATCGGCAGCTGACGCGCGCGCATGCGCCGTTGCGCTTCTCCCCCTTCTCGAACATTCGACAGCTGACGCGCGCATGCACCTTCACCCACCATCTGTGCCGCGCGCGCTTCTCCCCTTCGAGAACATTCTACAATTCTCCTGATTCTCCAGTGGACGCGCATGCGCCGTCGCGCTTCGAGAACATTCAACAGCTGACAGTGCATGCGCCGTCACGCTGTATATATACTCAAGGTCGGCGCTCGCTCGCTCAGTTGCCGCGCGTCGGTTGGTTTGTACGGCGCGTCGACGTCCAAGATCGCGGTGAAATGAATGCCAACGAATCCACAAACACAATGATCGACGTTCCTTCGACCAGCGCCGCCCTTGTGTTCACTCATTTAACACCCCCTCCTACAACCACGTTAACCAATTTAGCCATCGACCAAAGTAAGTCGCAATTTAACACCCCATTTCACAACCACGTTAACCAATTTAGCCATCGACCCAAGTAAGTCGCACTTTAACACCCCGTTAACCAATTATATGCTCCGCATCCTCCTTAGTGTTCCCCCGAGGGAAGATGCGGGCAATCTTTTTGCGCACATCTAAGCCGCACACTAAGATGTAAATATATTGTGGTGTGTTTTTTTTCATACTATACATAGCATATATGCGTTATTTTAAAGACTGCAGCTGACAACCCATTGTCAGCTGCACCGACAATGGGTTGCTATGCACGAAAAGGTGGGCGTTTTCTAAGCTTTCATAAGACGATACGGTGCCGTCAACTACACGTGGCTGAGCACCATACAAACTCATGCATTCCGGCATAGCGCACGTTTCGATACCAGAGGTAATGTACATGCAGATCCTTTTGTTTTAAAAATTACTTCCAGATGGCGCTCATGTGCGACGCAGCGCCTCTAGAATCTCTTTCACTAAGCTTGTCACGTAGAACATCAAATAAACGTTTTACTCACTATCTGTAGATAAAAAACTGTCGTTTCGGCAGGCATTTGAAGTGAACCACGCAGATAAGGCCTTTTTTTTGCTTTTGCAAGCGTGTCGAATTGCAGCATATTTCATCCCATGAGTAGCATTTACGAACACTGCACGATAGCGACAGACACTGAATATGATGCTCTGGAGTGTACCCCGCTGCAGTGTCACTCTGTATAACTTCATTACCTTAATCCACTATTAATAAAATGAGAAGCTTTTTTTGCGTACCGGAAGCACTTTTGATGTCTATCTATCTATCATATATCTATCTATCTATCTATCCGCTTAAATGTGGGTGCCCTTGTAGTCACCCCTCGTACATTAACTGAATGGAGTTGTGTAATCAAATCGACACCAAAATGCTGGTTATTATTATTTGTTTGTATAGCGTTTCGCTAAACGTATCGACTCTAATTCTGTAATAGTGTTCTTGTTTCGCTTATTCTTTTTTTTTCGACATGTTCTTTGTTGTACCATTTTATTTGCTCTCCCTGCTTGGACGACGTGTCTGCGGTATTCGATAAATAAATAAATAAATAAATAAACTTGGCGTAAACCAAAATTAGCATCAGAGAGTATGATGGACTGAGGAACATGACGCGCTGGTTAAGACATGCGTAATGTGACAATTCAGTCGTGAACGCTTCACGCTAAAGAGTGGCATACATTAGCGAGCAGGTATGTGCCACTGATATGCGGGTATACGCTGCAGATGATTGACTTTAGTAACTACCCAGAAACAGGGAGAACACAATTGGTCATTTCAACGCATGAGCAATACAAAAATCTAACATCGGCGGTGTGGACCCAATGGCTACAAAAATTATTGTTACGGTCCCAGCAAGGATCGTACCCCAGCATGCGGTGTGGCAATCAAGCAGTCTAGCGCAGAGCCACCTCATATTTAGGAACTATTCAAGTAGACCTCAATGTTCGTGAAACTTCAATTGTGGATGCAGTGATATGTTGTTCAGTTTTATAAACATCGCACAGGTACTTCTTTAATAGAGCCGTCACGTCGGGTTAACGTCAATCGTAGTTAGGCGCCATGCGCTGAACTTGATTTATGTAGCAGTGTCCGGGGCTACCATTCTTGCCGTTACCGGCACTTCCTATCAGCTTATCGCTTCTGGTGTTGGAAAACAATGCGGGGACCCTAAAGTCTCGCCTTTGGGAGCTAAACGCGTTAGCAACATCCTGTTGCTGCTGCGTATCAAACACTTAGTTCATTACACCTTTCCGGAATTGCTATACACCTACTATATATACCGACAATTTCTCTCAAGGCTCTCTAGGCGCCGCCATAGTCCTCTCTGAACTGTAGTGCGCGTGACCCCCCAGAAAATGCACTGCTGAGGCTGTGACGTCGGTTTTTGTACTTTCGTTCAACCGCCCAGAAAAGAGGAAATCCTCCTCTCCGTAGGAGAAATCTATACGTTGCCTTAAGGGAACAGGCACAGTAGCGTGTGTGCTTTTTGTAGTGAAGTACCGGCTTTTAACCGCGCAACTATCATGACAATCACATATTCAGATGCCCATTGGCAATGCACATTTTTACCACGCAATATTACTGCAATATTTCATGTTGTATTGTGATTCATGTATACAGGACGCGTGTGTTTGTGAAGCATGAAAGCTACTTTCACTGCGATTCTAAGTAGAGAATGTTATTTTCACTGCTTTCACAAGGAGCAGCGTGGCCGTGTGGTAGAACTTCCGCATGCCACACAAGCGACTAACATTCGTTTTTCACTCGGACCCAAACAACCCTGGTTTAGTCTACATTCTTCTCCAGGCGTATATCATTTATTTATATTATTTGCATCGTTCTCGGGTTTTCGGTCACGCATAAGATAATGATTTTTCACTCGCAACCAATGACCCTGACGCTGACACCGGAATATCGGCGAGACGAGCTCTTTAAAGCTATCGCGTTATTACTCATGTGCCTCTTGACATTGTTGCGCAAGCCAAACAACTGGCTATGAAAATATCTGTAACTGTTCCACATGTGTATGTGCATGGAACAATTGTACGCATATTTAGCATCATTTCAACACGGTATTGCTCATTGAAAAAGAAATTACAATACGGTCAGCTTCTCTCCGCATGCTTCGCATAACTTTGATTACAAAGGTATGTGGGATCTGTTAAAATTTTCGGAGTATATTGTATTTCGAAATGTCTAGTATTGGCAACATGATAATTTGAAATGATTAATTCGGAACAATATATCCCACCTTAATCCCGTTTTATGTGCTTTTTTTTGTTTAACATTTATATTCAGCATTTACATTCTTGGTTCAAAAACGTTTTTGTCAGCTTCATCACTAAGTAGCAGGAGCTTGTTATGCCGTCTAATGTAATGTGAAAGGTTGAATGAAACTTCCGCCTCACGTCTGTGTGCCCATTCTTTAACTGGCCCGGGCTGTAAATTTTTCTAAAAAGAAAACAAACTACGCACTTGTCAGCTTAAGTTTCAAGAAAAGTATTAAAATGTCCACGAACTGATTTGAAAAACCCACAGGAAATGATTTCTCCTGATTTTCTGTATAAATGCGCCTTAACTAAGTTTCAAATATGGCGGATTATACAGCAGGAGCGTGGTAGTCAGCAACAATTCTGTATGAACAATACTTATGAATGAACAACAATATAGCTAACATATTCAAGGAATGTGCTCATTGCTACAGCGTTCACGAAAATTTCCTTTTATTTCTTGTTTTATTTCTCTGTCGCACTGGCACGAATAAACAACAGTTGCATTTCAATAATAACGTAGTGTTTAACATTCATGTTGTATTTTTACCAGACGTTGGCAAGAGATACGTATATTTTAATGTATCACACTGACTTTCAGCTTCTCAACACAACTAAAAGAATCTGGATACTATCGTCATCTCAACCTGCACTGTATGAAGGAAAAGAAATGGATTGCATCAGCTACAGGACCAAAAACCTAACTACGCATAACGTTACCTTGCTCTACAAAGTTCCAACGCCTACAACAGTGTAAGTTAGTTTTCAAATGTATAGGAAGAACATGAAACCTTCTAATATTTTGTTATTTTTTGTTACACATGGTCACTTTTTTCTTTTCAAGTTGATGTCATTCTAGATGTACGCAGTAATGATATTTGACAGAGAGAGAAACAAAAAAGAAAGGCAGGGAATTTGACGAAGCTAGGCTCGGCTGGTTACCAGAGACGTGGTGTGAGGAAGAAGGGAAATAAAAGAAGGAACAGGTAGAGAAAGAAAAAATACACAAAATGAAGAGTCAGAATGCAAACAGCGAAACTTGCGCTGGTAGTTAATAGACGCTGGTGAAGTTAGATTGCCTTCAGGTAGCTCCTAGCACATTTGTGGCCTTGTGCATCCATAAAACCCTGCACTAAAGTATCAGAATCTTCTTTTCGGACAGTGATCTTGCAGCATCATCATTGATTTCAGCTTCGATGGCACTTCAGATCCTCAATTCTGCCTCCGATTGAGTCTGATAAGATGGGCAGTGGCATATAAGATGTTCAATGGTGTCCTCACAGCCGCATGAGTCTTACGCTTCGCTGTAGGTCATTCCTTTGAGATGAGAGTATGGATTCGTAGAGTCCACTCCCAATCATGCTAGACAGTTTCATATCAGTGAGAGAGTCTGGTTGGCAATCACAGTCGTAAGTAAGGGTCAATAGAATAAATGCATGAGTTGGAGAAAAACTGCGTATTCCATATGTTAGAAGTGGGACGCGATGTGCAAACGCTTACAGTTGTTGCGCTGCATCCCTTCTAGATATGCCTTTGCATGTGTTTCTCATGAGCCACTCGTGTAGCTTCATCGGTGTAGTATTTACCGGCATTCCGCAATGGCTCGGCCGGCTCTGCAACGTTATGTCACGCCTGGTTTAGACTCCTTGATGGCAGAGCTGTCTTATTCATCCGCCGGTTGCTCATGTATTTATGTCAGTAATGCAAACTGAAGTGTTAGTAAGGCTGACTGCGAATCGCAAAAGATGGCCCGTTGATTACATTATCCTGGCTCCGGACATTTTACAAATGACTCTAGTTCCAATTTTTCAATAACTTCAGCTTATCAGCTTCATTTGTCTCATCAGATGTGCCCCAAGGTAGCGTAGTAGCCCCTCTTTTTTATTTACAATAATGAGTTGCCTTGTAACATTTTCTCGCCAATTCCTCTTTTCCGGATGACTGCAATGTTCATAGGACCATTATTCGTGAAAAAAACCACGAAAGTCTGCAACAGGACCTCGACCTAAACATTTAGTGGTGCGACCACTAGCGAATGACGCTTACGATTTCTTCGTTCATTCTTTCACCAGTAAAAAAAATCTGCTCTACTTTTCCTTACTGTGTATGTTCCAGTGAAGTTCCCCGTTCATCTTCTTACAAAAACTCGGCATTCATCTTTGTTCTAACCTTACCTGGTGTAGTCTCATCGAAAAGGTATATATGCGCTAAAGATACCATAACTCCGGGATTTTTGTGCCAGAATCTGCATCATTCCCCATCTTCCATGAGGCAACAGGCCTATTTAGCCTTTGCACCACCATATTTGAAATACGCTTCATCAATGTCGTGTTTTCATCAACAATACATAATAGATAAAGTGGAATCCACCGAAAGCTGTGCAGCCCTCTTCATAACTTCAAAGTACACTTGTTGTTTCAGCATCACCCAAATAAAACGCAATACTGCCCCTCCTAGCATGCCCTTGCTATTGCCTACCCTTCCGCTCTTTCAGCCTTCTATGCATCTGTCACAGAACGAGCGCTAAAAATGGGCGCGCCGCCAAATTCTTGCGATAACGCGCGGGAGAGACGTCGCGAGGTAAAAAGAAAGAAAAAAAGAAAACAAACATCCAAGGCTCCCTGGGCGCGCGCTCTCCCCTTGGAAGCGTGGCTTCGTCGACGAACCTCCTCACCCCACATCGGCGGCCGAGCAAGCACTCGAAATTTCCAGAAGGAAAGGGGCGTGTATGCCGGGTTGAGTCATCTGTCGGGGACGGCCCTCGTACAGTCTCGCACCTTCCCCTAGCCTCCGCTGCGCATCGCGTCGACGAAATGATGAGAACTTTCTGGAATGTCGCGCGGAAGGTATTTAACCGAGCAGCGGAGATGAGAGAAGAGGAGAAGACGGAAGTTAGCGCCAGAGCGCGTAGGGATTCCGCCATGTAGTCGGCGAAGGTTTTGTCCGTAGGGACAAAGCAGGAGAAGACGGAAGTTAGCGCCAGAGCGCGTAGGGATTCCGCCGTGTAGTCGGCGAAGGTTTTGTTCGTAGCGACAAAGCAGGAGAAGAAGAGGATTTCCACCTGAGGGGTGAAGGCTCGAGCTACAGACAAGAGCGTGTGTTTACCGCTATCGAGCGAAGACGTGTGGCAACAGCTGCGTGTGTGAAGCCGACGTGTTTCCGGCTAAGAAGTTGAAGCTTGAAGAGTGCCCAATTGAAGACGCGAGGTTTCCTGGAAGAGAAACTTCAGGGGCAGCGGAACGACAACAACGCTGGACTTTAAGTGAGTGATTCTCGGAAGAGTATCATCCAGACGTTAGTTCCAAGAACTTTGGACTGAATAGGTTTTCTATCTCTTTAGTCTTTAAATGTCTTGGTTGTTCAATGCATGCGACTGCATTGTAGTGTGTACTGTTGTCTGTGTCCCTTGTTCGAGTGTGGCTAATTGTACTGTGTAGTACGCTGTTTGATCGGTGACATATTGAACTCAGCTATTGTGGAGTGAGCATATTTATGTATTGTTTTTCTGATCTGCCATTATTGAGAATATAATTTTGTTGGTTTATCAACTCTCGGCTCTGACTTGTTCTTTGGGCCACAGCCGGCGTCCGCTGGCGCGCCAAAAAGGACCACTTCTAAATTGTCCACGCTTTCGTCGTGCGGTTCGGGGGGCCGATACTTCGGCCCTTGGAATTATCCCGGTGATCGCCTCCCTAATTAGCGGGACCCGTGACAATTAATATGGCGTCCGCGACAGGACCTTTTGCTGCACAGTGTTCCCAAAGTAGTGAGAAAGAGCCTCGAGCTGTTGATAGTGTTGTCGGAACAATTCTGTGCGTTGCTCAGTGTTTTCGTTAACGAGTGCAGGGGAATGTTCCGATAGACTGATCTAGGCAGATACTTTTTGCACACGGTAAGGTTTTATTTGCGAGACACAATGGATCTCGAAAAGTTAGTGCTCTTGGTGAGAAGATGGGTCTTCCTGGCGCCGAACTACGGAAGTGGGTAAGCCAGAAGGAGAAAGAGGCGGTAGAGAGAGAGAGGTTGGAAGCGGAGAGAGCCAAGGAAGAAAAAGCAGCTGAGTTAGAACGAGAGAGGTTGGCAGCTGAGAGAGCCAAGGAAGAAAAAGCAGCTGAGTTGGAACGAGAGAGGTTGGCAGCTGAAAGGGCGAGAGAAGAAAGAGAGCAGCAATTGAAGTTGGAGCTGGAGAGAGAAAGACTGGCAATTGAGAGGGCGAAAGAAGAAAGAGAGGAAAGGGAACGGCAGCGACAGCACGAGATAGAACTCGAGCGGCTCCGTTTGCAACAGTGAAGTGAAACTCCGGTCCAAGCTAGAGTTGAAAGCAGCGAACGGGAAGACCACGGATTCCACTTGAACCCAAGCAAGCTGCTCGTAGCGTTTGATGAAAGGAAGGACGACCTTGACGCGTACCTTCACAGATTCGAGACGATTGCACGGAGCCAGAATTGGCCGGAACATCAATGGGCAACTGCTTTGAGTACCTGCTTGAGCGGTGAAGCGCTCAGTGTGTACGGCAGGCTGACGCCGACCGATGCAGCCAACTACGCAAAGGTGAAAGCTGCTTTGCTGAAGCGATTTAGATTTACTGTGGAAGGATTCCGGGACAGATTTCGGACAGGAAAGCCAGCTGATGGTGAAACGGCTACGCAGTACGCCGCCCGACTTAGCCATTATTTCGACAAATGGATTGAACTTTCAGGGACAGCGCAGGAGTACGATGAGCTTAGAGAGCTTCTAATTAGAGAACAATTTCTTACTAGTTGCCACCCAAGCCTGTCGCTGTACTTGAAAGAGAGGAAGGCTGAGACACTTGAAGGAATGCTTGAATTGGCTGATCAATTCTTGGAAGTGCAAAGTGGAACTAATTTGGCCAAGATCAAGAAGAAGTGTCTTGAAGATTAAAAAAATTCGGCACCCGAACAAAAGAGGCGTGCACCGGAGAGTGTTCCGCGATGTTTTCTGTGTAACCGAGTGGGTCATCGCGCGAGCAACTGTCGTACTAACTTTACGAGCCCTACGGTAGTAAAATGTTTTAAGTGTGGTCAGACTGGGCACAAAGCACACGCTTGTCGGAACGGAGTGAGTCAAACTCACCAGGTATCCTGTGTGCAAGCGGCACCGAAATCTGATAATAATGCCGTCACTGATAGATTCGTAGAGATGAAAAATGGGGAAAAAATTCCTATTGTGGGTGCTGTAATGTCAAAACAGCCAACTGGTGTCACGAAGGGAATGCCAGCGCTGCCTGGAATAGTTGCGGGCAGGAAGGTTACGGTGTTAAGAGATACCGGCAGTTCCACGGTTATCGTGCGGAGAAATTTGGTACGGGAAAGTGAGTTAACAGGCAAAACGAAACCAGTTTGCCTAATTGACCGTACGGTTCGGACGCTTCCCGAAGCAGAGATTGAGGTGGAAACCCCGTACTTCAGCGGGAAGGTTACCGCTCTATGTATGACGACCCCCCCCTTTACGACCTTGTCATCGGAAACATCGACGGGACGCGAGGACCGAATGATCCGGAATGTTTGGGAGAAGATCCTAAGATAGGGCCCTCGCCAACCCAGCGGCCACGAGATACAGTGGAGGAGCATCTCGTGACGGATCTCACTAGAGCCCAAGGTGAAGCCGCGGCGCAAAAGACAGCGAATGAGAAGATTATCGAGTGAGTTCACGTGCTGGGCAGCTAGACGTACGGTGGCACGACCCCAACTGACCGACAGTGTAAAAATGACGGAGTCGGCCAGCCAGGCCCAATTCCGTGACATGAACAAGCTGGTAAATAAACCGACAGGACCCCTTGAACGTTATGACCCGTTAACGGTGTCGGAAGTGACAACGATGGCTGAGACGCCGCCTCAGATATCGTCGTTGGAAAGGGCTCGCCGAAAAAGAACGTGGAAACACAAGAAGAGATCGAGCGAGCACCGCAAGAAAGGACGCAAGCGCAGCTCGAAATACACAGGATAAGTGCTGAGATCGAATCAGAATGTGTTTGGCAGTGCTGAGTGCCATATGTTGTGTTAAGGTTGTGTTAACCTGTGTCAAAAGTGTCGAAGTGTCTGTGCTGTGATGCGATGTATAATGTTGTATAAGTGTTGTAAAGACAGAACTTTGTACGTTTGTATTGTTTGGAATGTGTGATGAAGCGTTGTACTCATGTACCTGCGGTTATATTTCATGTGTGTGAGATTGAATTGTAATGTCCAATTGTATTCAGTGATATATTGCGAATGTGACGTGTCATGAGCGACGGACTATGTTACAGTCTTTGAGATTGTGTGGTGACTGTTCGCGCTCGTTTGTGTGGTTTTGAATATTATGAGATAATATTCTTAAAGTGGGGGGCAGTGTCACAGAACGAGCGCTAAAATTGGGCGCGCCGCCAAATTCTTGCGATAACGCGCGGGAGAGACGTCGCGAGGTAAAATGAAAAAAAAAGAAAACAAACATCCAAGGCTCCCCGGGCGCGCGCTCTCCCCTCGGAAGCGTGGCTTCGCCGACGAACCTCCTCACCCCACATCGGCGGCTGAACAAGCACTCGAAATTTCCAGAAGGAAAGGGGCTTGTATGCCGGGATGAGTCATCTGTCGGGGACGGCCTTCGTACAGTCTCGCACCTTCCACCAGCCTCCGCTGCGCATCACGCCGACGAAATGATGAGAACTTTCTGGAATGTGGCGCGGAAGGTATTTAACCGAGCAGCAGAGATGAGAGAAGACGAGAAGACGGAAGTTAGCGCCAGAGCGCGTAGGGATTCCGCCATGTAGTCGGCGAAGGTTTTGTCCGTAGGGACAAAGCAGGAGAAGACGGAAGTTAGCGCCAGAGCGCGTAGGGATTCCGCCGTGTAGTCGGCGAAGGTTTTGTTCGTAGCGACAAAGCAGGAGAAGAAGAGGATTTCCACCTGAGGGGTGAAGGCTCGAGCTACAGACAAGAGCGTGTGTTTACCGCTATCGAGCGAAGACGTGTGGCAACAGCTGCGTGTGTGAAGCCGACGTGTTTCCGGCTAAGAAGTTGAAGCTTGAAGAGTGCCCAATTGAAGACGCGAGGTTTCCTGGAAGAGAAACTTCAGGGGCAGCGGAACGACAACAACGCTGGACTTTGAGTGAGTGATTCTCGGAAGAGTATCATCCAGACGTTTGTTCCAAGAACTTTGGACTGAATAGGTTTTCCATCTCTTTAGTCTTTAAGTGTCTTGGTTGTTCAATGCACGCGACTGCATTGTAGTGTGTACTGTTGTCTGTATCCCTTGTTCGAGTGTGGCTGATTGTACTTTGTAGTACGTTGTTTGATCGGTGACATATTGTACTCAGCTATTGTGGAGTGAGCATATTTGTGTATTGTTTTTCTGATCTGCCATTATTGAGAATTTAATTTTGTTGGTTTATCAACTCTCGGCTCTGACTAGTTCTTTGGGCCACAGCCAGCGTCCGCTGGCGCGCCAAAAAGGACCACTTCTAAATTGTCCACGCTTTCGTGGTGCGGTTCGGGGGGCCGATACTTCGGCCCTTGGAATTAGCCCGGCGATCGCCTCCCTAATTAGCGGATCCTGTGACAGCATCTACCATAAATATAACTAGAACTTGTAGAGCAGTCGTCTCTCGATTGGAATTCCTTCGCGTACATCACGTCGCCTTCATAATCATCTCAGTTTCAGATGTATCTTCAGCCACGCACAGTCAATCACCATTTCTGCTTTGTCATGCACCATCGCACTTTCGAATAATTTTCCTGATAAGATTGTTTCGTTAAGAGATCCTGCGAAATTTCAGGAGCATTTCAAAGTTTACTTGTTTCCTTGATTTTTGTATAAAGCTGTGTTTGTTTTTGCATTTTGTATTTTGCTGCATTGTATGATAGCGTTTGTTCTTTATCATTAAATGGTACGTTTTTTTTCGTTTTTCTTCTCGATCTAGTTTTTTCATGCTTTATTTATTGTGACTTTTCTGTACTGCTCCTTTACTCAAAGCTCTTCGAAGCCTGTAGGGCTTCATAAATAAATAAATAAATGGCTGTGAGGTAGGTACTTGACCATATCAACACAATATTTAAAATTGTATCTAAAACTGTCATAGCATCTCAGTATTGATGGCGTTGCTTCTTGCTGTCTATTCTGTATGTAGATTGTCCCGTCAACGTGTTTTCCTGTTTCCGTGTAACTTGATTTGTTACACGTTTCACAACGGTGTTGCTAGCACCCTGCGAAAATAACTGAAATTCGCGGTCATTTTGAAATAATTCAAGCTTGCGCTTGCAGTGTGACCGGTATAAATTGATTCTGGAACTAAGCTTGCCGTCAAACATACGGCTGGAACTTCAATTGCACATGTAAACTGTGGACGTGCCTCAACACGTTTCAGAATCTGCGACCAGTGGCCCTTTACTGCATCAGTACTCTTGCATTTTGAAAGTCCTTTTTTATGCTTGGGGTAGACCTTTGATTGAGGTTCGTATTTAGCGGCTGTAATTGCTTGCTGATACACCGTAACTGCTCAGGAATCGCACAAAATTTAGGTTCTCCACAAAATTCTTCTACACAGGCTAGATTACGCTTACTATTGCTCAACCGAAGTTAAACTACATTGGTAGACATCCATCAGTCTCATTCAACCACCTGAGATGCAAATAGGGGTGAAAATTGAATGGAAAAGCCTACGAGATCCAACATCTGTGCTAGCTTGCCAAGTAAGAAGTTCACATAGACTTGCAACTTTCTGCAGGCCTGGGCCAAAACAGCACCGCTTCCTTACGAGGTACTGACTCGTACATATGACACTCTTCGAGTTACGTTCACAAAACGTTATCACCATTATCATGCCCTAGTTTAGGCACACAACTGGAAAAGATTTTTTCTATTGTTATGTAATTCACTGTTTTTCGCTTGTTTACTGGTAAAAATATTAAAATTCAAGTTATATAATGTTCAAATGTCAGCTCCGTGATTTTTTAGCAGTGTGTCACTACTATAAAAGTGAAGGAGTAAAAAATCAATACAAAAAGCAAGAAATCTAGGAGCAATCTCACTCTGTCAAGCTGAATGACCATTGAAGCAGCCGGTCGTCACACCAGATTACCGAAGAGTAATATAGAATAGTGAAGATGTTACATGTAAGTCAAGCCCTAAAAGCCGGCGTCATTAGCTCCCAACGGTCTGGGTCGACAGCCATTTGGCCTCTACTATGCTCTCTACCAAACTAAGAGGTTGGAAGGAACAAGAAAGAAACAAAGCTGAGTAGCCGGATATTGAGGCTACATTAATCTGTCCACGAATACACAGACGAACTCAAACAATTGACAACATGCCGCATTTTCCCCGCCTATCACCTTGGTTCAAGTTGAAAGTCGGCAGTGCACTGTTGAAAGCCGATAATTGCAGGAATCGCACCGCATATAGAGCTGTTTTTGTTTATTTGACGACAATTTCATTGTTTAGCTATCAAATGTTAAGATCACCTGGCATAGTTCCTCATCTTATTCGACTTGCTTTCTCTCAGTGGCAACACATGTAATACTCAAAAGCTTTGCGGAGAAAACGGATCACCACCTATATACCTAGAAGCAGTCTAGCGCCATTTCGTGCTATTTGACGCATAAACTCGAGGCTTGCGTATAATGTACTACCACTAGGCAGAAGCAAACACCATGGAGCAATGGGTCTCCAAGCTTTTAGTATTAGTTCCTGGCAAAGGCTTCTGTAGAAAATCGGCTCTCAGTGAGTCAAAAAAAGAACTCTCGGTCAAGCGAACGTGTCCGTGACAAAATGATCTTGCACAGATGGCTGGCGTAAGCTACATCGCATCGGCCTAGCAGATGACGCGCGACCACCTCGATAAAGTATTCGTGAACGGCACATGCCTTTCAATTCAGGTGGTTGTGCAGAACAACTGTACTTTCCGGTAGTTTCCGGTACACCTCAAACAATACGAATAAAACCAAAATCGAAACTGCTTGCTAAACGTAGCAAGCAGTTTCGAACACAGCCCCCACATTCGTTAGCACGAATGACGACGTGGTTGTATGTCTAAAGCACCTCTAACTTCACAAAGTAGCAAACCTCTCCTCCTCCACTCTCATTTTTTCTCGGTATACGCCCTTTTACACTCTCCTTTCGAATGTGGTGCCACGTGCATTGCTCCTGCATAGCAGACGCCCTTTCGCGGAGAGAGTGCTTGCTTGCCGAGCAACGCGCTGAGAGCATTTGCGCCAGTCGTCTGACTTGTCCTAAAATCATCAAAACGAGTGCAACATTCACCCACAACAGCTCTCTCCGGTGCCGTCTAGGGCATATAATATTGTAGCAATACTGAAGCACACAGACGAGTCCAACAAATTCATTTATTAGGGTGAACCTGTGCCAACAACTGTATCAACTGGAGCCATAACGCTGTGAAGTCATTCGAACACTAAAAAGGCCGGCCAGCTGCCTTTTTCTTCTGCGTGAGAAATGCGAGTGCGTGGCCCATGTGAGCCGTGTCTGTCCAGGTGCTGGTCTCTGCGCGGCACCACAATATGGCGCACATGGGTGCTCTGTGCGCTTGGTGACGGATGCGTCAGTGCTTCAGTGCAATGGGGGCAAGCTGTCGGGGCAACATGCGCAGAAAGCACTCACAGCTACTGTCAGTGGAACAAACAGCTCGCGTTGACACACGACAGCCAATTTCAACATTTAGTAGGGCCTTCAGGACTTTCTTGTTATTAACGCATCAGAAAGCATACATCAATTGTAGTTCATACTTTCAAACAGCTGTGGTTGTTTCGTCGAGTGGTTAGACGCACCAAGCATATTCTGCAAAAGCACCTCGTGGACGCATGTGAAATGCGAAATATATTGCAGTAAAGAACGAGCTAGCAAATGACTGAACGAGCGTGCCACTGTAAGCGATTCCTTCGCGAGAGTTCCAGGCGTGGATATAATCGTTCACGAAAAGTAGCTTGTAAACGATCGCGCGATTGGCATGTACACGTGACGTTCTTAAATGACGAGCCCACCAATGACTTGGTAGGTCTTGCATGTTTTGCATATAGCTTACCTAGCATCGTAGGTTGGCTGATTGGCCAATGTATTGAAGCTAGAGGAAGCCTCCTTGGATAACACTACTGTAAGCTCCTTTGATATTTAAAAATGCCACCAACAGAGGCCTGTGTTCTTTACTCTCTTTTTATTACACTGCATCAATGAAAATAGATTGTCCTTCAACCTCCTTCGTTCACGGAACCCATATTGTAGTTATTCCAGCACACCCTCATTCTCCTCTTATGCCAGTAGTTTTTCCTTTACTGCCTGCATCACCAGCCTGTAAACACTAATGTCACTGTTATAGGACAGTAGTTGTTTATATCAGCATCGTCCCCCTTTACTTTTTAAATCATGTTCATCCTGCTCAGTTTCCACCCACTAGGACCTTAACCATCTAATATTGCTTTGCTCGTTGCCTCTCGTGATGTTTGCTTAGAATCTGGTCCTTGTTTCTTTAATAGCATAATTGAGATACCATCAGGGCCTGTCGATGTGCTATTAGCAACCCTCTTCTCTGCGCTTTCCTACACTCGTTGTCTCAGTGGAGCCACTGCACTGATTGGTTCATCCTTATCTATTAAGGTGCAAGCAGCGCTTTCTTTTTGTTTAAAGTTCTCTTTCATCATTGTTCTTACATAATCTATTGTCTCATAACCTTCTAGGCTAACCCCTAGAACTTTAATTATAAGCCGGTTTTCCATCCTTGTCTTATTGCCAGAAAATTTAGATAATTGCCAAAGTTTGCAGCTGCCTTTCTATCCTTTTTGTTTACTTCTGCCACACATTGGGCCCCCTTTCTTCTAATATTTTCACTGATCAGATTTGGCGCTTCCCTTCTGCTGCTCAAAAAGTTATCCCATTTTCTTTTGACATCATCTTCCATTAACCTCTCTTTTTAGCATATCTGTGTTCTCCGGAGGCTTCTTGACGTGCTGCTATGGCTCTCTTAACTTCCTCATCCTACCGGCTCTTGTGTTTATGTCTGCTTTTTCCGGTCGATTCGACTCGTACCTTCGTGAACTCAAACTCAAACAATCGAGTTACATTTGTGTACGTCCACTCTGTTTTAGTATCCTCGATGATTATTTTCTGAATCTATTTATTTGCTATTTATATTTCTCTTTCTGAATAAATACTGCTATGTGGTTGCTGACAATGCCCAATTTCCATTTTGATTTTTTTCTAAAACTAAGCTTCATACGTTCGTGATCACTGCCTAAGCTTCTCGACCTATATTCGTCTATTTTAATCACTCTTAGCCGCTCATAAATCCAATGTGACATCATTGCGTGATGTATCGTCTACTGCAGCCTTCCAACCTCCCATGTTGTCTGCCCTTTGCACTTCTCAGTACTATTTAATATGATTAGATCAAGCCTTTCACACATATCCATTACCAACCTGCATGTTGGGTCAGTATATCCATTCATATCTTCTAAGTGCACACTTTTATCTCCGAATATAATTACCTGGCACTGTTCTCTTAGTTCATCATTGTCCTTTTCTATGCACTGCATTATTTGTTAGTTTTTCTCTCTGGATATTGCCTCTGTCCACAAGTATAGAAAACCCAGGAACGTCATGTGCCCTACCACTTTCTTTTTTAGCCATAAATGTTCCGTGCACTCCTGCTTGACCCATTGCTAGTCTGTACATTTATGAATAAGTGCCTCAATACCCCCCTCCCTTTCTGCTGACTTCTGTTTCATTTCAACATTCTCATGTGTAGTCCAGATGGTTAGGTGCTTGTTCCATGTCCCTAAAATGTGTTCCTACAAACCCATATACCATCAGCTTCTCATCTCTTAGCTGTTCTATCTCTCCCTCCTTCAACCTATTCCGGCGACCTTGCATGTTAATATACCCTATGCCTGAACTTGCTTGACCCTCATGCTTACGTTAATTTCTCATGCGGACTCTACGTGTCTTGAATGTTGGTACCACTTTGGAATCATATCAGTCTATACCACCTGTCAAGGAGTCCTCCTGGTTGTTTTCCTCGTTACTAGCTATCCTGGATCCCGAGGGCTTATGTGCCCCCCCCCCCCCCCCAAAAAAAAAGCTACTGCACGTCCTGCAAGTCACCAAACCACCTCATGACCTAGACCCCTATCGAAGTGAATTGTTTGTCGTGGAAAACCACCCCACCTATGTACCTCTCTGTTTATTTCGACCACCTCAAAACCTTTCTCTCGGCTCATCCACCATATATCTTGGTTCGCAATTACAACCGCTCTTTGCAGGTTGTCATCACGTACCGGCACCTCCAGTATTATTCATACCACTACCTGTATCTGAGGGAAAATTGCGAGCATGTCGTCGACCTCTTTCGCTGATGCGGTCGCTAGTCCAGCCAATTCTTCATTCAGGACATCTTTTAGACCATCCGCAATTATAACGACTACTAGCTTTAGTAACGAGCTTTGCGGTCGCTTGTCTCAACACTGATTCAAGCTAATGTTCTTGGAACGTCCCTATTGAAACTCTCCTGTCGCATCTTACCCTCTCTTTGATTGCTTCTGCGCATCGATTCAAATTCGAGTCCCCAGCGATTATTACATGCTCCAACTTTTCTGCTAGAGTGCCCCGCCCAACGATGTTACTTGCGCGGAAACCGCCAGCTGTTTTGTTACCTCCCACCTCACCAACTTCGCGCAAGTAGAGTCTTTGGACCATTGAACCTGTTTTTTCAGAGCCTGATTTTCCTTTCTTCTCAGATGTTCTGGGTGCCGGTGCCCTACCACTCTCACCATCGGTTGATCCCTTCTACACCGTTCCTGGTGGCTCGTGGGCTGACCTAAGCCTTTCTTCCATCACCCTTCTTTTTTCTTTTTCTCTCGTCAATGCACTCACCAGCTCGGCAATTCTCCTCATCAGTTAATTATCATTCTGTCCATTTTTTTCCTCAACCTCAAATTGTCTACACTTGGTGATAGCTTTCTCTGCCTTCACATCCGCACTACCCTCTATTTTCGAAACCACCCCGCATTCTCAACATTTTAGTATTTTTTACCATGTATTTTGTTATAATTTAGTTACATGAATTAACCAGTGTCGACAAGTGGCTGAATTCTCCAACTCAATTATTATAGGACACGAAGTACGACGAACACTGCCCTAAGTAAAAAAAAATGTCGAGGCTCTACTGGAAAAAATTACGTCGTCGGCGTACTTGCACTCCCACCTCGTGTTGGCATGAGAAATACACAAACAAACAAAACAAATATCACATTACTGAGTCCCAAACAGCCGTACAATTTATTAAGTGCTATCAAGGTTTACACTGCTGTCTTAATAATTATAAAAACAAGCTCGAAACTTGCAAAAACGTTTATTTGCGCAGTGAATCCTAAGCTCTCGCGATACACGTCCATACGCCGCCAAACCAACTAATCAAAAACCCGCTCTGTAGAGTTACTGCATATGCTACCTTTAGGTAGCATGAAGTTTGCATATAAAGTGATCCTACCGGATGAATGAATGGATGGATATGGCGGTACCTTTTAGATTGGGCGGTGGCTAGCGCCACCAAGCCGTAATACCTATGAACCAAAATCTATATATTTTTTTCCTTAAAAAGTGAGTTTGAGGATTCGTACTTTGCAGTGAAGAGTTTAATTTTCACTCGTGCCTTGACTTTAGCGACCAATCAGATAACCTCCTTCTAGTTAAGTCTACCCGATTAAAGTTTATTTTGCCCTCCCGGTCCCTAAACCCCAGTGCTTTGAAAAACTCTGCGCCATCATCCTGAACTATAGGGTGAAGCCCTTTACAGAACATTATCAAGTTTTCGGCAGTTTCTTCTTCCTCTCCACACGCACAGCATACTGTGTCTAACCCTTCGTATTTGGCCCGATATGTCTTGGTTCGCTGTACTCCCGTCCTGGCCTCAAACAGTACAGAACTACCCCGAGTATTATCATAGATCCTTTCCTTGCCAATTTTCTGCTTAAAAGTTCGATAGATCTCTAGTGCGGACTTCTTAATCATGCTCATTCTCCACATGGCAGTCTCCGTTTCCTTCACTTTCTTCTTAACCGATAGTTCTTTTTGGTTTGGCCACCTGCTGTTTTTTAAGTATTTACCAGTCAACTTCCTGGTTCACTTCGTCCATTTTGTGTCGACATTCTTCATGTACAAGTAGCTGAAAACCTTCCTAGCCCAACGCTCTTCCCCCATTTCTCTCAATCGCTTCCCAAATTTTATCTTTTTGCTGCTAGCTTTCCTGCCCTCAAACGATGTCCATCCCATATCACCTTGTACTCCCTGATTTGGTGTATTCCCGTGAGCTCCTAAAGCAAGCCTACTTCTTCCACGTTGCTTAATTTCTAATCTTGCTGGAACTTCTGATCTCATACACAAGACCGCATTGCCGAACGTCAGCCCAGGAACCATGACCCTTTCCATATTCCTCTCACAACATCATACCTATTGTAATTCCACAGTGCCCTATTTTTCATGACTGCTGCAATCCTGTTACTTTTAGTCGTCACGTATATTTCGTGTTCCCTCAGATACTCGGTCCCGTTGCTTATACATATACCCAGATATTTATATTTATCTGTTGTCTTTAGCGTGACCTCCTGTATTCTAAGCTCACTACCTTCGTTGTCATCGAAAATCATGACTGCTGATTTTTCCTTACTGAATCTAAAATCTAACCTATCTCCCTCATTACCGCAGATAACATCAATCTCTGCAAATCTTCCTTGTTGTTGGCTATTAGCACTATATCATCTGCGTACATTAATGCTGGTAGTGCCTGATCAATAAGTTTTCCTTGTTTGACTAAAGAGAGGTTGAAGCCCAGTCCCTCTAAATTTGCCTCTAATCCTTGTAGGTACATCATGAATAATAAAAGTGACAGGGGGCACCCCTGCCTAAGCCCCAGTTTTACCTCTGCAGGCTTGGATACCTGTTTTTCTCACTTTATAACTACCTTGTTACCTTTATAGATACCTTTCAAAAGATTAGTGACTACATGTTCCACGCCTAGTGTGTCCAATATTCCTCACAATTCCTCTTGAACCACGCTATCGTACGCTCCCTTGATATCCAAAAATGCTAGCCACAGGGGCCTGTGTTCCTTTACTGCTAATTCGATGCACTGCGTCAGTGAGAACAGATTGTCTTCCAACCTCCTGTGTTTCCGAAACCCATTCTGCAGTTCCCCTAGCACCCCCTCATCCTCTATCCACGCCTGCAGTCTTTCCTTTATAATCTGCATCGGCAGCTTGTAGACCACTGATGTCACTGTTATAGGACGGTAGTTGTTTATGTCAGCTTTGTCCCCCTTTCCTTTATAGATCATGCTCATCCTGCTAAGTTTCCTTCTATTGGGAACTTCACCATCGATTATTATTGTGCTCACTGCTTCTCTCAAAGCCTGCTTAGACTTCGGACCTAATGTCTTTATCAGCCTAATTGGAATGCCATCTGGACCTGTTGATGTACTACTAGGAACCCTTTTCTGCGCCCTTTCCCACTCTTGTTGTAAAAATGGAGCCATTGCACCACTTGATTCGTCCTTGTCTATTGTGGTGCATAAAGTACTTCTTTGTTGAAATTTTTCTGTCACTCTTGTTCTTATATATTCAATAGCTTCGTCCCCTTCTAGCCTAGCACCTTGGGCTGTAGTTATAAAACTCTGCTCTAGGCTCGTCTCATTTCTTAGGGAGTTTAGATGGTTCCAAAATAACGCAGCTGCCTTGCTATCTTTTTTATGTACTTCTGCCAGCCACTGAGCTCCCTTCCTTCTAATCTTTTCATTGATCAGAAGGGATGCATCCCTTCTACAGCTTAGAAAGGTTGTCCAGTTGTTTTCAACATCATCTGTCGGTTCACCCCGCTGCTTCGCATGTCTGTGTTCCCTAGAGGCTTCCTGATGTTTTGCTATGGCTCTCTTAACTTCCTCATCCCACCAACTTTTTGGTTTGTGTCTTCTTTTCCGGGGTGACTTGTCACGCGGCTTAGCAAGCTCTAGCTCAAAGAGTCTAATTAGATTCGTGTATGTCCACACTGTCTTATTATCCTCCATCATTACTTTCTCAATTTGTTTAGTGGCTATTTCAATTTGCCTTTCTGGATAAAACTTTTCCTGTAGTTGTTCATCTTGTCTCCTTCCCACGTTCACTGCTTTTCCAAACCTTAGCTTGATACGTTTGTGATCGCTACCCAGACTTCTGGAGCCACCTTCATCTATGTGCATTCCCCTGACCTTATCATACATCCTATCTGACATCAGTGCATAATCTATCGTCGACTGAAGCTTTCCTACCTCCCATGTTATTTGCCCTTCACACTTCTCGGTACTGTTGCAAATGTTCAAATCAAGCCTTTCACACATATTCATGATCATTTTGCCTGTCGGGTCGGTATACCCACCTATATCTTCTATGTGCGCATTCATGTCCCCTAGTATAATTATCTCGCACTCTCTTCCTAACTCCTGAATGTCCTTTGATATACACTCTACCATTGCCTGGTTTTCCTCTCTGGCCTTTGCTCCCGCCCACAAGTACAAGAAACCAAGGAGTGTCATTTGACCTGCCACTTTTCCTTTTATCCATAAATGTTCCTTGCACTCCTGCTTGACCCTTTGCCAGTCTGTACTTTTATGAATGAATGCCCCAATACCACCCTCTTTCTGCTGCCTTCTGTTCTATTACAATATTCCGACGCGTAGTCTGGATTGTTCGGAGGTTGTTCCATGTCCCTGAGATGTGTTTCTACAAAACCGTATACCATCGGCCTCTCTTTTCTTAGCTGTTCTTCTATCTCTTCTTCAGCCTGTTCCTACCACCCTGCATGTTAATATACCCTATGTCTGAATTGGCTCGGCGCTCGTGGCTACGTCTATTAATGCCCCGGACTCTACCTATCTTAGATATTGGTGCCACTTTGGAATCGTATCTGTCCATACCACCTGTCGAAGAGTCTCCCTGGTTGTTTTCCTCGTTACTAGCTATCCTGCACCCCGAAGGGCTCGCTTGCTTCCCAAAAAAGCTACTGCGCGTCCTGCAAGTCGCCAACCCACCTCATGACCTAGCTGCCCATCGAAGTCAATTCTGTCTCGTCGAAAACCCCCCACCTATGCACCTCTCTGTTTATTTCCACCACCTCAAAGCCTTTCTCTCGACTCATTCGCCATATCTCTTGGTTTGCGTTGACCACCGCTCTTTGCAGGTTGCTATCACGCACCGGTACCTCCAGTATCGTGCATATCACTACCTGTACCTTAGGAGAAGTGGCGCGCATGTCATCGACGCCTTTCGCCAGTGTGGCTGCTAGTCCTGCTGCATCTTCATTTATGACATCGTTTAAACCACCTGAAATTCTCACGAGATTTCTTCTATCAGCTGTCGTTTTGAGCTTTGCGCTCGCTTGCCTCATGACTGCTTCCAGCTTGCGTCCTGGGAACGCCCCTACTGCAACCCTCTTGTCACCTCTTACCCTCTCTTTGATGGCTTCTGTGCATCGATTTAAATTCGAGTCCCCGGCGATTATCACATGCTGTGACTTTTCAGCTGGAGCGTTCTGCACCTGGGGGCTACTTGCACCTGTGACGCCGGCTGCTTTGTTCCCTCCCTGCCCCACCACTACCTCGCTGAAGCTGGGCCTGGTGAAAGTTGAACCGGCTAAACCTGTTTTTTTTCAAACTTGCTTGCTTTTCCTTCTCCACCGTTCTGGTTGCCGGTTCCCTACTATTCTCTCGGTAGGTCGCTTCTTTGTTCAGCTTCGCTAGCGCTTCCTCGGCGGACTTCAGTCTTTCTCCCATTGCCCTCGTTTTCTCTTGCTCTGTCGCCAACGCAGTCTCGAGCTCGGCGATTCTCATCAGCCGTTCACTCTGGGCAACCATCATTTTCTCCATTTTTTTCCTCGACCTCACATTGCCTACACTTCGCGTCAGCCTCTTCTCCATCCGCTTCTACGCTTGGGTCCACTTTCAAACCCACTCCACATCCTGAACACTTTACAGTCTTTTTAACCATGCCTTTCTGACACCAATTGTCCCTATACTCGATACTTACTAAACTCGAGCCCTGCACTACGAAAAAAAGAAAGTCTAAGCTCTACTACAAAAATTTGCGTGTTCAATGTACGCGCACCTCCCCCACAGTGTGGCAAAAAAATTCAAACACACACACCCGCACTAACTAATAAAAACCTGGTGACTGGCACCCAAAAAAGCCGCACCATAAAATAAGTGCTACGAAGATTTCAACCGCTGCCTTATAATTATAAAGACCAGCTCAAAACATGCAAAAACACTTATCTGCGCAGTCGATCCGGAGCGCTCAAAAAACACGTTCATCCACCTTGACAGTCCGAACTCAGCCCGCTCTGAATGGAAGCGCGCCATCTAGTGAGCATGGTTAGAATCACCAGAGAGGAAATCTTGAGTGCAACCGCAGATGTGTACAGGCCAAGGTGGACGAGTAATTTAGGTGGTGACACACGCCGCTCCACGTAAGAAAAGGGCATGGGCAGATTGTGTTCGCCGATGACGTTCCCCTCGGCGAACCCAATCTCTTTCCTCAAAGCTTTGTGTGCATGGGAATTCGTGAATCAGAAATGCTTTGCTCTGTGCCCGTGACCATTGCCAGTGCATTTGTTTTGCTGATTCACACATTATGATTCATTGCACGCATACCTCAACGCTGCATAAGACTCCGGGTACGCTTGAGTGGCCTTGTCGCTGGTTGCACTTAGTAATAGGCAAGTGGTGTTTTGTCCCGAATTGCACAACTCAGTATCCGAAGCTTGTACAGAGCGTGTGTTGCTTTTCAAGGCTCCACGTGAACTAGAGTGCTTGGACAAATGGCGACGGACAATTCCGAGAGCTGACAGAGCCTTGCAGCCTCTCTGAAAATATCATGCAGAATACAAGGGAAGCGACCTATTGCATGCACCAAAGAATCCTGCGCTCACCTCAGATAATGTGCCTGCCATATGGTGGGGGCTGCCCAAAACACCTGACCATGCAGCAGAAAACCATGAAAGGTCTGCGAAAACGGTGTTCTGTACTGCCGACTTCTCAGAAGCGACTGGGACAAAAACGTTCAACTGCAAATGAAGTGCCCGAGACGACTGCTGAAAGTACGTCAAATTTTTTGCGCGTCGTGACAGTGTCTCCACAGCATTGCGATGATGAATTAACAGGCACGCATGTAAGGCGGCGCTTCGCCTTCAGCAGTGCACCCCCTCCCCGTGAAAATGACGATGCTTCTGAACACTACACTAACAGTGTGGGCCTATGCGCTACCGTAAGTTCCTCAGTACACTGGAAATGTAATTTGTTGTTTTAAATTCAGATGCCATTTTTTGCGCTGCCTTATCTATGCCCATTTTTACCAAGAAAAGTATTGTTGAAGAGAAATCACTGTGCATGTTCACGTGAATATAAATAGTTAGCCATGCTTGAAGTCATCAGGCAAAATTTTCTTGTTTTTAGATGCCGCTAGCACTTCAACGTCACCGTCTTGCAACATTGCTGGAGCACTTCCGAACACGGTACTACGACACAATGCTGTTTGTTAATGCAAATGCCTTAGAAAGCCCTAAATGCCTCACCAAACGCAAAAAAAGGTTGTCCGCGTCTCGCGTCAGAGGCGTAAGGGGCGAGCTGCGCAAAATATGCTGCTTTAGCTGGTGCGCTCGCTTTGATTCTGATAAGCACTTCATGAAGTTGATGTTCGCACGGCTTATTAAATATCGCAAAGTATGGCTGATGACACTGGCCCGACAATCCCGATACTAGTGTCGTATATGGTTTTACCCAGGGTCGACCTCGGGACCCAATGAATTTCTTCCCTCCATACCTTACTGCTTACACCGCTAGAGGCCAAAATGGAGTCATCTGCTTGACGCTAAAGGCAAGACAAGCAAGGGTGGCTTGTCAATCTAGGTTCTTAATTGTACGTGTGTGACAGCCCTTATACATAGGTTGAAAACTTTCTGACGATGTTTTTTGTTCATTTTGCTAAGCAAATAGAATGCGACAGTGATATCTGCGTGCGCACACAAACACACGCAGGCACACATGCACTTACGCGCAAACGCATGAAGGCTACTGCCTTTGCCCTGTGGCAGGTATATGATTATGCAAACACCTCAAGTTTTTGGTTACCTACAATGCTGCTTTCTTGTTTTCAAGCAAATATGCTGACTCCGACTCCCCCCACACCGACCCCAAAACTTTAGCGAAAGGCGCTTTTTATTCACGTCACGTCAAAATGCGACCGCTCTCTAGGACAACGCTTGCTGCTGTCGGAGCATATATATGACCAAACAATGTTAGGAAATACGCTGCATATAAAACTAGGAAATTCATTTTGTTACTGCAGGGTCGTAATGTATTAATTTATTACCGTCCGTGTACAACTGTATATCGAACGTAATAAACACGCGAGGCTTCGCAGCAATGACCTTCTCCGCGTGGATCGGAACCACTCCCCAGTTAGCGCCTTGTCTCACCCTCCATGAGCGCCATCAGTCGCATCAAGCGGAAACACCTCAGGTGGCGAACACAATCTGAACGCACAGGCTGGCGCAGTATCATTACATAAATCTTACGCCGTGGCACTAGCAAGACTAATGTACACGCCACCCGTTGACCCGCTGACTTAAAACAAGCCACGAGAAAAAGAACAAAATTCCTAAAATCCCTGTTAAAATTCAACGCTTTCAGGAATCGGTGTAAAAGTTGTGGGACACTCGCAGGAGAGAGGAAATCTAATAATAAATTCATGATAACTTCCTTGAGTGAATGATGGCGAGGAGATTCCAAAAAGTCGATCCAAGTAAGGTGGCATTGTTTCTGTGGTCATGGACATCGTTACTGTGAAAAAATCACAGCATATCCATGGGGTGATTGATGTTTAGTGGGGCGAAGCGCTTGAGGGTTTCATCGCTAAACCGAGAATCACAAGCGATTGTCGTCCACTATATCATTCAAAGATGTTACAAATACTGTATATGTTTGTGGAAGAAATTTTATTATTCGTAAGTGGTAGCTACACGTCGCTTCCGTTCCCCCTTCATTATAACGCCTTTATGATCGGTGAAGGGTTGGATCGGTGATGGGGCGTAGTGGGATGTTTGTAAGGATGAAGTAGTGGGCAGTTTTCAAAAGTGGAACTATAAGCGGTCACGTGCAGACAAGAGATAGACACAGTGGGACAATCTATGGTTCTTGAACGCGTACATGGTTACGAGTATATGACCATCTTGTATTTCATGTTGGCTACTTATACAGTGTTTTATTTATGGTCGGTAAAGTGGGATGTTTCTAAGGACGAAATAGTGGGCAGCTTGCAAAGGCGGAACTATAAGCGGTCACGTACATACACACAAGGAATGGACAGACCCATGCCTTTAGGAGCTTCGTCCCTATAATACAAGGAGCAGCCACTCGCACCGTCTATGCATTACGCGGTAACCGAGTACAAAAATACAGAGCATGAGCTTGACCATACTAAACTTTAAATCTTTAGAAGTATGGCGCAAGGTGATGCTCAACTAGCTTTAAAAACTTTGTAAAGTGATGTTTTTGTGACGCAGCAACTGCGCGTGTAAGTGAGCACATATTTATTTACTTCTATATTTTTTTCAGGCTTAAGGTGAAGGTGAATGCTACAATACAGAACAATACGTTGCCGACCATGACGATGAGGGACTGGAATGGTACAGTAAAACATGTTTATCCGACACACTGCATGTTGCTACGCATGTTTACTGCTTTACTTGCAGGTGTTCGGCTTTCATTCGATATAATTTTAGCAACGCTCAACGCAAACTACCACTCAAGTTTTTTCCCTAATATTGAAATTATGGACTCTTTTCATGACACACTGCTTATTTGGCCTAAGTAAAGCCGGCTACTGTTCTGCTTTAAGCGGATACGCGGTCTTAGCTGTTGTAGTGGGGCTTGTATACTATGAGTGTTTTTATATAGAGGGCCGACTTCATATTTTCCACGTCATTCTGTAAGGAAACCGCGCTTGAGAAGGCTATGTGCAGGAAGTGAATAGTCGCCATCTGCATAGTAGGGAAGCTAACATTACAATTTTGAAAAAAGTGCATTGAGTCAAGATTCGGCGCAGGACACTAGTAGTCTGGTTTATTATACTGTTTACGCGAGCACCAACGATAAGAGTGCAGTGAAAGATGCCGCATTCATAAATGCGCGTGAACTGCACCACAGGTGTGGTGCCTCGAAGACCAACTCTTCTCACCGCTATCAGTATACAGCTTGACAGGCTTGTACTTCTCAGTTACCTGGAACAAATGTGCCGAAATAAAACGTTTCATCTACTATACACCAAATTCTGCCTTCGTCAACACTACAATCACGTCGTCTAGAGAAAGTGACTATTCGTTTTGTAACCGACACCCCGCTATAGCTGTGAGCCAAGCATACGCCATCAAAAGAACATCGACCCGAAATCCAGTTAGCGAGCTAGCCACAGGCAGCAACATTTTCCACCAGAATACAGACCCCCACCCGAAAAGACAAGGTCCACAGAGACACACACTCAAGACACATTGGCCCCCGCTGTTTGGCCTGTAACGGTTTTCATGCACAAACCCTGAGAGCCGCCGCATTTACAAGCAGTGATCCCGTAAGGTGCCAGAAGCATAAAACGGGGTCGTTACTTTGAAAGGGTGTCATAATGAAAACCATAGACACCTCTATTTTTCCATCGAAGGTGCCGCAACGACCTGTTTCAAAAATTGGAAGTGCCCGTTATCATCGGTGGACGTCCTCCACATCGGATCTCTTAACACGTTCAAGAGTGTCTTCTAGAAAAGAGAGGGCTCAAACTGTATAAAGATACGTGTACTTCCAATAGAGCACCGAGTGTACCCTAAATAGATGCGTCACCTATTTTGCCTTGTCGGAACCGCTGTATCTGAAGACAGAAAGAGGCTTGGGAAGTGAAGGTTCTATTTTGAGAATGAAGGACAAACAGTTGACCAATTGCAACTATCAAATTTGTTTTGGAGGCAAGGCGAGAACAATCAAAATGCACGAGATAATCACACAACTCAATACAACCATGACATCCTCACGTTAAGCGAAGGGAATATTGAAGCTCTCGGACTTGTATGAGTTGATCAGAGCGGTCATCTGGGAGCTGCTGATAATGATCGGTAATGATCTGCCCCGATCCCAACATTAGGCGGATTGGATAGGTGACATCGTTCATAAGGAGCATCAGCAGTCGCTAGGTGCTTCTAGAGCACAGAATCCTGAGCAGTATGCCATCATTAATGCCGCGGGTGCAAGCCGTATTGTTGCTATTCCTCGCGATCCGTGAGACACTGCACTGTCGCTGTTCCGTCGCGAGACACCACTTTCAACTCCAAAGCCATCACGTCCACGTGTGGGCTGATGCTATATTCCATGAAGCAGTGACATCTAGCACACTCCTGACAGCCGTCCGTCAGTGTTCCGTCGCTAGACGCTTGCTTAAACTCCGTGGCCATCATGCCCACCTCTGGGCTTGTTCTATATTTCACCAAACAGTGGCGTTAAGCACACTTCTGAGAGCCGCCCTCTCTGCCAACCCTGCATAGGGGCTGCTGACACCCAATTAATTATTTTGTGGTGCCCTCCCCCCCCCCCAATTCCAGGCTCAGAAAGTGATCATGCTGCAACGCAGATTTAGCATGAGATCACAAAAACACGCTGGTTGAGCTATAAGTGCGCGTCGGCGCAAAGCAAAAAAGTCACCGTACAAGCACTCCTTACAAAAGGTTACCCTACGAAAGCAGACACGAGTGACCTCGATGCTTAATAGAGGACTCAACCAAACGCGGCGCTTATGCCATTTCAATTGTGGTTCAGATGTTCATGCTCCTTAACGAGCTCAGACACACGTTTGGCTTGGCTTTGCCACAACTTTATTTGACATGGCGCACACAGAATTCGCAGCAGAAGCCAAAGTGCCGCTGCAACAACTCCCGCTGAGAGCGGGCGCTCATGTCAGTGAACGCACTCCAGCAACCATTACGCTGATAGTGTTGTGCCCACAACGCCACTTGTTCGGCGCGCCTTTGTTGCAGTCTTCGTCATCGCGAGCTAACTCAGCGGTGTGGTTTGCAATACCTACCCACTACCTGCGCTTGCGTACACGTTAGCGATTCAGCGCAGCTTGAAAGGCTGCCGGATCATCAGCATGCAGGTGTTAGCGGCACAAGGCCTCCCGATACTGTTTTGGTGCCCTGACTGCAGCATCGACCAAGAAAATGTGAGTGCTCTCAGCTTTTCATTTTCGGCGCTCTTATAAATTTGACCGTTGTTCCGGGATTTGTAGCATCCGTGGCTTGCTCATGTGAATGCTCTCAGTAGAAACTGAAGCGTGCGTGCTCGATGCCACGGCTGGGACATGGTATATGACGTCACCCACAGCTCACTGAATGGTGTGCGTGCTAGTGTACGATGCTGAGAACAACGTGAATTATAGAACTGCCAATGCATACCGCTGGTGAAACCAATGTCGAATGTTTTTTTGTGTGTCTCCTAGTCTTATACAGCCTTCGCTGTAAAAACCGGGCGTGAAAACTACCACAAGTCAGTGCGTCCCGCAGCAGCAATCACCGCAGCAACACGTGTGGTCTCGCTAGAGGTGCTCTCAGTAGTCAATAGTTAGAAGTGCGGTGTTCCCATAACAACTAGGGCACCACTCTGTATTAGGCAATAAACGTAGCACGTTTGATTTCAAGAAAACGACGGTGCACCATGAGTTGCTCAAATTTAGGTGGGATAGTGAGCGTAAGTTTTTGTGATTGACGTGGACATAACTAGAAAAGGACCTCATCAGCCCGCCTAATGCAGGAGGTTCAAGAAATGTCGTGATGATAACGAATGCATGGCACCCGGTTTTGGAGCCTGAAATTGAGTCAACTTGATCCGGGTTGTTCAGCGCTTTTCGAAGAAACTATCTTTCTCGTTTAAAAGTACTGGATCCCCGCAGGGGCGCCTGTGAAAGCAGGCGTTTGGTGTGTAGCGACACCACGGACCCGAGCTAACGGGGGAGTTTCTACTCCCTCCCACGCCTAGCCGTGCGTGGCTTTGCCGTGCCCGGGGAAAAGGGGATCCTGGGGGTTGAGCTGACGCTGGGTGATTGGACCTTTAAGGCCCCCTGGCAGAGGCAACACACCCCTTTGGCCCCGGCTTCACGTAGACGGCACCCCTGGGCTGACCCACCCAGGGGAAATCGGCAGTCGCCTTTTCCTATCTCTCTCTTCCTATATCTTAGTCTTTTCTCGTCTTTAAATCTGTCCTGTCTTCTTCTCTCTTCCATTTACTTCCGATTTTTCATGGCGGCAAGGGTTAACCTTGTGTGGCTATCCTGCCTAGGATAAACCATATTCGGTTATAGCAACGGCGTACTGCTGGCGAAGGGCAGGCTTGTTCACATGTTCGGCCGCGTCCCCTTGTTGGGCTCCGTGGTGGGTGGTAGGCGCCGATGCCGAAGAAGCCAATTTTTCATGGGACCTCAAAACCCCCCTGTAACTGATCGTGCTCCGAAAAGAGTACGCACCGATGCATCATCTTTGTTTTTCCCTCAAAACGTTGAAACATTTCCAAAATACCATGTCCTTCACTGCGAGCAATCATCAACCAAAGCCAGAGCAATATCACCTTTTCTAGTGGCCAAGTGCCTTAAAGACACCATTGGAACCGGCTATAAGGCCTCAAAGATGGCAAGTGGGGACATTCTCCTCGAACTAAAAGACAAGGAACAGTACGACAAACTCTCACACCTCGTAGCCTTTGGCAATATCCCTGTATCAGTTACTGCACATCGTACCATGAACACAGTGAAGGGCGTAGTATCCGATGAAGACCTTAAGACACTAAGTGAAGAGGAACTCCTAGACGGATGGAAAGACCAAGGCATATTACATGTGCAGCGCATAAAAATCAGACGCAACAACACTGAAACCGCAACAAAGCACCTAATACTTACATTCAATTCAAACATCCTACCTAAAACAATCGAGACCGGCTACGTAAAACTTTCTGTGCGACCGTATGTTCCTAACCCGAGACGTTGTTTTAAATGCCAGCGATTTGGACACGGATCTCAGACCTGCCGAGGTCAGCTGACTTGTGGCAAATGCGGCATAACAGGTCACGAAACTGATAAGTGCCAAAACGATGAGGTACACTGTGCAAACTGCAAAGGCAGCCATGCCGCATATTCCAGAGCGTGCCCAGCCTGGAAGAGAGAAAAAGAAATTATCACCATAAAAGTTAACGAAAATATAACGTTCCGTGAAGCACGACAGAGAGTTTCACCTTCATTCGCACTAAGAGCCTCCTTCGCTGAAGTGGTGCAACGAGGGGCGGCACCACAACGGCCCTTGGTGGCTACCTGGACCATGCCTAGCGTGGCCAGGTCAGAGCCACCTGCCCCTCTGGCGGGAACAGCCAGCGCTGCCCTGCCCGCAGCAAACCAGTCCACACCGGTGGCCTCTGCAAGCCCTGGCAGCAGCCAGGGCAACAAGGAGGCCAAGGAGGTCCCAACAACCTCTTGCCCGGTGGGGTCAAAGACTTCGTCGACTGAGGCGAAGTCTACGCTACACACAGATCGCTCTTTGGAGCGGGTGTCCAGTGCCTCGCAGGAGGCAATGGACACCACCACCAGCCAAACAGCCATGCAGGCCTCTGGGTCTGCAGTTTTCGGGCCACCTGCCAAGGCAGAGGGCCCGAAGTCTCTCACAACCGCACGCGGGCACCGCGAGCGGGCGTCCAGCGTCTCTTCCGAGATGATGGACACAACACAAAGTGTATCGGCGCCTCAGACGCCGAAAGATTGGCGTGGCTCTAAGGAGCCTGCCAAAAAAGAAAAACCACGCATTAGGGGGCCTGAAAAGGCCTCCTAAGCTAAGGTTGTCTACTTCGACGCACAGCACAAAAACTCACTCAAAATGGCTACACAAATAATGCACTGGAATGCTAGGGGTCTTCTCCACAATCTTGATGACATTACAGAACTTTTACATAAACACAATCCCAAGGTGCTGTGCATCCAAGAGACACATCTGAAGCCATCTCAAACAAACTTTCTTAGACAATATGCCGTGTTCCGCAAGGATCGGGATGAGGCAACTGCTTCATCCGGCGGTGTAGCTATAATAGTACAAAAATCCGTGCCTTGCCGACCTCTTATTCTTCAGACGGCACTCGAAGCAGTGTCAGTCCGCGTCATTCTATTTGACAAACTAGTCACTGTGTGTTCACTATACATACCACCAAGCTACAAACTTAACCGCACAGATTTTCATCACCTCATTGACCAGCTGCCGGCACCCTACATTGTTGTTGGTGATCTCAATGCTCACAACACTCTGTGGGGGGATGCCCGGTGCGATGCGAGAGGCCGACTGATAGAGCAGTTCCTCCTGTGCTCCGGAGCATGCCTCTTCAATAAAAAACAGCCTACCTATTACAACATTCATCACAACTCATACTCATCGATAGACTTGGCGCTTGGTTCTCCCTCTCTCTTTACCGAGTTAGAATGGAACGTGGTCATGAATTCGTACGGCAGTGACCACTTTCCTGCTATGTTAAACTTGACATTATCGCATGAGGTTCCTCCTCATATTCCCAAATGGAAAATAGCATCCGCTGACTGGGAGAAATTTCAAGAATTGACACTTTTACCTCGTGACTTTATCACAAATTGTGACATTGATTGCGCAGTAGCATTCTTCAGTACGTTTATTCTGGATGCTGCTGAAAAGTGTATCCCGCAAACAAATGGGCACTCGTGTAAACGACATGTTCCCTGGTGGAACGATGACTGTAGAGAAGCGCGTAGGAAACAAAATAAAGCCTGGGGCATCCTGCGCCGATATCCAAACGCAGAAAACCTCGTCGAATTTAAAAAAGTGAAATCACTGGGTAGGCGAACACGACGTCAGGCAAGAAGGGAGAGTTGGGTCAAGTTTCTCTCCGGCATTAACTCCTACACCAATGAAAAGAAAGTCTGGAGCAGCCTCAGAAGTCTTAAGGGGCAGCAAGCATATCCTCTGCCTTTAGTGAGTCAAGGGAACACACTGGAGGACCAGGCCAACAGCCTTGGCAAGCACTTTGAGCGCATTTCCAGTTCTGCGCACTACTCAAAATCTTTCTTAAAACATAAAGAAATGACAGAACGGAAAACACTAGAGTTGAAGTCCAAAACAAACGAACAGTATAATACTCCATTTAAAATTGCCGAACTTAGGACGGCCCTCAATGCGTGCCACAGCACAGCGCCGGGACCAGACAGAATTATGTATGACATGCTCAAACACCTTCACGATGACACCGAAATCAGTTTACTTGCTCTGTATAACACTATCTGGGCTGCTGGGTACCTGCCGTCTACGTGGAGGGAGGCCATTGTTGTTCCTATTCTAAAGGAAGGCAAGGACCCCTCTTCAGTTACAAGTTACCGTCCAATAGCCCTTACGAGCTGCCTGTGCAAGGTGTTCGAGAAAATGATAAACAAAAGACTTATGCATTTTCTAGAAACCAACAAACTTCTTGACCCCTTTCAATGTGGTTTTAGAGAGGACCGATCTACTACAGACCATCTCATACGCATTGAAGCATACATACGCGATGCGTTCATCCACAAACAATACTGTCTCTGTGTGTTTCTTGACATGGAAAAAGCATATGACACCACATGGCGCTACGGCATCCTTAGAGATCTGTCAGACATTGGTATTCATGGCAATATGTTGAATATCATAAAGAGCTACTTATCCGAGCGAACATTCCGTGTTCGTATTGGGAATGTCTTGTCCAGGCCGTTTATTCAAGAAACGGGAGTACCCCAGGGTGGTGTCCTGAGCTGCACCCTCTTTATTATAAAAATGAATTCATTACGACTCTGCATTCCACATAACACATTCTATTCAATGTATGTGGATGATATCCAGGTAGGCTTTAGGTCATGTAATCTTGCAGTGTGTGAGCGGCATGTCCAGCTTTGTCTGAACAAAGTATCCAAGTGGGCTGACCAAAACGGGTTCAGGTTAAGTCCAGAGAAGAGCACCTGTGTGCTCTTTTCTAGAAAGAGAGGCCTCCACCCAAATCCCGAAATTGACTTGCTTGGCCAGCGGTTACCTGTAGAGGCCGAGCATAAATTTCTAGGCCTAATTTTGGATTCTAAACTCACATTTACATCACACATCAAGTATATTAAAAACAAATGTATAAAAACAATGAACATTCTGAAAGTACTCTCACGCACATCATGGGGGAGTGACCGAAATTGTTTGATCAATCTCTACAAAAGCCTCGTTCGAACGCGCCTGGATTATGGGGCAATAATATATCAGTCTGCCACCCCAAGTGCTCTGAAAATGCTTGACCCAGTCCACCATTTGGGCATCCGTCTGTCTACGGGAGCTTTTCGCACTAGTCCCGTGGAGAGTTTGTATGTCGAATCCAATGAGTGGTCATTGCACCTGCAAAGAACATACATGTCTTTTATATACTATTTAAAAACGAACGCAGACAAAGAACACCCTTCACACACGACTATCAATGACTTGTCAAGTTGTACGCTCTTCGAGAACCGTCCTTCGTTTCAACAGCCTTACTCACTTCGTGTGAGGAGCCTCGCTGAACAAACGGGTGTGCCACTTATTGAACACAGTCTGATGGCTCCCGTTCCATGTCTGCCGCCGTGGCAGTGGCAGCCCATAGACTGTGATACATCATTTGTTGAAGTTACGAAGCATGCGCCTATAGCACATATACACACTCACTTTCTCGAATTGCAGCACAAATACAACTGTCCTGAATTCTTTACGGATGCTTCCAAGTCTGATAGTGGCGTGTCCTATGCTGCCGTTGGTCCATCCTTTTCAGATTCTGGCATTCTCCACCCTAATTCAAGCATATTCACAGCGGAGGCCTATGCTATACTTGTGGCCGCTAAACATATAAAGGAACTAAAGCTACAACGTGCGATAATATTCACCGACTCTCTGAGTGTCATAAAAGCTTTGAAGACCCTCAAAAAACATAAAAATCCTGTTTTTTTGATGCTTTACTCTCTTCTGTGCACCATATACTCGCTCAAAAAACAAGTTGTATTGTGCTGGGTGCCAGGGCACCGCGAAATCCGGGGAAATGTGTTAGCGGACCAACTGGCGGCCTCAGCTAAGGACAACGCTAACACTAATGCATCTATGGCTGTCTCTGCGTTAGAACTCAAACAATTCGTAAAACAGAAGCTCAGGGCGCACTGGCAGCTTTCATGGGATAAGCAAACGCGAAATAAATTACATGTTATCAAACCGAGCCTTGGAACTTGGCCGTCAATATCAAGGTCACGCCACACTCAAGTAATACTCACAAGACTACAAATAGGACACACCCATAGCACTCATTCACACCTTTTGTCTGGTGGTGATCCTCCCGTGTGTGACAGATGTGGTGACCCACTCAGCGTTCTTCATATTTTAATTGAATGCAAGGAATTGGATGCTCTTAGACAAAAACACTTTCTACTTCTTCACCGACATCAAATGCCACTGCATCCGTCAATGTTTATAGGTAAAGAGCCTGTTTTTAAGCACAAATCATTGCTCGCATTTTTAAAAGATATAAATAATTTTCATGTCATATTTCCAGGAAATCCGTAGCACGACCTCCAAGTGGAGGTTGCTGCTGCGGTAACTACATTAAAAAAGCGCCTGCCTGGCGTCCCTTGGACACAAGGGTCGTTGACAAGGCAGTTGTGCTATTATCCTTTTATGATTTTATTACTATGACCGTCTATCATTCATCCTCACTTCAAGTGCCACGTCATGCTCATGATTTTAGTATCTATTAGGCCACTATACAGCCACGTAACATTATCATTGCTCACATCCCTAAATACCATTGTTATACACTGACAATTATTACACTTTTATAATTTTTATGGCGCTCTTTGGCCAAACATGGCCCTTGCGCCAATAAAACCAATATAATAATAATTAAAAGTACTGGATTGCAGCCGTTTAAAGCTTGCCGAAATAAGGATATTCAGACCGTGCAAATTATTCAAAGTGATTGTTTTAGTGGAGCTTATTCGGAATAATAACAATTTTTATACATGAAAACACGTCAATGTGTGCATGATGAGAATAATGAAATCAATATTAGTGGAGATTGCTCAGCTGCGCATTCCAAGCAACCTAATAACTGAAGTAAAACAGCTTTCATGTTTCGCCTGCATAACACTTCATGCTTTAGGTAAACCGGCAGGCATCAGCGCTACGCAGAGAAGCGATGCGAAGCGCATGTTTATTTCCCTAAGGTATAGTAATAGGACCACCCACAAAAATCGTTTTTATTAATTTACTCATTATTTTTACTTATTTGTTTATTTCTTTATTTATTCTTGCCACTCAATCAGAACGACGTTACAGAGTGGGCTCGAAAATAATATATATACATACACAATGCAAAACAAATGCCATACTAATATAATCATAAAGAAAAACAGGATTTTATTTTTTGTATTTCGAATGTCTATCACTAGGCATGATAGTTTTTTTATTCAAAAATACACATACAAGTTTGTGCTGAGGTTCACACACATACAGTGCACACACATACAGTACACAATACACATACAGTGCTGAGGTTCACGAAGCTAATGGTCAAAGTTGGTTGGTCGGCCGGGCCAGAGACCTGTCGCATGGAAGTGACGGCAATGACTTAATTGCAGACTATTGTAGGTACGCAGTAATGGTGACGCAGTTGCAGCCTGTAATGGGGCGTCACAAAATGGGCACGATGTACCATACGGGCCTCAGTTCTTTTGCGCCCGAAAGGTGATCACAGATGCGGTAAGTGCAACCTCAACACCAAGCCTTAAACAACCAGGGAGGTCTGTTCCACATGGAGGTATAAGAGCTCGAGTAGTACGTCGAAGGCGTTCTCTTTAACGGAGCATCTGTCCTTGAGCGTCCTCAGGAAAATGCGGTAGCGTGTGTGGTGTAACTGTAACTTAAGGGTGGGTTGTCAAATAAGCTTTCACAAGGTCCGGTAAAGCGGCCCGTGGAACTCACTGAACACGTATTTGCACAGAGGTGGAGGCAGGAAGAACGTGAATACTATCCGAGAGAGACGTAAACCGATACATTAATCGTATATCACGGATAGCTTGCGTCGAGTCCGTCAAAAAGATGAGCTGCGAGCATCTGCCACGTCTAATAAGAGGTAGCATCACCGCCAGTTCATCAAGTATGGCGGCCAGCTCAACAAGGTGAGCTGATGGTGCAGGAACCGCAAATTATGAGCATGTCTGTCCAGCCCCTGGTATTATTGGACATAAAAGGGCATATAAATGGTGTATCCTCACACACTGGCATCACTATAAGTGAAGACAAAGCAGGCGGGAAGGTTGGGCGTTCGCCTGGCGTGTAACCGGGTTGTAAAAGCAACCAAGGTTTTTTTTTTTTTCAATGAGTTGCATGTTGCCCCACGTGGCAATAGTGATCGTCTCTGAAGGTGTGTTGTAAACTTCTTTGCTAGTGTACCACGCCAATGCAGCAGCCGAACAGAAAGTTGATGGCTTGAAGTTGTGCGCAAAGCGACGCTGGTGTACCAATTCATCAATAGTGTTTAGTGTAGACTCCTGTTGCAGTACTGTGAGCGGATCTTACTTAAACAGCGTTGGTTTGTTCTTCACACACACATTGATTGTCATTTAGAGATACGATTTAAGCAGCAAGGTTAATTCGCTGGACCGTAGTGCGTGCTGAAGATGATTCGGAGAATGTTTTCCTTTTTGCGAATGGATCACCTACATTATTGCGTGCGATAATCAATGGTGCTGGAAGAATGGTAGAAGATGGTAGATGGTACGATGGTAGAAGAATGAGTGTATCGCGAAGAGTTGAAGTATGATACATTCGAAACCAACTATACCACCACTGAAGTGCCAAGAAAGTTTCATTGCTACAAAAAGTTAGCTTGAAAAATACGAAACAAGACACAGGCTGTTTGGAGCAAACTTTAATATCGAATGGGATATCTTTACAGACACCAGTGGGAAGAAACACAAGGGTGCCGACTTTTCAAGAACGCTTTAACATTCGCGCAGCTTCGAGAGACCAACACATGCCTTACAGGACCAATATGTAAAAAACCTGGCGTTCTATCCGCTGAAACTTTTCTGTCTTAACTTTTTCATAAATAGCACGTATGAAGGTCGATAAGAGAAGCCTAAAGCGCACTCAATGCGCTGTAGTTCATTTTGAAAGTTGGCCTTGCAGGAATAGTTTATCAGTATTTGGCGAAATTAACTGCAAATACGAACTGATGCTCAGCCTAATTGACTTTTTGGGGGAAGGGTAGCAGAACCTTGAATTTCTCACTTTCTGCTTTGTTTTCATAAATTTTGCGTCCCATAACCTTTCAGCATTGATAATCGATTGCCAAAATTTATCGTACCACTAATGCAACAAGCGGACATTGCTGTAAGCGGGTTATTACACAAGAGAAAAAAAAACGTAGACGGTGCAGCACCATGTCATTGTTATAACCGGGATAAAGTTAAACCGGTTTCATTGTAAGGGTGTTAGACAGTATATTTTATGAAACAAGTTCAGTTGTGAGATTTTTCAACACGTGCTTAAAATTGGAAGATAGCATTGCTTTTATTTTATTATGATACCCTAAAGAACCTGTTTGGCAATTCCTAAAAGGTTATTTGCGTGGTTAGATATATTTCAAACAACTTAAACAGAAAAAGAAGTACTCCCCCCCCCCAAAAAAAAAACACTGAGAAAAATGTACTACATCATTTGCCCACAAATACATTTACCAATGCGAATAAAAAAGGTAAAATAACGTACTGATAAGTAAAGAACATTGCAAAAACTATAGAAACACTAATAAATAATAAATATAGGAACATTGCATGAGTATTGCGAACAAAGATTGTAAATAACACAGAACAACCAGGCACAGGTTTAAAATGTTACTTTCTATGCAAATAGCCGTGTAGCATTGATGGAAAAAGAGAAGAATCTGTTACTTCAGCGATGTTAGGTGAAATGGAGTTGCACTCGTTTAGGCTTATTAATAGTGATCAATTTTCAGACTTCTTCATCCTGGAAAAAATGAAAGGTCTCCTTGTGCACATGATCAAGACGCTTGGAGATATGAGGATCCGGAAAGATATGGGACTGGGTGAATGATGAGTTGCTGCGGTAAAGTGAGTGAAAGAACGATAGTCGAGTATGTTGCCTGCGCGTCGCATGTGTTGAAAGACAAAAGCTCTGCCTTTAGCAAATAAATACTTGTGGAACGCGAGTAGGATGATAAGATGAACCAAGAAGCTTTATTCGGTACCATTTCGAGCATGTTAGTAAGACGTATAGGGTGAAGACGTCATATGACTGAAGCGCATTCTAGAGATGGCCGAATTAACAATGTGAAATTGCGCAGTCTAGTGTCCTTATTAGTGAAATGCCAGCGTCGTTTAAAAACGCTTAGCTTCCTAAAATATTTGTAAGTAATCGGTTCTATGTGTGCAGCCAAGATTAACTCTTAAGTGAATATTACATCCAGGTACTTAATTACGCGACTTCTTCGATAAGTGAATATATTATTTTGTGTCAGCTAGAGTATGCAAAGGTCACATTAGCAAGTGATACGATGGTGAGCAACCTCAACACGATATCAGAGAGAAGCAGACACGAATTGTAAGATCGTTTTATTTTGTATATGCCATGATGAATTAGGAACAGTGGCTAGGCCTAGGAACGAATTTAGACTGGTTTGCAGACTATTTTGCTTGCGCTGTTATTAGGGTAAGTTTTATGCCCGCGAGAGTTGGTATCGTTTTCGCTTTTTTTTCATTTTTGGCCTTCTATTTTTTGAGCCATAAAGTGTGTGGTGTTTGTCTCATGCCCATCTTCCAACTCTCCCTTTTATTCGATGCAAGCGCTTCGAGAAAACTATGTGACAGAAGGATCCAGTGATCTAGAACAGGAGGAGACACAAGTCAAGCATCTGTCACTTGTGAGCGCATTTCAGGTTGAAAGAGTCTGTTCGGCGTTATTCAGGGTGTAGTGGTGCTGCTGCCTTGTGAAGTAAGGGGTTGCTTAACACTCCTCTCCAGTGGTCAGAACGAGCTGGATGAGATAGCAGTCACCGGTAACTTTCGTTCATCGGCTGATACCTGACGGAAACGAGCAGCCTGCACAAAATCCGATGATATAAAACAGGAAAAGGCACAAGTCAAGCATCTTTCACTTTTGGCCGCATCCCAGGTGGAAAGATACTGTTCGGTGTTATTAAGACTGTTAGTGGCGCTGCTGCCTTGTGAAGTAAGCGGATGCTGCACAGTCCTCTGCAGTGCTGGGAACAGGCTGGATAAGGTGGCAGTCGCCCTTAACTTTCGTGATCAGCTGATCCTTGATGGCAACGGGCAGTGTGCAAAAGCCAGACTTCTATTATCTCGAGCAGGAGAAGGCACAAGTCAGGTATTTGTCACTCGTGCCAGCATCGCAGGTGGAAATAGTTTGTTAGGTGTTAATAAGGCTGTTAGCGGCGCTGCCGGCTTGTGAAGTAAGGGGATGCTTCACACTAATCTCCGGTGTTCAGAACGGGCTGGATGAGATGGCGGTCCCGCGTAACTTTGTTGATCGGCTGATACCTGACGGCAACATGCATTCTGCACAAGGCAGAATCCGTTGATCTAGAACAGCAGAAGGCATACGTCAAGCATCTGTCACTCGTGGTCGCATCCTAGGTTGAAAGAGTCTGTTAGGCGTTAATCAGGTTGTTAGTGGCGCTGCTGCCGTGTGAAGTAAGGGGATGCTTCACAGTCCTTTCCAGTGCTCAGAACGGGCTGGATAAGATGGTGGTCGCGCGTAACTTTTGTTAATCAGCTGATACCTGACGACAACGAGCAGCCTACACAAGACAGAATCCGATGATCTAGAATAGGAGAAGGCACAAGTGAAGCATCTGTCACTCGTGGCCGCTTCCCAGGAGGAAACAGTCTGTTCGACGTTAATAAGGCTGTTACTGGTGCTGCTGCCTTGTGAAGTAAGGGAATGCTTCACAGTCCTCTCTACTGCTCAGAACTGGCTGGATAAGATGGTGGTTGCCCGTAACTTTTGTCGATCGGTTGATCAACAACATTATTCGGCCGATACCTGATGGCAACGAACAGCCTGCACAAGTCAGAATCTGATGATCTAGAATAGGAGAAAGCACAAGTCAACCATCTGTCACTCGTGTCCGTAAATTCTGTGGAACACTCTTCATGGATGATGGTAGCAATGGGATTCTAATTAAACAGCCTTCTTAAATATTATCATCAACCTGGTGATTGAACAGCTTAGAGAGCAGTTAGGTAGCACCTTCGAGAATCGAGGTTAATGATCAGTCAAACGCATTTCACACCGCCTTCTCGACCGCAACCAATGCTTCACACCTCTGTGTGCACTTCAAGCGCGCCGCAAGAAATGATGCGTTTTTGTGAAAGTGACTTATTGTTCAAAACTTTCTTAGAATACTTAAGACAGGACAATTTCATTGTGCTCCCTGCACCATTATTGTTCCCCATTTTTATGCGCAGGCACTCACTTTCTGGATACTTCTTCTGATAATATTTCCAGGCTCCTTTTCTTAAGTTTTGTTATCATCCCGTTACACTACGTTCATCTCTAACTGCGCCTACGATGTTCGAAATGCCTTGAGGCTTTAGTATGTCGTTTTTTGTAGATTACGCCCACCTTGTGAACATTACAGATTAATCTGGAACCTAGGTCACCGATAGTGATAACGCGAGAACATTCGATGGCAAGTGTATAAATGCCGACGCGTTTTGCCGCTTGTCAGTTTATCGACGGCCGATAATATGCTCGCCGCTATCAGTGTCAGCAACTTGCTGTAATCTCACTTTTCCTTTACCAGGCCACAAGTTAGGCCCGCATAAATAAGTAATTATCCGACCTGAAGTTTGCTTTCTTCGTCCACGTCACAACCCCATCACATCTGGTGGAGGTGCTGCTCCTTCCATGTACCGGACACCCCAGTCAAGCCGTGAAGCCAGCCAGCGCCAGTCGTGAAGACAACGGCGACAACCCCGAGCAGTGAACAAGTCACGGGCAACAAGGTCTACTGCCAGAGTTCGGGCCTCTACCATAGAAGACCCGGAAGACCAAGACCCTGACCACGGCTGCAGCAACGATGACAATCCCTGTGCCGTCTGCACTGATCCTGCTCCGGCCTACCTTCCACGGTTCAACCCTTCAACATCCGGAAAGTAGGCTGGAAGCATACGACCAAGTGGCTATTTTTAATGTTTGGACCAGCCGAGATAAGCTTCGTCATGTGTACTCCGCCTTAGAAGATACCGCTCGTACGTGGCTCAAAAACCAGGAGGGAGCCTTGACAACGTGGGACACATTCCGCACAAAGTTACTTGCTACATTCACAAGCGGCATACGCAAACAGATGGCCGAAGCGCTGCTTGAAACCCGGTCGCTGCTTTCAAACGAAAACGTGACGCTCTTCGTGAAAGAGATGACCAAATTCTTCCGGCATGCCGACCCTGATATGCCTGGAGACAAAAAAGTTCACTTCATCATGCTGTTCGCGCGTCTGATGCGAAACCCACCGTGCACTGTCTAGACATTCATCTTCGAAGCGACAACGATTGAAAAGACGCTGGAGATGCGCACCCGACAATTCTATCGCCGCTCGACGCCAGAGTACGCAGAAATGCAACCACTCGGCTCCGACGACCTGAGGATGCAACAATGAAGCAGTGGGGCTAACCGACGTAGCTGTGACCCAATGCCACGACCGAACCGACACACACGACGACGAACTAGCGTCTTAGACGTAATGTTCGACGGTCACTACGTCACCGCTCTCGTCAACACTGGGGCCGACTACTTCGTCATCAGTCGGCCTTTTGTGATGAAGTTAGAGAAAGTGAAAACTGTTTTGCAAGACCCTGAAATCCGGACCACGGGGGGTCATGTAATAAACGCCGGCTGCTGTTTCTACAGCAAGAATCACCATCAATGACCGGACTTATCCTGCTAGCTTTCTAATTCTACACTACTGCTCCACGGATGTTATACTTGAGATGAACTTATTAAGTCAATACGGCACCGTCACCGACCTGATCAGAAGCAGTAACGCAATTCACACAAAAAGCACTGCCACCACACATGCCGTCAGGGAGGCACGCTTTCTTTGTGCTGCAAGAGGAAGTCGCCCTTTCTCCTCGCTCCAGCGTCAGCATTTCCGTCGGCACTCAACAATCAACAGCCATACAAGGCGTCGTTGAAGGTGACCAGCACCTGGTGATCAATCCCGAAATTCGCGTTGCCAGAGGAATAACCAAGCTGCGGGAAGTAACGCAGAGTGATGCTTACGAACTTCAGCAGTGAGTAGAATCACGTGAGCAAAGGTACGATGGTTACTGATATCGAAGAAATACCGGAAGCCAGCAACATTTCCGCCGTCATTGATTCTGCCGAACGCACTACGACTACTCAAGCGCTTCAAACCGCTTTGGACGTTAATCCGAACCATACGGCGTATGAACAAGAACAGCTCAAAATGTTGCCTTCTGAAATACAAAAACTGCTTTTCGTCATCGTCAAGAATTCGACATACACCCGTCGTGAAACATCAAATAGTAACAGAAGACGGTACCAGGCCACTCCGTCAGAGTCCGTACAGATTGTTGACGCCAGAACGCGAGGCCATAGAGAAACAAGTCGAAGTGCTACGCAACGACATCATTCAGCCTTCAAAGAGTGTATGAGTGTCACCGTTGGTGTTAGTGAGGAAGAAGCACAGAACTCTACGCTTCTTCGTCGACTATCGCCACCTGAACAAAATCACGAAGGACGTGTACCTGCTCTTAAGGATAGACGATGCCCTAGATTGCCTTCACAATGCGAGTTATTTTTCTTCGATGGACCTAAGACGGGCTATCGGCAAATCAATGTCGACGAGAAAGACCGAGAAAAGGCTGCCTTCATAACGGCGGACGGCCTGTTCGAGTTCAAGGCGAAGCTCTTTGGTCTCTGCTCGGCACCTGCAACTTTCCAACGAGTCCTGGATACGGTCCTGGTTGGCCTGAAGTGGCAGATTTGCCTTGTTTACGTGGATGACGTCGTTGTGTTTTCACGGTGTTTCGATGAACACCTCCAGCGCCTCCAATGCGTACTTCAAGCAATCAGGAGCTCTAGGCATACATAAACCCAGAAAAATGCTGCTTCGCATACAATAAGCTCCTGTTTTTGGGTCACGTGATCAGCTAGACTGGAGTGCGCGTATACCAGCAGAAAACAGCTGCCATCGCTGCCTTCCCGCCACCCACCGACAAGAAGGCAGCGAGCCAATTTCTCGGCTTGTGCGCCTATTACAGACGCTTTGTCAAAGACTTTTCACAGATTGCCGAGCCACTAACGCAACTCACGAAGATCGACCTCGATTTTAAATGAGAAACAGCACAAATTGAAGCAATATAGAAACTCAAACGACGCCTGCAGACACCGCCGGTACTTGCGCACTTTGACGAGTACGCCAAAACAGAAGTAGACACCGACGGAAGCAGCGTAGGGCTCGGCGCCATCCTTGTACAAAAGACCGACGACCTAGAAATGGTTATCAGTTATGCTATCCGGTCGCTATCAAAGGCCGAGGCCAACTATTCCATAACATAAAAGAAGTGCTTGGCCATCATCTGGGCAGCGTCAAAGTTTCGCCCTTATCTCTACGCAGGCCTTCCAAAGTTGTGAACGACGACCACGCCCTGTATTGGCTAGCTGTCTTGAAGGACCTTTCGGGTCGCCTCGCACGATGGCACCCAATACTTCAAGAATTCAACATTACCGTCGTGTAAAACTTTTGAAGAAAACACTCCGACGCAGACTGCTTGTCTTGTGCCCCAGTCGAACCACCACCGCGGGAATATCAGGATGATGAGTACTTCAGAGCGATAGGTACCAACGACTTCACCGAGTGACAACAAGGTGACTCGAAATTGTGAGGGCTAGTACAATACCTCGAGGGCCAAACCGGCGTCGCTCTAAAAGTCTTCAGCCGAGAACTGACGTCAGTTTTTGAAGAACAACGTCCTAGTGAAGAAGTTCTCTCCTCCCCGAGCCAGCTACCTTATCGTCGTGCCTTCGGCAATGCAAATAAAAGTTATGCAGGCCCTGCACGATCACCCAATGGCTGGATACCTTGGTTTTCCAGCACACTCTCGAGAATGGAATAGCAATACTACTGGCCGTGCCTTGCCGCCGACGCCGCTCATTACGTTAGCACATACCAGGACCGCCAGCGATGAAAGACACCACCGATAAGACCAGCAGGATTTCTGCAGCCCATCGAACCATCTCACCGTCCGTTCTAGCAAATTGTGAGGACTTACTTGGGCTGTTCCCGACGTCGGCTGTGAGAAACAAATGAATGGTGGTAGCTACCGACTACCTAACTTGCTACGCCGAGACAAAAGCCCTGCCGAAAGGTCGTGCATCTGAGGTAGCCAAATTCTTCGTCGAAAACGTCGTCCTGCGTCACGGCATCCCGGAGGTCCTCATCACCGACAGAGTTACGGCATTAACTGCTGCGCTAACCCAAGTGATTTGGGCATTTAGCCAAACAAGTTACCGCCGTACAACAGCGTACCATCCACAGGCCAATGGTCTCACGAAGCGCCTAAACAGGACCATTGCTGCCATGCTAGCCATGTATGTCGACGTCGAACACAAGACGTTGGATATCATCCTTCCATACGGAACCTTTGCATACAACACTGTCGTACAAGAAACGACGTAGATGACGCCGTACAATTTGGTCTACGGAAGGAACCCGACAACAACGCTTGACGCTATGCTGCCAAACATTGCTGACGAAGAAAACCATGACGTCACCGCCTACCTTAAGTGCACAGAAGAAGCTCGTCAAAGCGCCTGCCTGCGCATCAAGAATCAGCAGGCGACCAACAGCCGTCGTTACAATCTTCGACGAAGCGTTTTGCAGTACCAGCCAAGGGACCATGTCTGAGTATGGACGCCGATACACCGACGCGGGCTCAGTGAAAAACTTCTGCGACAGTACTTCGGACGATACATAGTAGTTCGACGTCTTGGCCCACTCGACTACGAGGTTGTTCCCGCCAGCATTACGAACTCTCAACGGCACCGTGCTCGACCAGAAGTCGTCTATGTCGTACGCCTCAAGCCATTTGATGCACGAACCTGAGGACTGTATTTTCTTGTTAATGTGCTTCATTGTCTGTAGTTACTGTTTATTGTCTTCATTATTTTACCTTCGTATTTTCTTAAAACGTCAGCATTTTGCCGTTTTCAGAGGGAGGCAATGCCACGTTCCTTTCCTCGAATTTTTTTATCATCCCTTTACACTAAGTACAGCGCAAACTGCACCTAAGATGTTTGAGAAGCCTTGAGGCTGTAGTAAATTGTTTTGTTGGGATTACATCCACCTCAAGAACATTGCAGATTATTCTGGAACCTACGTCACCACTAGTGATAACGCTAGAACATTCGATGATAAGTGTATGAATGCCGACGCGCTTCGCCGCTTGTCAGTGTATCGACGGCCGACTCTCTGCTCGCAGCTATCAGTGTCAGCGTCTTGCTGTAATCTGACTTTCCCTTTACGTGGCCACAATTTAGGCCAAAAAAACAGTTTATTATCCGACCTGCAGTCTACTCCTGTCATCCACGTCACGACCCCGTGACAATATTCAAGAAAACGTCTGAGCTCTTTCTGAATGTGAAACTTTACGCCACACATCCATTGTATATATGCCATATTTGGCTCCTGGTGCTATCCTCTATCGCACCGAAAAAGTGCTTGTTTATGTGTAGGCATCTATATCAAATTTTTGATTAATACCACAGTCGTTTCGCGCTGTCAATCACGACGCCAGCGCTTACGCAATCGTCTATTGAATGGCGAGCATTTACTATCGAACATGAGATGTTTTGATGCTTTCTATCAACTCAATTGTGGGTGGAACATATACAAATACCACAGCTCATGTTACACGGGCATGTGCCTCAGGTCATTCACAGTCTCAAAACACACTAACAGTGAACGTACACAATTAAACGCACAAGTGATGCTGCTGGAAAAAAAACACTTCAGCAAGACGCTCAATCCGCTCGTTCACATAGCGTGCTTGAATTATGGCATGTTTTGTTCTATTCTTTCAGGGTGGTGCTGTGACCCTATGCTCACTGAAAACGCGTCAGATTAATAGAGAGCCGCTTTGTAACACGCCAGAAAGCTACCGCTATGTGCCCAGACAGCGTATGGCAGCCCTAGTGGCCAAGAAGAATGGAAGTGATTTAGGTGGCCTGTCGGCTTCCATCTGTCTCGGCATTAAAAAGTCCTAAATGAGCACGATAAATATCTATGGAGGGCACGACCTAGTTAATAGAAGCATGGATATAGTGCGCTACGTTGTTAAAGACCATCAATAACAGCGTCTATACAAGTACACGGCTTCAAGGAGCATGCTTGCGTTCTTTGGCGTAACGGACAAGAATAAGCACGACGTATCAGCTTAAGAATTTTGTTGTTGCGCCTTCGGATGTTATTGTTCGCATCGTTATGTAACTACAAATAACTTGTTAAATAGCACACTCGACTGATTGACTGATTGATTGATTGATTGATTGATATGTGGGGTTTCACGTCCCAAAGCCACTATATGATTATGAGAGACGCCGTAGTGGAGGGCTCCAGAAATTTCGACCACCTGGGGTTCTTTAACGTGCACCCAAATCTGAGCACACGGGCCTACAACATTTCCGCCTCCATCGAAAATGCAGCCGCTGCAGCCGGGATTCGAGCCCGCGACCTGCTGGTCAGCAGCCGAGTACCTTAGCCACAAGACCACCACGGCGGGGCTGAATAGCACACTCAAATGCGACTACTGATTAGTGTCATTGATGCGTATTTTGCTCAATATAACGACTAGTCATATGTCCATCCCACCGGCTGTTTCGCCGTGACATCAAATACCATGGCACGTGGTATTTGCGGAATACTCCGAAAACATTCTTTACACATGAAATAGGCTTATAAGATTCCCACCAGCATGCCGAAAGTCACAGTTTATCATCAGATTTACAAATTTCTTGTTTTTTTCTTTCAGGGCTCCATGTTAAGAAACTGTTCATTTACTGGGGAATGAATTCGAGATGTGGAATTTTTTTTGTATTCAACGACGACGAACCGCATGGCAAGTGTTCATTCAAGCCACTTTATTTCTCCGTTCATTTGCAACACATTGTCATAATTGTAAAATAGAAAGAACTAAGACAAAAAAATTGCCCGCAGCTTCCCTCGGGGGAACACTGAGGAGGATGCGGAGCATATAATTGGTTAACGGGGTGTTAAAGTGCGACTTACTTGGGTCGATGGCTAAATTGGTTAACGTGGTTGTGAAATGGGGTGTTAAATTGCGACTTACTTGGGTCGATGGCTAAATTGGTTAACGTGGTTGTAGGAGGGGTTGTTAAATGAGTGAACACGTACACACGTATGCGAAAGGGCGGCGCTGGTCGAAGGAACGTCGATCATTGTGTTTGTGGATTCGTTGGAATTCATTTCACCGCGACCTTGGACGTCGACGCGCCGTACAAACCAACCGACGAGCGGCAACTGAGCGAGCGAGCGCCGACCTTGAGTATATATACAGCTCGACGGCGCATGCACTGTCAGCTGTTGAATGTTCTCGAAGCGCGACGCCACATGCGCGTCCACTGGAGAATCAGGAGAATTGTAGATGTCGAACGCGGTGTGTAGAGGAGGAAGGGTGCACAGATGGTGGAGGAATGAAGCACGCGCGGTGTGTAGAGGAGGAAGGAATGCACAGATGGTGGAAGAGTGGGCGACGGCGCGACGGCGCATGCGCGCGCGTCAGCTGTCGAATGTTCGAGAAGCGGTGCGGACGGCGCGGACGGCGCACTACAAGGCGCGAGTATAAGATGCTTCCGCATCTAAAAGCAAGTATAATGTTAATTTGTTTTGCTCCGTAAAGGACCTCTATGGCAAATATTATTTTGCAGGAACAATCTGGTATGGGCGGTTCACATCCCAACAAGAAAACTTAGTAGTGAGGCTTCACTTGTTTGTCATGTAAGGGACACTAAGCCTTCGTCAAGCTGCTGCGACAGCTTTTTGCCCAAGTGTCCCTCCAGATTGTTTTCCTGGTAAATAAAACCTAATTTAATTGAACTAATTTAAAAACATAGTTTTATTTATGTGGCGGAAAACATGAACACACCTCGTTCGTCGCCGCGAGGAGGAGTCGTCACTGGTAACGACACAGCAAGGAAATGTTAGGAAATGATCATGCTGTCTCATGTTTGAAAGCATATCAAGAATGATGAGTTAATGGGAGCTCCGATAGTAGACCTACGGAAAGATGGAACTCATAAACATACGCGGTCTCCCAGCTTACTCAACCGCTGCCCTCCCCCCCCCCCGAGAAGGGAGGAGTGAATGAATTTAATGGTAATATATATATATATATATATGTATATATATATATATATATATATATATATATATATATATATATATATATATATATATATATATATATATATATATATATAAAGGGAAAGAAACTATACCTAAGGGCTCGTTTTTTCGTCTTTTGACACAACATTAACGAGATCTAACATACAAGAATGCCAAGGAATGTATCGGGGAAGCTATTAAAAAAATGTAATGCAAATAAGAAGATAGAAAAGTGGGTGAAGAAATAACTTACCGTGAGCAGGAATCGAACCTACGACCTTCGAATAACGCGTTCGATGCTCTAATCACTGAGCAATCCCAGCAGCCTTGATAGCTTAGTGGTTAGAGCATCGAACGCGTTATTCGAAGGTCGTAGGTTCGATTCCTGCTCATGGTAGGTTATTTTTTTCACACATTTTTCTTTCTTCTTATTTAATTTACATTTGTTCTATTACCTTCCCCTATACATTCCTTGGCATTATTGTCTGTAAGATTTCAATATATATATATATATATATATATATATATACATATATATATATATATATATATATATATATATATATATATATATATGAGGCCAATTCTACCTGTTTAAATTACCTCAAGAAGTTGTAGCAGCGTCCACGGAAAGATCACGCGTCGCGCTTCAAGGTCACATTTTTTTAATTTTTTGGTAGCCTGAATACACTTTCGTTTGTTCTTTTTAGCAGTGTAAACTTCATTTTGTTTCTGGTACTTTTTGTTTCTCTTGCTATTTTTTCCTGAATATATATATATATATATATATATTTATATATATATATATATATATACATATATATATATTGGAGTGAACAGGAATGCCCACTACTGCAGCGACATCGACACGTTGGCGCAAGGCAGTATATATATATATATATATATATATATACTGCGTTTTCAATACGGCAAGATTTTTCATTGGCAACGCGACAGACCCGCAGAAAGCTAATTGATTTTGCCAGAACTCAAAATAAGCCATTTAGGCTTGTAGTGGACAAGCTGCGCATCGAAAGCGTTACTTACGTCTATGACGCCGTCTCAGTTATACGCTCAAGCAAATAGCTAGAAGGAAACGTACAAACGTTTAGGAAGCCGGAGCTGCATAAGCCTTGCACTCCTCTATCACTAACAGTATCATTCACTAATACTAGGAGCATCTTATCTAAACGTGAAATAGTGTCATCTTATATCGATGATAGCCTTTCTGATATTCTTGTCTTCACTGAGACATGGCTTAACGCTGACATCAATGACAATGAGATTTTTACGCATGCTAACAGATACAACGTCTATCGAAGCAATCGTCCAGACAGAAGGGGTGGTGTTGTTCATATAGCTGTTAAAAAACCATCACGTCTTATGTCGTCGCTTCCCATTATAAGATTGAAATTATATGGGGAGTTTGCACAATTCATTCCACAAGGATGTTGCTCGGCAGCTATTATCGTCCTCCCGATTGTCATCATTCTTTCTTAGAAGAGTTGCACAGCAGCCATAATTCCGCCATCGAAATCTCTGAGGCTCGCTTCGTTTATTTATTCGGTGATTTCAATCTACCATTTGTTGACTGGGAGCAGCTGTAATCTTCTTGTAAGTACTCAGCTTACTTCATTAACTTTAGACTTTCATTTGGCTCAGGTTGTCACTCACTCAACTCGCGGTTCAAATACACTTGATCTCGTTCTTACAACTGCACCTGAAACTATAGACCACATAAACTACCTAAATGGCTTTAGTGACCACAAACTGCTGCAAGTTGATCTTTCTATCTTGCCACCTTTTGCAGGAACCGAATCAAAAAAAAATTAGAGATTATAATAAAGCCGATTACGATGCCATTAACAAGAAACTTGAGTCTTTCCTTGACAATGTGCTGCTGCCTTCCATTTACAGTCGCTCAGTTGAGAAAAACTGGGTTCTTTTCAAGAATGAGATTTCAGCCCTAATAGAAAAACATGTGCCGTTGATAATGACTACGAATGATAAAACTAATCTATGGTTCACCAAGTCTTTGCGCAGACTTAGAAACAAAAAGAAGTGGCTTTATCGGTCTGCAAAAAATTCGCGTTCACATACGTCTTAGGATAGATACGAGGAATGCCTAAAGAAATATTGCCACGAAATTACAACTGCAAAAAATAAATACTATTCCCAGGATTTGCCTTCACTCCTAAAATCTAATCCAAAAAATTCTGGAAAGTAATAAGTCCTGATTGGGACGATAACTTCATTTCATTACAAGATGCAAATAGCACTCCTTTTGCTGACACTCATTGTCCTCATGTCTTTAATTCATTCTTTTCATCCGTGTTTACTAGCGAGCATGCTTATCTTCTAGAAATTGTTGAACGCGATTACTCATTCATGTCACCTATATATATTACAATTGAAGGCATAGTTAAAATTATTGAAAATCTGAAGATGTCATCATCTTCTGGTGTCGACGATATCAATTCAAAATTATTAAAGAACACTGTTTATGTGTCTGGCAATATCCTGTTTCACATTTTTCGGCAGTCGCTCGCTATAGGAATAATGCCTTCTGACTGGAAGATAGCGAAGGTAGCGCTAGTTCATAAAAGTGGTAGTAAAAGTTCACCTGGAAATTATCGCCCAATTTCCTTGACGTGCATATGTTGCAAGATGCTTGAGCATATCATAGCCTCTAACAATTATGCGCATCTAGAATCTAACAATTTCTTTTTCTCAAACCAGCACGGGTTCCGAAAGGGTCGTTCTTGCGAGACAACTCTTGGAGTTCACCACCGACCTACATTCTAACATGAACAGTAATCTACAGACCGATTGTTTATTTCTTGATTTTGCAAAGGCATTTGATCGTGTTGCTCATTGTCGCTCGATACTAAAACTGTCATCACTAAAACTTGATTCAGTCACGCTAACTAACTAACTGCCAACTAACTAACTAACCGCCAACAATTCACTATCACCAACAATCACTCTTCATCACTCCGTTACGTTTCCTCTGGTGTACCACAGGGCAGTGTTCTTGGTCCCTTACTTTTCCTCATCTACATTAACGACCTGCCTGACAACTTATCCTCATGTATGCGTATATTTGCCGATGACAGCATTATCTATCGTCCCATCCGCAACAATAGCGATCATCTAACTCTTCAAAAAGACCTCGAGCATATAATTGAGTGGTGCAAAAAGTGGCGGATGACACTTAATGTTTCCAAATGCAAACTAATCACCTTTAGTCGCAAACGTGATAACTTGAATAGCCAATACATAATTGATAATAGCATTGTAGAACGCACTGATCATTACAAATACCTAGGCATAAACTTAACTTCTACACTTTTGTGGTCCACACATATCACTTCTATCTGTGCCAACACATCAAGATCATTAGGTTTTCTGTGCCGAAATCTATACAGTGCTCCCTCCGATGTGCGCAAACTGGCTTATCTTGCTCTAATCCGTCCTCAACTGGAGTTCGCATCCTCCATTTGGTCACCATATCATCAATACCTCATAGATAAGTTGGAATGTATACAGAACAGAGCTAGTCGATTCATAGCGCGTAATCACAGCTACCCGTCCAGCGTAACACAGATTAAACATAGCCTTGTACTCGAGCCACTGAAAATTCGCCACGACATCTCACTTTTATCAATATTTCACAAACTCATTCACACCAGCATGATGCCATCTGTTCACCTTAATCTAGCACATCGAACTTCGAGCAGACTACATAACACCTTTAGCTTATCACGCATGTACGGCAATACTAACGCTTTCAACCGGTCGGCTCTTCCACGAGCTATTCGCTTGTGGAATGATTTGCCAGATGATCTTGCGTCAAAAAAAGACCACTCAAAGTTCTATCATACTCTTAAAAAATACTTATGCACCGAAAACTGCTCTATCGCATCTTCGCAATCATCAGTGTTTATAGGACTGTGGCTGATGTTTTTGCACTATTGCTAGGTTGTAGATACTGTCATAATAGTTTTTTTTTGTGTTTCACCTTCACATACTGTAACTCACTTTTCTAGTATGTATTTTGCTTACATGTTCATAAGTTGAACTGCATTTTCTATTATATTCATTATTTGCCTATGTATGTGTAGATATTATGTATATATATTTTTCTAACATATTATCTGTACCGCCCCCCTTACACAATGCCCCTCGAGGGCTCTGTAAGGTACTGTAAATAAATAAATGAATAAATAAATAAATATATATATATATATATATATATATAATATGAGGAACAGCAGCTTTCTTCGAGACGAGCTCGAGCTGGCACGCACTGATGATGATATTTACAGAGGAGGAAATTATACAAATGATGATGACACGTCCAATCGATAAAGAAGAGTCGGTGACTGCGATCACACTAATTCATCGTCACGCTGGAAGCGGCCTCCTGGCCACGCGAGAAACAATAATAGCAATTGCGTCGGGTGTCCAGTTTCAGTCTAGAAACGTGCACAATTTCTGTCCCATGGCAACGGTGGTCGGGGGGAGCGTTAAGTGGTGAGATACGGTAATTAACGGGGGACGTTTGTTCAATCACCGCATAAGGTCCTATAAAACGACTGAAGAATTCTTCACATAAGCCGGGTACACACACGGGAGTCCACAGAAGAACTTCGTCTCCTGTGGAAAAGGTGACAGCAAAGTGAGATGAGTCGCAGCGAGACTTGCGAGCTTCCTGAGAGATGCCGGTGTTGATTCGGGCCAGATGACGGCAGTGCTCGAGGCGAGACAAAAATTGTGCGGATAAAGGGCGTGCTGAGGTAGCAGGAGCCGAAAAGAAGGAGACGTCAAGAGTTACACTTGGAGAGCGGCCTTGAACCAGAAAATAGGGAGAAAAGCCGGTGGTGCGTTGCGTAGCCGTATTGTAGGCGAACGTTACTAATGGCAAAATGGCGTCCCAGTTCGTGTGGCCAGGGTTAACGTACGTGGCGATTATGTTCGCGAAGGTACGATGAAAGCCATCCGTCAAACCATTTGTTTGTAGATGATATGGATAAGTTGTCTTGTGAATGTTGCTGGCGGCCTCAGCAACAATAGAGGAAACAAAGACCTTGCCGCGGTCACTGAGCAGAACATGTGGAGCTCTATGGCGTAAAAATATTGTTACGCACAAGGAGGACCAGGACGTATACGGCTGAAGGGGGTCGTTTATTTTGGTCGCGGAGAGAAGCGCCGTAGCAGCCAACAGGTTGATGATCGCAGCGTCGTCGTCTTCTTTCTTCCTCCAGCTTGGTACAGCCAGCATGTTCAGCCATCTTCGTTTTCTTCCCAGGCATGCGTAACATTCCTCCCCTCGCAGTCGAAGCCCGCCGGGTGAGGTAACTGATTCACCTTGGAGTGTACAACTTCAATCGGGCGACATGAACTGCTTGTCCATGTCCTCCTTGTGCGTAACAATATGTTACGCAGAAAAAAAAATTCGGCTACTTTAGTGGATGTATCAGCGACAGTGAGGATGTTTCCGCGTAACAAGTGAGGTGGTCAACAGCAATTACAATCAAACGATTTTCGTTGGAGGTCATGGGAAGGGGGCCGTACGAGTCTATCCCGACGACTTCGGATGACAAAGCGGGACAAAAAAGAGGTTGGAGAAAGCCAGAAGGAGCAGTAGTGGGTCGTTTCCCCCGTTGATATAAGGCACACGAAGAAACGTACTTGGCTATGGCGGATGAGAGGCCAGGCCAGGTGAATCGACTGCGTATTTTGTCGTACGTTTTGTGATAGCCGAGAAGATCAGCAGTAGGATCATCATGGAATGTCTCAAGAGCCTGACGTTGTAGACAACGTGGTATAACGAGGGCCCATTTGTTGCCTTCAACGTGGTAAACATAGCGATGTAAAACACCTTCGTGAAGCTTGAATTCTTCCAGTTGTCGGCGAAGTCGGGCGTTCGGAGGAGTGGATGTGCCTTCTAAGTGTGCTATTATGGAGCGGCAGTTAAGGTCAACGCGTTGATGCGACACAATGGTAGAAGGGCGGGCGGGTTTTAGCCAACTGAGAACAGCGATGGGTAATGCTGCGGTAGAAATTGGTGACGGTGGGCTAATACGGTTTGGTAGAGGGCAGCGAAAGAGAGCATCAGCATCTCGGTGCTTCTTACCAGACCTCTAGACGACATCAAAGTTGTGCTCTTGTAAACGAAACACCCAGCGACCAAGACGGCCCGATAAGTTCTTCAGCGACAAAAGCAAGCACAATGCGCTGTGGTCGGCGACGACCGTGAAGTGGCGGCCGTGGAGGTGAGGACGAAATTTTTGCACCGCCCATACAACAGCAAGGCACTCTTTTTCGGTTATTGTGTAATTTTTCTCGGCAGCAGTCAAAGCATGACTGGCGCAAGCGATGACACGTTCGCGTGCGGTGTTGTCACGCTGCAGTAGAACGGCACCTAGACCATCACCACTGGCGTCAGTATGAAGAATGGTGGGTGCACCTGGATCGAAGTGACATAGTACCGGGTCAGGTGTCAGGGCTTGCTTCAAAGCCAGCAAAGCCTTTTCACAGTCTTCGGACCAGACGGATGCCGTGTTAGTTGCGAGAAGCTGATGGAGTGGAGAAACAAGCCTTGCGAAATCGCGTATGAAGCGCCGAAAGTAGGATGCCAAGCCAAGAAAACTGCGTAGGTCTTTTTGACGCAACGGGCGGAGAAACTCGAGGACGGCAAGACTCACGGGAGTTCACAGGCAGACCAATACTGTAAGGTGGAGAGGGCGAACGCTGAAAAGAAGACCGGTTAGGCGTGCGCTGGTAATTCGTGAGTGAACTGAAGCGTCCGCGTTCCTCTGGATCGTAGCCACGTTGTTCGTCCTGTTGGCGCCTTCGGCAAAAGCGAGATATATGACCCCTATAGCCGCAATATTAACAGATTGGGCGTGGAGGACGCGGCATGGCGTAATACGGCTGTGGGTGCATCGGTGGTGACACTGACACCACAGGTACATGGCCACCTGGTGTAGCCAATGTGGTAATGGTGGGTGCTGAGAGCGCCACCACTTCTGCGTACGTTGGTACCTGACGAGGTCTCGATTCAGCGAAACAAGGTGGATGTGACGCAGATGCAATCTCTTGCCTAACGATGTCCCACAAGTTCGTTGGAGCTGAGGCTGAAGTAGATGGTGGAGCGCAGGAAGATCAGCGCCCATGAAGCTCCTCATGAACGATGTCGGGGACAAAGGCACGGATGTCGAGGGCCGCAGGAAGACGAATGTCCGAGGCATCATGGCAAAGACCAAGAGACTGAAGTTCTTCTAGTCTCTGGCAAATGATGATGACATCTTGAGCCATGGTAGGGTTTTGCGACGCAAGGGCGTAGAATGCGACGGTATTTATGCCTTTGTTAATATGGCGTATTTGGTCGCTTTGAGGAACAGATGAATTTATACGCTTGTAGAAGGCAAGAACATCCTCAATGTACGAGGTGTATGATTCACCCGCCAGCTGAATGCGTTCAGCAAGCTTCTTCGTTGCTGCTTCAGCGCGAACACTGGGGGAACCGAAAATCTGACGGAGCTGCCGTGTGAACGTGTCCCAGTCGGGAAGATCTTGGAGGTGGTTCCAAGCCAAGTTTTGGCAACATCAGTTAAGTAGAAAGGGACCGTACGTAACTTGTGTACAGTATCCCACCTGTTCAACTCGCTGACGGGGTCGTAGGTGTGTAGCTATTCTTCAACGTCATCCCCTGTGAGACCCGATTACTGGCGGATCACGCTGCTGTGGATGGCCAGGGTCGACTGCGGAGGCTGCACCGGGCTGGTGGTGTTGGATGGACCAGGATTGTCTTGCACTGCCATGACGGGTGGTAGTAGACGACGACCCGAGCAGAGCTCCAGTGGCAACGTCCGAGAGGACTTGGGAATCGAGGAGCACCATCCACCACTTATCAGGAACAGCTTTATTCAAGACGAACTCGAGCTGGCACACACTGATGATGGTATCTAGTTATGAGGAAATTATACAAATGATGATGGCACGTCCAATTAATAAAGAAGAGTCGGTGACTGCGCTCACATTATGAATAAGAGTTCAGTCAATCAGTACGAACTTCACACACAGTAGTGACAACGCTATTTTTTTTTGTGGCAGAATGGGGTATTTGTACAGTTTGAGCCTGAGTAGTACGTAACAAACAAGTTAAAAATCTTATGTTGGTTGCTTTCAGCACGGAGAGACAGAAATATTCACGCCTAAGCAACAAATTGAAGAGACGAAGCACCAGAATGAGTTAAGAGATGAAGAAAATAGGTCCTTTTTTATCGTAAAAGTTGGGTGCAATGGTAACGTGTCAGACTTAGTAAGTAAAGGGGGTCATAAAGCTGCGCTAGGACTTGTTAAAAAACACATCCTGCAAAAAGCAGTTTTGCCTATGAACTGCTCAGCCAAATATTGTAGCCGTGTTCACCCCCTAAAGGCTACAGGCCATGCTGATTCTGCTGTTTTCTCGTGTGCCCCTTTTTTCAAACACAGGATTGTTCTCACTCTCGTCGGAGAGCGGACGCCTGTCATTGGAGGTCACGCTTCTATCATCCGTCGTCGGAAAACATTACTGCTCAATAGCAAACTTACGTCGACAGTGCTGTTTGGGTCCCGTGTGAGGACTCACTGCTGTTAGAGGCCCACTGTTATCTGCTGAACTCAGCGCACCAGGGCACGTTCGAGCATACGCGCATGAATGTTTGCTTGGAGGTCAAATGTAGCTCACATCTGTGGTTACGCTAGCAAGTTTCGCGGCAAAACGTGACAGATGAACGTACTCATCTAGGGCAACACTAACTATCTTCGGACAGGATACCGCATGCATTGAGAGAAAGAAATCTGCATTTTTGACCAAGATGTTGACAAGACTGGCAACCAAAATTAGGTGTAACGTAATAACACCATGCACAGTCTTTGAAGTTTAGTGTAGTTGTAGCGTGCTTGCTTCGCAGTACACTGTGCATCAACAGCGTGTGTTCGAGCCTCGGCGCTACCCTCTCTTACGAAATAAAGCGAGGGAAAGGGATTGCGTCAAGCAAATGAATGGATTACTGTATCTGTGGTGCTACTTTAGCTCCCCAAAAATTATTCAGGCTATATATTCACTGGAGGCATCCCACTTATTCTAAGGTGTTTTTTGCCACCCACTGCGACAGGTCATCCATGAAACCTTCAACGTGCGTCAGAACAGTTGGTTTTATTTCCGATCGCTCACTGTGTTTGCTTATTATTTTATTTACGCAATATTAGTATTTCGTCACAGTGCACAATAATAAGTTCTAACTGTGACGTAGACATACCCCAAATTAGCCTAAAAATTCAAAAAGCCCGAATACAGACCGTAACAGGCACCCCGATGTGCCGCGCGCCAACCGTCAGTGTGTGACCCTCATAGCACCTATAGTACCAAACTTTTTTCAATTGTCATATATGTAAAAAATACAGCGCTACGGCTCCTACTGCACTGTGTTAAATGACACTTGCCGAGAAGACATTCTGTGCGAAATTACAAAGACTGTGGTGGGTGAATATAGGGCCGCTGCCTAATAATGGGTTAAAACATTAAGAGGTGCCAGCTACACGCTGAGTAACAAAGGAGCTGCCAGGCTAGTTATTCTTTTTAGCTGAACGTAAAGTGTTGTAAAATCAGCCAGTTACCTAAAATGTACGCCGAACTGATGTCTGGTTACCGCAAGCTGTACGAGATACACTTGCGGCAAGTGGTGTGTTTGGTTTCATATTTCCACTGCTGAAGCTATATAACAGATTCACCTCATCTTAGTCTGCGCCAACCAGAGAAACATTGAGTGTGTCAATAGTGCGAAGCGCTGCATCAGTATAGTGTCACATCACGTGGAGGTTCACTTTTAAGGGCCATCAACTAGTGAAAACATCTGATTTACGACATGACTCTCAACTGTAGGCTGTCTTAAAATAAGTTTTTCTGTGTCAAGGTTTTTATTTTGTGTGTTTGTCTTTCTCATTTATATTATGCACAAAGAGACCTAGTCTTACATGATGGCATAATGAGTGGAACTATTCGTTGTATATTAATGTTTATTTTGCTTTCTCCCCAGCAGCAGTACCTTGGTGTGAGGTCCACGTGCAAGGACCACGACTGAGGGAAGCTTACAGTCACTCTCCCTACTCATACAACTTTTGTGATAGGAAGTTTTATGAACTATGCGGGCAACATAGAAACCAAATTCTTTTAACTCATTCAAAATGCAAGAATGTGACCAAACAAGAGTGATGAAATGCGGAAAGTGGCTGGTGAAGTAACGAACATAAGAAGAACACACAAAAAGTGTTCGTAAGAGTTTTGCAAGACAAGAAAAATAAAATTTAGCCAAAGTACAGTGTCCACGCTATTTTCAAACACTATTGTGCTCACATGAGCCAAATACTTTCTCGTTCGTTAGGAGGTAGTTTGCTGTGCCACATGTTTTAACACAATAGCGTTGAAATATGCGCTAAATAAGCTTTTTAGCTTATTTAGAACAAACTCCACCGTCGGTGTGGCGTCGTTCAGTAGGAGGGAAAAGTCATCATCTTACGCGTGACCAAAAAATTCTAAAACTATGCAAATAAAATAAATAAATGAAAAAAGTCTTGGAGCAAAGTGGGAACTGAAGAAGGGTTGTGTAAGTACCAGTGGGGATTAAATCTGGGTCGTTTGCGGAGCGAAATGATGTTATACCACACGACCCTGCATCTCCTTGTGAAAACAATGAAAAGAACTTTTTGTGCCACCGCCTGCGCGATGACTCTCCGGGTAACACCTTCAGACCCTTCTGAAATGGATCGCGGACACAATGTGGCCTTATCATTTTGAGAAGTTACAGAATTCTACTGATGCGGCCATTCAATTTATCCTAAACCCTGTAAGGGCCTTTACTGTAAGCGTTTACTGCTCCGCCTTTACACCAATACACTGCTGTGCCGAGTAGTTTTTAAATATCTCGATCATGCCTGTACAGGAAAATGCCCTCACTGTGCGGAAAAGTTTTTGGCTATCTTCCACATGGTGTGGGCTTGCCAGTCAACCCCTTGCTTACGCCAAAACCGAACCCCACCCGGGAGAACTGGGAGGCGGCCCGGCTCGGCTGCTCCGACCTGCGAGGCAGAAGGCCCTGGTCAACCGAGCCCGAGCCGCATTGGACGCCAATGGGCTTCTGTTATAAAGAGCTCATCTATTGTTTGTGAGGCGTGGCTCGCACCAGGCCACCACCTACATACTCTATGTATATAAATATAATAAAGTTTTTTTCGCTTTCTCTCTGCTTGAAAATGTAGTGAAATTAGCTTTCAAGCTTCACAAACACACGCGTTCTGTATATGTATTTCACAATGCAGCATGAAATATTACCGTAATAATGCATGGTCAAGCGTCCACAGCAAACGGTTGCCAAAATGGGTGATTATCAAAATGGCTCTGTGGTAAAGCCGGTACCCAACTACAAAGGCACACACGGCACTGCACCTACATTGTAAGCGAAAATCAGCCAAGATGGGAGTTTCTCCAGCACATGAGGCCACAAAACTCCCCTGCCCCAATTAGTTACTCCCTGGTAAGGAGCGAACTCGGCACATGTCGTCGTAAAACGCCCCCTGCTTACTGACAGAGTTTATAAACGCCATGACCTTGTTAAACTCCCCAAAGAGTTTCAGGTCACGTGGTTTACAACTCCCTACGGTAGTTTTAAAAACCTTTTTTTGAGTGTGTGTGTGTGTGCGTGTGCGTGTGTGTGTGTGTGTGTGTGTGTGTGTGTGTGTGTGTGTGTGTGTGTGTGTGTGTGTGTGTGTGTGTGTGTGTGTGTGTGTGTGTGTGTGCGGGCATATGTTTGCACGTCCACGTGAAACACCAGTGCTTTGTGCGGCTGACCGTGTGAGCATCTGTCGACAGGCAACGAACTTATAAGTGCAGCAAAGAATTGCAACGACTGGTTGGTGTTTACTGTGAACATTCAAATATATTTCGCACCGTTGAACCACGCTGGACATCGGTCCAATTTCTCGACGAAACGCCGCAAATGCCATGCTTCGAAGGGCCGAGTAACAAAAAAATTTCGAAGAATAACTTAATGGTAGCAAAAGTAACCTATTACGATCGTCAGCGATTGCTCCTGGAGTTTCAGCGTAACACTTCAAAGCGAATCTAAGTAGGCTTCGCTCAACCACGGCAGTTGTCCGGCAACCGGCGTGAAAGTGGCGCCGGCGACGCACTCGCCTATCTCTGCCGATGGTGGGTTCGCAGACTGTCACCAGTACTTCACCGGCTGCAACATCTAAGCGGTAGGAAGGCCTCGCTATGCCGTCGGTATCAAGCCGGCATCGCATCGAGCTCGCACTGCGCGCCGGCCGCCATGGCGAGCTCTACGAGCTGGCTAGAACCGACATCCGGCGAGGCAGTGAATGTGTTTTACAAAAAAATAAAGGCTGCTGGGATGAATAACAGCCTTCGGCGCGTTGAGACCACAGCCGTCAAATGACTAACTCGAAAACGAGCACCGAACGAGGCGGAGACACACAGAAACAGCGTACGGCGTGCATGCATTCCCATGCAACGCATGCGAGCAACGGGAACAGCGACTGCGAACCCTCTCGTTCGTTTAAGTATAGCGCTCCGTAGCTTAAACTGCGTGGATAGCGGGCACCTACTTCTGTGCATGGGAAAAAATAACGAGACGTAAACTGCACATCAGCAAGCGTTTTGTGATCGCCACGTGTCATTCATCGAATCACCGTGCCGTACTCGTGAGTGAGGTGTAGTCGTCGGACGCGGTAGCGGTGGTCTACATCGTTTCATCGCTGGAACTGCTGAATGTGCCTTGTTGATGTGTTCGTTCGAGGCCGCGCAAGCTTTGTGTATGATTCAGTGCGTTTTACAAATTCACAAACAGTACTGCTAATGCAAACTCAGCCCGTACGACAGAGCGCCAACTTATAAAACTATTTCGCTACAGTTAGAAAATATTTAATATTAGGCCAGCTTAGTATAAAATGCACGTGTTTTGAAGGGCTTACATCAGGCTGCCACAACTTTAAACCTACGCCGTGCGTGTTTATTGCTTAATTATTAGCAAAAAAAGGGTTCCGTCAGGGCTACATGGGCGGTCAGATTGTGGTGTCTATATATACTCGGTGACTGCAACGTAGGTGCGCAGCGCGAGTGACAAGCTGTGGTTAGTGTTAGTGTTGTAATATTACGTGAGCGTTGTGAGCGTGTGTGTGTACTGTAATCGTTGTTGCGTGGTTCGAGGGTAATGCAATTAAAGTTACGCTTGCCTATTGTACGGCTGCTGACGTATTTTTTTTCGGTTGATGTAAAAAAGTCACTCCCATACTGACCTGACAAAGTTCTCTGATAGATGTAAATACCCCCCCCCCTGGCACAATGCGAAAACCTCCTACTGATGGGGATTAAATTTTTTACACTTTCCGGACGGTGTTTATTTATTTATTTTATTTATTTACAGAATACTGCGGTCGAACGACCAAGCAGGGGGGCGTAAAAAAAGTGATTCTCAATGTAACTTAAATAAAAAGAAAGTTCAAGCAATAAAAACAAGTTAAGGCAGTAGAACCCAGGATAACATTTGAACAAAGTAAATGGCAGCAAGAAATTGCAAATTGCAAATGGAGAATGCAAATAAAATACAACGTGAGACAGTCTGAGATTTTGAGTTGTACGGTTAAAAACGGAAAGATACATAGTTATCGAAGTCAGGATTTTCATTATCGCAGAATGCTTCAAAAGGTAACGCGTTCCAATCATTGATCGTCCAAAGAAAGAACGAGTTCTTGAAAAGATTAGTACGTGCGAAGTAAGCTTCAAGAGTGTAGCTGTGAGTAAGTCGAGTTTGTCTTGAGGATCGATTTCTTATATAAGTTTCTCGACAAATGTTAAATTTACGGAAATAAAGTGAGTGTAGAAATTTCAGCCGGGGAACAGCTCTTTGGTATTGTAAAGTAGGGATATCATTAATGGCCATGATCATCGTTGGCGAGTCATTTCTGTGGTAGGCAATAAAGATAAAGCGAACAGCCAGTCGCTGCACCATCTCAAGCTTCTTAACATCTTTCTTTATATGTGGGTCCTAAATGACACTAACATAATCTAACTTTGGTCCTATATAAGCATTGTAGGCCAACATTTTGATTTCTGAGGGCGCTTTTCTTAATTTGTGTCTAAAAAACCTGAGCTTTCTAGAAGCAGATGAGCATGTTTTATTAAAAAAAAAATAAAACTCCCATTGGGGCGCGCGCTACACTATAAAAATATTTACACTCTAAAAGGTGCAAAACAGGTGTACGCAATAAAATCACCGTTGTTAACACCATTTTACACCCCATTTTTAAAATTTGAGGTGTTCGTCAAGAAAACAACCTCAAAATACCCCCATTTACACCCTTATATTTGGGGTGTAATGAACAAGGCTACAAATAATTGATTGATATGTGGGGTTTAACGTCCCAAAACTACAATACGAATATGAGAGACACTGTAGTGGAGGGCGCCGGAAATTTCGACCACCTGGGGTTCTTTAACGTGCACCCAAATTTGAGCGCACGTGTTACAAGGCTACAAATGCACGACATTTTCGGGCCGTTTTGCTTATACTGTTAGTCTACGTTAACCATCTTGATACCAGCAAGGCTCCTACTACTAGCTGCTTGCGAGTCTAGTAATGAATTGAATCAGAATGTAATAAGACCGAAACGCAGTTTTCATCGATAAAGCACGCAAACTACTATAAGATGGAACAGACAATAGGAGCGACGCTTGTTCAATAGAGTAAGGGCCAATTTTCCTGTACCTGTTTTTTCATCTGTGTCATTTGCGTTATTAGTCAACACTCACAAAGTGCACTGATTTGCCTGAACAAGGTAATGTTGCGCACATTGGTGTAGCCACGCAAAAAACACTCCCCCCCCCCCCCCCCGTCCTCCATAAGATCGAAGCTTTTAAAGCTCGAGATAAAACGTCCGCCACCTGCAAAAAAACAGCAGCACAGTTGTTTAGCCATAACCACCATGTCAGCAGCCCATAAGGTCCCTTAAAAACGAACATTAATGTCATGTAATTTTAGCAGGCACGTTTTATCTATTTACTGTAGCGAATGTTCGTCTTCATGTGTCCCTAAAAGTGTGTCATATAAATTAGGAAAAGGACACTGACCATAAAAAAATGCAGAATAAGGACATACGGTGACCATGACGCAGCCTTGCTCCCAACGACGGGAGCCTTGTTGACTAAATTGCGAACAAGGCTCTACTGACGAGAGCCGAAACGCATTGGTAAAGGAAAACTATCTATCGGCGAAGAAACCAGAGCGAACGCCGTTTCTTGTTTTCAACTTCTTCTTTTGCAGTACTAGCCTGCACATGTTTATTCCTTTTCTTTTCTAAAATACTCCCGCCCCCCAGTAGCGTCGCTCAATTCCAGTCTGTACAATTTCTGCACAGGTTTTCTGAAAAACTTAATGTCTCTTTTATAATTGCTTTCGACTGCTCATAGATGCGCTGACCTTCATGAAATGTCTCCGCACCCACCAATATATCGTCGACATCAAATGCCTTTTTTAATGTAGAAGCGAGCTCTTTATCTTTACATGCGTTATCTGAATGGCAGTGAATAGTTGCCAAGAGCAAGAAAGGGCTCGACGTTGATCCAAACGGTACCCGTGTCTTGCGCCATTCGACGAGCTTACGGTGTTGGCTTACGGAAATAGAGTCAAACCAGAAAAACCGGAATGCATCTCGGTCAGTCTCCTGTATCTTAATTTGTAAGAATTCCTTTTCGATGTCGGAATTGATGGCGACAGGGTACAACCGAAAGCGAAGAAAGACTTTCAGCAATTCTGGATTGAGGTCCACTCCTTTATCCAAGCAGTTGTTAAGAGATGGTACACCTTCGACGTGTGACGATGCGTCGAACACTACACGCAGTTTGGTAGTTAACAATTCATCTTCTATTACTTCTTGATGTGGCATATAATATATGGTGTGATTTAGATCCCGAGGAATATCCTTAGGCACCACTTCCACGTGACCCCACTCCAGTTATTGCCGGATTACTCTGTCACATCGCTGCAACATTCCTTTCATCGTTGATAGCCTCCGTGTTAATCTTTGTAGACGCGATAGCGCGATTTCCCGGTTGTTCCCTAGAAGCGCTTTCTTATCTTCCTTTCAAGGCACCACCACAGTGTATCTGTCACTTTTATTGCTAATGGTTTCATGGAATCGTGCAACAGACTCGCGGGAGAAAGGTTTCGTTGAATCTGCGATGCCCATTGCTTCTGGTTGTCAAAAAGATTGCAAGATCTGCGAGGTTGATTCGTCATCAACAATTGCTTGCACTTTCAGAATGCAGACCATTAGGCTAGAGCTGCAGTCAAGAAAGGCTTTTTAGTGACTGGGTCCTTGTAGCGTCCACCCAAAATCTGTCTCTATTGCTACCAGTCCTGGAACTTCTGCACTTTTGACGATGCGTCCCAACAAGATTTGCCAGAGGTGGTCAGCACCAATCAACAAGCTGAGGCTACTTCCCGTTTCCGCATCAAACTTCTTTTCGTCCGCAATGACCTTGCCTTCAAGACGCAGGTTCTGAACGAAATGGCTGTCAGCTTTCGGGGAAATAATATCGTGGAAGATAACTGGGACAACGATTGCGCGCAATGTGCAGGTGTCATAACCGTGTTGGCTACGCAGAGGAACTTCTACCACTTGCCATTTTCCACAGTACTTGGTGATGAACAGCCAAACCTATTCAGTGCAATTTGTGTTTCTCCCAGCACCTGTAGGTGTAATGTCTTGGCGAGATCTTCCGTGACGAAGGATCGCTGGCTCCCTCCGTCGAGAATCCCTCGGACATACCTTGTTTTGCCGTTTTTGATGACAAAGGCGCGAAACGTTTGTAGATAACTTCACTGTGATCTGTTGTGCCCCCGCTCAGTGAATCCTTGTCACACAGCATAACTGATTGTGACGACACCATTCCTACAGTGCTGCCGAAGGAGTCAACTGAATAAGAAGGCGTCGCTGTTTGGTTTGATGTATAGTGCGGGTTGCACATACTTAATGCGTGCCTCCCGTGGCAACTCGAGCAGGTGAGTTTGCCGCGGCACGAACGCCTAAGGCCGCGGACGTCGCTTCTCCACTTGGTGTGAGGTAGATTGCGAAGCGCTGATAGGTGGTGTTGCTCGATGCGTTTTCGATCTTCGAAGCGTTCCTTCAATAACTCGATGGCGTCTGCATAACAGGCTTCGGAAGTCGGAAAACCACATATCGCAGATGCCGCTTCACCCGCAAGATAATGACGTAAATAAAAGAACTTCGTCGTTGTTGACAAAGCGTTCTTCAGGTGGACAGTTTGCTCAAACTGCTCCCAGAAAGCCGACCATTCATGTATGTCATCTCTAAATGTTGGCATGCCAAGGTTCAGCAGCCTTGGGCCAATTGCGGTAGGCACGACATAAGGTGATGGGTTTGCGTTCTGAGGAGCAGCCGCAGCTGTGCTGTCTCCATGTCGCGAACCATCTATCTTGCAGCGAATCTCAGCGAGCATGCTTATAGCTTTGTCGTTATACTCTGCTGCCGCGACACACTCAGCTTCGAGCTCCTCGTCCGCTACGCGCTCCTCAAGCGCATCATTGATCTTCGAGAGCTCGTTGTTGTTCGCTGAGAAACGGTCATAAATAGTGTTGTGTTCTGGGGTTTCGGTTTCGGATTGACATGTGAGGATGCCAGGGGTCGCCGCTCTGGCATCATTCCAAGGCGACTGTAAAATAAAGGCAGTGTGTGTTAGGTAACCGTGGAGTGCGGTTGTGGTGCTTTCTTTCGGCGCGTCGCGCCAAACCGCGTGTTCGGGCTGGTCGGTGTCCCCGCCGGCCGCGTACGTCTCCGTCGGCCGTCTTCTTCTTCTTCTGCTTCGTTGGGACCAGCCAGCCCCCAACACAGCAAATACCTGTGAGCTTAGGCTTCTCCGCGGTAGGGTCACTTAGCAGTGACCTTGCTTCTTGCAGGAGCTTCGTGTTCTGGACTCGTCGAGCAGAGCGCTTGGTCTTGAGGCGATCCATCGGATCGAGTGTTGAAGTCTAGTCTGGCCGATGCCAATCAGGAACGATCCGTTGCAGTCCTCGCCGCCCGCAAAACGACGCGATCGAGTAGAAGGTACTCTTGAGTCGTGCGATGAAGGAGACGCGTCCGCACGAGGGGTTTCGGCACCACGATGTAAAGGAAAACTACCGATCGGCGAAGAAACCAGACCAAACGCCGTTTCTTGTTTTCAACTTCTTCTTCGTTTGCAGTACTAGCCTACACACGTTTATTCTTTTTATTTTCCAACAGCATTCTCTAGATCTCTCTCTCCTTCTCTCTCTGTTTTTTGTGGATCGCCTTCTTTTAATTTATGTAACTTCCCCAGCAGACGTGCTTCGGTCAAAATCTTGACTTTGTAGGTAGTGAGAAAACAACATTAATGAAATATTTTCAGCCGCGGTCTTGTTCCAAGGACTGCAAGCTAAGTACAAATGTATGGCCGCAACATCAAGACAGAAGTAGTAATTGCCAGGTTGAGAAAGTAGCAGCAGGTCAGTATTTTTATTTACTGTGCGCCAGAGCGTTCCTCTTCTTTCTTGTTATTTCTTGGTGCATAAAAGCGTGCAGTTGCGCGTATGCACTGTAGTCTTCGTCTTCCAAGCACTACACACGTGGCAATATGTTCTCATCAAATAGTGTGACGGCCGATGCATGCAATGTTGCAATGTCTTTACCGAAATGAAAGTGCTGATAAAATATCGCCTGCATGACCCTGAATGTGCAGTCCCTAAACACCCATAGAGCTAAGCAAAAAGCGCTTAGCTTTTTTACCAAAATTCACTACATTAGGTCGGTGAAGGTGCGCTAAATATTGCTCCTGAATATTACAAATGCGTGTTTTGACTAGTAGCTCGTGCTGGCCGCACTACACCGTCACAATGTTCACTGCGATTCAGATGCACTGTTAAAGAACGAGTATAACGCAACAGATCGCTGCCGCAAAAAAATAAAAAGCAGCGCCCGCTCTATCAGCAGAGGGCCGGAGCTAGCGTTAAACGGCATCTTGCCGATCTGAGAGCGCATCGATGCCAAGAAGTCTCGTCGCCTAGACAAGCTTGGCTGCCCGGTATTGCTGCGCGCCGGGCGCACAGCGCGGAAAAGAGGTCGACATTGTCTTACATGTCACTGCGTGCCCTGGCAAAAAACCCTCCCGTGTGATGCGTGTGGTGCGCGTGGTTTCTCGATCGGTAGAGTTAATTAGTCGGTGTTTAGTTTGAAATGTGCCTGCGCTCTGTGCTCCACCTGAGTGTTCTGTCAGTGCTGATTATTGAGAAGGTGCACCATCCTGAAGACTGGACCTGTGGATTCATATTGTGGAGCACTCGAAGTGAAATAGTGAGTACCGCGCCCACGTTGTTTCGTTCAGTGCTTTGTTAGCTGCATGAGCATGAGAATAACGCCTTCAAACAAGTTTGTTTTCAACTAGTTGATGACAAGTCAGTATTTGTTTACTCAGCGAGAATATTTGTCCAAACTGTTTTACGGGGATGATGGCGAAGTGTGATTGTGGGCATGTTTTGTTGTTTGTTTGTTTAGATTGTTTGCAGTAGAAAGCAGAGTGACCGTGCGCCGCTGAAGTTCAGCGAGGAAATTGAACAGATTTTGCGGTGCCCTTTGTTGGCAGCCGTTTTTAACGGGGCCCGCTCGTGCTGCACATCAATTTTAGTTCACTAACTAATACATGTGAGGGGACGGCGCCTGTTAGCTCTAAGCATCAACCGTACCTAAGATGCATATGCGTGGGCATGTCAGTAGTTCATTTACTTTCTTTTTTTTATTGCACAAAAAGACCGAGAATGGAAAACAAGGGCGTGGTGTTCATGTCGTTCTTTTAAGGTTCTTTTTCGTTTTTGTGCGGTAAAACTATCGTGATAACTCTGGTTGATGCATCGGGTGACAACACAGCATATTGCTTCGCATTAGGTGTGCCTCGCTAAGTTTGCCTATTTCCTAATACAGTAAATTTCGTTAAATTTGTCTTCGCTGGTATTTTCGTTCTCCCGCAACGTAGCGTGACACTGCCGACAGCTGTGCCTATGTAGCGGATCGGGCACTGAAGCTGGACTTTTGTTTGAACAGACCTTTCGTCTGTGTGTGTGGTCGAATTGCCTACTTGAACAGCGCAAACGCTTGTTTGAACATAACTGCTAACGTTCGAGCACATTTTATTCAGATTGTTTCCATCATGTGTAACTTTCAAAATATTGTTGTTATTCAGAGTTTTATTGCCATCGCCTCGCTTTGGCGTTTAACTTCTCTAAGTACTTGAGATGTTAAAGGTTTTTTCGCTATGTGAAGCGTATTATTAGTTTTTTTGTTGCACAAAAACACTTCAATGTTATACATACTGCACAGTATCTAAGCATGTGTTGCAGTCAAAATGTAAGACTGGGCAGCATATCTATCTGGGAACACAGCACGCACAGTCACTGAACAGCCTACGCTGCATCGGGAAGGACTTATGTTTTCTCACCCTGACAGCATGATTGAAACAAAGTATGCAATGGTCATTGAGTGAAGGTAAGAGGGTCACTTTATTCGAAATTTCCCAGCCAATTTTGAGGCTATGGCAAATGTGTATGAAAAAAATCGTGCTGATTTAACGCACCGAAAACAGTGAACTGCTTGAATATTTCGGAGAGAAAAATGTTTTTGGTCACGTGGTTGCCTTTCGAACTTTCCAGACTCTTTTTGAGTGTTGTTTGTGAAAACAACATTTTACACGTGCCGCACCTTTTTTTTTAAACCAAATTCGGTACATGTTAAGTAAAGGCGCTTATGTAAGGTGTTTGAAACTCAGCCATAATAATACAAATGTTCGGCCACATACGTCTACAAGAATTAGCCAAAGTGTGTTATGTTTGCATTTTCTCATTGCTATACTGCACTTTGTATGAATATCTGAGCTGCGACTATTTACTTCACAGAAAAGATATTTTGATGAAAAAATATTTTTAGACTTCTTAAGCAGTTGACCTCTACGATAAAAGATCACTCATTTTACAGAATTGTCATTTTTGTCCGTATTGAGACGCAATTTGCACCGTGTGGTGGTCCAACTACAAATAACCTTTTACCTAAATTGAAAGCAGTTAAAGAGTTCTCTGTATGTGACAAGTTTCATCATTACAATTTCTATTTCAACGAATAAAATATATTTTTTAGTTTACTATCAACGGCAATGGGGAACTTCGAGGTGTCAGCTGCCGTATGAACAAATGGCGAATGGGGAACTTGGAACTTCAAAAATCATTTAGGGGCAAAGCTCTTGAGTCCGTGGGGCGTTGCTTCCTCTGTGGTCGTATTAGTATTATGTAGCCACTTGATGAGTTGCACAAGAAATAGCGTTAGTGGTTTTCACAGCATATACGCGGACAAAAAGATGATTAGAGGGGCGAATCGTTCGTCAGTACATTTGTGCTTTCGTCCGTTCATCTTTGCAACCATCCGTCCGGGCTTCCGTGTGTCCGTCTGTCCGTGAGTCCGTCCGTCTTTTTGTTCGTCCATACTGGCGTCAGACTGTCTGTCCTTTTGTTTGTGCATCCAGACGGATGAACGCTACGCCCCACTCATCATAATTCATTCCCTGGATATGCTGTGATCTTTTTCTCAAAATATATATTGCTATGACAAAATTTGGCGCATGAAAAGAACTGTTTATTTGCTTCGATTTAGGTACAAAGTCTATTTTAATTCAACCACCACATGGCGCAAGTTGCGTCTCATTATAGATGAAACAATTATTATTTTTGAAATTTGCCATTTTTTCTCGTAAAGTTTGACAGCTTGAGAGGTCTAAATTGTGTTTTTCTCCAAATATACCTTATGTGAATGAAGTATTGACTCCTCAGATATCCATTCAAAGTGCAGTATCGATATGGAAAAATACAGATATAACACATTTCGGCTAAATTATTTGAGGCGTATGTGGTCAAAAAATGGTAATATTGCTGAGCTTCAAACACTTTACGCAAGCCCTTCACTTAACTTGTACACCAAACTTGGCACGGAAGAAGAGGTACTTATGAAATAATTTTTTTCACAAACATCCAGACGAGATTCCGGGAAGTTCAAGAGGCAGCCACGTGACCGATATATTATTTGTCTGCGGTATATTCTAGCAGGTACCTTTCTTAATGCAGTAAAATCAGCGCAATTTTTAAATACATTTGCGGTGGTCACCAAAATGGCTGGGACGTCTGATGTAAAATGACCTAATAGCCAATTCTTCCATTATATAATCGCGTCAATGTGAGCCAGTTCAAGAACACTAGTATCATTTGCAGTTTAATACGTAACTGTACAGTACCTAATTTTACAAGTTCCCTGCGCTGAATACTTTCTCAACGCGCATACCGTCATGTGTGTTCAGTGGCATTGTGTTTTTGTGCAATGCAGATAAAATATGTATATGTTGTTGCGCGTCGTACTGTATTCCTTTTAATAAACAAATCGAATGAGTACCATGGTAGATCTGCAGAAATACACATGCAGCTGTGTTGATGCATACTTAAGCATATAACTTGACATTCACTTAGATTGGTCGTTGCATGCAGCTAGTGGAACATTATCAACTTGGAGCAGCACCTTTTTATTTGCCTGCGCGAGCAAGCTGAAAGGGTGAAGTAAGGTTCATATCTACGGCACAAAAGGTATAATTATGCTGCCACAGCACGCTTTTTATGGCGTTTATTGCTCAGCATACCTATTCTAGTATTTCTCACTGCAGTGGAGTCCGATTCCAATGAATATGCTTGATATGCACTCAATTTATATTTACACATAAGAAAGCAGTTAGTTATGCATGGTGCACACTGTATGTTGCACTCTTTATGAAATTTCAGTCATTGTTCTTTGTATATTTATTTTAGGTTTCCGGGATTGAATTTCCTGTACAGAAAGAACAGCTTCGCCCCACTTCTCTCAAAGGCGCCAGTCATCTTAGCAGCTGAAGATAATTGTGCAAGCAGCAGTGACGATTGGTTTAGCAGTTAGAAGTATACCAACAGTGACATTACATTATTACAGCCTCAATTACACTACCTCGTCGAATGTTCTCTTTTTTTTAATGTCGAAATTTATACTGCGAGTTGTAATAGGTCGTAAATGTGACTCCAGAAACTCGCTTACTCTTTCTACGTGTTTTTTTTTTCTATTGTATAGGTGTCAATCAAACGCCACACGTCTCAGTCGTTTGCCCAACTCGCGCAAATGTTTTTGAAAGTTCTGGAGATTTATTGTATTGAAAACAATAAATCTTTAGTATAGAAACTTGGTCACGTGACATATTTCAGAAATTTGCAGAATGCCATCAGAGTCCTGTTTGTCAGACTTGCAGTTTTTTCTATAATAAAGGCGATGTTAACATATGGGCTTCATTGTTTTTTGCTTCGGCGTTATGTTCGGTTGAACCTTACGCTACAGGTTACTGCTTGCACGACTGTGGTGTGGTGCGTGCGTGCGTGCGTGTGTGTGTGTGTGTGTGTGTGTGTGTGTGTGTGTGTGTGTGTGTGCGTGTGTGTGTGTGTGTGTGTGTGTGTAATGCCTTCCGCGTCTTACTTTGTCATTTACGGCCAAGTCTACATATACATATACAATTAACATTGCCAGTTAATTGCGCTTCATTTGATCAAGTATGCTCATCCATATAACTGTCAGAGTTTCAAGGCGGCTTTCAGTGTACACCCCACTCGCATGGGTGTAGCTTCATTCAACACCCATAGTTTAGGGGTGTTCATAAACACCTATTAAAGTAGGGTGTAATGTTTCTTTACACCCTACTGTTCAGGGTGTTTCTAAACACCTTATTGTAAACACCTTATTGTGTAGGGTGTTCCTAGACACACTAAAAGGGTCTTGCCCATGGGACAAAACAAATGCACCCTTATGGGTGTAAAAATTGTTAGAGTGTAGAGGACAAGGTCATTTACTCCCATCTCGGCTTAGTTCTGCTTAAAGTGTAATGCCTTAGGGCCACGCTGTATGTGCATAGCAAATTCGAAAAGGTTTTGTGCACTGAGTGTCTGAAGTATGCACTAATAACACATTGTTACTATTGCGTTCAACTCCTAAAGTCGAAGCCTTAGGGTCCTTTTATTTTTTGCTAACTGCTGAATGAACTCAATCACTATATTCAGCTTGACTGGCGATAGAACTGACGCTAATACTGTGGATGACAAATGTTAGCAAACGTTATTTACCACTAGTACATGGCGGCGGCAATTTGTTAACTTTAGTCAATGCTAACCATGAGTCAGCACTGCTAATACACAACTGAACATGTGATTGAAACATTAAGACAAAAATACGTCGAATAGAACGATGTTTGAAGACGATTTAAATGAGAACACTTTAGAATCACTTCAATTTAGGCAGGAGTGCACCCAAAAAAAGAAGTACATGAAAGCAGGTGTTTTTAAATAACCTGTTTTGAATGCGCGAAAGTTACTTGGCGTGAGGCATTGCACGTGGCGAAATTGAAACTGAAGTATCGCAAACTGCTAGCCTGTACACAGGAAAAAGTTTGGGCATCTACACAGCTACTGTGGATAAAAATGAGAAAGCAGTGAAATAGCCTTTTTTTATTGAGCCTGTATAAACCTGTATAAGCCACAGTAGTATGTCTGCCACAACACGATTAATTGGTTCGCCACTGCACCAATCGTCATAAAGGGGTATATTACACAAAAGTCGGGTTAATCTCACAACACCGCAATGGTCTACTGAAAAGCTCCTGTCGGTCCTAGTTATGTCAACAGCGACTTATTCTCTGTAAAGCAGAGCTGTCGTCATGGATATGAAGCTGCCAAGCGATTGGTTGATTTGCCGAAGAAACAGACGCTTGGTAATGCAACACCAGCTGAGTCTTGACAAGAAAAACAATATAACGTTAGTTACTGAAAACCAAACGTTGGTAGAAGTCTCTCATGGCAGGGACGAGCTCCAGGAGTTTACAAGTGTCATGAGTGGTAATTTTTCTGATAATGGCTAAAATTAAAAAAAAAACTTGCCCCAATGGCGAAGCAATGAACGTGATATCAACAAACTAGAACGCCACGCGAAAAATGGCAAGCAGATCAATACGTGCCCCAAGTTTCTCACGCACAAATGACGCACGAAACGTACTAAGAAGTACAGAAGAAGGTGAATTAACGTCTCAGTTGTTACTTAGCTGTGTCATAGAAGCACGTTTCTTTTGCAAACAGACCCAGTGAACGAGTGCAGTGACCTTTGTGCGCCCCGTAACTGCAACAAAGTTATTACGGCGCAAGCCCCGGGCGCATCCTCTGCAAGATAAACGCATACACGCATGAGCATCCACCGCCCCTTCTACGCGAAGTAAAGTACGCATGGGAGACGAGAGCACGCGCTGCCGCGTCATGACGATCTCAAGACGCGTGCTCAGCGCACCACCTGCTGAAAACGATAGTTCCCCTGAGATCGCCATCGCCAGCGATAAGTCATAGATATAGACCGTTTTCCACAGCGGCGAACGGGCCCTGCCACGTTTAAATACCTAATCTAATTGCCCTATTTCCACTTCCCATTCACCGTTGCCAACGGCTGGCCGATTCGCCACCGCCGCTCCCGGGAAGGCCAGCAAAGTGGGCGCAGCGGTTTATGTCTTCATGTCTTCGTCACACTTTTCACACCAGACCACAGCACAGACTTTTCTTTTACGTCTCACCATTGTTCAGCATACTCTCACATTGTTCACCGGCAGTGCACCGGGTTCGGATAACTGCTAAAGAGACATTTTTTTTTAATACTCGCCCGCGTCCGCATATGCACTACGCGCTTCTTTTCGTAGGCTGGTGGTGGTGGTGGTAGTGCTGGTTCGAAGAGAAAAAGAAAGCCACGTAATTTATGTCAGCGATAAGGCGACACGGCGCAGTGCCACACCCCTACTTCACACTGAAGCATGCACTTTCTACAGCGAGCGAAATTCTCCTCCCGCCGAAACGCAGCGTTGTTTGCACTGGAAGCGACCCGCGCCGCCGAGTATGCCATCTGCCACGGGGCGAACGCGGGATGGATGCGCTGTCCCCCGCTTGTGGTCGCGGCTCGCAAACACTCCTAGGCGATCCCGTGTTCTAGTCTTCGATGATTCTCCTACGCAGGAAGCAAGAAGATGCAGTACTGCTCACTTCGCTGGTAAGATGCTGTTTTGTGATGCATGAAGACCAGGAAAAACTGCTAACGCCAGCGGCGTTGGTGGGTCCGCCTTGATTTGCAAGACCGCGACAAGCTCGGTAACGCCGACGACAAGCTCCGTCACCTCTTCGACAAAATAGGCACTTGAAGTAGGCACAGAGTGGGTTAAACTCCTATTAGTTAAAACATTCAGTTACGTGCACTGCGACGTGACACGTGAATAGGGCTTTTCTTGACGAGCGCTCCTACTGGTCCGCAGTGACTGATTCGGCGGCAGATGCCGTAAAAACTGGCTTAAGAGATGATCAGTGTGAAGAGGGCCCTTTCGGTGGATCTGGCCTCCGCAGAATTGGATACGGCGCACCTTCGGTGGCCGGAATGCTCAGTGTGAACGCGCCTTTAGGCTGCAAGGCAACGGCTCCCACACGTCACATCGCGGCCGCGCCGCCGAGGAGAATGCCCTGGTGCTTCAGTGTGGTGGTGCCATCTAGTTTCGCTTGGAAAACTAGCCTTGAAAGAGCGTCTAACCAGCTTTTTACTGAAGGCTTCCTGGGCGCTTCCATATTTGTTTATTTATTCATATACCCTAAAGGCCTATTTGGGCAATACAAAGGGTGGGGGGCAGTTACAACACAGCAAGGCTATTTTTAAAAATATATATGTACACAGGAGACACAAAAATATAAAAGGTAAACGCAAAAGGCAAACGTTCACATCAAAGAAGACATAGTAATGCAATGCAGCACTCAGTAAGGCATGAAACGAGTTGCGCCATAGCTAATGTAATGTTGGTACGAGAAAAACAAAACAAAGCCACAGAATGTTACAGTCCTACGTTCCGCATCTCCTTTAATTTTCTAACACACGTGTCGTGATCACGCACAGATACAACATCGCTTGGTAATTTATTCCAAGGATAAATCACAAGAAACAATGGTGAGCCACGAAGGAAGTTAGTACGGGCAAAATTGGGTTGTATTTTGTAAGCGTGATCCACACGTGAAAAAATGCGATGAGCTGGTTTAATTTATGAATGTAAAAAGGATGACTCACTCTAATAAAGCCTATGGAAATGAGATAGCAGTGCGAGTAGGTAATTTCAACGACGTCCTAATAGCTGTTATGCTATATCGCTGAGAATATTTTCCCGTGATAAAGAGGGCTGCGTTGTTTTGAATGGCCTCATGTTTATGAATATGGTATTGCTCGTTAGGAATCCAAATAAGGGCAGCGTATTTCATTTCGAGCAAACTAAAGTTGTGTATGCGAGAAGTTTGGTGGACTGGTTAGCAGAGTGCAAATTTTGTTTATTGAATCCTAGAGCTCTTAAAATCTTACTTGCTATTCTCAACGTGAGCATTCTATGAGAGGTCGTGTGCAAGATGAACTCCTAAGTATTTTATTGTGGTCACATTTTTTGCTAGCCTACTGTTTATCAAGTAAGAATGCAGCTCGGGTTCAGTAGTTCTTGTAAATTGAATGTACTTCATTTTGAAACAGTGATTCCCATTTGCCATTGGTAGCACCAGCGGGTGACTTGGTTTATGTCAGACTGCAGCACATTCATGTCGCTATGGTTAGTAAGTTGTCTGTGAATTACACAATCGTCTGCAAAAAGTCTGTTTGGGGATGACAATTGGTTTTTTTATATCATTAACGTAAATTAGGAATAGGGTTGGCCCTAGCATGGTACCTTGCGGAACACCTGATTTTACCTTTACTAATGGAAACAAAGTATTATTAACAAAATATACTGATATTCTCTTTGGGCTGCATATGCGCGTGAGCCCACAAAATACACTGCCGAGGTTGTGACGTCGGCTTTTGTACTCTCGGGTAACAGCTCAGAGAGAAGTAAATCCTCCTCTTCCTAAAACGGTCGATAAATAGCTTGCCATATCCACGTTGAAGGAGGTGCTTTTTCTTAGCTCGGCGGCTAACGCCTCCACTCACAAGCAACAATTCTGACGTTCGGTTCCGCGCACCTAAGTCTCTTTTTTATTATTTATTTCATGGGGTTTTATATATTCACATACGTATACAAATATGGTGAATGAGGGCGACGAAGACATCGATGCCGACGCCGGAGGCAAAACGCAGCTGAAAGTGTTCATATACTAGCTGTTGCAATATACCATGACTATGATGACTATATACGTTAGCTCAAAAAGATGCCTTTTAGTCAATAATTGCTGTTTCCCTCCCCATAGTGAGGGTCACCCATGATTGAGTCATCCGGGTGGCTACTGCGCCGAAGTATACGCGATCGCAAAGGAAAGCGAAGTTGAGCGCAGCTGTTGCTAAGGTGAAGGGAGGGAAAAATAAATCAAGAGATTGAAGTTCAAGATGACAATGTACAATGCAGCATGGCAAGAAATGGGAGATGAAAGAAAGGCTTACGAGGAGGGATATGATGGTGAAAATAAAAGTGGCAATAGAAAAAGAGATTAAAGATACATCAAAAGGAGGAAGAAAACTACCATTGGAAAAATGAAGAAACAAAAAACATGTCAATGGAGTGGTGCTTTTTGCTTGCCAGCTCGACACTATACTCATATTGCACAGGCGAATAATTGCATTTATATTTATGGAGCGCAGCTCTTGCGTGCCCGTTCTTAATTTATATATGAGGTTTAACGTCCCAAAACCACCATATGATTATGAGAGACGCCGTAGTGGAGGGCTCCGGAAATTTTGACCACCTGGGGTTGTTTAACGTGCCCCCAAAACTGAGCTCACGGGCCTAGAGCATTTCCGCCTCCATCAGAAATGCAGCCTCCGCAGCCGGGATACGATCCCGCGACCTGCAGGTCAGAAGCCGAGTACCTTAGTCACTAGACCACCACGGCGGGGCTGGGTGCCCGTTCTTGTGTTGAGTCGTGTCGGCGTCGTTGTAACCAGCGAACGAAACGTGTAATAAAAAAATGACCCCGTATCTCCATGTAATCTGCAAATGTCGTTAAAATACAATAGTCTTGCGTGTGGAGAGTGTGAACAAAACGTTTATTTGATGTTCTGCGCAAGAAAATCGGTAAATGATATTCCGGAGGCGCTGCGTTAGAGTGCCTCGAGCGTGCAGTGGAGGCGAACGAGCGCATCAGATCACGTCACACGTGAGACATGAGTGCCATCTGGCAGTTTCTTTTGAAAAAAAAAGCGCGTTGCCATGCGCGCCCGTCTCAGAGGTGATAAGGTGTAGAACGCGAGGCGAGGGGTAGGTGCCACACCATGTCGTCTTAGCAAAGCGTTGGAAACACTACCCGTTCCGTGCAAGCGTTGCATGGTAAGCGCAGCGTGATAAGCGCTACGGTCCATACAATTACTTATGTATACGTTTTCTAGTAAGAGAAGCATATGCAGAATATGTGCCTGTTGTTATGGTTCCTCAGCCATGCGCATTAATTGCTATTTAAACAATTGCACAAGCATGAACGCTCAACCTTGAGCAACATTGGTGGTCGCTGCGGATGGGGTCGGCCGTTTCAAGTACCTGATGCCGGTAAGAGTGGACAGACAAATGTACAGACGGACACACAGGCAGGTAGGCAGGCAGACAGACAGACCAAAATTTTTGCGTCGAAGGTCCCCAAGAAAGACTGCCGTCTTTAAAAGACAAACGTGAAATACAGTAAAGGATGCAGGACGGTGGTTGTGAAAACAGTGCGAGGAGGAGAGAACGAAAATGGCGAGACAACCTGTTCTACTGCGGAGAGCCATGGCCCCACGGTAGTGCGCACAATCGTGTTGCCATACAAGATGTAATCTTTACAGAGTCTGTAACGCAAATAAGGCGTAATTTAAAATTGATTTGGTTTTCATGTGACTAACGAATGAATATATATATATATATATTTATATATATATATATATTTATATATATATATATATATATATATATATATATATATATATATGTGTGTGTGTGTGTGTGTGTGACGCTACGATGGATGGGCGACGTGGCCTGGCTCATACGCCATGTTTATTCTGTTCTGCCTTCTTCCTCATCTACTTCTACAAACCATCGCTACCTTCATACGTCACACGATTCCCCCTCCCCCCGAAGGAAAGCACCGTTTATAACCTACAAAAAATTGAAGAAGCCAATAAACAGATAATGTCCAAATTCGCAGTATCACGTCCCGACGGAGTTCCACAGTCTCTTTAAATCTTCAAGCCCGAGGGAGCAGTCCGCTGAACTCTATAACAACTCTGGTGGGCGAGGCTGACTGTTGCGTTCCGGGCAGAGCGGGATACACGTGGATACTGACAGTACTGCTAGAACTCTTGTTCGAGCTGACCAAGGTTGAAACGCCTTGTTGCATCGGCAGCTCGGATGTCGTCGGGGTTGTATTTTTCGCCGTGAATGGTGCAATCCCGATGCTTCTTGCTTGCGTGCTTCTCGACAGACTGTGATGGAGTGCCTGAGTGCTTGCGGTTTGCAAGCAGTGCTTCCGCGTCTTTCTCGGCGCTTCCTGTGATGTTGCAGTCGGCGGAATAGCAGGCACTGGGAGCGTTTTTGGCGAATTTTCTTTGTCCGAAAGTGTCTGACGCCTCGTTGGTTTGGAGATCTTATTTTTTGATGTTCTTCAACTAGTGAACGCGCTTCCATTGAATTTGGCGTTCGTCGATGTTGGTGTGGGCGTTTTAGCTGTTTGGGTTCCTCTTGTTGCTTTTGTTGGCATTGCTGATGTTGCACTGTCTGACGAGGTGGACTTCCTTTGGAACCACGAGCCCGCTTTTCTTTGTAGGTTGACGTGACCAGCAAATAGTTGATACTTGTTAGGGTGTCGCGATTTGAGTCCGGCAATGAAGATAGTGCGCCAGAATTGGCAGAAAAATCTCCTGAGGCTGTTGCAACGCCATTCTTGATGGGCGTTCCTGGCACAGGGCAGAGCTTCGGAGTTGATCTTTCCAAGCCTCCTGTGTTGGTTGGGCTCTCGGGTTGCTGTGAACTCGACGGTGACGCTGCGAGAGGCTTGGTTTGGTCAGATTTTACTTGGGGCTGTTTCTGTGTGTCCGACTCTGTGGAGGTGAGCTGTTCTGACGCATGAATGTGGACGGTTGGCCCTGGAATTGGCTGAGTATATTCAGAGTTCCGAAGCTCTATCCCGACCGTAGTGGGCGTGTGAGACGCGAGGTGGGCGTTGTGAGCGACGAAAGAGCGAAGTGATGTAAAACCAGGATTTTCACTCTTCGAGTAGTCATGACGTTGTTCGGTATTTTCTTTATGCGTCAGCTGGTCTACCATGAGCAAGGCGTCTTTATAAGGCAAGTGGTGAGCGTGAGGAGCGCTTGAAGAACCGCGTGATGAAAACCCAGGTGGTGGACCACGTATGCCAGACGAAGAGTGAACGGCATCAGGTGGTTGGGCAACGTCTGGGGTCATATGCTGAAGCGATGACTTCGCAATTGCGGACTTTCGTGCAGAAGGGAGGCGCGCTCGATGGCTGTGTTTTTCCCAAAATACGCGTTGTCGTCTGCCACTGAACTCGTGTGCCACTTCGTCTTTTGTCAGAGGTCGAATCTTGTTGTGCGTTCGAATGGTTGAAGACTGCCTGTAAACTTGACGACTGAGTGCAGTTGTCTGCGGATGGTGGAATACAAGCAAGTCTTCGTCGTAGCCGTCATCGTATTTTTTAAACCAAACGATCATTTCTTGTTTTATCTTTTGCCAAGACTCATCGTTGTCGAATATGTGGGTGAGGTAAAATTTGAAGGCCTCACCGGAGACGTAGTCGGTAAAGTTGGCGACCATCTCCCGTTCCGACCAAGATGCAGCGGTTGCGTGGTGCTCGAACAGGTCGAACCAGTCCTGTACAGGTCCATCGTCCGCTGCTCCGGTGTACTTGGGAATGGGAAGGTCATCTGATGCTGCTGTCATGATGCTTGGTGGTCTTGGTGGTCCGCGTTCTTCTGTGGTCCGCGTTCGGTCACTGCGTCTCGCTGAGGTCTTCGATGATGATGGCCAGGCGATGAAGTGGTTGCGAGGTCTTCATCCTGTCGACTTGTGTGACGCTACGATGGATGGGCGACGTGGCCTGGCTCATACGCCATGTTTATTCTGTTCTGCCTTCTTCCTCATCTACTTCTACAAACCATCGCTACCTTCATACGTCATATATATATATATATATATATATATATATATATATATATATATATATATATATATATACTCTGAAGACATTTTAAATTATTGTAGCTATACACTTTTGAGAATTTCACCTCCTTTTCCCCTACAATGAGACAGCAATTTATAATAAAGAATTACTTCGTTCATGCAATGTTATTTGTGTGGAGTAGGTACGTTTTGGTAGTACGTCTTTGTTGTCGCCCCGCCGTGGTGGTCTAGTGGCTAAGGTACTCGGCTGCTGACCCGCAGGTCGCGGGTTGAAATCCCGGCTGCGGCGGCTGCATTTCCGATGGAGGCGGAAATGTCGAGGCCCGTGTGCTCAGATTTGGGTGCACGTTAAAGAACCCCAGGTGGTCAAAATTTCCGGAGCCCTCCACTACGGCGTCTCTCATAATCATATGGTGGTTTTGGGACGTTAAACCCCACAAAATCAAAAAAAATCTTTGTTGTAGTACATCTTTGCAACTAGTAAGCACATGATACTCTAAAGAGCGAGACTTTTATTATTTAAGTTGAAGAACTTGCTGAGAGACAAAAATTGACATTTATAAGTGAGCGTAACGAGTGGGTCGGTCAGTGTTTCAACCTATTACAAAAACTTGCTTTTGATCACGTATTACCTGTGGGGCATGCTCACTTTCGGCGTAATTCCTCATCGTCGTCAGCCACTACATGTACAATTCACACAAAATTTCTTGCAAGTCTTTAGCGGATACAACACTTCTCAGAAGAATGACGTAAAATATCATAGCGAATGCTGGTCTACTACCCAGAAATTATAATTAATGCCATAGTGGTTTTTCAGCAAGTGCGCCTGCAACAGTTACCCAATGAGTGTTGATAAAAGGCTCTGAAAGGCCGCTTTTCCAGCTTTCGCTGTGACTGTGCTGCATTTTCCGCACAGGCTTGGAGTTTTGTTACTCACTCTGAGTTTTTTTTTACACTTCACACTATAGTAGTTACGGACACTGGCGGCGGCGGCAGACAACTACGGCTCGCGCGTAACCCGAGTTGTGATCACATAATGGTCCATTTGCCATTAAGTAAATACCAACTAGGCCAACAATCAGTATTATTGTGATCCCATACCAGCTTTCGCTTTAAAAGTTGGGATGGAGATCAGGGTGGCGTACAAAATACGGCTGATTGCCGACAAGGCCAAGATCGAGAGAGCATCAAATATTGGAGAAAGCTGTGCTATGCAATATAAAGATGTGTCATGCATGCATTATAAAGCTTCTGTTAGACCATAGTTTACCTATAGGTCAAGGGCTCCTGAATCTTTCTCGTGTAAGTGCGCCACTGCCAAATGAATGAATTTATTGTGAACTATTGAAGCCCATAAGAAAGGTTGCAGCATAATCCAGTTCGGCTATTTGGCTTGAAATCTAACACGATTATTGCCCCCTGCGCCCATTGCCCCATGCTTCGTGGCAGTCGTCAGGTAGCTTATCCCGCTGCTGTTTTCTCATCGGGTTCGTTGGCTGAGGTTCTGCCCACTACGGTGACTTTTGGGGCTAGGCCAGGCTCTTTTGAAGTGGCGTAACTCGGTGACTGCGGTTCGGCTGACATGACATCCCTGACACCGAAGGAGGGCGCCGCCAGCGGCACTGATCCTCTGTCAGGAGCACTGGAACGCTTCAGATGTGGCTTGATGATCGGGATGGCCTGAACTGCCAGCTCAATTTCCACCTCTGTCGTTCCTCCCGGAAACCACGCTGTTTTCGAAACGCGAAGAAATGAGATAGCAGCACAAATTTGGAGACAACTTTCATTTGGATGAATTTCTTTATCTACAGATGTTCCCGTATGCGTAGTGTCACAAGCGACTAAATCCAGATGATCACCAGGATCACTATTTGTGGGCCCAGCTGTAGTGTACTGATAATGACGTAAAATTAAACCTACTCAATAGGTCGAAAAGCAAGCACGTCCATTTGACCTTGTTCTAAACGGGTAATTTTCAGGAAGCGCAAATGAATCACACAGGCACGAAGGAGAGATACTTACAGGACCGGTGCTTACCGTGAGAGCTCCTGTCCTGCGTTTATTTCTTCTCCCCTGTTCCATTCGTGCTTCTAAAGTCAAGACGTCGTCTGATCTGTCAATGGCACCCTTATTCGCAGCCTTCGTAACTCGAAAATCATGGGTGAAACACTTAAACGCAAAGTGCGCACTAGTGCAACACAGTTGTGCTGATTTTGTATCAAATTTTGCCTTTTTGCACAAAGTGAAGCATGATATAAGCGAGCATTGGTCATTTGCTTCTTTAAGTTTTGTCCTAGATTTTTGACACTGTGAAAATACCTCAACCGGCCGCATATATGCAACCTTCCTTATTTCGTTGAGGGCAATATAGACAGAATGGCCTCCGACATGCAATAAAACACCGAATATCTTTGTGAATGCACTAAACGGGCCATCGCAGTTATTTGCGGACCACCTGAGGTTATGTACCTGTGTTATCATGGAAGCATATTGGCCTTGATTGCGATGTGAAATCTATAGACCATATCAGAGACTACAATAACTCCAGTCCTGTTCATTGCTCACCTTTCGTCCTCCAAAAGATGAGAACAGCCGAGGACATCAGCAGTGCCGCTATGGCCAAGGTCGTCCCCCAAATTAGTGCTTTCCCTGGCAGCGATGACCTTATAAGGGAATGCGCACAAATTTACTCTTCAGTCTTTTTCTGAAGCAAGTGCGACAGTCTTATCTCATTACTGTAGCTTTATTGGTAACTCTGGCGGTGCGGCAATCTACCACCCACGAAGAAATATAAGCCTCACCCACAGCCAGAGTGGATTTGCATGCGGTTCGTGCGTTAAGAAAAAAGTTCGATCATTCAGAGTATGAGGTACTCTATTATGCGAGAGCACTAAGCTGTTTCAGGTACTACACCATGCGGGTGTCGTAAAAATGTTTATTTCCACGGCTTCAAGCATGATAGGTTCATTTTAATTACCTAATTGTGCTATACTGACGAATGTTGACATAGCTGTATTCTGACAGAAAACTTCAACTGCCGATTCAACTTGAATAAATGTTTAGACATCACTGCTCAGAAAATGCCCTTTTTGCTGTGAACACCAGCTTTTATTTCTTGGTATATGCGACAGTACATTATTACGGGAAATGTTCTCAATGTTAGATTGTATCTACACAAAAACCTTCCTTTCGAAGATTGGATGGCAGGTGCACTTTAGTTGTGGGGAAAATCTTCCTTATAGGATTAAGTTTTAACGTACTGTATTTTGCGCAACCCCGACGGAAATGTTCTCGTTCATCGAAATTGGTATAGTTTACATTAAAAGCTTTGCTTTGAATGACTTATAAATGCACTGATTTGCACTGATTTGCGGTTATATGTGCAACCGCAAATCAGTGCAAATCAGTGCATTTGCGGTTGCACATATATGCCCATGAGCAAACTTTTATTGTGACTGCTGTTGGAGCATCGTTAAGTAGATGTACTGTTTCGCATGCTGAATCGACCGATAATGAGGCATCGACCTGAACAAAAACTGGAGTAGGTACCTTTTACGGGATCTCCACACGGTCCACTTCACTCGTAGCGCGAATCGTGCTTCAACTACCACTCACTAATACAAACAGATTGGCTGCCAACCAAAGACATTTTATTCCATTAAAGGGACACCTATATAGAAAGAATAACTTAGTTTAGATTCACAAACCGTACTCCGAGATCTCGATTGCCTTATGTTCAATTATGATAAGTTTATTATTAGCGGAGAAAATCAAGGCTGAAGTCCAATTTAAAAAGTTGCGCCGAAATGACCGTTTGGGACGTCACAAATCTGAAAATGAATTTTTGGCATTGTTGTGACTTCGGCTTGATCAATACTTCGGAAACTTCGTGGGCTAATTCTGCATCACCAACAGATGACAATGTACACCACCTTTATTGAACGGAAGCTGCGGAGGGCCCACTGGGCGGCTTCGAATTTCCTTACGCAACGGCGTTTAGAGCGTGAATCTCAAATTTACGTCGCCACCCGCATTTTCTTTTCATTTGTTTTCTCACCTAATATGTATCGAGTAGTGGTAAGAGTGGTGCTTCCTTTATTGTAACATAGTCATTTATTCATAAGAAAAAAATTGTTTTGCTCTAAGGTGTTCCTTTAAAACATATACTTGACGATAAGGCAGAATTATCACACTGTGCTGTGTTGAATCATCAATTGATGACACAAGTGTTTAGCTGACCATGATCAAAATCACCTAAAGAGTGTTCATTTTACTTTGTGTTTCTCAGAATTTGTCACTCAACTATGTCAACTATAACTTTTGAAGTAAAAACAAAGCAGGCTGCTTTCCACTGAGATTTTCGCACTTTTTTCCCTCCCATACCTGCACAACTTCCCTTATTATGTGTTTACCGGTGTCACAGAACGAGCGCTAAAAAAGAGCGCGCCGCCAAGTTCTTGCGACAACGGGCGGAAGAAACGCCGCGAGGTCAAAAAGAAAAAAAAAGAAAAAAAAACAAGCATCCAGGGCTCCCCGGCCGCGCGACGCCTCTCCTCTCGGAAGCGGCGAAGCGATGAACCTCCTCACCCCACAGCGGCGGCCGAGCAAGCCCGCGATTTTTCTAGAACGAACGGGGCGTGGTCAAACCGAGTTGAATCATCCTCCGGGGAGGGCAGTCGAACCGTCTCGCCCTCTTCCCAGCTTTCGCCGCGTATCGCGCCGACGAAATGACGAGAAATTTCTGGAAGGTGGCGCGGAACGTATTTAATCGAGCAGCCGAGACGAGAAAGCAGGAGGAGACGGAAAGTTAGCGCCGGAGCGCGTAGGAATTCCGCCGTGTAGTCGGCGAAGGTTCTGCCCGTAGTGACAGAACAGGAGGAGACGGAAGTGAGCGCCAGAGTGCGTAGAGAGTCCGCCGTGTAGTCGGCGAAGTTTGTGGTCCGTAGGGACGGCTCGAGCTACAGGCAAGAGTGTGTGTTTACCGCTATCGAGCGAAGACCCGTGGCAACCGCTGCGAGTGTGAAGCCGACGTGTTCCGGCGAAGAAGTTGAAGTTTGAAGAGTGGCCAATTGAAGACGGGAGGTTTCCTGGAGAGAAACTTCGAGGGCTGCGGAACGACAACAACGCTGGACTTTGAGTGAGTGATTCTCGGAAGAGTATCATTCAGACTTTTGTTCCAAGGACTTTGGACTGAATAGGTTTTCTATCTCTTTAGTCTTTAAGTGTCTTGGATGTTAAATGCATGCGACTGCATTGTAGTGCGTATTGTTGTCCGTGTCCGTTGTTTTAAGTGTGGCTGATTGTATTGTGCAGCACGTAGATTGATTGGTTTGATTGGTGACATATTGTATGCAACTAGTGTGGAGTGTGCATTTTTGTGTATTATTTTCGATCTGCCATTATTGAGAATATAATCTGTTTGTTTATCAACTCTCGGCTTTGTCTTGTTCTTTGGGCCACAGCCGGCGTCCGCTGGCGCACCAATAAGGACCACTTCTAAATTGTCCACGCTTTCGTGGTGCGGTTCGGGGGGCCGATACTTCGGCTCTTTGAATTAGCCCGGCGATCGCCTCTCTAATAAAGGGGACAGGTGTGACAATTAATCTGGCGTCCGCGAAACAGGACCTTTTGGTGCACAGTGTGTCCAAAGTAGTGAGAAAGAGCCTCGAGTTGTTGATAGTGCTATCGGAACGATTTTGTGTGTTGTTCAGTGTTCTCGTTAACGAGTGCAGGGGAGTGTTCCGATAGACTGATTTAGGCAGATACTTTTTGCACGCGGAAAGGTTTTAGTTGCGAGTTGCGAGACACAATGGATCTCGAAAAGTTAGTTGCTCTTGGTGAAAAGATGGGTCTTTCTGGCGCCGAACTACGGAAGTGGGTCACCCAGAAGGAAAAAGAAGAAAAAGAGAGAGCCAAAGAAGAAAAAGCAGCCGAGCTGGAAAGAGAAGCAAAGGAGCGACAGCTGAAAGAAGAAAGAGAGGCAAAAGAGCGACAGCTGAAGGAAGAAAGAGAGCAGCAATTGAAGTTGGAGCTGGAGAGAGAAAAGTTGGCAGCCGAAAGGGCGAGAGAAGAAAGAGAAGCGGAGATGGCTGAAAGGGAACGGCAGCGGCAGCACGAAATGGAACTCGAGCGGCTCCGTTTGCAACAGCGAAGCGAAGCTCCCGTCCAAGCTAGAGTTGAAAGCAGCGAACGGGAAGATCACGGCTTCCGCTTGAACCCAAGCAAGCTGATCGTAGCGTTTGATGAAAGCAAGGACGACCTAGACGCGTACCTCCACAGATTTGAGACGATTGCGAGGAGCCAGAATTGGCCGGAACAGCAATGGGCAACTGCTTTGAGTACTTGCTTGAGTGGTGAAGCGCTCAGTGTGTACGGTAGGCTGACGCCGATCGATGCAGCCAACTATGCAAAGGTGAAAGCTGCTTTGCTGAAGCGATTTAGATTTACCGTGGAAGGATTCCGGGACAGATTTAGGACAGGAAAGCCAGCTGATGGGGAGACGGCTACGCAGTATGCCGCCCGACTTTGTCATTATTTCGACAGATGGATTGAACTTTCAGGGACAGCACAGGAGTACGATGAGCTTAGAGAGCTCCTAATTAGAGAACAATTTCTTACTAGTTGCCACCCAAGCCTGTCGCTGTATTTGAAAGAGAGGAAGGCTGAGTCCCTTGAAGGAATGCTTGAATTGGCTGATCAATTCTTGGAAGCGCAAGGTGGCACTAATTTGGCCAAAGTCAAGAAGTAGTGTCCCGACGATTCGAAGAAATTGGCTCCCGAAGAAAAGAAGCGTGCACCAGAGAGCATTCCGCGATGTTTTCTGTGCAACCGAGTGGGTCATCGCGCGAAAAACTGTCGAACGATCTTTACGAGCCCTACGGTTGTAAAATGTTTTAAGTGTGGTCAGACTGGACACAAAGCAGATGCATGTCGAAACGGAGTGAGTCAAACTCACCAGGTATCCTGTGTGCAAGCAGCACCGAAATCTGATAATAATGCCGTCACTGATGGATTCGTAGAGTTGAAGAATGGGGAGAAAATTCCTATTGTGGGTGCTGTAATGTCAAAACAGCCAACCGGTGTTACGAAGGGAATGCCAACGCTTCCTGGAAAGATTGCAGGCAAGAAGATTACGGTTCTAAGAGACACCGGTAGCTCCACGGTTATCGTGAGGAGAAATTTGGTACGGGAAAGAGAGTTGACAGGCAGAACGAAACCGGTTTGCTTAATTGACCGTACAGTTCGGATGCTTCCCGAAGCAGAGATTGAGGTGGAAACCCCGTACTTCAGCGGAAAGGTTACTGCTTTATGCATGACGACCCCCCTGTATGACCTTGTCATCGGAAACATCAACGGGGCGCGAGGGCCAAGTGATCCAGAATGTTTGGGAGAAGACCCGAAGATAGAGCCCTCGCCAACACAGCGACTGCGAGATACAGTTGAGGAGCAGCCCGTGACGGATCTCACTAGAGCCCAAGGTGAAGCTGCGGCGCAAGAGACAGCGAAGGAGAAGACGATCGGGTCGAATAAGTTCACGGGCCGAGCAACTGGACTTACGTCGGCACGACCTCAACCGACCGACAGTGTAAAGGAGACGGAGTTGGCCAGCCGGGCAAAATGTAGAGGCATGATCAAGCGGGTAAATAAACAGACAGGACCCGTCGAATGTAATGACGCGTTAACGGTGTCGGAAAAGACAGCGATGGCTGAGACGACGCCTCAGATATTGTCGTTGGAAAGGGCTCGCCGAACGTGGAAGCACAAGAAGAGATCGAGCGAGCACCGCAAAAGGGGGCGCAAGCGCTGTTCGAAGTACTCAAGATAGGTGCTGAGGTGGAATGAGAATGGGTTCGGCAGGGCTGAGTGACATATGTTGTGTTAATGTTGCGGTATCCTGTGTCACAAGTGTCGAAGTGTTGTGCTGTGATGTGATGTATAGTATTGTACCATTGTTGTAGTGAGAGAACTTTGTACATTTGTATAGTGAGAATGTGTGGTGGAGTGTTGTACTCATGTGCCTTTGGTTATATTTCATGTGCTGTGTAATTGAGTTACAATGTACAATTGTATTAAGTGATCTATTGTGAATGGAAGTGTCATGAGCGACTGATGGTGTTACAGTCTGTGAGAGTGTGTGGTGACTTTTCGCGCTCGTTTGTGTGGTCTTGAATATTATGAGATAATATTCTTAAAGTGGGGGGCAGTGTCACAGAACGAGCGCTAAGAATGAGCGCGCCGCCAAATTCTTGCGACAACGGGCGGAAGAAACGCCGCGAGGTCAAAAAGAAAAAAAAGAAAAAAAACAAGCATCCAGGGCTCCCCGGGCGCGCGACGCCTCTCCTCTCGGAAGCGGCGAAGCGATGAACCTCCTCACCCCACAGCGGCGGCCGAGCAAGCCCGCGATTTTTCTAGAACGAACGGGGCGTGGTCAAACCGAGTTGAATCATCCTCCGGGGAGGGCAGTCGAACCGTCTCGCCCTCTTCCCAGCTTTCGCCGCGTATCGCGCCGACGAAATGACGAGAAATTTCTGGAAGGTGGCGCGGAACGTATTTAATCGAGCAGCCGAGACGAGAAAGCAGGAGGAGACGGAAAGTTAGCGCCGGAGCGCGTAGAAATTCCGCCGTGTAGTCGGCGAAGGTTCTGCCCGTAGTGACAGAACAGGAGGAGACGGAAGTGAGCGCCAGAGTGCGTAGAGAGTCCGCCGTGTAGTCGGCGAAGTTTGTGGTCCGTAGGGACGGCTCGAGCTACAGGCAAGAGTGTGTGTTTACTGCTATCGAGCGAAGACCCGTGGCAACCGCTGCGAGTGTGAAGCCGACGTGTTCCGGCGAAGAAGTTGAAGTTTGAAGAGTGGCCAATTGAAGACGGGAGGTTTCCTGGAGAGAAACTTCGAGGGCTGCGGAACGACAACAACGCTGGACTTTGAGTGAGTGATTCTCGGAAGAGTATCATTCAGACTTTTGTTCCAAGGACTTTGGACTGAATAGGTTTTCTATCTCTTTAGTCTTTAAGTGTCTTGGATGTTAAATGCATGCGACTGCATTGTAGTGCGTATTGTTGTCCGTGTCCGTTGTTTTAAGTGTGGCTGATTGTATTGTGCAGCACGTAGATTGATTGGTTTGATTGGTGACATATTGTATGCAACTAGTGTGGAGTGTGCATTTTTGTGTATTATTTTCGATCTGCCATTATTGAGAATATAATCTGTTTGTTTATCAACTCTCGGCTCTGTCTTGTTCTTTGGGCCACAGCCGGCGTCCGCTGGCGCACCAATAAGGACCACTTCTAAATTGTCCACGCTTTCGTGGTGCGGTTCGGGGGGCCGATACTTCGGCTCTTGGAATTAGCCCGGCGATCGCCTCCCTAATAAAGGGGACAGGTGTGACAACCGGGATGTAGACGCAGACGTTTGGAATTTTTGAGCAGCCCATCTGTTGTTTAGGACCACATTATCATACAGGAATGTGGAAAGCAAGGGGAAAATATTGCTATAATATTACGACACCTACTACAGAATCAAGCAAAAATTTCCGCTGCAGCATACGTTTGTGAACCAATTTATGATAAAACATATATGCGTGTTTGTAACTTGACACTTTTCGGGACCATTTCGCTTCGGTAATTAAAAAAGGAGTATCTTGATTTACATACATTTTGTAATGCACCAATATAACGTGGTTGATGCGTACCATGACGTCGTGTTTTACTGAACAGTGACGTCAATTTCCATTGCGCAGTTCGTCAGTGTAAACTGAAAAATCCTCAAATGATGTAGTGCACAGTACTTAAAATCTATAGGTCGTTTTGCTAGTCTTTACGTCTGAAACTCGAACGAACTGGAGGCACACCTGAGCCGCTGTCGGGCGTTTCTCCGCTTCTGCTCATCCTTTTCATGTCCCGTTCAGACGACACGGCAAGTGGCACCACCTTCCACCATGCACCTGGCCTCGTGGTGGTGCTGTACCCCATCTCAGAGCCGCGAGATTCAGCGTGAACTGAGAAGTGTGCGTGCTCGAATATTTCTCTTCTAAATTGGCACATGGTAAGCACGTGTTTCCTTCTTGTTTGACGTTGCCATTGGATATGGCCGGAATGTAGCCCACCTAGGTAGCTCAGCAGATGAGTTCGCCGTCATCTTAGTTCTGGTTTCGTATGACAAACCACAGTGTGGTGTGAATAGCTCATGAGTGGTTGTACTACGTTGAGCCGCTCTAGTTTGATATGAATAGTGTAACGTCCCAAGAGCCGCACTTGTTGGAGACCCACGCGTACGCATAATTGCCTTAGCTCTCCCGACCAATCCCAGTATATATAGTTCTCGCGAGAGTGCAGAGCATGGCCGCAAAGGATGCTTTTGCCGAGTGGTGCGTTAAAGCTCCCCATTTTAAGCTACGACATGCTTGCTCTTTCCCATTTTGTGTACCACCCGTGTGCGGAAATCCGCTTTTTAGGGGCGAAGCTCCTTATAGCGGCACCCGTTCGTCCCTCGTAGTAGTAGTAGTAGTCGTAGTGTGTAACTAGTCTTACATTTTGACCTCCAAGGTGGTGCCGGTGGGAGATTTCTTCGATGTGTTGTGGAGCAATCGAAAATTCGCAGCGTGCGCGTTAACTAAAAGCCGAATTCTCCTGTCTCTCATTCCCCTTTAGCAGCCATTGGCATGTACATTGAGCACTATCTGACAAGAGAGGGTTGCTACGTTATACTCGCTGGGCGTTACTTTCTTGGTTTTAGAAAGGTTTAGCGAGCGTTGGGCCGCAGTGCCATGAATACAGTGAACTAGTATATATAATAAACTCGAGGTGGTTAAAGGTGGGAAGTAGGCACGAAGCGCAAGCCGTAAGAAAGTGTGCGTGTGCCTCCTCTCGCTCAGTCCGCTGGATGGTGGTGCTTCTATATGAGGAATATATGATGGAAAGATGCGAGATGGTGGTACTTGGAGTGTTTAATAGGTGGACGAAGGGGCACACAAACAGATGCATGGACGGATGCACGGATGGCTGCACGAACGAATGGATGCATGGACGGACACAGGAGCGAATGGACGAAAGCAGGAACGGACGCACAGGTGAAAGTGCGGACGCACGAACAGACGCATGCACGGACGGGCGGATGGACGCACGGGCGGCCACACAGACGCACGCATGGATGGACGGAAGCAAGAACGAATGGACGGACGGATGCTTCGACCCACTATCCATCATTCACTCCGTGGATATGCTGCCACTTTTTTTCCAATGTCCAGGAATCCGATTTAGTGCTTCGCCTCAGGGCAGCCCCCAACAGCAAATAAAGCATTCGTCGTGTTGTTAGAAAAAATGGTGTGTATTTTGTTCGAGGCCTTTGTCAGTTAAGCGCCGGCAGAGCGCTGCGCTACGCGTGAGCAGGTGACGGCTAGCGTGACCAAGCGTCTTGCCAAGCTTGAACCCACGTGGGTCTCGCCTCCGGTGACTACTGAAGCTACCCCAGCTTTCCAAGAATCTCAATGACATTTCGCACTGTGGCCGCGCCCAATATTGCTTCTCATCCTTGAAATAAAAGCTCGAAATATCAAAGTTGTCTAGTTAGCAATGACACCAAGTGACGAATAGGCCAAGTAACGGAGCTGACTTAGTTACTAATGACACAGCATAACCACAGCACAACGTCATTGGTTATTTACTACGCGAATAAACGCTCCTGTTCAGCCTATTTTCTCACACTTACGCGTTGTCTCCGCGTGGAGCTGAAAAATAAACAATTTAATATAAAATTAGTGCATCTTTCAGTGTTATTATAAATTGCGTTAACTTTACGTGCCAAAATTAAATACGATAAGATTATGAAGCATGCCATAGTGTCTCACTTTGCATTACAATTCGATAACCTGTGTTCCTTTAACGTGAACTCACATTTACGTCCAAGGGTGCTCTTTTTTGGATTTCGCTCTCATATAAGTGTGACTTCCTTGGTCCGAAAACATGGTATCCTATCTGCTGTGTGATCATGGTGATTCCTCTTGCAGAGTTGATCGTATATATCTATAAGTGACGCTATAGTTTTCATTACCTTCTTATAAATACACACTCAATTCAAACAGTATTGAGCAATATTCGGCGATGAACGCTTTATTGCCATATACAGGACGGAAAACCGGTTTCGTGTTCATCGTAGTTGCTAACAGATTGCCAGCTGCGCTACAATCGACTAAGTAGTAAGAGAAGACTTCAATCATTTAGTCGTCTTAGTGAAATGCCGCAGATACTACGGAGCTTTTTTAAACCTTATATTCAGCTACGCGAGCCACCATAGTTCACATTTCAATGAACAAAGTTTTTTAGGTGGAAGTGAAAAACGTGTTCCAATAGCATTGTTATGCATGGAAAGAAGTTCTCAGCTATGAAATGCAACCAGCCAGCCCAACATAAGTTTCCCTGTATCCCAATTCCAAAAATGGGCAACTTAACATTGGTTGAAAAATATGAGGACGGATGATATATTTGATAAGTTAGCAGATATCGATTGGTAGCAACTCCCAAGGACGTCAATAGCTGCAATGAGATGCACTTGGCCTTTTATGAATGTTGAGAGCCTATTGAGTGTAATTTTGAGCATCATAAATAATAAGATGAGCGACCAGAAAACCAGGTCCTTGAACCTTCATTCTTGGCAGGGAATGCAGCTTCAGGAGGAACGAAGGCAGCAGGAACAAAAGCAGGAGCAATGGTAGGTTGTGGAAGTGTAGGTGCTGAGCAGTAGTAGTCGGGATGGTATGGAGGGTAGAAGTACATTGGCCACAACGGTGCCGATGGCGGGTAATCACGGTAGGCTGTCTGGTCTGCACGCAACGAATGAGTGTTATCCAAAAGAAAACAAGGATTTTCAGAATGCAGACATTCCACATACGCATCCGCCATGGCAAACTTCACTCACCATGAGCAGCACAAAGGATACACATGACTAAAAAATTTACGATACACAAGCGCTGTAAATTCTTCGAAGTTCTGCGTCTTGTCTGCGCCAGTTATCATAAATATATTGAACATATTCACACACGCCAAATGTGAAACCTTATGCCAATATGCAAATATCGAACTCATCTTTGCACTCATAACTATATAACCACCAGGGCTGCGTAAAATGCATAGCACAGGCACAGTGCCAGCTAAAAGAGTGACCTTTCAAGAGCCCCCCCCCCCCCCTTTTTTTTTCAAACACTCTAGAAGAAATACCTACTAGTACACTTGCATCGTACTCACAGAATTATAATTCGGGAAGTAGGCAAGTGTGCACTATTCCTAAGGTATTCATAATACTTAAGAGAATCGTGCTCCTGCTACACACCTGTAAGGCGTCGCGTGCACTTTGCTTGTGCTATGGCTGACGACAATGAAGGATCATACTTGAGCTTTTTGCAGTAGGTTGCGTGCATTCAATGACCCATTCGTTACGCAATTCACATTGCCTGACGCGATATAGTAACTTTACTCTTCTGAACCAGTCTATTAAACACAGGTTCACGTGATTCCTTACCTGACGTGAATCCTACAAGTAAGATCGGTCTAAACGCTTCTGCAAAAAGCGACTGTTTGCTGTTAAAACATGTTCCATATTTATTTTATTTCGCAATGACTAAAAACGTTGTGAAATTGGTCTATGCAGTGATAAAGGCTAAAGCTCTTGCTTCTACTCTTTTGAAATTTTCAACATATGCCTCTTCCTCCTTTAAACAGCACACAGTTATGACTCAGTCACTTAAATGCTACCCCAGTATATTATAAAACTCAGCAGTGAACGTATGCATTGCCTTAACTAAACTCTATTAGGCACCGCTATCAAGCTGACGCTAAAGTAAAATTGTCTAATACTTATACGTGTAGTATTGCAACAACGTATGTGTCTTTCAGCGAAGATTCGCTAAGCGCGTTCGTAAGGTTTCACCTATCAAAAAAACTCAGTAGTTAGGATGAATGTTGTACGAGTAGAAAAGGAAAGACTATGCAAACAGACCAGGCAACGGTTTGTTCTGGTCGAAGGGACCTGAAAAGAGAGAATATAAAAGAACCTTTATTACACAGACACAATTTTTCAGTGAATAGTTGACAAACTCTCACTTTCTTCTCGTTATTTCTTATTTTAGGTTGAAATTGTGGATTCGAAATTTCATAGTGAGTGGAAGAAAAATTCGGAAAACTTTGCATGAAGCAGAAAATTCGGATCACTAGAAAACTAGAAGCTTAACGCAACGTCAATAAACAATAATTAGATTCATATTAGAAGCCTGCTTAGAGGGTTCCATATATATAAATCCATGAAAAGCACGTTGTTTGAATACTTACGCAGAGATGCTTGGTAGATCTCGCTATAAAGAGCTGCGTAGGAAGAAATTTTGGGTCAAAATGAGAATATCAGAAAGAAGAGGAAAACTCTATCAATCAGTTTATACACAAGCTGATCCATTTTTTTGAAGTCAAGACATAATGCTGCACCTTGTGAAGAGCTGTTCAGAGGAAAACATACCGCATATATTGATTTCTTTGTAGTTACTAGTCTTTTGCAATTGATGATTTCTCAGCCTAATACCTCGATAATGACATGCTAACGCAGAATTTACGTAACTACCAATTTCATAGTATTATAGGAGCTTCACCTTCGCCTGCTTGAAATCAGTAATCTGGGAGCCTTGCGGCAAAAAAAATTTTTCCTATGTCGTTTGTTAGGTCTTGCATTTACACCGAGAGTTTGCAACAATGCATCTCATGTAACAGTTCAGTACAAAATGACGCGAAGATAGCGGATTAATCTGCATGGGAATAATTTCACAATGACTTATATATATCGCTTATATTGCATTCTGAATTTACCAATATGGGAGTGTAACAACTCAAGCAATCAGGTGGCACACACAACATGCAAACAAATGCCGTTTTGTATATTTCTACTTTCGGCTTTACGAGCTGAGCAACGACGAAGATGCCTCACCTTTTCTTCTACAAAAATTGGAAATGAGTGATTTAAGGCAAGCCAAGAAAATTTGTTTATGTCTTACGATCGTTAGGAAATCAATGATTTGTTATTCATCTGTTCAAAAAACGACGGCTGAAGTTCAGCTTTGCGCGATGTCACTCAAGCATAAAGATTCAAATGGATAGTGCACTGCTTCTTGAAATTTCATTTTTTTTGTGAGAAAAACGGATGATACGTGATTGAAAATGAGGCTATGCGTAGCGGGAGGAGCTGAGAAACATGGTTGTATTTTTCTGGCAGCTGAATATAATGCTGTATTGAGAGTGAAACAGCTGCGTCTACTCACCCATTTCGTTGATTTGTTCTTGATCAAGTTGAAGGTGATGACAATGAGGAAGTACTTGAAGCATGGTGCATACCCACTGTTGTAGATGAGCTAAGAAAAGCCTGTTTGTCAAAGCGTACTTGTATAAATTCAAAAACGAAATATTTACAGAAAAGTGAAAAAACGCATGCAGAATGCATTCCACATGCAGAGTTTCAATAAAATAGCTAGCTACAGCTACAGCACAGATGTTTTACTCGCATAAGCTTCTTTCAGCTACCAATTTAGCCCGTATAGGTTGAATACGCATGGGTTTGAAGAATGGGCCTCTACGACGAATGGTCCTACATGTAAATGGCCCGCGCGTAACGTGATTTCTTGGTTTCAGACAACTTTTTCCGCAGAGCTGTATATGGCGTGTACAAACGAAAACGCATCCAGCTGTTGATTTTGCTGCTGATAGCAGTTGGCATTTCTTCTTCTTCGTTACCCGACATAAGTGCACATTCACAGAGAAGATGTCTCTGTGTGTCGCGTGCCTTCTTGCAGTGTTGGCATTTACCCATGGTGTATACCTCCGGGCGGGCGGGCTTTGCCCAGACGGGGGTCCACATAGCTTGCACTTTTCAATGATGTGGTGTGGCTGCGGTAATAGGGCTGCGTTTCAAGAGCGCAAGGTGTACGCGAAAACGCGGCTTCATGAAAGTGTTGCGGACCACGTTAACTAAGCAGTTTAGGTACTTCTAGAACGTTCCCAGCCTGACTATCATGCATGCACCATCTTTCTGTTTGGTTGTTGTTGTTGTTGTTGGTCCTCTGTGCAAATGGCTCGTACCCAAAGGAGGGGATTGGCCGATTATAAGGTGAATTTGCCCTATAGTTAAAGCATTGCGTCATTCCTACAAAACTTTTGTAATTTAATTTTGATTTGAATTGCCGATATCAAGTTTGCAGAAAAAAAAATAAAGAAAAATTTGTTTTCTTCTTTTTCTTCAATTTCGTTCTTCCGCTGTACGGTGGGCACAGATCTCGCCGATAAGGCGGAGACGAACGATGTCGTGTTGTAATGATGCGATCAGTTCTGACTGACACAACGCATGCGCAAATGGCGAAGCATTGCTGTCAAACAGTTATCCGCCTCAATTTTTCACTCGCTCCACTTCATCAGTACCTCATAACTTGACGGACGAAGGACAACTTATCGGCATGGTCAGCACCCCGGTCAGCGCTATGCGCGTGCTGCTGAGCAAGATGAAGACACCGATAGCTCAAAGCGTGTTGCAACTGCTTGACACCATGACTCCAGTTCTCGCAAGCCATCGGAAGTCTGCTGCTTGAGAACGCCAACGGCACCATCATGGCTTCACCATTAGCAAGATTTTGGGTGCATGTATTCACGCATAAAAGGTAATGCAAAGAATGAGCTCACTTGAATAAGACACGGATTTGACTCACCATCTAAGATGTTAAGCACATAACTGCCGTTTTGTAGATGACACGAGTGACATTTCCCCTTCTCTCTTCCTCTAACTTTTATTCCCCTTACCCTCTCCCTAGTGCAAGGTATCCTAACGGGCTCAGCCTTGGTTAACCTCCCTGCTTTTCTTTCATCCTTATTCTCTCTCTCTCTCTCTACCCCCTCCCCCTCGTCATGCCACGAATTTTGGAGACGGCAGTTTTTCAGCGCCATGAAATGACAATTTCCATGATGTTAAGACGTAGTGCACACGATAGTAGCAGCACCTAAGAGCCGCGTTTCAACCTATTTGTGTTTATGAGCTTTACCTGGACGCATGGAACTACGCACAAGCAACCACGTCATCGGGAATTCAGCGAAGACAACCTGGGACTTTGTCTTCGGCATCCAATCAATGAGCTCCATAAAGTGATAGGCCAGCTGGGGGTGGAGGCCTGTCCAGTGCTCAACTCAGCTGTCTATAACGATGGAGCGTCGTGCGCGAAACAGCACGGGCGACATCTGCAGTCGCAAATACGCCACATCTCAGCATGCGCGGTGCCAGTGATGTGCCTCTCTCGAAACACTGACCCCTGTTTATCGCCGCGGATGCAACAACTGCTCTGCCGTCGAAAGTGCTTTGAACGATTTCGCAAAAAAAAACAACAAAGAAAGACGAGGTAAAACCGTTGTCGCTGTGATATATCACGAAGCGAGATTATATTTCTTTCTTAATGCGAAGCATTTCTTAGCGAACTTCGGCGACTTTCAGCGTATCTATCTATCTATCTAGCCGCCTATAACATTTAGCTCTCCTGGCCGTTTCGATAATGGTATCGATACCAAACTTGATATGGCATAACATGACTGTATGGAAAGCATATTTTACTATTCATAACATGAATTACATAAAATTTATTTCATAAAAGTCATGATTTACATTCCATGGTCCTGCAGCTCTTGCGGTGGTTTCATCCACACGGCATATTACAAAACTAGTATGGTATGGCATTATTGCATGGCAAACACAAGCGATAGACCCTAACATGAAAACATGACATGTGTGTCATGTAACGACATGACTACGTACCACGCTCATGATGCGCTCGCGGCCATTTCGCTAGCGTCAGGTATACCAAATTTGGTATTACCGTACTTAAATGGATGAGGAAGGTATGTGACTGGTGCAAATATGATAATCATGAGATGTGCGCCATGTAACAACATGCACTCTAAGGCAGAAGGGTGTTAAAAAAGTGTGTGGTTCGTCCTGTTGAGGACTAATGGGGCTTCCACAACCATTGATTCCTTTAAGTACTAACGGCATCACGTTTAACAATTAGACCCCACAGACGAGCTCATGGGACCAACATTTATTCTTCATATTTACACTTTAGTGAGTAACCGTTAGTCCCACAATTCGCCTCAAGGAACTAACATTTAGTCCTCACATTTGCACTTTATAGCGCAACTGTTAATCGCCACATTTACACCTTACTGGGCCACCGTTAGTCCTCACGGTTGCACCTCGCTGGACGAACGGTTGATTCATTCAAATACTCCAATCGGATAAACTTTTTATTCCCAGTTCAAACACTGTTTTCTGTTTAATTTCCGCCAGGCTTAATACTTTTTTCGGCTGTTTTTCTGAGCAGTGAGCAACAATAGCGCAAAAAAGAACACGCGAAAAAGTAGTTATCCACCTATGTGTAACTGCTTTCGCAGTCATGGCAACAACAAAAGACAAAAAACAGACATCAAAATATTTATTTCTCTACATACACATGAAGTTTCTCCATTCTTTTAAGTGAATTCATGGTGAAGTGTACAAGTCTAGTCTCGTTGTCACATCTTGTCCACTCCTTGTGGAGCTCCTCCGACGGAAGCGATAGATGACACGCATTGCTGATGCCAGTGCACACAGCCTTCTGCCTGTTGTGTTCCCACGACTGTACCTACAAGATATTTAAATTAGTTAGACACACGAGACAGAAGATGAAAATGCACGCATATGAGAAGCATGTGCAAGTCAATATAAAAACATGCGCGTAAAATATGACACACAAATAACTTTACCTTCAAAGCTCGCACAGTTCTTCGGAAGGCTACTCTGACGAAAGAGATGGATTACAGGCATCGCAGACGCCAGCGCACACAGTCTTCAGCGCGGTGTGTGCCCACGGCTGCACAACGTAAAATAGTGAGTCACACGTGACAGAGAATGAATACGAATGCATATGAGAATTACGTGCAAGGTAAATTGAAAACATACGTGAGATATGACACGCTAATAATTTCACCGTGATGTCCCATATCGACAGACTCATTTCAATCCCCGTAGCGCTACAGCTTAGGAGCGGCGGCCGCAGCCACAACTGCGCGAACCTCCGTGCCGCCAAGAAGTTGGCGAGTCCTAAGCGAGCGACGTCGTTCAGCTCGAGCAAGCGAACGCGAGACCACACACGGCTCTGCATGCGGAGTGTCTGCCGCCAGCGAACTTCGAGCAGGAGAGCACGCATGCGCTTGGCCGCCGCCACGAACAGCGCCGAGCTCGTTTGGAGCTAGCGCCGAAGAAATCAACAGTAATGCGGCCCTTTTCCACAAACTTGAGCGAGTGCAGCGCGCAAACGCGAGTCCGCCGCCGTGGCCAGCGAACGGCACCGAGCTGTTGCGACCGATTGATGGGAAAGCTAACTGTAATGGCGACCTATTTTTACTGAGTTCTGACGCTAGCGAAAGCCCCGCCAGCCCGTGCTGGTGCACTTACAGGGCGTGAAATACTACAACCAAGCTCCTTACGAGAACCCGCAACGAGTTTTCGACGACTCACAACACAGCGAAGCGGTCTCAGCCCAAATCGTCAGCCCAGAGCTCATCGCGGCGGCGAAGACAGACGAGCACTCGATGAGCGAGCGTATACGGGAGGCTGACGGCAATGGCGGCCAATGTCCAGGGGATTGCAAAGCACAGGCGAACTGTAGATGCCCAAGTGGACCTTCGCGGTGCATTCCGTGCGTGCAATATACAACACGACTGAGCCCATTGTCGACAAGCGCGATCCGTATCGCACACGCGACAAGTAGAGTAGAATAAAGAATGAACCTACTTGCGAAAGAATCCAGCGCTGATTACTGCCCCGAGTCGGACTGAAGTATATATCCGACAGGCATGCTGTCTTCTCGCCCGCCATGTTGGCTTTCCCAACTGTTGCTGTCGTGTGTTCGTCGTGACTATCTTGAAGCCAGAGATATACAGCGCGGCGTGGTGACGTTTCGAGACTTGCTCCAGACTTCCTGGGTGCAGCGAAACGTAAAAGCAGCAGCCCACGCTGATCCATGCGTACGCACAAGCACCACATCGTTATTCCTAGATCTTCGAATTCAAGCGGCCGTGGTCGAGCACTCCGAGCGCGACGCAACGTGAACCCTCACCAGCAAAATACGGGGAAATACTGAGCCACAGAAGCTGAGCCAGGTAAGGAGGAGGGCGGCTAGTGAAATAAGTGGTTATAACAGAAGAAATAAAAACAAAAGCGCTGACCCGTAACTGTCTCTCCATACAAGGACACCACAACAGGTCAGCACAGGAATGGGGTATGGAGAATAAAAGATATAGGGAGGGAAAGATTGGAAGAGACAAAAAAAAAGAGAGGCGAGGGTCATTCGATCTGCTTCCCGCAACGGACTCATAAGCCGCCACCCGCCATGCGCAGCTGACTAGGAAAGCTCCCAAGGGCAGGAGAGGTATCATCATCGAGAGGAAGACAACGGGTTGGATCGGCGCATCGTCGAAAGCACGTGAAGCACTCGCCGAAGCACGCAATCTCTGTACGGAAAAAATTGTGGTCCGTAGCACTCACTAATACGTGTCCAGTGGACCTCGATGGGGAGGCACTAATGTTCCTTCAGTTCAGAAGCACTCAAATAGCGCTGAAGTTTTGAGGAAGATGATGAGGGCAGTTTGCGTGCGCTTCACCAAGCATGCGTGCGCACGGGGAAAGAGAATCACATCAACAGTGCGGGTGGAGAGTCCCAGTTTGCTGTAAGCATCGAAGAGTGATCTGCGCGCGTCCGAATGCTCCTCACAATTGAAGATAATGTGATGGAGTGTTTCGGGCTGCGGGCAATGACTGCAGTTAGGGTCTCCCCATCCCGGCTGTCTGAGAACCCGTTCCGCTTGTGCGGTAGCAGCCAATGCGCAGGCGGAGAAGGAGGGCACGCTCCTCTCTCGAAGATACAGTTTTCGGGAGTGGGCGTGGTGGCTGCCCTGCCGCAACTCGTGGGTCCGAGTGGCGAGCGGTGACGGAGCACCGTGTGCGAAGCCGCGCGACGTCGATTGTTCTCACCGCTGTAGTCACAGGAATTCCCGGAGAGTGCGCTTCCTTGGCGAGCTCGTCGGCCGCTTCGTTGCCGGATATTCCAACGTGCGCCGGTATCCATTGCAGCACAAGATCACACACGAGGTCCTGCACTGCTTCGAGCTTTCGCGCGATGCGCGTGGTAACCGGAGGCCTGCTGGAGTCCTGCGCGAGTAGTTGGAAAGCAGCACGTGAGTCCGAGAGAACGGCAGCCGACGGAAATTTCAGTTGAAGGAGGGCATCGGCGGTGAGGTCAAGCGCGGCGAGTTCGGCTATCGTCGACGATGCCTCGCAGGCGAGGCGGCACTGATTGTAAAGCTCCAGCGAAGGCACCACACACGCAGCCGCGGCACAGCCGTCGTTGAATACTGAACCGTCAGTAAAGACGATGAGCCGCCCCGCGAGAACCTCGTCGAAAGTGGCGGCAGTTTTGTGTCGAAGCGCACACACTGGCGTCGTCCGCTTGCTTGCCACTCCCGGTAACCGTGTCCGTATCTTGAGAGGGCGATGGTGGCAGGGCGGGGCACTATGGTGATTCACATCCGGTGAGCTGGGGACGAGGGCGTAAAATGCCGCAGCGCATTGTCCCATCCGTGAGTGCGGAAGTTAGGAGAGCCAGAATACCAGCTGCTGTTCGGGGCGTGAGCGTTTCATACGCTCTTTGTGATTTAGCGCTCGAAGATCGGTCCGAAGTGACAGCGGCATATCTCCTGCCTGAGCGAGTGTTGGGCAGATTTGAGATAATCTGGGCAAGCTGAAAAACTGGCGAATCGCAATACGATGCGCTGCATCCAGTGTCTCCTAGATGGAACGCGTAAGCGCCACGAGAGGAAGGCTGTACAAAGTTCGCGCCTCAACCATTCCGTTGTATATGCCGAGAGCAAAAGACGGTGTGCATCAATTGCCACGAGCAAGGAGCGCTCATGTGGCGGAGGCGACCCTTCGCGCGTTTCGAAGCTGGTCGCTGACCACTGGTGACCAGTTGAGGCGTTGGTCCAGCTGCACTCCGAGGTAGGTCGCTCGCCTTTTCAAAGGGATGGGGATTGTTTGCAGAGTGAACTACGGTGTGTAGCGCTGGGTGCCATAACTACGGTGCAGCAGCATGACCTCCGTCTTCACCGGTGAAAGCGTCATCCCCCTGCCCGTGATGAATGCGTCAATAGAATCCAGGACGGTTTGGACACTGGTGAGAATACGCCGGCCACTAGGCACAGGCCCCGTCGCGAACACCGCAGTATCGTGCGCGTTGACCACCACGCGCACATCACAGGAATGCAATGGTCGATGTCAGCAGGGGCGAGAATGAACAAGAAGGGGCTGAGTACACTGCCCTGCGGAACACCGACACTCATGGGACGCGGCTCACTAAGGACTCCGCCGACGCTCACACGCATGGTTCTGCCGCCGAAAAAGGAAGCGATGTACGTGAAGAGGAGACCGGTCATTCCGAGATCGCGCAGCGCGTTCAGGATGGTGGGGTGTGGCAGGGAGTCGAATGCCGCCTTGATGTCTACCAGGATGAGGTACGCGGCCTCTCCTTTGTACTGTGCCTCCTCTAGCGTTGCGATGACGTCGGCAAGGGCGTCGGCAGTGTCACGCGAATGGCGGAAGACACGCTGCGAAGGCGAGAAAACATCCAGTGCATCGGCGATCCATTCAAGTCAACTCTGTGCCATGGCCTCAAAGAGCTTGCCCGCTACGGAGGCAAGGGAAACAGGGCGATAGGACGCTGGCTCCGAGGTGGGTTTGTCCTTCTTGAGCACGGGGACGACGATGGCTTCACGCCACTCTTGTGGCACTATCCCCGTGCGCCACACGTCGTTGTAGGCGGCCAAGAGCACTGGGAACTGGGACTGATCGATGTTGCAAAGCATCTGGTATGTCACACCGTCATCGCCGGGCGCTGAGCGCCGTTTGCGCGATGCCAAAGCCAGGTGCAACTCCTCGACAGTGAAATCCACAGTGCATAAAGCGCGTACTTGATTGCGCATGCCGGTGGTGAGGAAAAAGCGGCGGGGTTTGTACCACTCTCGGCGATGGTGCAGCGGGAGTTGGGGAACCTCGGGCAAGCTTTCGGGAGCGCCGAGGCGGAGGGTGTCAGCCAGTAGCTCGGCCAATTGCTGGTAAGTGAGACATTGTGCAACAGCAATGGCGAGGGATGGGAAACGTAACTCAGCGGGGCAGAGGACGGCGATAAATATCCTCCACGCACCCGCGAGCGTCGCGGGTCGTCCAGCGCGACGCATAGACTGCCCCAGGAGTGGTCGCGTGTATGCCGTGCGTGTCGGCGACACACGGCGTCAAGGCGATTATAAAGTGTCCAGAGCTCCTTGCGGCCGCTTTTAGTAGCACGGCACTGGAGCCTCCGGCGAGCCGTGCGTAGATTAAGAAGTTTTATGTCCAGAACTGGTGTTCCCACTGGCACTGTGCACTTGCGCGAGGCCGCTTCGACGCAGCGGTCGACGTGCGAGAAGTAGGCGACACCGGAAGGTGGGGAGGCAGCCGAGAGTTGCCGAAAACGCGGCCAGTCAGTGATAGAGTATGTGCGCGTGCCTGCGCGGCGCCGATTAAGTGGCTCTAGGTGGAGGGGGTAATGATCTGAGCCCCCACGTATCTGCCTCGCTCTTCCATTCGTACCGGCAATGGTCCTTCACAAGTGAGAGGTTTTCTTTTTTGCCCCGCCGCGGGGGTCTAGTGGCTAAGGTACTCGGCTACTGACCCGCAGGTCGCGGGTTCGAATCCCGGTGGCGGCGGCTGCATTACCGATGGAGGTGGAAATGTTGTAGACCCGTGTGCTTAGATGTGGGTGCACGTTAAATATCCCCAGGTGGTCGAAATTTCCGGAGCCCTTCACTACTGCGTGTCTCATAATCATATGGTGGTTTTGGGACGTTAAACCCTATATATCAATCAATCAATCACAAGTGAGAGGTCTATGGCACTGCTCTTTACGCCGCGACGGACGAAAATCGGACAGCCCGTACTCATAATAAAAGCAAGCCTGTCTCAGCAATGGTATCCAACAGGTCTCTGCCTCTGCAGTGTATGTGGTCACTCCCCCAAGCCGTATGGTACGAGCTGAAGTCTCCACAAATTACACAGTCACCTTGTAGGCGTCGCACCAAACTGGTCCCGAACGCCGTGTGCCAACTGTGGACAGGATGGACATAAACACACGCCACTGCCGTGTCGCACTGCCCGAGACGCACTTTAACCATTACACTTTCAACCTCACTGCACAAAGTGTCATAAACATCAACAGTGCAATGTGCGAGTCTATTGCGCACGTAGATGGAGGCGTAATAGCGGGCGGGAGGATGTTTGGGGTCGCAGCACACATCTAAGTCGCAATCGCGCACTTCACACCTCGCTGTACAATGGTAGCTCAAGTAATACCAGCCCGTTGAACGTGTTTGGGTGTGGATGCCGATACGCCGTGGAGATTCTGTGAAAAGCTTCTGTGACGCTACTTCGCACCGTAAAGAGTGGTTCGACATCTCGGCGCACTCGATTTCCAGGTTGGCCCCGACGGCATCACGAAATCTCAACGACACTGATCGTGACCTGAAGTCGTCCATGTCGCGTGCCTCAAGCCGTTTCATGCGCGTTTACGAACTGAAAAAGTGTATTTTGTTGTTGTATTATTGCTGTATCGTAATTTAATGCTTGTACTTGCTATATTGTTGTACTTTCATTTGCTGCTACAGCATCGAGACGATGCCTTTATTTAAAGGGGGGCAATGCTACACTTTTTTTTTCAAGCTTTGTTATCGCCCCATTACACTACGTACAGCGCAAACCCCGTCTACGATGTTCGACAAGCTCCGAGGTTGTAGTAGATCGTTTTGTTAAGATTACGCCCACTTTGTGCACATTACAGAGTTTTCCGGAAACTACGTTGGCGCTAGTGACAACGCTAGAATATTCGATGGCAAAGGTAAAAATGCCGATGCGCTTCGCCGCTTGTCAGTTGATCGACGGCCGACGCTCTGTTCGCCGCTATCAGTGCCAATGTCCAGCTGTGATCTGACTCCTTTCGCGTGGCCACAAGTTTGGCCCGAATAAACAGTTTTGTTTTCCACCTGACGTCTGCTCCCTTCATCGACCTCATGATGCCATGACATCATGTGATGACTTTTGTGGCACAGTTCACCAAACAATCAAGGTCGATCATTATCCCATACCACTTTCTGCAGACATATAAGCCATCATAGTGGAACAGTGTTTTTTTTTCTATCACAGACCTCTCAAAAGCGTACTTGCAATGTGAATAAACAAACAAGTGCAAGAACTTCTCACTTTTGTCACCCCTTTAGATGTGTTGAGATCCCACCTCTTGGCTTACGACGTAGCACGCGCACCTTCTATTTTCCAGGTGCTTATGGACCAGATACCATATGGTAACATAACAGAAAATTAACAGTGGTCACTTTGGCCAATAGCGGTGGTGCTACGCATCTTCACATCGACCGTAAGAGGAAACACATCACTGACTGCTTGCAAGAAAACTTGCGTCTTATAGTTATTTACAGTGTGCAGTTACGACTAAGTGTTTTGTGATAGCGATTGTGGCTTTCCACATTGCGGCTCTGAATCCGTGTTTATGCGTTATCGTCTGGAAGGATATGGGGTGAATCGGATGCGACACAAGTGCACATGGCGTCGAGGTGACGGCGACGTTGTCACGCTCTGTGTTCATGAACATGTAAGGCAATAAAGAAGTAAGGGCAGCAGCAGGGGCCCGTAATAATAGATGTGCCATGACATGCCTTTTGCGCGTCGTGCTTTTCGCTTGTTTCGTCTGCCTCTCTAGTTGGTTACTGCTGGATATGAACGCCATCATTACTTTGTAAAGCGCGTATTGCATATCTAACTGAAGCCCTAAACTAACAGTTTTTGCGAGCTGTCCAAGGCAGAGAGCTTTTTTGTGCTTTTCACTTTGGGTAATACTTTCTCGAATTGTTTCACACGAAAAAAAAACTGATAGGAATGCTGCGCGGTACGTTTGCGAGAAAATTGTTCCTTGGCTCAAGAAAGTCAGTCGCCGCTCGCATTGTTAGCTTTTAGTTGTGCCGGTACATTTATTAGAATTGACTGCATTCGTGAGATTTTGTGAGAAGTGCAGTTATGTTTAGTATCAAAATATGTTACGTAGACAAATGGCTTTCAGCTCTAACAAGCGCAATAAGAAAGAAGTTATTAATGAAGCGAAATGTTTGTTTGCGGAAGCCAAAACGCAGTCTTTGGATAAAAATGACCCGCCGGGGTGGTCTAGTGGCTAAGGTACTCGGCTGCTGACCCGCAGGTCGCGGGTTCAAATCCCGGCTGCGGCGGCTGCATTTCCGATGGAGGCGGAAATGTCGTAGGCCCGTGTGCTCAGATTTGGGTGCACGTTAAAGAACCCCAGGTGGTCAAAATTTCCGGAGTCCTCCCCTACGGCGTCTCTCATAATCTAATGGTGGTTTTGGGACGTTAAACCCCACAAATCAATCAAGTCTTTGAATAAACATGCCTGTCCAGTTAACAGCTTGCATGGCTATTAAATGTTTTGTTTTTCCTGCAGACCCTGCTTGTGGCTTTTTCGCAGAAGAGCGATGTGAAGTGTGTAGGAGAAAATTTTTGTGAAGGCTGGAAATAAAATGTAGCCGACATTATTTTTTTCTGCTTCATTCTAGAGTCAAGTGCAGCGGAAAATACTCCCCTGATGCGTTGTGCACTGTATGAGACGTTACGTGCACCTATTAGATTTTCATTGCTCTGCAGGTCTTATATTGTTGCCTCATGTTTTGTGTAATTCATATTTATTATACAGCCGCTGTACTTCCACGTCTAGCAGTGCAATGAGCATCTCTCTTCGTGCCCACGTTAATTAACCTTTAACAAAATGGGCATGTACTTACCAAGAATATCACTTGAAAATGAACGTTTCATTTTCATTTTTTACGTAAAACGCATGCATAGACACACAATGGCATTGCGTGCTTGCACCTCTACTGGTGCAGCTTACACGAAGTTAATTGATGCATGCAAGCGATGTGTAAAAAAGAAAAGAAAAATAAAATATGCCTCATTGATGAGCACGCACATAGAAGCAGTCTCGAAGGCGTTATAGTATTCTTTGTCGCAAGAAAATGGCCTTCGAGACATCCTTTTCTGTGGTCTCCTATCTCTGAGGCTGCGATGGTTTCCATCGCAGCCTCAGAGATAGGAGAGTGCTGCGAACCCAAATCAACCGCTCTGGCGTATGGGAGTGTCCCCTCTTGGCTTTTTATATATTACTCGATGCAGATACTGCGTAATCTACCGGGAACCACGAGCTACATTGCTGACGTAGTCATTGCTTGTGAGGAATACGCGCAGTGTGTGAAAGCGAAGAGCAAGTGTTTTAATGCCTGATTAAACGCGGCGTAAAAGTGAAGACAGAGGCTCGCAGCTTCTTTTAGCAGTGCGTTACAACACCTGGGACACGAAATTGACAAGCATGGCACGAAGTTTGAAGTTTATTCACTATTCAAAACATATGCACAATATAAACATTTTATACAGAAAAACGGGTCCGTAGTGTAAACGCAGTGGGGGGGGGGGGGGTTATTATAGTGGTAAAATCAGAAAGACTACTTAACATAAAATAAGTACAGCTTAATATTTAGAACACAGAGTAAAAGAATGTAAAAAATGTTGATTTTAAGAGTTATATAATGTAAAACATACACAAATATCGGAGAAAAAACCGTAAAAAAGGAGACACTAATCACAACGACATATTTACAGTTGTGTTTGAAGAACATTCAATAAAAAATGCTATACGTCGAACAAGAATTTTTTGAACTGCTGTTATCATGACGAAACAGCAAGTGCACACTTAAGATTATAGGGCAAAGAATTCTAGAGTTTGAGTAAAACAAAAGCTCGCCTTTGAGAACCATAGTTAGTTTGCACCTTAGAAAATAACAATGGAAAAACTTGAAGCTATCAGAAAAACGCCCAGGCTCACTAACGTGACTGAACTGAAGACTCTTTTATGTTAGAATATTTTAAAAAAACTTTTGGGGAATTTGGTTTTGATGTTGGAACCAGTGTACAACCTGCTGCGAAAAGGTACTGCTCGCACGAATGTAATCAAGCATCGGAAATATCCAATGAAATGTTTACTGATGAAAGAGTGTTGCAGTTGTTTGATACAAGAAAAAAAAGAAATAGTGATCATATATGATGCTTCTCATTACGGGTTGCGCCATCGAACGTAGTGAACGGCGAGGAAAAGCTGGTTTCTTTTGCTTCACGGTCATTATCTACGACCGAACGTTACTATGAACCGATTGAAAAATAAGTAGTTATTATTGTGTTTTCCCTAAAAACAAATTTCACAAGTACCTTTACGGATGATCCTTTGACATCACCAACATCTGACCATTTTGTTTAACATTAAATGGCATAGCAGTGCAAAAGCCGCTGCATGAGTGCTTCGTTCGCTGATACTTTTGGCGAGTATACACCTGGAGAGCCTACAGACGCATTTGTGACAAGCTAATAGAGCACCAAAAGCCCGTCAATATAACAATCCCCAAAAGTCGGTTGTTTTTTAAACTCGAAACTGCGAACGAAAACAGAACTGCTGACATACGAGAGCCAGACTCACCGTGGAATGCAAACCTAGACAAGAAGAGATTGTGCCGCCTTCTCCCCAAGGAAAGAATTTGGTTAGGTGGGGCAGTCTGAACATTGAATTGGATCAAAGAAGACGTGTGTTCCTTTGTACGTGTGCGTGCAATGCATCATTTTCCATTATACTTTAATCACGTAAAGACCTCAATAATTTCGATCTAGTAATAATTTTAAAGATAACAAAATTGTGCCGAAACCCAGAAAGAAGTACTAAAGTAAGGAGGTCTATAAAGGTTCCGAGTATGGACAAATACAAAAGCGATGGAAAAGCTCAAAGTGAACCGACGCTCCCAATGACGACAGAAAACTGTCATCAACGAGGCAACATCGGTGCTTGAAAGTGGACAAAGATCAGTGTTGAAAAGCTTAATGCTATTCTGCAATGGCTGACATTGAATAACGCCAATTTTCTAAAAGTCAACCAAAAAATGAAAACCTGCCTGCCAGCGGGTGAACTCGAGGAGAGTATGAAGAAAGCATTCAGTACGACGGCAGGGCGAACCAAACCATCGGCCTTCTCAAGGCGAAGATAGCGTTAGTACAGGCGAGTGCCATCATCCCGAGCCGCATAGCGACACCTCATCCGCTGCCCTTCCAGAGTCACCATCGTGGCGTCAAGCTACCAAAAATCTGCGTCTAGAACCGTTCAATGGTGAGCTTTCCGCATGGCAGGCCTTCTGAGAATGCTACCGCGAAGCATTGCTCAGGAACGATGGGCTTTCAAAGACTGAGAAGTGAAGTTTAAATACCTAAGATCAATGCACACGGGACAAGCTATCACATCAATAAGAGCGCTGCAGGGGATGGACACTTGCTACGAAGAAGCCATTTAAATATTGCGGAGAAGATTTGGCGACTAAGAAGGAATTCAAGGAGAACTTATCTCTGAATTGAGAGTTTTTCGCAGCATAGCTTCAATAAAGGAGGCAAACGGGCTGCAGCGCTTGTACTATCACGTACAGGCTCAAGTTCGTGGACTTAAGGGATTAGGCATAAACTTCTCGTCTTCTTCGGCAATGTTAAGTGACGTCATTCTCACAGAGCTGCCTAAAGAATTGGTTGTGGATTTGTAACAACAACCACGCCGAGCCCACAGCACAACAACGTGGTTGAGTCAATAGTCAGAAGATTCCTATTCATTACCGGCGTCAGTGCTAGACAACAGGCTAACAGACATTCCAGAATTTCTCCTCATTGAAACAGAAAGCAGAGAAACATGCGCAGAAAGAGGCCATTCTATGAAGAAGAGCAAAGCCGAATGGAGCGGAGTTAAAACTAAACAGAACCGCGCGCCAATAAGGGCCGAGATACTTAACACGCAGCCGGTGCAGGCGAGGAGGTGTTTCTTCTACGAGTAGACGAAACGCGAGAAACAGTCTGGTACGACGGGCACCAGTCAAAAGAATACAAAGAACAAGTGAAGTGCACCCAGTAAAGAAGAGTAATGTGGCAAACGCAATGTATCTTCCGTATTCCACCCCAACAGGCAGAAAGCAAAGATTTTGATCGCCCACAAGAAGCCGTGAAAGAAGTTTCCGCTACTAATGTACACGCGGCCGCTGAATAAGAGCAAACAAAGGAGTCGCTCTGGAAACTTTCTGCAATTGGGCCGTGGGCGGTAACCAATGCGTTTATATTCGTGGTGTTTTCGACGGTGGTTGTCAGAAGACATCACTGGAACAGATATCTCTAGAAGAATTAACCTGCGTATTTTGGGACATCAGGATTTCCACCTCAACACCTTCGGAACGACATCCACGACAACATAAACATTCCCGATTGTTGAACTGCGCTTCCGGAATCTATACGGTGACAGTGAAACAACCATGAAGGCCATAGAGGTTCCATTTATATGCTAAGACGTGGCATCTGTTCCAGTTACCCATGCCTTTGTGAAAGAAATCGAGAGTTGTGGAAAACTTTTCGCTCATTTATCCAGGGATGCCGGTGGTTCCAGGAATCGCCCTGTTGATTGGGGAAGATCATTTGTGGAAGCTGTCAGGGAAAGTCCGGTGCTGCGCAAAAAACAACGGTTTAGCAACAATCGACACAAAGTTTGATTGGACATTCCAGGGTCTGTTCAGCCTCAACTGCTCTCTAGCCATGAAGACAATTATTTGCATTCTAAAAATTGGTCTAGGAAGCGATACCAACGAGGAAACTATACTGCAAAAGTTTTGAGAGCTGGACGCCATTGGAATCGCCAATGAAGAGAACGTGAAGCACGACTGTGCCAACAAACTCGGAGCAGCGTGAAAAGAAAACGTGACAGCTATGAGGTGTCACTTCCATGGAAAGAAACTTCCAAGAATTGGGCAGATATCCGAGAAATGGCTATGAAATCGCTGAGAAGTTTAACAAAGAGGTTGTGTCACAAAAAAGAAGTAGTTGAAAAATACGACACGGCAATCAGAAGCTACATGAGCGAAGGGCAAGCCGAAAGGTTAAACAATGAAGTAGCATCTGAGATTTTATATTATATGCCTCACCAACTGGTCATCTGAACTCAATGAGAACAAAACGTCGCGTAGTATTTGACGCTTCTTGACACTCACCACAGGAGTCGTCACTAAAGGAACATTTGGATAAGGGTCCAAAGCTCATTAGCGACATGGTACGCATTCTGCTGCGTTTTCGCCTGCACCCTGTGGATGCGAAATGACACCGAAGAGGTGAACTCGAACCTCATCTTCGCAAACTTCCGAGTGGCCCCGCTAAAAGCGATGTCTATGTTCAGGTTGGAATTGATGGCTCCCCTAATTAAAGTACGAACGGCTAAATAGTTTCATAGTGCCTTCAATCAAATAGCCATAGTGAATTTTGGTCAGGTTCAATGATCACACTCTCTTGGGTAAGAGGCATGGCCAAGCAATGAAAGCCACTTGTAGAAAGTTAGGTAAATGAAATATAGAGTTTAAGCAGCCCAGAAAGTTTGAGGCATTGCCAATGTACCTGACACGAGAGATGCGTGCTGACTTCGGCGATAGCACACCTTGGTGGAAAGGTTCAAATTGGCTGCAACAGAGTTTGTTATTCTGCCTACTAAAGAATTTGATGCGTGTCACATCCATGAAACGGACAAAGAGAAGAAGAAAAAGGCAGTTCAGCTGCATACAGGAATAACCAAAAGAACCCCTTTGCTACACGCAGAAAAGTTCAGCAGTTACACACGTCTCCTCAGAGTGACTGCTTGGGTCGTTAGGTTTGTAACAAATTGCCAACAGCGCAAGAGAAGTAATCTAGTATATCTCATAGCGGATGAATATCATGAGGCCAGACACGACTGGATTTGACTCGCTCAAAGCAAATACTACGAGCTTCAGATTAGAACACTTTCTTCAAAAGAGACCCTGATGGTTGATTCACCAATTGCCCAAATTCAGCCAGTCCCTGACGCGCAGGGATTGTTGCGCGTGAAACAGCGTCTTCAATTTTCGAAAGTAGCCGAAGACGTGAAGCACCCAATCCTTCTGCCTAAAGACCATGTTAGGCAAATGTTAGAGTTTCATGCTTTCAGCAGCTGGTAAAGAAAGTGATACCACGATGCCCTGTTTGTGCAAAGCAACGTCAAAAACCGGTGACCTTTCCAACAGCTTGCCTTCTAAGTGAAAGAGTGAACAGTGGAGATCCTTTTCATGTAGTGTAGTCGGAATCGACTTCACCGGCCCTCTTTTCATCAAAAGTAAAACATCAAACAGAAAGAGTTACATCGCCTTGTTCACGTGCGCAATAATGAGAGCAGTGCACTTCGAGTTAAATGCCAGCCTCTCAACTGAATGTTTTCTGCGGGCCCTCCGATACTACGTGTCACGCAAGGGTCGGTCGCGGACAATTTACAGTGATAACCTTTTGATGTTCAAGAAGGCAAGAAAGGAAATTCAAATCCTCCGGAAAATTCTTCGCAGAGGTTATGTTCAATACTACTACAGCTTTCAGCGCATCACGTGGCAGTTCATATGAAAAAAGGCAGCTTAGTGGGAATTTGGTGAGAGCGAATGATAAAGTCTGTAAAAGTATCCCTTCAAAAAGTTCTTCGACGTCCAAACATATCCTTTCAGTCTCTCACTGCAGTTTTGGTGGACGTGAAGGCAACGATAAACTCACGCTTTTTACTTGTGCCAGGTGAGGCGTAATTGCTGACACCATCCCATCTAGTAACAGTAGACAGACTGTTCAGTTTCCCTGCTTCCTTCACGTCAAGTGCTATTGCCACGTCTATAGCAGCTGACATTAACCGGCCCTGGAAGTACCGACGATCACTTGTCAACGCCCCTGGAACCGATGGCAAAAGAAATACCTGCTACAGTTGCACTCAGCGCACCTAATACCGTCCAGACAGAACAATTTTTTCAAGGTAGTGCACAATGTGATTTTACATGAGGACCATCCCAAGCCACATATGTGGTGAACAGAAAGAGTCGTCGAAGTTTTCCGACGCCGTGGTGGAGCAGTGCGCTCTTGCACCTGAAGTTGTCCGCTGGAATAATTCTGCGACGTCCGGTACGACTTCTCTACCCTTTGGAGACACACGTAAAGTAATCAGATCTCATTTTTTGGGGGGGGGGCGGTGATGTAATAAATTAAGAAAGCACCAAAAGACAGACATTATAACAATATACAAAAGTCGCTTTCTCCCAGAACTCGAAAGTACGAACGGAAACGGAACCGTTGTCATATGAGAGCCAAACTGACCGTGGAAGGCAAACCCCGACAGGAGAGAGTACGCTGCCTCCCCCCCCCCCCCCAGAGAGAAGTTGGGTTGGTGGGGCAGTGTTAACATTGAACTAGATCAAAGAATACGTGTGTTTGTTTGTACGTGTGCGTGTAATACCGTTTTTTGCATTATACCCTTAATCACGTGTAGACCTCAATTCTTTCGAACTAGTTTATCAGCTTAAAATAGATAACAACATTGTGCTGACTACCTACACCTGACACAGGCAGCAAGTGCGAAGAAATCTTTTACTTTTCAGCCCTAAATGATTTCCCGTTAACGTACATTGATGTCAGCCGAGGATCAGGACGCCATGGAGTGCGGTGGGCTGTGCGCGACATCACTAGGCATGGATATCCGAAAACCGTGTTTGATGTTATGACCACCATCATTATTGAAGTGTTTCGGCCATTATGAACTGCACGAAAATATTTCGACGCATTCCAAGCAAGGATGTGCCGTCAAGATGGGTCGATTTCCTGTCAGAAAAACGTGAACAAGGGGTCCATGACCGGTTCGCGCGAAGAAGCTTCTCGAGCCAAGAAAGGCCATTGTGAGCTCCACTCAAGAAAGGCCATTGTGTTTGCCTCAAGCAAGGCTTTCGGGACCTACAAGAAGGCAGCTGGGCCATTTTCGAGGTCACCGAGGATCTGGAAATATCAAAACCAGCGTGGTATTTGCAGTTCGGGCTGAAAGCTCAAACCAAATTGGTTGTGGCTGCATCTTGCGAGAAGAAGCGGAGCCCCGGATAGTCGCAGCTAAGCAGCATCTTCAAGCAAACAAGGAGGAATGCAATGTGGGATAAAAGGGAAGGAAAAGGCACTATCTGATGCAGCCCTTGCGGGAGCCCGCCTCAACGACGAGGGATTAGTTCACGACTTCTCCTTCCCCCTTTTTTTCATAGGATCGGCTGAATGGGGTGGTATATTTTTGACGATATGCCAGCGTACCACTACATTGTCCTACCCAAACGCAGTCAGGCAAGTTTGACACATGTACCGGAGCCGGTTTTTCTAACTTCATCCAACTGCCACAAGAGTCTTGCAAACCAAGGTCTTCTAAGATCATCGGACGTGAGCGAAATATAGGTGACGTGTGCAAAACGTTGGTGCAGTGCGTTCGTGACCTTATTTGGGCATCGTGTAGACTGTGCCCTCTCCACATGCATTAGGTGGTGTGTTTCTCCTCCTTCGTGGGTGGAGCACCTAGATTATGGAGCGCCGTATTGGCTGAGGCCGCGTACAATGCGCCCAGGGTTGGCAACGAAGCGCAATCTAAGCGTAAAACTTTTGTATATTTCAATTCTACAGTTCATCAGTTCTACTGTACAGTTCTTTCACTTCTAGTACTTGATTAAGGTTTAGTCTGTGGTTAACGGCAAGGTTAACAGTGACAGAGCTGCTTTAGTCATCAGGTTAACAAACAACTTGCGTCAGGCTGACACTTGTGAGATAGCTTGTTTAGGCTATAGTCTGTGGGCGACGGCGAGGTAGAGGGTGACAGAGCTGTTTTATTCATTTGGTTAACAAATCACTTGAGCCAGGCAGATAATTGTGAGATAGCTTGTTTAAGCTATAGTCTGTGGGTGACAGCAAGGTTAACAGTGACAGAACAGGATTCCGTGTAAGAGCTTAAAGAAGCTCTTGCCGACTAAGTTAATAAGCAACTTGAGGCAAGGCAGAAAACATGGCTGTCGTTGTTGTCAGGGTTTAGGAGCAAGACAGGAATCATTCGTGGAACAGAGAACGGTACCAGAAGCAGTCATGAACCTGAAAGCCCTGTGAAAACCAGTGTTGCTAGCGATCGTAAGGGAGTTGAAACTGGATGTGTAGGACTTCCCAAACAGAACAGAACTGATCGAGCGGATCGTCGGGACAGGGACAAGCGACGAGGATCTCTCAGAGTATGTCAATGACATTCAGTAGAGGATGGCCAAGGCAGAGGCCGAGAGTGAAGCCGAAGAGATAGTTATACACTAGGCTAAAGCGCGAGCATTAGACGAAGATATAGAACGGATAAATCGTGGAACTAGGGCACAGCATCGGAAGCGTCTTTTGTCGTGTATGTGTACAGTATGTGTAGAGCCCGAAGGGTGCGATGAAGTGGCGACTACAATGCAGTGTGAAGTCACTGAGAAAGCCGCTGTTTGCGAGGTACCACCTGGGAAAGGTACGTGTCTCTATCAGTGCGACATTCAAAGTGATCCTTTGATGGAGAGAAAAGAGCAACAGGTCGTTGGTAGTGAAATTGCACCTAGGCAAGGTACGCGACTCTCCGGTGGTGTGAAGGTAGTGCATTTAGAGAGCGGGATGGTGGCTGGTATGGAAATTGTAGCAAGTCCAAAAGGTGTTCCATGTGAGATCGAGGCTGGTTCCAGTCGCCCTGATGGGGTCATTTAAGAGATTGATGAGCTGGAGACCACGCTCGTGCCTCAGCAGGAGAATTACTTTCCGAACGTTGAAAGAGAGGACGACAAAGGAAGTCCTAAATGTAGCGAAGACATAACGCTACTGAAGCCCGACAGTACTGCCAGAGAGTGCGAGGTACTGTTGAAAGTATTTCCTACAGATAGCGCGGCGAATGCTTCAGACTGTGAGCAAGTACAGTTCAAGGCAGCCGTAGGTGTAGAAACAGGCACAGGTTCGGTGGTGAATCGTTTCGATGGAAAGTCTAATCCCAGCAGCATGAACAGAGCTTGTGTGTTGTTTCAGATATGCCTCGTGCAGCGGCACGTTAGAACGATTGGGCGGACGCCAAAAACTACCCTGAAATTCAGAAGGACGCGAATTTCCAAGTATTCAGATCTGTGGAGGGCCCGGCGTCAAGTTTTGTAAGGGGTAGCGCAGATAAATTGGCCTGACAGCGCAATCAAGCGGAGCAATCGAGGGGCAAAGGCTGCAGAAAGGGTGGTGCACAGGCACACTTGAACTGTAAAATTGCCGATGACGCAACTAGGGAAGTTTGTAACAACCAAAGAAAGATTGTACGTAAGTGTCACCGCAAAAGAAAGAAGCGGGGACGTGCGGCACCACAAAAGGAGGAGGCAGAGGGCACGTCGCAGCGAGAACGGAAGGGTTGGCCATCGGGCCATTCAATAAATGGTTCTTTGAGGCGTACGGTCAGACAAAACTAGCGAAAAAAAAGTAGAGGAAAGGGACGCACGTCCCCAAGAAGGAAGGCGCGGTCGAAAACAACAGGTTTGCATCGACAACTATGTCAACAGGTTCCTAAAAGAAAGGCTTCTGGTCCTAAATTCAGGGTTGAACCAAGCACCGAAGCACAAAGACGAGTCTTTCTCCAGCACTTCAAGAATCTGCGGTGTTACAAAGAAAGCCGGCCAAAATCATGAATGAGACAAGATAGCGAAATTCAGCTAGGATTTCGCACTCATTGTGGCCTCTGACATTCACGAAAGCGGCAGAGAACCCGTCCCCCACGTGCAAAACTAAAAGAATGAACGTCAGCTGCAATCTTTTCGCAGAATGCGACCCAGAGTTTCTGGAGAGGAGTTTTCTTTAATATTCCTTTTGAAGGTTTTGAACCTTTGAAGCAATGTTTTCTTTTGTAAGTAAAATTCCAGCTGAAAACAAAGACTGGATTCAAAGGGTTCATGGTAAACGCGGAATGCTGTTCACTTACAATCAAGCACGCGTTTAGAAGATATATTAAGGTACGGAGGCGTAGGTTTATAGCGAAATGTTACAACGCTCTATAATAGTGACTAGAGTAGAGCTTAGACGCCCAAAGAACATAGTGCGTTTTTTTAAGGCACGGGCTTGATAAGATAACATTAACCAAACAAGACTATTACGCGAGGTTTAGTTACATCCTTTTGATTTTGATAGAATGCTTAAGTATCATGCGATAGTTTAAGCGGAGCGTTACGCGTTACCGAAAGTCGAGGTTAGAGCAACATTTCGGACAGTTATAGGATGCAGATGAATTTATTCCTAAAGATTTGAGTCTGTCAAGGTGTGTCCTACTAGAGACGTGAATAACGGTAACGTTTGAGCTTGGGTTATAGCGTCCGCAGAGAGCTGGCACGAAGACTTAATTTTTTCTTTGTGCGTAAATGGAGCTCATGCGAGAATTCTTCGTTTTCAGCTCTTCGTTGTTTTCCAAGTGTCCTGTTCAGGTGGTGGCAAGGCCTGGTGAAGGCAGCTCGGAAAACTAGCTTACTAGATAACGAAGTGAGTTTTGTAGAGGTAGAGCATTGTCCTATCTCAGGGCTATTGCCTTTGTCCTCCAAAAATGGCCGGCTGCTGCGTCGAAACCTTGTTTTGCAACAGTATACGTTTGACATACGTTTCAAAAGAGGAATACTTCATGGCAACGCTGAGTGTTTGAGTCGCTATCCCTGATGCAAGCAGCCTTCTCGAGAGTTCTGCAATATTTTTCCTGACGAGGGACATTGTTTAGGTTTTTTTGCTACTTTTACACCTTTTAGAGTTCGTTAAACTCATGGTAAGTACATTGAAGACACCGCCATCCAAGGTTTCAGGTTGGCTGTGCTTCCAGTGCTGTTATTCTCATTCACTCGAACGTAGCAGATGAATTTAGAATAACTAGTATACTCCTTTCTATAAGTTGTAAAAGAGGAAAATTGCCTGGTGGGGTTTGGCGGAATTGTTTGGCACTCACTGGGTTAGTGGTTGTGTTTTTATGCGCGCATGTGACGTCTGTTGAGCCACTATGAAGCAGGTGGTCAACACTTCATCGACAACTGTCATCACCAGACCGGACGTCAGCGCTGATCTCTCCGAACTGTGGCTACAAACCTCAGCCCATCGAGATCTTCACCCCCCTGCGCGAGAGACTGTCATGACCGTCATCCTTATTGAAGTGTTTCGGCCTTTACGAACTGCACGAAAATATTTCGACGCATTCCAAGCAAGTATGTGCCGTCAAGACGGGTTGATTTCCTGTCAGCAAAACGTGAACAAGAGGCCCACGAACGGTTCACGCAAAGAAGCCTCACGAGCCAAGAAAGGCCATTGTTAGCTCTAATGAAGAAGTGCCATTGTGTTTGCCTCGAGCAAGGCTTTCGAGGCCAACAAGAAGGCAGCTGGGCCATTTTATCGGTCACCGAAGATCTGGAAATATCGGAACCAATGTGGTATTTGCAGTTCGGGCTGAAACCTAAAACCAAATTGGTTTTAGCTGCATCTTGCGAGGAGAAGCGGAGCCCCGGATACTCGCAGCTAAGCAGCATCTTAAAGCAAACAAGGAAGAATGCAATGTGGGGTTAAAGGAAAAGAAAACGCACTATCTGCTGCAGCCCTTGCGAGATCCCGCCTCGACGACGAGGGATTAGTTGACTACTCCTCCTTCCCCCTTTCTTCATAGGATCGGCTGAATGGGGTGGCATATTTTGACGATATTCTGGCGCATCACTACATTGTCCTACCCAAACGCAGTCAGGGAAAATTGACACGTGTACTGGCAGCCGGTTTTTCTAACCTCATTCAACTGCCAGAAGAATCTTGGAAACCAAGGTCATCTAAGATCATCGGACGTGCGCGAAATATTGGTGACGTGTGCGAAACGTCAGTGCAGTGCGTTTGTGACCTTATTTGGGCATCGTGTAGACTGTGCTCTCTCCACATGCATTGTGTGGTGTGTTTCTCCTCCTTCGTGGGTGGAGCGCCTAGACCCTAGAGCACCGTATTGGCTGAAGCCGTGGACAATGCGCTTGGGGTTAGCAACGAAGGGCTATATAAGCGGAACACTTTTGTATATTTGAAGACCTACAGTTTATCATTTCGACTTTACACTTCGTGACTTCTAGTAGTTGATCACTCGATTAGCTTCTTTCAAATTCTCATTTACTAACCATATAAATAAATTGTTGTCGTTATTATGAGCGCCTCATCTGACTTGTTTGACGATGGGTCCTAGGATGGGGGCCCGCTACTAAACTGAGACCCGCAGGACCCGGAGTCGCAATACAGAGTAGGTAAAAATATTCGGGAAACGCCGTGTTAAGTTGATTGTAGACAACGAATGTGTTTTATGGGCAAACAGAGTAGTAGTACCGGAGCCATTCAAAAGCATATCTTGCAGTTGCTGCACGATAGACCATTGGGTAAAAGCTGAACAAAAGCATTAGCTAAGCAATAGAATCACGGCTGGAAATGAACGAATCCCATTGTGATGGTTAAAGGACGTTCGTCACTAGGTTTGTTATAGCGGATGAGAAAGGATTGACATGAACAATTTATTTGATGGCACGGGTGTGACGGCTGACGGCGCACGGATACGCTACCGTGTGCAGCGCCATGGAGTCGGACGTCGCGGCCAACGCAGCAGTAAGGGTCGCAAATCCGGAGGTCCAGGATCAGGCTATGGCTCACGAGGACCACACCCGGTAGGTCTGGCCCACGAACCTGCTCCCGGCCACTGCACCCAGGCAGGAGCCGTTCAGCAGGCCCCATCCTTGGACCTTGTACAGGCCGACGGACTCGACTTCGAACAGACACACCGGAGCTCGACCTGGCCGACACGTACGGGTCTCACGTCCGACTCAGGAACGCTGCCAGGAACAGGAGCCGTTCGGCAGGCCCGTCCTTGGACCTTGTACAGGCCGACGGACTCGACCTCGAACAGACCACCGGAGCTCTACCTGGCCGACACGTACGGGTCCCCCGTCCGGCTCAGGAACGCTGCCAGGAACTCGTCCTCTCGAGCGGCGCACCGCTTCGTCTGCCTTCGTGGCCTAAAACCTCGAGCTCTTTTTTCCGCACGTTCCTTCTTGGCCAGGGCACCGCCAGGTACCTTCGGGTGCACACTGCAGCTCATGAGCTCGCGGCCCACGTCAGAGTCTGGCGCGTCGCTCGGTACGGCTCGGCACCGCTCGGCGATCCTCGATTCAGCCAGAACTCTCTGGCACCTGGATCCTCGGCCACCCTGAACCTCGCCCGGCTCCGTGGTCCTCCGTACACAAGCCCGCGTCTCGCCCGGCAGAACGTCTCGCTCGTCCCATGCCGATGTGCGACGCTCCGGTGACACCGGCGCTCTACGGCATGGGTGCGGCTACGGAGCAGTCAACTCGCATCGGAGACGCGATGCTCCATGCGGGGAATGTCCAGCCCGTCCAGTGAACAGCTTGCGTCGAGACGCGATGCTCGGCGCAACCGTGACCATTAGCCAGGCCACGTTCATCGCTGTGCCGAACGGCTGACTGTGGAGACGCCTCGCCAAGATCCGCGATGCCCTCGGCAAGGAAGAGAACAGCAGGCCAGGTCAGGCCCCGAGATGCAGTACTCGTGCCGGCAATGCCGCCCGAGCTGGTGGTTTGACGGCAGCAGCGTGGACGGCTGCGTTCCCTGGCCGGAACCTGGATCGCCTGCGTCCAACGCTTCAGCCTGCTGTCTGCCGCTGCTCCGGCTCGTCCCCAGCCACACAGCCTACTGCCACGTAATGGTCGCACGTGGCCAAGTCGTGGCACGCCACCTCTATGGGCCACCACTGGTCATCAGCTCATTGGCGCACAGTTGCCTCATAATCGCACGTGCCTTGTCCCGCACCTTCGTCGTCATCGTTTTTCTCGAATCCTCACAATAACTCCCCACACAAGAAAGTTCTTTCTACAAAACAAGTTTTCTCACACAACAGTGAACAGACGTCGCTCCTCGAGCAGGAGCCTTTCAGCCTCCATGCGAGCTATTTCACGCTCATGCTCCGCCTGTGCTGCTAGACGTGCCTCCTCTCAATCTTTTGCTCTCTGGTCCCTCATTTCTTTTTCCTCAGTGCTCACCCATGCCATCAAAGCCTCTCCACTCAGCCCCATCTCCTTCTCTAGCTCAACTAGCTTTCTTTTGTCGTCCATTCTCGTCTGCCACACACAAACAACGTGAGGCTCTCAGATGTAACGCGAGAGCTTAGTCCTGTGGCGCGGACGCCAGATATTGTAGTGGTTACGGACGTTCGTCACTATGTTTGTTTATAGTGGAACAGAAAGAATTGACATGAACAATTTTTTTGATGGCATGGGTGTAACGGCTGACGGCGCATGAATACGCTACCGTGTGCAGCGCCGTTGAGTCGGACGTCGCGGCCAACGCAGCAGTCAGGGACGCAACTCCGGAGGTCTAGGATCAGGCCACGGCTCACGAGGACCACACCTGGTAGGTCTCGCCCACGAACCTGCTTCCGGCCACTGCACCCAGGCAGGAGCCGTTCAGCAGGCCCTGTCCTTGGACATTGTACAGGCCGACGGACTCGACCTCGAACAGACACACCGGAGCTCGACCTGGCCGACACGTACGGGTCCCCCGTCCGGCTCAGGAACGCTGCCAGGAACTCGTCCTCTCGAGCGGCGCACCGCTTCGTCTGTCTTCGTGGCCTCTAACCTCGAGCTCTTTTTTCCGCACGTTCCTTCTTCTTGGCCAGGGCACCGCCATGTACCCTCGGGTGCACACTGCAGCTCATGAGCTCGCGGCCCACGTCAGAGTCTGGCGCGTCGCTCGGTACGGCTCGGCACCGCTCGGCGATCCTCGATTCAGCCAGAACTCTCTGGCACCTGGATCCTCGGCCACCCTGAACCTCGCCCGGCTCCATGGTCCTCCGTACACACGCACGCGTCTCGCCCGGCAGAACGTCTCGGTCGTCCATTGCCGATGTGCGACGCTCTGGTGACACCGGCGCTTGACGGCATGGGTGCGGCTACGGAACAGTCAACTCTCATTGGAGACGCGATGCTCCATGCGGGGAATGGCCAGCCCGTCAGCGAACAGCTTGCGTCGAGACGCGATGCTTGGCGCAACCGTGACCTTTAGCCAGGCCACGTTCATCGCTGTGCCGAACGGCTGACTGTGGAGACGCCTCGCCGAGATCCGCGATGCCCTCAGCAAGGAAGAGAACAGCAGGCCAGGCCGCGCCCCGAGATGCAGTACTCGTGCCGGCAATGCCGCCCCAGCTGGTGGTTGGATGGCAGCAGCGTGGACGGCTGCGATCCCTGGCCGGAACCTGGATCGCCTGCGTCCGACGCTTCAGCCCGCTGTCTCCAGTCTGCCGCTGCTCCGGCTCGTCCCCAGCCACACAGCCTACTGCCACGTAATGGTCGCACGTGGCCCAATCGTGGCACGCCACCTCTATGGGCCACAGCTGGTCATCAGCTGATTGGCGCACAGTTGCCTCGTAATTGCTGATGCTAATGCTGATGACCTCTGATGGATGGCGCTTACCCACAAAGGGGGATGGGCCAAGAACCGGGCGGCAGGATACTTAAATGAAACTAAACTGAAAATGAAGCCAATCCGAAAAAGTAGCTTAAAATAATACTACCAAAAAACAAAAATGTGTGCTGAGCAAGCGGTCAAACCATCTTTTGTTTTTGAAAGACATAACTACGAATTATAAACTAAAGATCTGAAAATGTAGTGGTTCACTAGCATGGTAATCTTTTAGTTGCGTTGATGTAATCAAACACAGCGGAGCATACATCCCTGTGGCAGTAACCAAATGAAGTTCCGCCAAGTGATAAAAAACTGGTAAATTTACTTGTATTTCTAGCTTTTGTAATGGGGCTACTAAAAATCTTTTTCTCTGATAAGAATAACGATGACAGAATAAAAAGAAATGTTCAATTGTTTCAATTTTGTTGCCCCAAATGCATAGCGGTGACACCTGGAGCTGAGCTTTATTAAGGTAATAATTTAGTTGTGGAACTGCACAGCGCAATCTGGTATAAGTGACCTCTAACTGGCGAGACACACACCACTGTTTATTCCAGCAATAGCTCAAATGCTCGAAATCTTTGAATTTATCCAAATTACCTTTTCCCCATTGCAGGCAAGCATTTCGGAACCTTAGCGCGGTTACGTAAGCCGTATCTGGCAAAACTGGGATGGTGGGCCCACCCAGGGATACTGCTGCTAAAGAGTCCGCCATTTCGTTCAAATATAATCCGCGGTGGCCTGGTACCCATAGCAAATGCAGTTTTTTTTACGTTTTTCGGTACTAAATGCCGAAACGTATTCATCATCTCTGAATTCACTGCCGCAGAAAGTGCATTACAAACTGATAACGAATCTGTAATGATAGCTGCTAATGATTCGCTTGAGGGTAATTTGCATACGGCAAGTACAATGGCCAATAATTCTGCCATGAATACCGAGGTATAATCTGGGAGTCAAATCGAAAAGGACCAGTCCAAAGAAGGAGAGAAGATGCCAACCCCAGCCTTTTCTTTTGACACAGATGCATCAGTCGCTATGATATTGCTTATCTCTAGGTAGACTAGATAATCTGCTAACTGATCATTTAAATACCTATATGCCAATTGTTTCGCGTTATGAGGAAATATATCATCGAATTGTATCCTAAGCATTGACTTTAGGTTGTGTATTGGACCAATATGTCTAATTTTTACATTCAGTTGCTTTAGTAGCGCTTGTGCAAGTACTATTTGCGGGGTGTGTAGTCCCGACCAATGGGTTTCGAAAAATAAAGTCGGTTCTTGAATGAAAGCGTAAAATGAGCGTCTTTGGTGTGAACTGTATATCTTTAAGAATGCTTGCACAGTAAGAATTTTAAACCTATTTAGCAGAGAAGTTAGGCGAGATTCCATATACAACACGTTATTTGCAACAAACTTTGGTAGGCCCAGACACAAACGCAACGCTTCTCTTTCCAGCAGTATTAGGGGTCTCATTTTATAGGCTGCGCTGCCAGAAAATAATACACATCCGAATTCCATGATGGGCCGCACATAAAGTTTATATATCATTATTAGCACATCTCTTCTTAAACCCGCTTTACGGTTTGCAAGCTTCCGTAGCCACCCCATGGCCCGTGTTGCCTTGGAGTACACATCATCAATGTGACTTCTCCAATTTAATGTGTCATTATATATGATGCCCAAATATTTAAGGGAATTCGCCTGCGGAATGAGCTCATTATTGTACATTAACGAGATGTTGATAGGCTGCAGAAAAGAGAATGCAAGGAGCACACTTTTCTTTACGTTCAGGGTCATATGAATATTTTTAAGCCATCTTTCTATCATATTGAGATAATTTTGTAGACTCTGGTATAATGACTGAAGGTCGGTATTACTTGCGAAGAAAGCAATATCGTCCGCGTACACATATAACTGAATCTGCTTAGTTGATGGAATGGAGCTTAAGAAAATGTTAAATAAAACTGGCGGCAGGACTGCCCCCTGTGGTACGCCACGTGTCTGCTTATATCTATTCGATGAGTAACCATATTTAAAGCAGTAATATTCTCTCCCTCTTAGAAACTCCGACACCCACGCAGTGATGCAGTTGGGAAAGTGGTGATATTCCATCTGTGTTAATAAAATTGAATGCTCAACTCTATTGTACGTTTTAGCCAAATCTAAAGTAACTAAAGCACAGTATTGGCGCCGATGCCGAGCCAGTTGTATTCGGCTCTCTAAATCAACATGCGCACACCATATTGAGCAACCGGATCTAAACCAATTTGACTGGGGTTTAATATTGCGTTATTATTATTATATTTCATTACCCGGGCATTCAAAACTCTTTCAATTAGCTTAACCAGATTTGACGTGATTGATATCGGCCTTACATTGTCCAAGGCGAATCCTTTTTCCTGCTTTTTAAGAAGTGGAATCACTTTAGACAGCTTCCATTCCGCAGGTATCCAAGCTTTTGTCAAAGAAAAATTCACCAGATTAAGTACTTCAGTTGGACTAATCTCTAATATTACTTTTATCATTGAATTTGTTACCCCGTCTGGTCCAGGTGCCGAAGGAGATAAGTGCCTTATTATCTCTGCCAGCTCATTTAAAGTAATTCCTCGAAATCCTCGCCTGCCATCAGGTTCACAATGTGCAGTGGTAGAGTTGACATAAATCTATCTTGGAGCCCTTTCGCAATATTTTCTACTAAATCAGAGAGCTCACGGGGGGAAACACCAGAAGAGTCAATATTTTCAGCGGGTGGTAACATCTTTTGAGATCTTAAAAATCTGAAGAGCGCTTTTTTGTTTTTAGCCCTAGAAAGATACTCATGTCGTTTCATATTATAACCATCTTTTGCTGTACTTACTGTGCGTTTGAAGTCTGCTGCTGCGAATTTATAATCACACCAATTTTTCGGACATTGGTTGACCAGCAGTTGTTTCCATGCAGCTTTTCGTTTTCTATAGCTCCTCGTGCACTCTTCAGTCCACCATGGACTAAAAGAACCTCTTGTGGCCGAGTCTAATTTAAACTTTGCGTCTTTTACTGATCTTTTTAACACTGCACACAGACTCATAGCCCTAATGTCACCTTGTATGTCCTTGCGGTGATCAAAAGTAGCCTTGAAGTCTTTTTCTAATTTTCTAAAGTTGAGGATTGAGCGGGCCTTTTCGGCGACGTGTATTCTTTAAAAGTTCAGTACAAAACTAATAGGCAAGAGGTTATTGATTGATTGATTTGTGGGGTTTAACGTCCCAAAACCACCATTTGATTATGAGAGACGCCGTAGTGGAGGGCTCCGGAAATTTTGACCACCTGGGGTTGTTTAACGTGCACCCAAATCTGAGTACACGGGCCTACAACATTTCCGCCTCCATCGGAAATGCAGCCGCCGCAGCCGGGTAGGCAAGTGGTCACTGTTAGTAGCACAGTCTAAAGTTTGCCACGAACATATTTTGAGAGATGAGCTTGAAAATGTCAAGTCAATTACAGATTTAGAGAGACCTCGGACAAAAGTAGCAGATTGCGAATTTAAACAAGATAAATTCTTGTCAATAGCCCAATCCCACAATCGTTTTCCGCTTAAATCTGTTTTAAAACCCCAGGCCACATGATGTGAATTGAAGTCTCCAGTGATTAATATATCTATATCCTTTCTGCAGGCAGAGAAAATATCGTCTATACTTCGTGTGTCTTGCACCCAGGCTGGGAAATACGCATTTACAAACGACAAGGGAGAAGCGTCTGGTAATATTATGTCTACTATCAAAATTTCACAATCTGGAGTCACACAACGATAAGAGATTGTAGCTTTGTGACTAAACTTAGTTGCTATCAAGACAGCAAGCCCACCACCTCTGCTAGGTCGGTCCAATCGAAATAGCCGATAATTTTTAGGTGAAACTTCTGGCTGGTTGAAAGCCAGGTTTCTTGCAGTGATATAATATCCGGGGAAAGTTGTGAAGAAAGGTATGATAGGTCTGTGGCTGCGGAAAATATAGATCTGCAATTCCACTGTAATATGATTAGTGAACCTATTTTGACGACAGAACCGTCGCAAAAACTGCTTGGTCCAAAATGTCCTTTCGCAAAAAGTCTTTCTTAGACATGTTCTCAAAGAATTCTTTTTTGGATAGATACGTTTTAGATTTCGAATTATGCGAAGTGTTTTTTGATTGGGGAGATCGGGTTTGCTTCAGAGCGTTATGAGCGTCCATATCCATATCTGCACATGCTTCCGAATCATCCGTAAGATCACCGTCTTCCGTTGTTTTGGAAGTCTCTGCCTCAGGAGAAACCGCTCACTGACGTGTTGTCGCACTTTCTATTTCCGTACGCTGCGATACCAATGATGTCTGAGGAGCCCAATCGTTTGTTGATGCTACACCTAGAATTTGAGATAGTTGATTGGAAACCAATTGTGCCAAGCTTTCAAAAAGGTTGTTTGCGAGGCGCTCCATTGCCTTTTCCATAGCCTTCTCTACGGCCTCTGCGATAGATGTTGCGAGAGATGCATCCATGGCGGTGGTATTACGTGCTGCAACACTGGCATATCCTTTGGATCTCTCCTGCATTTCTGTAACGGCTTCTCTCCGAGAGCACCTCTTGCGTTCTACAATATCCAATATGGCAAGCTCCCTTTCTTTTGCTGCACAGTCTGCGGAGTCTGCAGGGTGCGCCCCATTACATAAGCAGCACCTCTTTTTCTCAGAGCTGCACTCGCGGCTGTCATGATTTTTACCACACAGACGGCTTCTAAGAACTGATCGGAACCCTCTGACGCTATGTCCATATCGCCAACATTTCAAACACTGCAGGGGTTTGGGGGAAAGTGGCTCTACCTTATAGATCAGTGGCCTTAATTTCGGAAGGTCGGACTGTTCCTAAAAAAGTCACTATCACCGATTCCGTTGGTGATATTATGTTGTCAATTGTACGGGTGCACCTGTACACTGAATTTACACCCGCCACCGAAAACAAATCGAGCACATCTGCAGGTGTCAGGCTTGTGTCTACACCGCGGACTAATCCTTTCGAGCATGCGAGGTGTGCCGGAATAAATGGGCTTACCAGATGCGCTGCGAATTCGGAACATTGCAGGAGATCACGAAAGCATTCCTGATCTGCGGAACAGCACAGGATGCCTCCGCGACCAAACTGGCGGACCTCAGTGATCTCCTGGGGATGCGAAGTGGCTTTTCGAAGCTCCACTTGAATCGCCTTTGGGTTCTTCATCGGAATACTGCCCCCATTTGTAGGTACCAGCGCCACAGGGACACTTCTCGCTCCACTGCGTAACAAATAGTCTATCGGCCAATCCTTGGCCGGAGTGGAAGCTAACCAAGGGGAGTGCCCTTGGCCGGGCGAAGAAGATGACATCAAAATGGAATGACTCGCTTCAGCTGAGAAAGACCAATACAGTTACCGGAAAATAAAGAACTCTCAAAGAACAATAAGGATACTGCCGCCCGATCCTGAGCTCGGGCAGCTTCTTCACAGTCGATCCTCACCGTCAAAATGCGACGTGGCGCTCAGAAAGCGCGACCAAAACGACACCCGGTAATCGCACGTGCCTTGTCCCGCACCTTCGTCGTCGTCGTTTTTCTCGAATCCTCACACCCATAAAAACAACATGCTTGATTGCGAAATATCCCAGACAGTTCTCCCTGCAACTCTACCAGGTGCAGTTCTACCCCTTTTTTGTGGCAAATATGTCACAATACCTAGGAACACGTAAATTTATTTCTTGCAAAAGAAAACCGAGATTGGTTAATTTTCTTTTGGACGACACGCATTCCAATTGGCTTGAAATTAAGATGATGAGCGTAAAAATCGTGGCGAAGACATTTGAAATAGTGGTTCGCGGCGCATGGCCTTCCGCTGGAGATTGAGACAGACAACGGGCCGCAGTTTCAGGTAGCTGAGTTCAAAGATTTTTTTAATGTTGTGGTGGGAGGCACACACTAACGCCGCCATACCATCCGCAATCTAACGATGAAGCCGAGCGCGCAGTTCAGACCAAGGTATATTTAAAGTGTTAGCGTAAGTCACATAAAACTCAACGTATCCAGTAGTTGGCTTAGTTTCGACCATCGCTAATTAGTTATGAAGGGGAGAACTAACAGAAAACAAAAATAAAAAATAAAATATGCCAGTAGCCTAATTGGTGGTGACGTCGTTCATTCGCCCTGGATGGACGAATTTGAATTTTTTCTCAATTGCTGAGTTTTTACGTAGCGATTTATTAGGTGATCTCATTGCGCCTTGTGGCTTGCTAATTACAAGCGCGAGAGAAAAGGAACATCAACAAGAACTATTCAGGAAGCAAGGTGCAAGCATTAGCTGAATAGTTGACTTTCAATATACACAAAATATTGCAGATTAAACTGTGACGCAAATGTTCACGAGTAGGGTAGCATACTAGTTCAAAAGACCACGTTGCTCAATCGTGTAAAGTCACTGAAGCGAGCCAGCAGCCTTAAGAACATCACTTTGGTAACCGTAGAGAACAGCGTCTCGTTGTTACCACGTCGCATTCGTGGTCATAGAAGGCGAGGGCATGCCAGCCGTGCGTCATTGAACGCAGTCGGCAGTAACACCAGTGGCTATCTGCCAAGTCTGTGAACTACTTCAGCTCTGAAGCCGCGCCATGGTGGTCTCGTGGCTGAGGTACTCGGCTGCTGACCCGCAGGTCGCGGGATCCCCGTTGCAGTGGGTGCATTTTCGATGAGGAGGAAAATGCTGTAGGCCCGTGGGCTCACTCAGATGTGGGTGCACGTTAAAGAACTCCAGGTGGTGGAAATTTCCGGAGCCTTCCACTAGTGCGTCTCTGATAATCATACGGTGGTTTCGGGACATTAAATTCCACATATCAATCAATCAATTAGTTAAGCTCTGAAATGTCAGCCAGTCAACAGCGCCGGAGTCAATAAGTAAACTACGGAAGGTACGCATGAAATCATCACACAAAAGTGAGTGATGCCTCGTACACCCTGCAAATCGCTACACAATCTCCCATAACAGACTGCCTCAATAGGCAGCCTCCCCTCCCCCTTCTTTATCGGCGCTGGATGAACAATGAGGCAATAAATGATTAAGTCAAGTTTCAGATAAACGGTAAATATATAGTGAACATTGACAGAAATAATATTACAGATATTTAAAAAAAATGAATAGATTGACGGTTTCGTTTAAGTTATTTTCCCTCTCCTTACCCTGTTAACATCCACAGTTGGCGGTGGTTCATGCTTCTGGCAGCAGGCATTCTACACTTTTCCTTCCAAGTTTCAATATAATTTGACTGTGGTTCAGACAACGAAACAATGACTGCTCGGAGCAAGAAAATTGAAAGCTAAATGACTCGGATCAATCTATCTATTTATCTATCAATCTGTCTAGCCACCTACGACTTCTAGCTGTCCTAGCCGTTTCGATAATGGTATCGATACCAAACTTGGTATATCATAGCATGACTCTATAGGGGAGACCCACGCCGAAGGAGGCGCTGCAGAGCCTGGCACTGTCAGTCAATGTGGGCTGAAAACTGGTTACCCGAGTGTTGACCCTTCCGCTGTCCCCTTCAACCTGCCTTGAAAACGCGTTGGTTTGCTCGCACGCTGCACGCGTTCTGCACGTGTTTTTAAGAGTTTCGCGTTGCGCGCGCTTATGATGTGTACGCTTCTGTCCACGTTTAATAAGATTGCCGCAATTGAGGATTTTTTTCGTGGCAGCGACTCAGTAAAAGAGCAGCGTCTGCCCAGCCATGTAGCCGATGCGAAGCAACTTGTAGCAGACGACACCGTCCTCGTCAGAGCGAAGTGCGTTTCGCAAGTGAAAGACGACGCTGTTTACGACGTGGAGTTAGACGTGAATACAACTTTCTCTACGTTCATAATTATATACCTGTTTTATTTGGTTTGCTGTGTGTACTATGCACTATGTTTGTTACTGGATGCATGGGTGAGGCAACTTCTCGTGCTTTAGGTTAAGCAGTTCTTGCGCTGTGACCGCTATTATTTGGGATACCTTACTTTACTAGCACCCACCCAAGTTATCGTGGGGCATATACACAGTACTTCAAAAATAAATCGTCTATTTGGGGCTTCTTTCTAACCCACAACGAAAATTTATATCTATCTCGCGTGTCCTTTTTTGAATTATCACTGTTCTCATCGCGGGTACTTCGAGTTCACGAACAGCGTGCGTACCGTCATGATGAGCACCCAGCTTTCAGAGAAACTTTTTTGTGTGTGTCTTATCTGCAGGGGAAAAGCACATTGCTATAAAGGCATTTTATCTTGGTCACTAAATGCACCGTGTTGTTAGGGCTGCCCCTGCACACTCAGTAACAACTAGTTCGCTGTGTCTGCCAATGAACGTGCAACAATCGCTAATGCAATTTCTTTCTCGTTTTCGTAGTTGTCGTGGTCGTGTCCACTCAAACGGGAGCTTCGCATCTCCAGCGGCAAATGTAATTGCATCACTGGCGTCTCTAACAATTCTAAATCACTTGAAAGCGTGTCATAGACATTGAGTAAAACAGAGTTTTCTTCATCTTGCATTGCTAGGTCGTCTTGAGCAATACCATGCGGCACAGCCTGCTCCACAGAATTTCGTGATTATATGGCTGCCCTCACAGAATGACGCTTCCCCCTAGGCAAAATAAGGTTGTGGCAGAGATTAGATTGTGCCGTTTACAACAACGTTCATACGTTGGAGTTTTTTTTATTCAGATATTGTACGGTGATCAACATTGAGCATATCTGTAGTACGCCAAATAATAATATTTTTTTATCATCTTCAATCGTCCACTCAGCGACGGTCAGGACGAAAGACCCATTCATTGGGTCTTTCGTCCTGACCGCGTGTCATGTAACAACATGACTACATTCCACGCTAATGATGCGCTGGCGACCGTTTCGCCAGCTTCACTTATACCAAATTTGGTATTATGAGACTTGAATGGATGGCGAAGGTTTGATACTGGTGCAAAAATAATAAACATGATATGCGTGTCATGTAACAACATGACTACATGCTACGCCCAAGATGCGCTCGTAGCTGTTTCGCTAGCTTCACATGTACCAAACTCAGTGTTACGAGACGCGAACGCACGAAATGGGTAAATGACAGATACAAACATGATGATCACGACATGCGTGTCATGTAACAACATAAATACATGCCACACTCATGACGCGCTCGCAGGCCGTTTTGCTAGCTTCACAGATGTCAAATTTGGCATTACGTGATGTCCATGTGTGACGAAGGTATGCGACTGGTGCAAACGTGATAATCATGAGATGTGTGTCATGTGAGAACATGACTACATGCCACAGTCAAGGCGCCAATATATTTCGACGTGACGCGGTGCGCGTGCTCGGCGCCGTTGCGACGCCGGTTGCCGGTCCTGGCATTTGCTCGCAAGCGCGCGCCACGCTGCTTTGCTTTGACGCATGCGCGTTTCAGCGCTTCTGGCGTCCCTCCATCACGAAAAATGGGAGACGCAGTGTTGTCTAGTTAACGCATCGGCACGAATTTTGCGCCGGTTGCCGTAGGACTGAACCGACGGACGCTCGTCGCGCCGGTCGCGCCTGGCGTCAGAATATGAAGTGCTCGCGTTTTACTAACGTGTTTGGCCAGCGTGCGCGTGCGTCAACTCTACATTGGGGTATATTGGGCCCTTGATGATGCACTCGTGGCCGTTTCGTTGGCTCCACATATGCCATATTTGGTGTTAAGTGACATCAATAGATGAAGAAAGTGTATGACTGGTGCAAAGACGATAATCCTGACACGCGTGCCATGCAAGAACATGACAACCTACCACGCTCATAGGGTGCTTGCGGTCGTTTCGCCATCTCCACATATACTAAATTTGGTATCGCGTGATGTGAATAGATGACGAAGGTAAACGACACATCAAAGCATGATAATCATGACACGTAAGTCATGTACAGCATCATTTACCTCCACTTCGTAGCGTTGTGCTTATTTTAAAATGACATATCAACCTTTCTCCTTCGTGCTTCGCATATCATCGATTCCCACTGTACGTGGGATCTGCCAATTTTTATTTAATGAGTTTCTGTATTTCTTGCAAGACTGGTTCCAGACGCCGGTGGTGGCGAACAGCAACGGCACCTCACTTGACCCGTGTTTTGATCTCATAACAGCTTTCAATGTTAGAAAGTGTGCTGACAGGCTCCGAGGTTCAGCGCGAGTGTTTTCAATGGGTGATCGTGTAGTGGTGCGTTCTGTGTGTGGGGAAGTTGTGAGCTGGTGATCTGGAGGATTGAAGTGTTGGAAATCGTCTTCAATGTATTTAATGTATGAGCAAAGCTGAGTGTGGGTTGAGCACGTGAACGACCCACGAGCACCGAATATTGAATCAATGGCACAACGGCCTCCATCATCGGAAGCGGAACTAACACTTGCATCGGACATCACAAATGTACGCAGATGACCAACCAAAGCTTGGAGCCACCGTCACCAACGAGGCACTTAATTCTCAACAATCGTGAGTAGCGGGTTCCCTTACGACGCAGCACAAGGGAACAAGGGATTTATAGTTATAAAATCGGCCTTGAAGAAAGTGTTGTGACGTACGTCAGTCGCGTGGTTGGTACATACTCTCAAGCTACTTTTCGTTGCGCGTGCGCCAAGGGATAGCATGTGTGTATATATACTGTCAACAGTAATATTGGGGAGGTTATTTTAATCTTTACTTGTGTTGAGGCTGCCTGTCTGCGCCTCGAGATTTAAAAAACTATGGACCCGAAGGGGACCTAGATAGGATGCGAAGCAGTAGCGTGCATACGACGTTGACTCGGTTGAAATGGGTGTCGGCGCAGGGGCTGAAGAAACGGTTTGAAACGAAAGTCGGTGTACCGTTTACTCGAGCAAACGTTTCTTTGAAATGCTAAGACACATAAGAAGGGATGCGTCGAAGACGCTCGTGCTCGGTTTCCTCGACTAGCATCTCGTTGGTGTTACCCTCGATCGTCTCTATTCTCGAACGCAATCGGCGTTCTTCACTCGCACCTCGTCGGTGTCGTTGGCTTTCCACAGCTGATGTTTGCGTTCGACTTCCCTAGCTCAAGCCTTGTTGGTGTTCCACGCGCGACGTCGCCTTTCGCAAAAACGATCGGCTTCGCTAACTCAAACGCAGGCGACGGCCGAGAAAGATACGCGCACTGTAGCGAGAAGCCTGCCTCGGCAGCGTCCCGCCCGTTGGGTAGATCGTGCGGCATGCAGCGGTGCGCTACCCAGATTGCCGGCACCGCAGAACTACGACCAGGCCAAATGACGGCATGCGAGTGGGCGCCGTGCGCCTAACCGCGGCTTCTTTTTGCCGACAGATGGAGAGAGGTGGCCGGGTGAGCCCCGCCGCGGTGGACTAGTGGCTAAGGTACTCGGCTGCTGACCAGCAGGTCGCGGGATCAAATGCCGGCTTCAACGGCTGCATTTCCGAAGGAGGCGGAAATGTTGTAAGCCTGTGTGCTCAGATTTGGGTGCACGATAAAGAACCACAGTTGGTCGACATTTTCGGAGCGCTCCACTACGGCGTCTCTCATAACTATATGGTGGTTTTGGGACGTTTAACCTCACGTATCAATCAATCAATCAATCATGTGACCGGTTGACGAGATGATGCCGATGTCAGGAGTGGGCTCGAGCATTGCGAGAGGTGAAGAGGTTGAAACAAGTGAGTTGACACGCGGTGAGCAACGACAGACTGAGAAAAGAGTGACGCCACATGCGCGCACTGCGAGAGAAGGCGTGGCCTACTTGGCACCACCCCGGTGCGAATGGACAAAGTTACACAGGCTAATCAAACAGCTGCTTTGCATCTAAAAAAGGTATACGGTTCTATATCCCCATTTGGCTGATGTTAGCTCCAACACGAAACAAGCGGAACTCGTATGCCATACTGACAGCGCACTTCTTTATGGTCTCACGTGCTTCGCCTTGAATGCTGTCTCCTTCAATACCTCTCGGTGCACGGGATTGCAAATGCAACCCAACTTGTTTGGGGTGGAAAGCACGACTGCAACCCCGTCTGCCCTCCTACCGTCTTGATGCCTTGTGAAACTCCGCGATGTCAATAAAGTTGTTGCTGCCTTTTGTTAATGAGGAGTTGATTTTAACGAAGACCATCGTTTATCTCTTTTAGGAGCTTCATGTGAAAGTTGTGGGGTCGTCTCTCCATAACGCCATGTAGGCTATGGTTCATTGCTTTTGCTAGAGGCGCAGCTGCGCTGTTCGTTGATTTCAAGAGCACTGCTAGATGCCGCGCCAACGCTCAAGCAGCGGTCCACTATCGGCGCGTTTTTTAGTGGGATGAAAGACTGCTGCAGGGCAGCGCTTATATTTAGCCCTCGCTTTTGGCGCGCTTATTTTCTCTTTCGCTGGACATCACTCAGTGCGCTTCACTATAACTACTCATCTTCCACACGAACACCGACGAATCTAACACAGTAGCGCCTAGGGCGTAGATTGCGGTTTCAGCGCGTGTTCCTCCTCGAGACCTTGCAGTGAGAGCTTACGAGCCCGAAGCCAGACGTCAGCACCGGCAGCTGGCAAAACAACACTGACAGAGAGATGGCGAAGGCGCTGAAGGTTGGCGCAGCCCAACCAGCATGGGCTTGTCGACAGGCTGTGAGCCCAGGTGGAGAGTCACGTCATGTCTTTCTACGATGACCTGCAGATGTACGAATCATTTACGGCTCACCAAATGTAACTGCTAGAGCGAGCTCCTTCATAAACATTCACTTCGCGGATATCGTATAATTTTTTAAAGATATTTTCTACGTTCTTTATGACAAAAAAAATTCAAAAGAGCCAGGAGGCTTGCTGTTTTATACCTTGCCTTGCCTCAATAAAAGTTGTAGTTGGCAGCACATCGTCCATTCTTCTTTCTTGCCTTTGTCTCTCAAGCGCAGGCTCGGTCCTTTCATTAACTTTTTAAAAAACGCACATATAGAAACAAACAGTAGAAAGAGACGAAAATCACACCATATCTGCGAAGTGAATAATGATGAGGTAGTGCAGCTGGACGGGATTATTCGGATGACCATGCATCACCTATGCACTGCCCACTCGAACAACTAAATGAAGGACAACATGCTTGTACACTATATACAGCGTTTTTCAGTCGTTCATAGTATTAAGGTGCCGTTTTTATTTTTTCCTCATTAAGACGGCAATCAGTGAAATGAGTAGCCAAGATATTTTTGGATGAAATGTGTTCGCAAAGACGAGGTCTATACACGTCCTTATTGTTGTTGTTCTTTGTTGTTTACAGTCATATGAAATGCATCTCGGAGGATATCACAATGTTATATGCAGCACTAAACTGTCATCCTTTCAGTCAACTACAATAAGGTAACCAGCCATTATGGCACAGTTGTTCTTGTTTATTGCATCATAGTCACTTATTGCTAAATCGATGTAATTTGCCAAGTTGCCTCAGGAGAGGTTTTATGCCATATGCGAATTCAATACAATGCTTTCGCTTCAACACTAGTCTCGCCTCACACCAATCTTGTTTTATTGAACGATGGCCTGGTCATCAGATTTTGCTTTATGTGCACGTCAACGGGCCTTTATCAGGAATGTTTGTAGGTAGCTACTGAACAGTTTTTTCTTCTCTATGAGGTTGTTACCCACTTGCCATTCAAATCGTTATTTTGCACTGCTATGCGTCAAACACCTCATGATCATGAACTGCGTGTGCGGAGCGATGTATCATGTTTCTACAGGGTTTGAAGTGAGCAAGTGCTTCGGCCCCGCCGCGGTGGTCTAGTGGCTAAGGTACTCGGCTGCTGACCCGCAGGTCGCGGGATCAAATCCCGGCGGCGGCGGCTGCATTTCCGATGGAGGAGGAAATGTTGTAGGCCCGTGTGATCAGATTTCGGTGCACATTAAAGAACCCCAGGCGGTCGAAATTTCTGGAGCCCTCCACTACGGCGTCTCTTATAATCATGTGGTGGTTTTGGGACGTTAAACCCCACATATCTATCTATCAAATGCTTTGGTTCTGTTGGTAGCGGTAGCCGCAAATAACCCTCATTGTAGGGACCTTGCCTGTCAACATTGAATATTGTCACGTAGAGCAAATTAAGTACTCACAGTGATAATCCGCGGCAAACTTGCTGTAGCACAGCAATGGCGTAGGCGCGGCACTGTTCGTTCTTGCTGCTAGCATTCTTCGTCAGATAATTGTCGAACCAGAAGCGGTCGCAAGCCTTGCAGCTGTGTCTTATTCATGGCTTGGTCGCTTCAGCTCGATCGCGCAACCCGCGCTGAAACAGTGTATCGGTGCCACAAAACCACAGGTAGCGACCACTCCAGGCGTTTTGCAGCCACGTTGTGCACTCTTGCAGCATCATAGTTAACCTGCTAGTGCTGTCGTTTCGCAGCAGCTTCCCGAGCCCTGAACTGCGAATTAGCTTGCCGGCTGCGAATAAGCTCGCCCTTGTGCCTCTGGAATGGCTTGAGGACGTTCCCATGTCACTGAAACACGCTAATCATTCATTGTAATCAGCCACAGCATTAAGTGCATATACTTCCTTACAAATGCGCAGCGGGGACTCGTACCTGAAGTATTAGCAAAATCGTTGATCGGTTGGTTCCTCAACAGCTTGACGCAAACCACCTAGGTTGATACGCTATGATTGGACGGTGGCATGCTTATTATGCTAATTCACTTCTTGACGGAAAGAGTTGAATTCAATAGTATTACCGGTAACACTTTAAACTTCTTAGGATTTCAAAAGAAAAACACGAGGTCTGCGCGGAAGGAGCAGTACAGTCACAATGAAAGCTAGAAGAGAAGCCTTTCAGAGCCTTTTCTAAACACTCATTGAACAACCGCTGCAAGCACACTTGCTTGATACCAACTATGGATATATTAATAATAACTTCTGGGTCGTAGGCCAGCTTTCGTTCTGCTATTTTTGTCATTCTTCAGAGAATCATGATATCCGCTAAACACTTGCGAGGAATTTTGTGCCGATTGCTTATGCAGTGGCTGACGACGATGAGGAATCATGCCTGAAGTGGGTATCCACCAGAGTTATTAGGTGAACAAGAACAAGCGTTTGTAATAGGTTGGAAAATTAGACGACTCACGCGTTACGCTATTCGCATCGCATGAACGACGCATGGATTTGCATGGACGACGAAGACGACGTTCTGAACGGACGTGTTTTTCATGTTCTCCGCTTCGAAGGATTTATCGGCCATGGGCCGAGGTGCTGCTGAGGCGTCAGCCAGCGGCAATGACTACCGTGTTGTACTTCCTCGCCTTCCCACCGGTAAGCTTGTTGTGGACTCTGTTTTTCTACATGCGGACTTAGCTGGTCGCCCCTACCGGGTTCAAGATTTTAGAGATGCTCTGCGGGACATCATTGACTTGAAATAAATAAGCTCCATAGGTCAATTTCAAATGTCTCATGTTTGGATGGTCACATGCAAGTCAACGCTGACGAAAACAAAGTTGGTCACAAGAGGCGAATTTTTGTCAAAAGTCGTCGATGCCTCGTTATAGACCCGGAGCCCACGGAAGTGAAGTTGAAGCTTATGTGGCTTCCTGAGCGCTTGGAGGACGCCTATGTGTGCGAGGCACTGCAAGCTTTTGGGAAGGTCAAGACAATATCACAAGAAAGCTGGAAAGTAGCGGACATGGAACAAATGCGGACGCTAAATAGGATGTTGTTTTGTCCCTCGCTGATAGAGTTTGCATTGGAGATATTACTCATATTCTTGTTGTCTGCGGAGTGCAAAGCCTCGTCCTGATACCTGGCCGCCCACCGCTTTGCCTTCGGTGCAATAAGGTTGGACACATCCGTCGAAACTGCAGGACCCCTCGCTGTGAGAACTGTCGACGCTTCGGTCCTTCGGCAAAAGATTGTGTTATGACATATGCCAACAAGCTGCGACAGCACACAAAATAGCCAGATGATAACCTACAAGAGCATATTATGGATGCCACCGAGGTTTTGGACGCAACGGGAGACACTCCGTCAATGTCATATGCTGCAGGCTCTACCACAAGGAATCCAGAAGAGGAAAGAAAGTCACTCGCTGTTGACACAGTTGAAACTTATGCGTGCAAAGAGTCAAGTGAATCATGCAAGCAGCATACCCAAAACGACTCCGCACAACCCCTAGCACAAGTAGGAGTTCCTATGAAGAGTGCTGTTGCGCTGACCCATAAAGATGCCGAAGAACCACCAGTACAAGATAGAGACTCTGGGCTGGGTGCCGCAGAAAGTTCATCACCTGCTCGCGCTGCAGCTCCGCAGCAGCTTTTTCATCATGGTGCAGTGTCGGAAGATGATATGCAGATCTCTACGGGTACAGCAATACTGAAACGTCGCGCATCGTCCAGCTCGGATTCAAGCAAAGGGAGTGACCCAGCGTCAGTGACTAGGGAGTCACGCCGTCGCCGAAAGTCCATGCCAAAGGGGAAGTGTCGCCGATCCCGATCTAAGAGGCCTGCTGGGGGCTCACGGGAAGCCTCAGCGCCAACTTTCGGTACTGATCAAGTGGGACGATAGGCGAATTGAAAGGTAGTCACCATGGCGCAGTCTGAGCAACTCATATTCGCCACCTTGAACGTACGCGGCCTTAGGTCTTCGCAGAAACAGGCACAGCTCCGTAGACTTCTCAATCGGAAGCGTCTCAACTTTGTCGCCATCCAAGAGACGAAGATCGAGAGCGAGGAAGAGACCGAGAAGGCCCTGCGTCCTTTTCTGTCTCAGTTTAATGTGTGTGTCTCACATGCTAAAGGTTTATCTGCGGGCTGTTGGTTGTTTCTGAGAAAAAGCCTACCCTGATCAGCATTCTGTACTAATGTTGATGAAGAGGGCAGGTATATATGCTGTGATTTTTTGTTGCAAGGACTGCCATGGAGAATTATCATTCTATATGCGTTTAATGATGTCCCGAAACGACTTGAGTTATTTGAAACAGTGCGTAATTTAATGGACGTCGACAGATGCGCGGTACTCATGGGAGATTTCAACTGCGTATGTGAAGCTATTGATTGTTATAATTCGTCTGGAAAGAGAGACAGGAGTGGTGAGCTTTTATCCGGTATTGTAGATAATGCAGGACTAATTGACATTGGGGTCTCGAATCAGGCAACAGCATATACAAGAGTACAAGACAGCCCTCATGCTCGCCTTGGCCGGATTTACGTGTCCTCATTACTCCTATCTCGTAAAATTTCCTGCAGCACTGAAGCTGTATCATTCTCAGACCATTGTATTGTCATAGCGCAAATTGGTGAAAATCGTCACAAACAATTCTGTCCCCAGTGGGCCCTTTGGAAAATGAATGCGAAGCTCCTATGTGATCAGGAATTCATGAATAGTGTCCAGATGGCATTGAGGCAATCTTCTTCGATTGGTTTTCATATCTTCGCTGCTTGGGAGCTTTTTAAACAAGAAGTTCGTGCTATAGCTTTAGAAATTGGGGCTGTTAAGTCTTTCTATAGAAAGAATGATGAAAAGATACTTGTTAAAAGTCTTTGCAATCTTTACGAGATGGAATGCGAAATGCCTGGAAAGTACATTAAAGATATTGAGAATATTAAGTGCCAACTACAGAGATATGATGCTGCTCGCTACCAAGGGGCACGTATTAGATCTCAAAACCAGCGCACTTTAAATTCTGAGCAACCGACGCGCCAAGCTTTACTTGATGAGCAACGCCTTGCGATTTCTAAAGTTATTCCAGACTTGTATTTTAACGATGTGCTCATAAAAGATAACGGAGACATTACTTCGGCGTTCGAAACGTACTATAACAGCTTATTTAGCTCTCCCTCTGATGATCTTGACGCTCACCTCAAGGCTAGTTTTGTTTCTCTTGTGAACCCCTTGAAGGACAATTATTGTGCAGCCGTTAATGGGCCCATTATTATACAGGAAATCGAGCAAGCAATCGACAACTTGCCTTTATTGGAAACACCGGGGCCTGATGGCATCTTAGGCGAATTTTACAAAGCTTTAAAGAAAACGCTTGCTCCTATATTGCTGAATATTTTTCAGATGAGTTATGACATGGATACACTCCCACAATCTTTTTGCAAAAGTCACACCGTGTTAATACCGAAAACAACTGACAAGGAAAAACTTCGCTTCGTCGAGGGCTACAGACCAATATCGATGTCAAATGTGAACTACAAAATTTTCGCAAAAGTATTAGCAAATAGGTTGGAATTTGCTATGTCGATCCTCAATGGGTCTCATCAGACATGTGGGATTAGAGGTCGATCCATACAAACCAATATACATGTCGCTCGAACAGTGCTTCAATACCGTCATGGTTCTCAAAAACATCTTGCAATGCTACAGGTAGACCTTGCAAAAGCGTTTGATCGTGTTCGTAATTCCTTCCTTTTTACTCTTCTCGAACAAGCTAATGTTGGCAAAGTTGTTCTTAAAGGCGTTACATTATGCTATAATGAATGCTCAACTTGTCTGATAGATAATGATCAACTCTCCAGGCCAGTTTCTATTCGATCTTCTGTAAAACAGGGATGCCCGATATCACCTCTTTTATTTGCACTTTATCTAGAACCACTGTGCTTAAGCATAATACAGTCGAGTTGCATTCGTGGCATTAGAATATTAGACAGTGAGGTTAAAGTATTGGCTTATGTAGACGATGTCGCATTCTTTTGCACAGTTAAACCAAGTATCGAAAATGTGGTATATACTATTGAAAAGTTTGGCGTAGTATCAGGAGCTCGTTTAAATGCCTCTAAAAGTTTAGGACTGTGGCTTGGCTTGTGGGGTAGCACACCGAACCACTTTGCAGGGATTAATTGGACAAGAACTCCTCCAACATACCTTGGTGTACCATTGCATGCATATAGATTCAGTGCGCATTACTGGAAGGAACGCGTCCCTAAGCTTGAACGACTGGCACATACATTTGTGCCCTATCGACTTTCGATATTTGGGAGAACTGAAGCTTGCAATACTTTCTTAGTGACAAAACTTTACTATGTATTGCAACCTATTCATTGCGCAAGATTCTATATACAACGCTTTCATCGGATTTTCGCTACTTTCATATGGTCTTCGACTTTTGAGCCCATGCGTCGTGATAATATATTCAAGCCAGTTAGTGAGGGTGGGTTAGGACTAAAACACTTTATCTATGGCAAATAGTGTCCCGATTCTTCTTTTTTCGAGACAATTCCCATCCTGTAATCCGTTCTTTCTTGCAGGGTACACTTGTTGATTCCTTACCAGATTTAATTGTTTCATCCAACTTCTCCGAACACCCATGCTTGTGGGGATTCATGCAGGAAGTTTACTTCGCAGTTCAGTTCATTAAAGCTCGCTTCTCTGTAAAATACCTGTACTCAATATCGCGCAAGGTGCTGTATAAGGACCTCCTGAGTACACTATTCCCACCTCCATTGTACCGTCACTGTACGCCAATCTTCCAGGTCACGATGTGTTGAAGCGAGTGCGCAAAATGTACATTCCACCGAATTCAAAAATGTTCTTCTATAAACAACACTCTGAAACAATGGCGGTAAACACATGCTTAGAAAGAAAAGGTATTTTCATTCCGTCTGTTAACTGCCGTCTATGTGATGTGCCGGAAACGATTGAACATTGCTTTGTAGCTGCAAAGATTCCATACTATTTTGGGATGTCCTTCAGCGAGCACTGAAAAAGCGTTTCGTCATTAATTCTCACACAATACGTTATCTTCTACGAGCAACGCGCGATGAAGTACCATATGATATGTTTTTCCTCATGGGTTTGCACAGCTTCTGGAAGACACGAATGCAAGACCGCAATGCAGAGCCCACCACCTCTTCAAGCGCACATTTCATTCAAATGGCTATCCACCTAAAAACATTTACGATCAGGTAGACTTAAGACCGGAGGTACTCCGTCTTAGAGAACTGTTTGACCTCACCCCTTTTTTGTTTGTATAGCACGATGTGAAGAACTCTCCATGTGAGGAATTCGCGCTGTGGTAGCCATTTAGTGTTTATGAGTAACAGTTGAACGCTCACTTTCGTGATTTGATTGTACTTTTGTTCCCTTGATTTTGTCTTTATTGCCCAAGTACTTTAATAAATACCATGAAAAAAAAGCTATTTGCATCATGCGACGACTGTTTGTTGGGCTGGCACCCAGCGGACCCGGGTTTGATCCCCACTGTGAGATTGGTATTAACCTTTTTTTTCTAATTTCGTGCGAAGTGGTTACGGACAACGACGGTGGTGGACGACTACGATGGCTACGTGTTTGATCGACTACGAGTTTTGATCTTATGACAGCTTTTGCTGTAAAAAAAACATGGAAATGAATGGGCCAATAAACATACACACAAAAAACGTCTACGTTTAAAACAACCGAATTGAGCTACCTTTATAATTCCATTCCTGTAGACTCTCGTAAAGAAATGTAACAGCGTTGAAAACGCTTCTGGGGCAAAAACCAAATGCGATTGCGCCAAATGAAAGTACCACCGAAAGTGACAAGAATTAGTTCAAATGTCATAGAGGTTCTTCTAGTTGTCTTTTCCTTTGACTTTTCAATCTTCGGCATGTGAAAGAGAAGTTTCCCAGGCTCTCCCTCTCATTTCAGTGAAGGCATAAAGACGACTCTTCTAGATCGAACCTATGAAGGTAAAATTTCAAGAAAGGGACTTGACAACTCGGCCCTGTACTCACCATTTCCTCCTTTCTTGATATGCACCACCAGCTATTCCAATGAAACTTTAGCTGTGGATAGTCTGATGAAAACCAAGTATATTTTTATGTATGGATCATTGTACGTTTTCTGAAACACGCTGTAGTCATATTGCCACGACATAGTGACTGCATTCAAATAACGCGCCCATCACCACGCGCACAGAGACATACATGTGCGCCGTCTAGTGTTGCGCAGAGACGATGATGATAGCACGAGAACCCAGCTGGCCCCTGCTGATGTGTGCCACGCGCTTGGGACTCTTCTTGAAGAAGTAGAAGAGGAAGACATCTTGCCGTTCTGCTGTAACGTGCTACGACCATAGTCCCTTTGAGTTGTGGGCACAGGTTCGCCCTTCAATAAATACGTTTTGTTATACCCCGAGTCCTTCAACATCGTTACATTTCTGGTGGAGGTGCTGGGTAATGAATCAAAGCCCTACGAACGCAAGACAGCGTAGCCCCGACCACCAGCCAGTTGATACTGCGGAGCCGACACCTGTGCATCAGAGGACCAGTCGCCGTCTTCGAGGTGATTCACCAGAATTCAGCCCACTCCACTTTGCGCCAAGGGGAACTCAGTCAATGGACGCCGCCACCATGACAAGTCATGAAACACCAGCCCAAGTGGTGATAAATCAGCCTCACCAGCCACCAGTATTTCATGGCGACTGGTATGAAGACGTAGAAGATTGGCTGAACCTCTTTGAGAGAGTGGCACGTTTGAACGGTTGGGACGAGAGAGAGAAGCTCCGCCGCGTATACTTTGCTTTGGAGGACTTCGCAAAGACGTGGTATGAAAACCATGAAACCTCCTTTACGACCTGGGATGAATTTCGGCGACAAGCTCTGGCGACTTATGCCAGCGCGGATCGCAAAGAAAAGGCGCAGGCTGCGCTCGAATCCAGGAACCAACTCACCAACGAAAGTGTCGCAATGTATATCGAGGACATGATCCGCCTGTTCAAGCGCGCAGATACCCATATGACCGAAGACAAGAAGCTACGCCACCTCATGCGTGGGGTGAAGCAAGAGCTATTCACTGTTCTCGTCCGCAACCCACCACGAACAGTTGCGGAGTTTCATGCGGAAGCGACAGCCATAGAGAAAACGCTAGAACAGCGGGCTCGACAGTACAATCGAGACATAAACTATGCACCTGCCAATGTCTTCTCTGGACGCCAGCGAAGTGACATGGACGCTCTGCGAGAACTCATCAGGTCGGTGATCAGGGAAGAGCTCAGCAAGTTGCAAGCGCCTCACACTACAGCAACACTGTCTGTAGTCGACGTAGTACGAGATGAACTGAGGCAGATGATACGTGAGCCGGAGCGTGCGCCACAGCCGATCCAACGCATCCCAACGTACTCTGAAGTACTCAGACAACCCGCGGCGCACACCAATGCAGCAGTTACGATGGCCTCTCCTTGCCCACAAACGGTACGCAGCGCACCTCGTCCACTGGAACCGACGGCTACCTACCTGCCACGAGCCCGTGGTGTAGCTCGCTACGTGGATCAAAGGCCCCGGAAAAGTGACATCTGGCGTGACCATGAGCGCAGGCCTTTGTGTTTCCATTGTGGGGAAGCAGGTCACCTGTATAGGTTCTGCCCTTACCGACAGGCAGGATTAAGGGGCTTTCCGTTGTACGCACCATGCCCTCGAAACGGTGAACGGCCAACCGAAATCGAAGAGTACTTGTCCGCGCGCCAGAGCCCACTCACTCCACGCCAACATCAGCCAAGATCGCCGTCACCCAGGCGTTACCGATCACCCAGCCCACGTGCTTCTTCCGCACGATCTGGGCACCGTTCTACAAGCCCACACCAGGAAAACTGAAACAAGCGACCTGTGGAGGTGAGGCCGCTGATAACGACAGTTGCGAAGATCCTCCATTGCGGTTTCAAGGGGACGATGCTATGTTTACAGAGGATAAGCGCAGCAGTGCGAAGATTACTTCAGATTTGCGGTTGAAAATAGACGGATATGAGCTGAATGCTTTAGTTGACACCGGCGCTGATTATTCGGTAATGAGTCACAAATTGGCAAAGAAACTGAAAAAGGTTGTAACAAAATGGAGTGGGGCACAGATACGCACGGCAGGTGGCCACACTATTACACCGCTCGGCAGATGCACCTCAAGGCTCGAAATAAGAGGCTTTACTTACGTTGCTGACTTCATCGTGCTGCCGGACTGTTCAAGGGAGCTTATACTAGCAATGGATTTTCTGCAAGCCAATGGAGCCATAATTAATCTGCGCAGATCCAGTGTAACGTTTTCGACAGAACAAGCTATGTCGGTGGAGGAATCGGAAAAGCGACGGCTTACTGCTCTGCGCGTTGTTGATGATGACGTCACAGTGCCACCTCGCTGTAGTGTAATGGTGCTTGTTGAAAATAAGGCATTTTGTGACTACGAAGGAATAGCGGATGGAAACGTAGAGCTATTTTTAAACAAAGGAATTTGCGTGGCAAGGGGTGTTGTTCACTTAACGAATGGCCGCTCAGTTGTCCTCCTTACGAATTTGGGGAATGAATGTCAGCACATCGCGCAAGGTATGGCTATCGCCTATTTCCACGAGTTCTGCATGGCGACTGAACTATGCAGTTTAGCGACAACGCCAACCACTCCACAAGAGACCTGCAACGTCGACGCATCAGTTAACGTCAACCATAGGCTCCCAGAATATCAAAAGAAACGATTGTTTGCCCTTATAAAAGAGTTTTCGGACTGCTTTTCAACGTCCTCTAAGGTGCGACGAACGGCTATTGCAAAACACAGGATTATAACAGAAGAAGCCACGAGACCGATTTACCAACACCCATATCGAGTATCGCAAAAGGAAAGAGACGTAATCAAGAAACAAGTGGAGGAGATGCTTTCAGATGACGTGATCCAGCCTTCCAGCAGTCCATGGGCGTCTCCCGTAGTGCTTGTTAAAAAGAAAGATAACAGCCTTCGATTCTGCGTCGACTATCGGAAACTGAACAGCGTAACGAAACGGGATGTATACCCTCTGTCGCGTATTGATGATACACTCGATCGACTACGGAGTGCGAAATACTTCTCCTCCCTTGATCTCAAGAGCGGATATTGGCAAATTGAGGTGGATGAGCGCGACCGTGAAAAGACGGCATTCATAACTCCAGACGGACTCTACGAATTTAAAGCGCTTCCATTCGGCCTGTGCACAGCGCCAGCTACGTTTCAGAGAATGATGGACGCTGTCCTCGCGGGACTGAAATGGCAGTCCTGCTTGGTGTACTTGGATGACGTTGTCGTATTTTCCGCTACATTCGACCAACATCTAGAGCGACTCCGCACAGTATTAGAAGCCATTCGTTTAGCAGACTTGACTATCAAGCCAGAAAAATGCCACTTCGCTTTTGAAGAGCTTCGATTCCTCGGACACGTCGTCAGCTCCGACGGCGTTCGGCCAGATCCCGAAAAGACAGCTGCCATCGCGAAGTTCCCGACACCCAAAGACAAGAAGTCAGTACGTCGCTTCCTGGGTTTATGCGCGTACTATCGGCGATTTGTGGAAAATTTTTCGAACATTGCTGAACCACTTACTAATCTGACAAAAGACGAGGTGCCCTTTAGGTGGGAAAGTGAACAACAGGAAGCATTTGATGAGTTAAGAACACGCCTGCAAGCCTCTCCAATCCTCGCCCACTTCGATGATACTGCCGAAACTGAAGTTCACACCGATGCGAGTAACGTCGGCCTCGGAGCCATTCTAGTCCAGCGGCAAAACGGCCAAGAAAAAGTGCTAGCGTATGCCAGCCGCAAGCTTTCGAAAGCTGAGACGAATTACTCTGCAACCGAAAAAGAGTGTCTCGCGGTCATTTGGGCCATAAGTAAATTTCGGCCGTACCTCTACGGTAGACCATTCCGAGCAGTAAGTGACCACCATTGCCTGTGTTGGCTGGCAAATCTTAAGGATCCCTCTGGCCGACTAGCAAGATGGAGCCTTAGGCTACAAGAGTACGATGTTACTGTGGTATACAAATCTGGGAAAAAGCACAGCGATGCCGACTGCCTGTCACGCGCACCAGTGGAGACGAGTGAGCCGGAGGAAGAAGACTTCCCGTTTCTAGGCGTCGTCCAGGCATCAGAAATTGCTGAACAACAACAAAATGACCCCGATTTGCTGCCGCTTATACAGCGTCTCCAAGGACTCAACGTTAAAGTCCCGCGCACTTTATCCAGAGGGCTCCCTTCGTTCTGTCTTCGGGAAGGGGTCCTTTACAAGAGGAACTTCAAGCCTCATGGTGACAAGTTTTTACTCGTTGTACCTGCACCTTTACGAAACGAGATTCTGCACGCACGTCACGATGAGCCAACATCTGGGCACATGGGTGTCAGCCGTACATTCGCCAGAATTCACCTAAAATACTACTGGCCAAAACTGTTATCATCAGTTCAGCGCTATGTGAAAACTTGCCGTGAGTGTCAAAGACGCAAAACTCCATCCGTGAAACCTGCAGGCCTCCTCCAGCCAATAGAACCACCGCATGCCCCATTCCAACAAGTTGGTATGGATCTCCTAGGCCCGTTTCCGACATCGACTGCACACAAGAAGTGGATAGTCGTAGCCACAGACTATCTCACTCGCTATGCTGAGACTGACTCGCTGTACACTGCAACATCTCTTGAAGTTGCCAAGTTCTTCATAAACAACATAGTCCTCAGACATGGTGCACCCAGCGTGGTAATTACAGATCGTGGCCCAGCTTTTACTGCAGACCTAATGAAATGTCTGATGCGAATGACCCACACAGACCAGAGAAGAACTACAGCATACCATCCTCAAACAAATGGCCTAACGAAGCGCTTGAACAGAACTCTGACTGATATGCTTTCAATGTATATCGACGTCGAACATAAACTGTGGGATGAAATATTGCCCTACATCACGTTCGCATATAATACAGCCGTTCAAGAAACAACGCGAGTGACACCATTTGAACTTGTATTCGGCCGAAGAGTCACCACTCCACTGGATGCCATGTTACCACTGAATGATGAAAGCAGCAATCCACCTGGCCTAGACGACTTCCTGCAAAGAGCTGAGGAAGCACGACAGATGGCGAGATACAGAATACGCCGCCAACAACGTATCGACTCCTATCGGTACAATCAGCGTCGTACCGAAGCGCATTTTCAACCAGGTGACAAAGTATGGATATGGACCCCAGTGCGTCGCCGCGGACTTTCTGAAAAACTTTTTAGCCACTACTTCGGGCCTTACGAAGTACTCCATCGTGTAAGCGATGTAACTTACCAAGTCAGCTCCGCTATACACGGGAGCTCAAAACGCCGCAACCCTACAGAGGTTGTACATGTAGTCCGGATGAAGCCGTACTATGAGAGATCACCGGAAGACCAATGACGCCTACGCCTACCACGAATATATTCATTGCCTGACGCATCGGGACGATAAGTGTGAGGAGGGGGATTATGCCACGACATAGTGACTGCATTCAAATAACGCGCCCATCACCACGCGCACAGAGACATACATGTGCGCCGTCTAGTGTTGCGCAGAGACGATGATGATAGCACGAGAACCCAGCTGGCCCCTGCTGATGTGTGCCACGCGCTTGGGACTCTTCTTGAAGAAGTAGAAGAGGAAGACATCTTGCCGTTCTGCTGTAACGTGCTACGACCATAGTCCCTTTGAGTTGTGGGCACAGGTTCGCCCTTTAATAAATACGTTTTGTTATACCCCGAGTCCTTCAACATCGTTACATTTCGTGCCCACAACTCAAAGGGACTATGGTCGTAGCACGTTACAATATATTGTCATGCCTGAAATAGGTAGAACAGGACCATTAAGGGAACATGTAGCTAGTGCGTCTGCATGCTGATTGAGCGCTAAACCTCTATGGCCTGGTATCCACACTTGTCGAACGAGTCGCACTTGTCTAGAAATGAGCAAGTACAATGTCTCTATGGTACGCGCGAAATTTGGTACGCTTAAAGCAGCTCAAACACAGAAACATTCTGTTGGAAATACGACCACTGATAGACCTTGGGCAATTTATGCAATGCTAGGACGATTTCCAGTAGCTCATCTTGGTAAATAGGGTTAGTAAGCGACTGAACGGCGGCCGACGTAGACGTTCCGTCGTCGCTGGCTTAATAAAAGGCTGCGACGTACAAGAGGAAGCGAGCTGCCGAAGTAGAGCTGCAGCCGTGGCCTCTAGCCAGGCCAGGAGCTAGGCCATTCTATTTCCTCGTGGCTCGCGCATCACGAGCCATGTGGCTGACTTCCTCCTTGGTGCGGCAGCTGGTGAATACTGGCGCGACGCGCTTTGGCCCGCCTCTTTTGTGATTCCTGTTTTATTCTTAAAGAAAAGAGAAGAGAAAAGTGAGCCCCGTAACTGTCTGCATCAGAGTGCGACTACTCAACAGTAGCTCACGGGAGATGGGGTACAAAGGAATTGAAAGGATAGAATAAATGTATAAAGATAGAGAGGGGGAAGGAGAGAGCGTCGCGCAGGGACAGTGACACCCAGAAGCAAGGAGAAGATAGGAAAGATAGACACGGTCACAGGAGTCTGAGGATGGGGCACCACTCAGTGAGAGCTCTTGTCAGCGGCAGGAGATGGCATAGGGCGAGCCAGTCAGCCAGAGCTGCACTGTCGTCAGAGATTGTGGGAGCACAACCAGTTGGCACGAAATCCACACAGCGAGTCCCACCAGCCTCTACCACCGTTCCACACCACCAACATCGAGTTATGGTTCCAAGAGTTCCAGGCTGCCATGAAGCTCAACTACATCTGGCTCGGAGAATTCACGTTTGAGGTCCTGGAGTATGCTCTTCCACTTGACCTCAAACGACACCTCACCTATTTTGCTTGGAGCCCCTACCCATATGATGGACAACGGGACGCCATCGTGCGGTTTTGCGGCGCTGAACACCACCTCCGACACGGGATCAGCCACACGGACGGTGCTGCTTCATGAACTCTGATCAAGCCTTCCTCGCGGTTTCCCTCGGCCGTATCTTGTCCGGCACTATACCACAACAGCAATGTGGCCGACCATTCTACGACAAACGACTCCACGGACGTATCGCAGCATACGCCCCTTGAAGATTGGCCTTTGCTTGACCGGTCGGCACCTGTGGACATGCCTGTGAACACGACGACTTCAGAGTACTGCTGATGCAGTAAGCGACACTAAAGCCGGCACTATACTTGTCACCTGTTCGCTGACACCACGTTTGGCACCGTAACTGGACCAGCTACCGTCTTCCACGCCAGCAGCAAAGCCACCGACAGCATGGCAATGGCTGTGGATGACGCTCCAGTTATGCTCATGTCCAAGTTACGCGATTATGACTCGCCTGTTACGCAAGCATATGACCAGCATGCCGTTTCGCACCCAAGATATCTTCTGACGGCTACCATACGTGGTGAGGTGACCACATACGTGGCGTGCCATGGTCTGGTACAGCCCAACGGCTGCCAACTCTTGTGTTCGGCTTACCTGGTTCGCGCCTCGTAAGTGTTCGCGTTGCCATTTGCGAACGCGATTGGCTTCACAAACACTCGCAACGTAGGTGACAGCTGGGAAAGTTACGCGTACACTAGCGGGAATGATGCCGCGACGGCGTCTCGCCCATGGGCGTGTTTGCGCGGCAAGCAGCTGCGTGTTCTCCACATTGTCGGTGCTGCGAAATGCTCGAGGCGCGCGCGCCGCGCGCACCCGCCTGCTTGCGGCTTCCTCTCACCGACTGGTGAAGAGGTGGCGCAGATGAGATGATCCCCACGTGAGGAGTGGGCTCGATCGTTGCGAGTGGTGGAGAGGGTGAAGCGATAAAACGTCGCGAGTGGTGAAGAAGGTTGAGTGAGAGCGATGATACGCGGCGAGCAGTGAGAGGCTAGGGAGAGAGTAACGTCAACGCGCGCTCACTGAGAGGTAAGGCGGATTTTACTAGGAACCACCCCAATACCTACAGCAAAGGGAGCACGGTGTGAACGGAGCGACAGCGTTACACGGGCTAGTAAACAGCTGCTTCGCATCTAAAACACCCAATCTCACTTCTATACTCATCTCTTCGTGGAAAGACTGCGCGGCAGTCCTGCTCAGCTGCTCTGACCTGACGGCTCAGCGGGCCTTGGTTCAGCGTGCCCGTGCCGCAGCGGACCCCAAAGGGCTCCTATAAAAGGTTGCCCACCTAGTGTTTGTAAAGCGTGGCCCCTTAAAGACAACTCCACACCCTTCCTGTGCATAACTTACAGAAATAAATGTTCGTCATCATCAACATCCTGCCAGTTCCGCCTTGCCAGATCATCAGCGTATGTGCATATGTCTTCGTATCGCTTTGCCAATTGATCCTGTACGTGTACCTTGGCCTCAATTTTTCGAAGCCTTCGAAGGATCTTTCTGTGGCTGTCCCTTACGTTTAGCAGATGCCTGTCTATAAAAGGATGCCGTTCAGTGCGTGTGGCTAGCTTTCTGAATCGATACGTGGTGTAGCGGAGGTTCTCTCCTCATGCCTGTTTGTCTGGAGAAGTGCGTTGGACATTGAAATTGTTTCGAACTATGTCCCCATCTACAAAAGCCGTGCGTCATCCTGATTGCCTTTGAGCACCATACCATGTACCGCGAAATTGGTAGAGCAGATGCAATGCTAATTTCCTCTGTCTTGTCCTGTGTTATGCTATTCTGCAGAATTGTGCCCCTTATACTATGCGAGGTCTGTATGATTGCCTGTTCTAGCCCCGCCACGGTGGTCTAGTGGCTATGGTACTCGGCTGCTGACCCACAGGTCGCGGGATTGAATCTCGGCTGCGGCGGCTGCATTTCCGATGTAGGCAAAAATGTTTTAGGCCCGAGTGCTCAGATTTGGGTGCACGTTAAAGAACCCCAGGTGGTCGAAATTTCCGGAGCCCTCCCCTACGGCGTCTCTCATAATCATATGGTGGTTTAGAGCGTTAAACCCCACATATCAATCAATTATTGCCTGTTCCAAGCGGTTTTCTTTCCTTGGGTGTTCTGCGTGTTGATGAGCAACGAGAAACACTGTGCTTGCATATGGCTGCATAATTTGCGACCTACAAAAGTGTTTTGATGATTGCCCTATTGATAATGAAGTGCATTAGGGTCACCCACGACAAGAATATTGAAGTCACTTGTATACGTACGGACTCCTGAGGGTCCTCACGCTGTGCAGGTAGCATTTCGGGGTTTTATGGGATGGCATGTAGAAGCTTTAGGTTGTTTAGTGGTAGTGGTTGTGGGAGGCTTAACTGGTGAATGCTTCACTTCTTCTGTCGTGGTGGTCCTCGTTTCTTACTTCTGCTTCAGCTTGTGCTGCAATTTCTGCTGCAGTCACCGTTGCGCTCGTCCTCCTTTTTTGTGCTACTTGTCGGACGTTTTTGTGCTGAGAAGTTTAATAAGTTAAGGAAAGTCGGAGATTGATCGTGTTTGTCACTAAAAGAACAATATTTCTCGCAATATGATATTACTCGTATGCCCCTTCTTCGGGAGGGAGTGTCTTGCTGCAGTGAGGACTGCGAACGAAAATTTGGTGGTTGTAGCAGATGTCCACCGGTTTTCCAGTTCTTGGCAGCTGGAGCGTTGACCGCCTTTTCGCCTCTGCAGGTATATGTTGTATACGTCGGAAAAGAGGCGGGCATGTCTGGGGAGCTCCGTACCATCAAATATTACCAGTACCGTATCTGTAGTAAACAGCTTGCGGACAATGGCGATTGTTCTGCCTTGCATTATGAGCTCACTTCTGAGAGTGTCCACCATGGCGACTGGGTGTGTGCTATAAACGACTCCTCTCGAGTTTGTGCTGTCAAATAGCATGTATCACTGTATTGGATACGTTGCGCTGTTCACGAGCTTGTTGGTACACTGCAGAAGTATATAAGCGATGGTTGCACTGAAGCTTTGAACAAGAATCAGGTTTTCGCATCCAGTCGTTTTTTATAGGTGTTTTCTTTTTCAGTTGCTGTTGCTTGAACAGCATAAAGTATGCTTTGAGAAACTGTGCTGAACTTAAGACGAGTTATGTCAATGTAGCTTTGAATTTTCACAATTGTGGTGCATTTCGATTAGAAGATGTAGTGGCGGACGAGCGTTCCCACCAAAAAATGAATGAGTGAACAACTTTATTTTGAAGTTCGGCTAGTTGCTGATCCGGGCCAAATCGCTCAGAGAGAGGATGGAAGACCGTGTCTTCCAGTAGCCTCCCTGGCCTGCTAAACAGCCCAGGTTTGGCCTTCTAGTTCGGTGATGATCAGCATTGTACGCCAGCACTCTCGCAGAGGTTCTGATGAGTCTGTTTGCTTCTCCGAACACTCCTAAAGCATGTTGCTTAGAGAGGGCGCTTCTACGGGCTTTACATATTGAGTCTGAGAAAGTTGCCGGAAACATTTTGTGTGAGTGAGCAGGGCTGGGAAAAGAATTAGTTTGTAATTTGCGCCAGTCTGTCACCTGTTTTCGATCTTACTTCGGATGAGGTGGAGGCAAAATACGCCCCCAGCCACCATGATAGTTGGTATGTTCTGGGTAGCTGCAAATTTCGTCCTTTATTACAGGTTCAATTTCGGCAGCAGCATCTCCAGACGAGGGTACCCTTGTGCTGGACGGCGGGTTAAATCTCGCGAACGCGCATGAACCATCTCATTTGGGTTGTTGGTGGCCGCATTTGTGTGCGCCGGGAACCAGATTAGATATTTACGTTTCTCCGAAGCCAGCAGTTCCCGATGCCTTGCTAGAATTTTAAGGGCCCTTTGCGAAATGCGTCAACACGCAATATTCCTAATTGCGACCTGTGAGTCACTCAAAATGAAGCTGTGTTTTCTGGAAGTAAGAACCATGGCGACGGCAACCTCTTCAGCTTCCTTAATTCGTGTCGTAAAGACAGTACAGGCACTAACGCAGCTTCCGGCCGCGTCTACAGCCCCTGAAACATGCACTTTCTTCTTGGAGTACGGGCTCACATCTACGAACAGAGGCTTTTCCCTTGTCCCGTGTGTTTTTAGGAGCGCTTTTGTTCTGTGGTGTCTGCGTTCTGCATTCGTGGTCGGATTCATATTTCTAGGAGGCGGGTTATTCACGGTTTAGGGGTCAATGTAGGCGGCCATGTCGAATTTCTCGCCGTGCTGAACGTGGTATATGATTTCCAATTTTGCTAATATGTTCCTGCCAGTTTTCGTTTCTGACAGCCTTTCTAATTCTGAGACGCGCTGGGCTTCGGCAATCACATCTAGCGTGTTGTGAATGCCTAGTTTCAGTAGTTCCGTACTTGCATATTCTGGGACACCTAAGGCTTGTTTGTATACTTTTCTGATCAGGGCATTTATTTTGTAGTTCTCTGTGGTGTGCCAATAGCAGAAATCCGCTACGTATGCAACATGGCTAATTACAAACGCCTGTATTAGGGGCACTATGCTGGCTTCGCCCATGCCTCGGCGTCTATTTGTAACCCAGCGCACTAACCTGATAGCGTTGTCGACCTTGGTTTGTAGCTTGTGGATGGTTTTCCCATAGCTTTCTTTGGACTCAGTGATCAATTCGAGGATTCCTATATGCTGAACTATGTGTATAAGAATGCTTGTGGCCATGCTGACTGTAATCTCTTCGTACTCGCGGCTACCTGCGTACAATTTTGGCGGTCTGCCTCTAAGCGTGAGTTCATATAGAAGGAGCTCTTACTTTTCTGGCGATAATCGAAGGCCCGTACCTTCTAGGTATCTCTCCACCGTGGGTAGCTACGGCTTCTCAAAGCTTCTGCTCTTTGTAGCCATCTCTACCGTCGGCTATCCAGATGGTAATAACGTTACGGAAGAAAACGGACGCCGTATCGACGAGGCTGTGGAGGAAATATATTTCAAACCAGCAGCAGTGGCATGACTGGTTGACCAGGCACCGAACGGAGACCACACGTCGTCCTCTTCGCCAAGCACACATGCGCATTATCACACAAAATGTCAACATGCTTGTCGCATAATCCCCGGCAGCTGAAGCGCCGCCTCGGCGCATCTAAATGTCAGCGTCAGTGGGAGAGTGTTAAAGCTTCAAGCATGTCACATGTACTATATCGGTGGTCTGTGAGGCAGTTGGCGGAGATTAGGCAGCAGGGGTGACGCCGTATGACATAAGAGTAACCTCACGGAGGACTTGTGTAGCGGGAACGAAGTTTTTTTGAAAAGCCGCCTTGATCGGTCGGGGACCATGGCAGGACCAATTAACTGGATAAAAAAGTGCACGTCTTGGTGCCGTTGATCGTACGAATGCCGCTGGTTCTCTTGAGAAGCCTGAAAGCGAGTGCATGTGATTTCGCGTGCGTGAGCAGCCCAAGTGGTAGCGTCAAGGGCATATTTGCTGGTCGGTGTCGCGGTAGACGGAATGACTGTATCTAGGGGTAATGTGGGTTTTCGCCTGAACAACAGAAAAAATGGAGAGTAAGCGGAAGTGTCATGGCGAGACGAATTATATGCGAATGTCACTTATGGCGAAGCAAGGTCTCAGTCAAAGTGGTTGAAAGAAACATACTTCGCAAGCATGTCTGCAAGTGTTCGACTCAGACACTCCGTGGGTTGTTTTGTCTGTGGGTGGTACGATGTAGTGAGCTTGTGCCTCGCTTTCCGTGACTGAAGGATATCGGCTATGACATGTGATAGAACGGTGCGGCCACGGTCTGTAAGCAGCTGGCATTGAGCTCTATGTTGCTAGATCACGTCGTGTAGGAGGAAGTCGGTGACAACTGTGGTGCAGCTTGTTGGAAGTGCTCGTGTGATGGCCTAGCGCGTGGCATAGTCTGTGGCTACAGCTACCCACCTGTTGCCAGAAGATGTCAAGGAAAAAGGGCTCAGAAGATCTAAGCCAACACGAAATAATTGTTCTGATGAAAAGTAAGGTAGTTGAAGGTGTCTGGTGGGAAGCGTCGGTGCTGTTTTGCTGCGCTCACATTTATCGCAAGAAGAAACGTATCTTTTGGCTGAGCGTGAAAGCCCTGGCCAAAAGATGAGTCGGCGAATCCGGTCGTAAGGGCGTGAAACACCAAGTTGACTGGTAGTGGGAAGGTCACGGAGTTCGTGAATAACTGCCAAGCGGAAGTATTTTGGAAAGACGAGCAGCAGGGCTGGTTCATCTGGGTAGAAGTTCCGATGGTATAGGACACCATCGTGGAAGATGAATGAGCGATGGGACCTGTCAAAAAATAGTGATTCGAGATGATTGATTATAGCACGCCAGGATGCATAATGGCGTTGCTCGTCACCGATGCGAGGAAGTTGCGATATGGGAGAAGACTCAAGTATCGGTGTCGGTGTCAGGGATGGTGCTCAATTAATCGACCGGGTAGCAGGAGAGGCCGTCTGCGTCCTCATAGTAACAAAGTCCCACAAAGCTCCGGGCGTCCTTGAAAGACTCGGGTACAGGAAAGCTCGCGATGGCACGAATTTTCTCCGAGTCAGGCTGCACACCTGATGTGACCACAAGGCGGCCCAACACCGTAATCTGCTGGCAGCCGAAGTGACATTTGATGAGTTTAGTTGGAGGCCACCAGTGCGGAAGATATCGAATACTGCTGACAAGCGCTGAAGATTTGTCTCAAAGATTGACGAATATATGAGGACGTCGCCCAGGTAGCACTGGCAAGTTGAACACTAGAACCCTTGTAATAGCGAGTTTATCATACGCTCAAACGTGGCTGGGGCGTTGCATAGCGAAAACAGCATCACCTTGAATTGGTATAGGCCGTTGGGAGTTACAAACGAAGTCTTTTCTTGGTTTTACCTGTCCACCACATTCTGCCAATAGCCAGAACGTAACTCAATTGACGAAAAGTATGGCACACCATGAAAATAATCGAGGGCGTCATCAGCACAGGGCAAAGAATAAACGTCCTTAATTTTGATTCGATTAGGATGGCGGTAATCAGCGCAGAAGCGCCACGTGTCATCTTTCTTTTTAACGAGCACGAGGGGTGATGCCCAAGGGCTCGAGGAGGGCTGAAGAGTTTCTTTGACTAGCATCTTGTTGACTTCTTTTTGATTTACCTTAAGCTCTCTGGCAGATACCTAGTATGGTCAACGGTAAATGGAAAGAGAATCAGCAATAATACTGCGGTGTGACTGCTGTCGATATCAAATATGTCGCGGCAGGAAGCCAGAAGATGGCATAGAGCGTCGGATTGCTCAGGTTTGAGATTCAGGTCGATCATGGAGCGTAAGCTCGCATCGAGGTATGTGGCATCTTGCAGGCCACATGGAAGATCGGAGCATGCGTGTGCCGCAAAAGCAGTGACGTGTGCGCCTAATAAAGGTTGAAGCGTGGCAACTAAAGTTTTGTGTGGTATTACTTCCTGTGTGAAACCGAAAGTGATAATGGGCACGCATGTTCGGTTAGAGGCCATGGCTAAGACGAAGTGTGGCACAGTAATGTCGCGCGCCAGCAGGAAATCAGCAATAGGTGTGACGACATATTCACCGTCAATATCCGGTGAACTTATTGCCAATTCAATGAATTAGAGGGATTTTGGTGGTATCCGTCTGAAGTCAGTGGTACAGAGGCTTTTCCGTTGCTCGGGGCAAGAATCTGACAGAAGAGGAAGTAGTAAACAGAGAGAGCAGGTGGAACAGTCGATCAGGGCAGTTTGCGTCGATAAGAAGTCCATCCCAAGGATGAGGTCATGAGGGCATTGTCGAGCACGGTAAATAAAACAAGAACATGGCGGCCGGCAAGGATAACACGAGTGGTACACATTCCAATGACAGCCACTGTTCCACCATCGGCAACATCGGCGGCTTGCGTTGCGGCAGGCGTGAGTTTTTTTCAGGTGGTGTGACGTCCCCGCAAACACGGACTGAACCCCGGTCCTTTCAAGATGTTTACGCTGGTTTCTTAAAGCCACGCATAAAAAAGCGAAAAAAACTAGAGACGTCCTTCGTTACGCCACCGGTTACCAAAGAGAGGGAAGACCACTCAACGCCTTGTCTATCCGGTTCCCTCTTGGCTATGTGTCTCAATCACTTACGACATACAGGGATTCGTGCTGGGCCGAGAAGTAAGAGACGCTACGACCTGTTCCTGTTTACTGATTCATTTATTTATTACCAACTGCAAACATCGTGTACCCGCGTACGTTAACCACTACAAAAAATTATAACACATGATTTAGACACTCGCGACGTTCGACACAGGGCAGGCACATAAAGAAAGTAACTGCAACAATACAAGGGAATGCATATATAAAGAAAACACAAGACAACACAAATGATGAAGTTATCAATGAATAAAACCACGCAATGTCTCAACACGCCACCTCCCTTAATGCAAAGCTAATCTAAATAAGGTGCATAAAGTCCGTCTCACGAAAGTTCCATGTTGACGGGGGCCTCGGAGCTGGCTGCTGGAGTCGGGGCTCAAGGCTTCTTCCTGGGGTCATTGTCCAATTCGTAGGCGTCTTCATAGTCTTCGTCATCGTCACCTTCGTCGTGCCTCTCAGTGATTTCCATCTTAGTCCTCTTTCGTAACGCTCCATTCACTCGCCTCCTATCCCTAACTTTCATTCCTCATTGTACCGTCCTTGCCCCAGTCATCATCTCATCGCCCCTCATCGCTATCTCTACACACCGCTATCTTCCTTTTCCATTCCGTCTCTCTACCATCTCGAGCTCATCGCATCGTATCTCTCTGACCCTCTTCGCATCGTATCTTCTGATCCTTCTCTCGTATCGTCTCGTAGTCTCTTTTTGTAGGACCCGACTCCGCCCTTCCGTGGCACCTAACCAATTGCCACCTATGACACGACACATTTCTCTGTCAGTCGGAGTGTATCTTCGAAGGCCGCCCCCGCGGCCCACACCAGTACAAAAGCCTCTCCCAAACAAAGCCGAGCAAGTAACAATGTACAAATTCAAGCCACAGAGAGAGAGAAGGGCGAGCCCTCTCAAGACATTTTAATTACGGGCGAACAATGGTCCCGATGCTTTCGACAAAGTGCGTCGTCTGTGATGGCCAACGTCCGGAGTTTGCAGTGTTGTGCCAAAATGTTTTCGGCTGAACCAATTGCCCCGGTTTCTGGTACTTGATGAGCCGATGTCCAGACCAAGTCTCAACGTTTACATGCAGCTCGGTGTCTCCCGCGAAATTCTCCGTAGCCGCCGCTTCTTCGTCATGCAACGCCGCGGGTGGCCATCCGCGCAGAACGCAGTAATGAGCCCTGGAGGCACGGAGGCTGACGGAAAGCCAGGCCGGACCCAGCACAGGCACTCCGGCAGGATCGCATTCCCCGAACCAACAAAAGGTGCTCTGCTGCTCCCCCATGCCACAAATCTGATGGTTGCGCGCGAATTATTGCCACCGTACACTGTCGCACTGTCTGTAGACAACAAGGCGCCGCCTGGTTCTCGTTTTTGCGGGGGGGGGGGCAAGAACAGTAGAAATAATCTTTCCAGGTACTCCACTCCCGAAATGCCCATTTGTTACACCGATGGTTTGCTTTTCCTTTTTTTATGCGTGGGTTTAAGAAACGAGCGTGAACATCTTGAAAGGACCGGGGTTCAGTCTGTGTTTGCGGGGACGTCAGAATCCCTTAATCTTGCAGAAGAATTTTCCCAGCGGGTAAATTCAAACATGAGAAATGCGGGCGCATAGCGCCTTCGGGTTGCGCAGGGGAATTGAGACATTGCGGCAGTCTTAGGCATACGGCATGCGAACACAGCACACTTGTGATTCAGCCCTGGCGGCAGCGCGTCGCTGAGAAGAACCAATCTGTGATTGTCGCTGAATCATCACCCACCACGAAGAAGTTTGATTCCGTGTTTCTACCGCGCACAACACACTTGAAACCTTCAGAATAACCACCCAACACAGCACACTTGTCACAGCTGCTCGTTGGATGGTTTGGCACGCAGCGTTCAGTCATGTGTGCGAAACGTTCACTACCATGGGAGCACATCACACACTTCGCCTGCACTGTCCACTCTCGGCGCGACCGAACAGAGGATACACACATTTCAATACGCTTTCATTCCACACATGCACAAAATTTTAAGATCTTATCGAACATTTCAAACAAAACGAAAACCAGGATGGTGGGAAAACGTAGGTCATACAGGCAGCAACACTACATTACCCTCCTTACCATCTCCTGCCCGGCCTCTGCTGCACCTGTCGGTGAAGGAAAGGGACCTTCAACGCGAATGGCGTGTTCGGATTGGCTGAGAACGTAGCGTATTTGCTGTTCCATGCAACTGTGACATTGGGCGTTGTACATCAATACCGATCACGACGCCCCCTGCCTCCTAACGAAGCGCGACACTTCCTTGCGGGGAGACGACGTGAAACCACTTCAATTTGAACTTACACCTCGCCTCGTCGATACCGGGGCTGCTTCGTTTCTTGCCACAAGCCAGCCCTCCCGGCCTCCTATCGAGGTACGACACTATTGTGTAGGGAGAACGCCGTAGCTTGTCTGTTATCTTTACTTGTCTCATCTCATCACCTGTTCTGCAGCGTCTATTTAGGTATCTCGACCAACCACCTCGCACAATCTCCCTAGCTTGGGCCACAGATCTGAAAGGTGCGCGCGGATTCATGTTACCGTACACTGTCACACTGTCTGTAGACAACAAGGCGCCGCCCGGTCCTCGTTTTTGCGCGGGGGGGGGGGCGAGAACAGTAGAAATATTACTTCCAGGTGCTCCACTCCCAAAATGCCCATTCGTTACACCGAAGGTTTTCTTTTCCCTTTTTTATGCGTGGGTTTAAGAAACGAGCGTAAACATTTTGAAAGGACCAGGGTTCAGTCCGTGTTTGCGGGGACGTGACAGTGGCGACAGTGACTATCACTCATCATAGACACCTGAGCACCAGTGTGACTGAAACCGTCAAAGAAAGACCATCCACATGCACTTCCAGCAAGTTCTTATTGGTAGGGAGCGTCAACGAAGGATTTGTTTCAGTCGGACGGGATTCAGCGCTACTTCTAGCAGCTGCATAATGTAGTTTTTCTGTCCGGGAAGATCCATAGATAGTCGGCGATGAATAGCGGCGGGACTGGAGTGACGGAGAACGGCTGCGTTACGGTGGTGGTGGTGAACGAGTGGTAGAACGGCTGTTAGGTGCGTCGGAAGCAGGATACTCACGGCTGGGTGAATACTGTCGGGGGTCCGCGTATAGGCGAGGTGAAAAAGAAGAGTGGCTCCAACGAGGGGGGGGGGGGGCATCCAAGTGCTGCTGCAATAGCGGGAGACATGGCCAATTAGGTGACAGCGGAAGCAGGTTGGCCCTGTGGGAAAACCACGCTTCGGAGTTTAAAGGCACCAAATGAAGGAGACGCAAACGCCAGCATCCATGGTAAAAGAGCGTGTTCTATTTCCTTGCTGGTCTCTTCCTCTTCCTCGTCGTTCTCCGTCTCTTGGTGCGCGCGCTATTCGCGCGGGAGGTTCAAACAATTTCCAACATCCTCCGCGCCCGAAAGTTCAATCGCCCAGCTCCAACGGGCATAAAAGTTGTACTGGCCTCGTAACTTCCGTACCTCCTGCCAAGACAATCTTGCAGGCTCTAACGTGATTATCACTTGATAAGTACACGTCAGTAACTCTACCAACTTTCCAAAAAGTTATGGGCACCTTGTCTTCCTTAATGACGACTACATCGTTAACCTTAAGCTGGTTGCAAGGCTGTACTCGCCTAATGTGTGCACTCCTCAAGCACAAGAGGTAGTCTTTATACCAACGCTTCCAAAAATCAGCCACTATTTGCTGCCTGTACTTCCAATGCTTTAAAGTATCGGAGCGAGTTCCCGACGTTTCAGCAGTATTAGCACTAGGCAGTGTAGTAGACTTCCTACCGGTTAGAAAGTGCGAAGGTGTAAGTACAGCTGGATCGGTAGCGTCAGCGGAGAGGTACGTTAATGGCCTAGAATTCACTACATTTTCTACTTCGGCAAGAATGGTCACAAGCTGCTCGAAATCAAAGCAACCTTTCCCTAGAATTTTCCGTAGGCAGCTTTTAACAGTGCGAATCATCCTCTCCCAAAATCCACCCCACCAAGGACTACGTTCTGCAATGAATTTCCAGGTAATGTGGTTATTAGAGCAAAAGTCCTGTACTTGGAAGTCTCTCAAAGCTCTGTACATCACTTTTAAGTCGCGACTGGCAGCATGAAAAGCTAGAGCATTGTCGGAATAAATAACACTAGGCAAGCCGCGTCGCGACACAAACCGACGGAAAGCCATTAAAAATGACCCCGCCGTCATATCGGAGCACAACTCCAAATGGATCGCCCGAACGACGGCACACGTAAAAATAACGATATAGGCCTTCACGGGACTGGTTCCTTTCACAAAAACGGGACCAGCAAAGTCAACACCCACAACTTGAAAAGGGTGTGATCTCTTAACCCTGTCGGTCGGCAGTGGTGCGGTAGGGGCTGTTGCAGGTTGGAGCTTGAATCTAGCACACACTTTGCACCTAGAGAGCACTTTTTTCACACACTGGCGGCCCTTAATCACCCAAAAACACTCGCGTAGCTCTGAAAGGGTATCGTTTACACCACTGTGCAGCAGGCGCCGGTGCGTGCGGTCGATGATGAGGTATGTGCAGCGGTGGTCAGCTGGTAGTAGAATCGGGCACCTCACGTATTCTGATGTTTTTACGTTGTCAAGCCGGGTCTTGATTCTTAAAATCCCATCATTGTCCAGGAATGGATGCAGATTACGAATTCGGGATGCCTTAGCTAATGGTTGGTTTTTTAACAATGAGGCGAGTTCTATACTAAAGGCTTCCGCTTGTGCATTCTTCATCCATGTAAACTCGCCTTCTTTTATCTCAGGGGCAGTGAGTGGGCCCATCAGACGACGACTGGTGTGCACTCGACAATTGTGAATAAATCTTCGAATCCAAGCTGTGATTCTAACAACTCGTATCCAGCTGCTGTACTTGTCGAGCTCGAAAAGTGGCTCTGCTTGCGAGCATTGACAAGCCAAAACTGTTGTGTCTTCGTCGTTTGATCTACATAGTTCATCCGTTGACTCATGAGGACCAGCTTCACTTGCCGGCCACGTTTCTTGGGTACCAGATAGCCAGTCAGGCCCATGCCACCATAAATCGCTAGTACAAAGGTGATGCGCTGATATCCCTCTTGTAACTAAGTCGGCTGGGTTTGTCTTTCCAGAGCAATGTCTCCAGCGACTCGGGTCTGTGAGCCCTTGGATCTCAATTACCCTGTTACAAACGAAGGGCTTCCACTTGGTGGCTGTAGACTTGATCCAACTCAAGCAAACTTGGGAGTCGGTCCAGCAGAAGTATTCTATATTTGTGTGTGGCAAAGTATCCACAAGTAGCTTAAGAAGTCGAGCTCCAAGAACCGCAGCGACGAGTTCCAGGCGTGGTAAAGTGAGACCCTTGATTGGAGCGACCCGAGACTTAGCGAGCAGCTGCTGGAGTCGAACCGCTCCGGTACTGTCTTCCACTCGTATGTATGCCACTACTCCGTAGGCACACGGGCTAGCGTCCGTGAATATATGCAGCTGGTGAGTGCTTTTATCAGGGCTGCTGTTGTCTAGTTGATACCTCTTGGTTCTAAAGTCTTTGAGGTCTTGAAGTTCGACAGTCCACTTGTCCCACTCGATCTTCAATGTCTCGGGGAGAACGCTTTCCCAATCGAGTCCTTGCATCCATATCTTCTGAAAAAGTATTTTAACTCGAATGGTGAACGGTGCTAGCAGTCCCAAGGGGTCGAAAATTCGTGATGAAGCCTGAAGCACAGTTCGCTTGGTACAAAGTCCCGCTTTTAAGACTTTCGTCACAGAGTCAATTTTCACCGAAATGGTGTCGTCGGTGTAGTTCCAGGATAGCCCAAGAACCTTAGATTGTGTGACCTGCTCAGCTGACGTCTCTCCTGCTTGCTTGAGCTTCTCTCTTAACAGGTCGCAGTTTGTTGACCACTTCTGCATTTTCATTCCGGCCAGCTCCATTATGGCCTTCGTCTCTTCGTAGAGTTGTAGCGCTTCTTTTGTCGTTGAAGCTCCGAAAACTAGGTCATCGACGTAGAAGCTTGCCTTCAGTTTTGCGGCCGTTACTTGGTAAATTTGTTCAACGTGATCGAAATGGTATTTCAACGTTGCAGATAATAGGAAAGGGCTTGCGGAGGTGCCGAATGGAACTCTGGTCATTCGCATTTCTTGTATTTTTGGCAGTGGTCTGCCTGACATTGGTAGCCCTTCAAACCACAAGAAACGAAGAGCATCTCTGTCTTCTTCTCGAATGCTGATTTGTAGAAACGCCTTCTGCACGTCTGCTGTAATTCCGATGGCGAAAAGGCGAAACCGGATCAAAACCTTGAAAAGGTCAGCATTCAGATTAGGACCTTTTTCGAGTTGTTCGTTGAGAGAACAAGCTCCTGATGCATGCGATGATGCGTCGAAGACTACGCGAAGTCTCGTCGTCGTAGATGTTTCGCGGATTACCTCTCGATGCGGCATGTAGTATAGGTGCTGTGTACAATAAGGGGCATCTTCAACTTTTTCAGCATGACCGTCCACCTCATACTGCCTGATAGCCTTATCGTAGGCTCTCATGGCTTCGTCGTTTGGTGACAGCCGCTTGACGAGTCCATGGAGCCTCGAAAGGGCTACTTTGCGATTGTCGGCCATGTCGACGAGAGGTGATTTCCATGGCAACGCAACTTTATAGCGTCCTTTCCGAAGCTTGGTAGTGTTGTTGAATTCTTCCAAAATATCTGCGTTGCACTGAGACGTCGGCGTGTCGGCAATTCCGATAGCATCGAGGTCCCAAAATCTTTGTAATGGGAAGGCGATCTGGTCGTCTTCGTGGGAACCTGTTCGAAGAACACATACTTGGGTGCTTGCTTTGTTACTCGTGCTTCCACCACCAGATAAGGGGCCTTGGAGAGTCCAGCCCATCTTTGTGTTAATGGCGAGTAAGGCAGGGTTTTCTTCATCCCACCTCACTTCACTCGTGTTGGGCATCAACTTCCAAAGCTGGTCCGATCCAATGAGGACACTCACACCTGGCTCACAATCTACACTCGGGTAAACGACTGCGTCAGCCAGATGTTTCCCCTCCGCTGCGATGGCTTGAAGAAGACGACTCTGCCTTGGTGCTTCAATCATCTCCTCGCAAATAAAGGGCACCACTATGGCCTCAATGTCAATGGTTAGGTCGTCGTGCTGACTGCGGAGCGTGATCTTGACCATTTTGAATCGTCGGGTTGGGTCGCTCGCTCTACCAAACGCACTGATGGCGAGTTCGGTCTCGGCAACAGCAGGTAGACTTAGCTTGGAAGCGACGCTCTCAGTGACGAACGTTCGCTGGCTTCCATTGTCGAGAACACCGCGTATATAGCAACAATGAGATGAAGTCGTTACCCAAGCTCGAAAAGTCTGGAGAAGAACATCATTGATGAGTCGGGGAACTGAAGCTCTCTGAGTGGAAACTTGCACCGTAGCATTCGGTTTCTTCTGAGCATTAGTCACTGATGGTGTTTCAGAACTACTAGCATTGCACATCGAGGAGGCGTGTCTGCGCTTGCATGCTTGGCAGTGCACTCTCCGCCGGCAATTGCGGACCAGATGTCCTTTTGACGTGCACCGGAAGCATCGACCGTCTGTTACAAGTTTGTTGCGCTTCTCGGCCAGAGTCATGTCACTCGTGCAGTCCTCTGTCTTGTGATCGGTAGCAGCGCAGAAAAAACAGGACGAGGGGGAAGATAGTGTCTTGTTTTGAAGAACGGATGCTGTAGGAGTCGCGGACTGCTTCTTGAATGATCTATTTAATACAGGTACGCTGTTGTTCGATGTCGTTGGCAAATTGTTCACTAAAGAACTCTTTTCTCGACATTCAACTTCGATGCGGAGAAATTTCATCAGCTGCTCAAGTTCCTGATCAGATGAAGCCTGGCTCGTTTCCGTCGTGTTCTCCATACTTTCTTTTTTGAAGTATTCTACGACAATGTCAGCTGGTATGACTTTGAGCAGAACTTCATTCAGCATAGCCGCGTAGGATGACTCCGTGATTCCAAGACTACGCAGTCCCCTCCTGTTTAGTTGAACTGTGTCGAAAAGCTTGCGCAGAGCAGTGACATCACTCGCTAATTTCACTGGTTTGAGCGTGCGCAAATTTCCTAAGTACTTCTGCTCAATGACTTTCTTGTTTCCAAACCGACGTTTCAAAATTTCCAGCGCGTCATCGTAACAAGAATCTGTCACCTGAATACCGGCGACGGCCTGAGCTGCAGGTCCATCTAGAAGTGAGGCCAAGTAGTGAAACCGGTCTGTGTTGGACAGCCTTGGGTTCTCGTGCACGGAGTGCAGGAACATATCCCAAAAGGGTTGCCACTTGATCACGTTTCCATCGAAACGAAGAAGCTCCAGCTTGGGAAGTCGTGCGCCGAACTCACGTTGTGGAAGTCGTTCATGCTCGCTCGGTGCACCCTCACAGGTCCTTGCGCCCATGGTTGGAGTTGTAGACGACGCCGGCGTAGCAGAAGTCTTCAGAACTTCAATGTGGTGCTCGAGCAACGCCAGAGTACTGTTAGCGGCGTCATCGTATTGCATGACCACCTCATAGTCGTCTGCCGCCAGGTCGTCAGTGATCAGGGTTTCAACCTCGTTGTTCAAGGCTTTAAGTTCCACGTTGCTGGCGCGTAGGCGGCCGTGCAGCATTCGAAGTCCAGAAAGCTCGAACTCATTGGACTGGAGCACCTGGTTGACCTCGTTGATGATTCTTGTGTTCATCGATCGCCGCGAGGCCCGCTTGCTCTTCGCTCGCTCCATGTCGGTCTAGCTCGCAGCGCAGCTCACCCACCAGGAATGAAAGGCTCGGGTCGTTGTAGGCTTGATTCCCGGGTCGTCGGCACCAAAAATCGATGTGGGAAAACCACGCTTCGGAGTTTAAAGGCACCAAATGAAGGAGACGCAAACGCCAGCATCCATGGTAAAAGAGCGTGTTCTATTTCCTTGCTGGTCTCTTCCTCTTCCTCGTCGTTCTCCGTCTCTTGGTGCGCGCGCTATTCGCGCGGGAGGTTCAAACAATTTCCAACAGGCCCTTCGTCTGCTGTTCTCCACTCCGTCGGATTGCGGGATCTGGGCAGAAAATATGGGCCATGGCATAGTGCATTCTTTGGCGTCGGCCTGTAGTCTGGTCGGGAAACGGAGCAGGCGACAGGAAAACCAAGATTAGCGATTTCTTGCCACACAACTGTTTGAATAACTTACACTGCAGGAGGTGCTAACATGGTGCCCAGGTTGAGTGGAAGTGGATGAAATGGTGCCGGATGGGCCACCTGAAGCTCGCGCCGAACGATGCGTGTAACATTCTCGTTCAAGGGTGGTGTGGCACCGAAATCGGTTCAGGTTGACGTGACAGCCGTGTTTGGCAGCTGTGAAAACTGAGCCGGAACTCGGCGGTTTTTGGCCATTTCGAAGCGGCGGCACTCCTTAATTATGAGATCGATGGTCGTGACGTTATTTTACAAAAGCAAGTTGAAAGCGTCGTCCGCAATTCCCTTGAGTATTTGGCCCACCTTGTCGCTCTCGGTCATTTCCCCGTCCCATTTGCGGTACAAGGCGAGCACGTCCTGCATGGACGAGACTTACGACTCGGTTGATGAGTGTACACGAGTGGCGAATTTTTGTCACACAGCCATTTGTCGACCGGACGGGTCGCCAAAGATTACCCATAGTCGTTCTTTGCAGATGTCTCACTAGGTGAGCTTGGTACCATGAGAGTCGAACCATACATGCGGGGTGCCACGCAAGTAAAAGATTATGTTGGCGAGCACCACGGTAGGGTCCCATCGGCGAGTCAGGCTAACGCGCTTGTGCATGCGGAGTCAGCAGTAGACGTCAAGTTGAGGCTGGGCGGAGACCATACCGGGATCACGGGGGTGAGACATTGCAAGGTACGTAGTAAATGGTGCTCCAGCTGAAGGCGGTGACGGGCTGTTATCATTGGAAGCCATGGCCGGAGGCAGGATGGTGCGGCCACTGCGAAGCTTCGTGGTAAGGACGCGGAACGTTCCACCGTCTCCAGAAATGTTACGGAAGAGAAGAGACGCCCTATCGACGAGGCTGTGAGTGAAATATATTTCAAACCAGCAGCAGCGGCGTGAACGGTTGAAAACACACTGAGAGGAAACCACCTTTCGTCCTCTTTGTCAAGCACACAGGTGCATCGTTCCACAAAATGTCAACATGCATGTAAGAATAACATCTGCATAGCTGGAGTGATGAACTCCCGGAATTGATAATTATGAAGTTCCTTCGATAGACCTATCATTATAAAAACACATTGGCAAAATCACGGAGACCTGTGGAATTCCGCTGCTACCCAACTCATAGAGGTCCGATTTAGCATCACATATGGTGATCCTCATTTTCCTGCTGGACGGGAAGTTTTTAGCATGATTGTACGCTCTGTCTCCTATGTTTAGACAAGAAATTTCAGCTAGAATGGCGCTATGTGCCGCGTTGTCAAATGGTTTTAAGTCCATTCTAAGGATGACCCTGGTATATCTGGATTTATGGTCGAGTACTTGGTCCTTAATTTTCAGCATAGCGTCTTGAGTAGACAAGTCCCGTCCACAGCATAGCATTGCATCTGGGTAGTGACCACCATCCTCCAGTTAGTCCTTTAGTCTACGGAGGAATGCGTGCTCTATATTAGCTTTCCCCCACACGACGTGAGTGAGATAGGCCTGAGGTTCATTTTGTTGATTACTTTGCCTTGCTTAGGAAATAATACTGTTGTGGCTTCTTTCCATGACTCGGGTATCTCGCCGCTGATTCAGCACTTGTTTATTACTCAGTTAAGAATCCTGTGGGGTCCTCGTTCATGTTTTGGAGCATGCGGCTCGTTACACCGTCCGGCCCTGGTGCCAATTTAAGATTTATTTGTGAAATACCGCTCCTATTCTCGCCATAGTGAATTTATGATCAAGCGTTTTATTGGCGTCTCCCAAGTAGTTTGGGTGTCCCAGAGGTGGGGTCTGTGTGACGTATGGAGCCTTTAGATCCTGGAATACATACTCTTCATTTCCTTTGTAATTGTGTGGTATTTTGAGAAAGGTGTGCCACTGTTTCATTTTTGTATTTTTTGGGTCTAAAAGGACCCAAAAGAAACTTCCATGTTTGAGAATCTCTGAACTGTCTGCCCATGTCTCTACAGATTTTTCTCAATGTTGCTCGTTTAGTTGCCTGCTATAAACCTCGAAATCCCTGTTTATTTGCGCGAACTTTTTTTCGTAACCCTCTTTGGTGTCTCTGCTTTCTCCATCTCACTTGAAGTGATTCTTTCGCCTACCATAGGTGTATAAGCTTACTGTCTAGCCTGTCGAAAGAAAGTTCCGTCTCCACTTCCTGCGTGACCTGCCGGGCGCTGCTATTACGTTTTCACACCAGCTTTTTGGGTCCGATGTGGGCGAGGAAGACGACTGTCATCTTGTCTCTCTGAATTTGTCCCAGTCAACAAGCCGTTTCGTTCGATTAGATGACCGAGTTGCGTTGTTCTTGCATGGTATGGTCGTCACGAGAATTCTATGGTCATTACCCAGATCGTCGAAAGTGTTATGCCACGTCGCAAACGAGGTGTTTTTAGTCATAGTGAGATCTGGCACCATGTCCTTTTGGGCACTCGTGCCTATTTTTATATGCTTTGCCATAGATATTTGTATTTGGGGGACGTGAATCCGTAGCCTCCAGCTCGTGTGGAGCGTTGAAATCTCCGCTCACTAAAAGCGGAGCGTCTCCCGCTACCACAACCGCTTTCCTGAAGAAATTATTGAATTTTGTTGCCGATTTCACAGGTTGCAATATACGCTAAATATAAAAATACTTGTCACCCTTGAATTTCAAGGAATGACTTCTGTCATTATACGATCATGTTTTACACCGAGAATATCGATTTTAACCGTCAGTTCTCTGCTATCTGGTGTCATGAAAATTCTATCATTGTCATCCCATCCGGTGCCTATAGATTGTTAACCCGCCTGTTTGGAAAGGCCATGCGTTTCCCGGAGCAATATAATGTCCGATTTATTGCCCTGCTTAATATATTGTAGGAGAACGTATCTTATGATCCCCTATCCCCTCCAATTTTATTTCCAGATTTTGAACTGCCTCTTACCTCGTCTGCCCATACCATAAGTTGTGCCTGACGGAGGGATAAAAGTAGCTTGCCGTATAATAGATATTGATGTCATCGCGGTTGAATTATCCGAGAAGCACTGTTGCTGTGGCTGCATATGGGCTCCTACGTGTACAGTTGGTGTTTTGGTCATTGCACTACTGGTGCATTGCGCTATTGTTTTGAATCTGGCGGTGAGTGCTGCAACAACATCGATGGATGCTTTGGTCATGGCCTCGACTAACGATTGGACCGTGGCTAGTACTTGATCGACCTTCTTATCAATAGTCATTCCAACCAGCGACATATTGCCATGAGACTTGCGATTCCACGGTCTTTCGACTTTTGGCCTTTCGTTTAAACGGGGAGGGGGGGGTGTTACCTCCATGCGATCCTCACCCATCAGAATTTGTCTATTCGCTATCATGGTAGAAGTGGATTTTTCAAGTTTTCCTGTTGCGTCCTCTCGCAAAAGTTGCTCAATTTTGCATTCAACTGTGCAATCATCTCTCTCATTTGGAAATTTTCTGCTTTGAACTTCTAAAGTTCCTCATTAGTGTGTTTAACTGACTCCCAGTCTCAGCCGGTCACGACCCGCGTACTTTATCTGCCCCACTCACCGTGTATAGCGAATCCCTTGACTGATTCGGACTTGGTCCGTGACCTGACAGGGTGGAGCCTTTAGAAGTCGACACCATTCCTCGTCGTCCCCTTGATCTCTATTTACCTTGAGCGGGATGTTTCCTTTGCAGGAAGAATCGCTTGTCTTTTGATTTTTTGTGTTTTGGCCCACTGTGTTTGCTTGACGATGAAGAGCGTCTCATACTTGGCTTTGCAGTTTTTGTCCGCGGAGGCGTGATCCTTGCCGCACATCCGGCATTCGGATTTGTACATGGAATCTCTGTGTCGATTGAAGGCACCGCACCCAGGGCAGAATCTATTCGTCGGGTTGGGGCAGACATCAGCCCAGTAGCCAATCCTGTTACACTGTCTGCAAAAAACTATTTTTTTCGATAAAGCACTCAGTGTGTGATGAGCCCGGGGTAGCCCACGGTAGTCGGGAGCCTGTTGCCGCTGAAGAGCACTATGACAATTGTCGTGTTTCCCAGCCTCTTTGCAGTGATGACCATAGGGTTTCTAGTCGCAACAAAAGCTGATATAATATTTCCTGGCGTTTCTTCCAGATTAATTCCTCTTATGACTTCCTTGGACATATCCTCGGGTGCTGTCTCGTACGCCGCCACTTCGTGTACCTTGCTTCTGGCGTTGATCTGCTTGATTGGTTTATACTGGTCAGCCCTATTTGGATCAGGAGTGCTCACCACAAAGATGTTTTGAATCTTTTTGGGACAGATAAGGTCGTACTCTCTGTCCTGGAACGGTATACCAGTTGCTTCGTAGATGCACCTGTTGATTTCCGACGTGCCGAGATGAGCCACGCATATTCCTCATCTGGGTCTAATAACCACCTTGTAGTCACCAGCAGGTAGCCTAGGCATTCAATTCAGCTGAGCTCTTGGGTTTCGGTTTTCGTTTGCCCGTATTCCCAGCATAAGCGCTGGTGCCATCGCGTTCGCCATCAACGCCGCGTTCCTTGTTTCTGTCTTCGCCGCGATGGCGTCGCCGTTTGACAGTGTGCTATCGCTTTTCGTCTGCCGATTCATAACGCATTTCGGCATTTTCATCTCGAAAATTTTTTCACTTGCCTCGACGTCGTCACCGGACGCTCCGGCTGCCGGCGAGACCGGCTCCATAGCGTTTAGTGCCGTCCTGCACTTCGGGGAGCCCGGCTTGGCTTTGCGCCTCTCCGTGTTGCACGACGCGCAAGAAAGTGGTCGTAAAGGGGTGAAAAATAGGGTCGGCTCACCTGGATGTTGCTAACGGCTGATTCCCAATGATGAATGAGGCGGTTTTGTTGAGACTAATCTTATGTGATTGCGTGTTGATTGTTTTAATCCGGAATGCGCAGAGAATTATGTTTACGGTCGAAAGAAACCAACGCTGGTCAAAACGCTTTCTACAATGTTTTCATTTATTTATGCTGTGTCAACAACCCTTCTATTTTTGTGGAGTGTAGGAAGCGGTCATGAATTTTCACATTTCGGGCACGTTCCTAAATCAGTTTGACATGCGCGATGTGCTGCTTTGTTATGATGTTTAGAAGACTAGAGGTGTCGCTGTCAGAAGCGACTATAAATGTGTTAAATCGCCACGCAGTCATCGAGAAAGGAATCGGCTGTACGGTATAGACCAGACTACAGCGGTCACTTGATGTCGCTAGGCCAGCAACGCAACTGTGGCGATTCATGCACACTGAATAACTTGGGCCATAGTTTTAGGTGAACAAAGTTCGTGCGACGCTAAAATGCATAAACCTTTATCGTTGACAAGCATCGAGATGAGCCCTAACGAGTGTGACTTCCGCCCTTCTGTTCTTCCACCATGATTTCCACCAAACGTTAGGCCTATTGACCGAGCCCGTACAAGTGTTACCGGCACTTTTGGGTCTCGGAATACTCCGTTTCAACATGTAAAAAAAATGGCAGATCTCACATACAGCGGGAATTGATGATATGCAAAGCACAAATGAGAAATGTTGATACATGTCACTTTAAAATAAGCACAACGTTACGATGTGGAGGTGAATGATACCGTACATGACTTCCGTCTCATATTTATGTTTGGATGTGTCGTTTACCTTCGTAATCTATTCACGTCACCTGATACCAACGTTAGTGTATGTGGAGGTAGCAAAACACCACGAGCACACTATGAGCGTGGTATGTTGTCATGTTCTTACAGGACACGCCTGTCATAATTATCATGTTTGTATCAGTCATATATTTCGTCACCATTGACGTCACGTGACACCAAGTTTGGTATATGTAGAGCTAGCAAAACGGCCGCGAGTGCATCATGAAGGGCCCAACATAATCCAATGTAGCGTCGACGCGCGCGCACGCTGGGCACAGCGACGCTACGTTAGCAAGACGCGAGCACTCTATAGTGTGATGCCAGGCGCGACCAGCGTCCATCGGCGTGGCCCGACAGCAACCGGCGAGAAATGTGACATGCTGCATTTCGCGCCGATGCGTTATCCAAACAACACGGAGTCTCCCTCTTTTCGTGACTCAGGGATGCTGGGTGCTCTGAAACGTGCATGCGTCAAAACAACGCAGCGCGGCTCACGCCTGCTAGTATACGGCACGACCGGTGCCTGGAGTGGCAACGCCGACGTGACGCGACGAAATGAACGCCGGTGAGCACGCGCAACGCACCACGTCGAAATGTATAGGCACCTTGACTGTGGCATGTAGTCATGTTCTCATATGACACGCATGTCATCTTTATCATGTTTGCACCCTAATCATACCTTTATCATCCATTCACGTCCCGTAATACCAAATTTGGTATAAGTGAAGCTAGTGAAACGGCTACCAACGCATGAGCGTGGCTTGTAGTCATGTCGTTGCATGACACGCACCTCATGATTATTATGTTTGCACCAGTCACATACCTTCAGCATGTATTCACGTACTGCAATATCAAATTTGGTATATTTAAGTCCAGCGAAACGGCCGGAGCACATCTTGAGCGTGGTATGTAGTCACGGTACATGACCCGTATGTCATAATTTTCATGTTAGAGTCTGTCGATTGTGTTCGCCATTCAATCATGTCATAACATACCATTTTTGCAACATGCCCTGTCAACGAATTCACCACGATAGCTGCAGGACAATGATAAATAAATGATAAGATTCATGACATATATGTTGTGGTCATCATGTTATGACTTGTCCAATTTGTTCTTCCTACAGTCATGTTATGCCATACCCAATTCGGTATAAATACCATTATCCAAACGGCAAGGAGAGCTAAAGGTCGTAGGCTTCTAGATAGATAGATAGATAGCTACGCTCAAAATCGCCGAAGTTTGCTAAGAAATGCTTCCCATTTGAAGTGACCATACAGCACAGCCGTGGCATCATATAATTTAACTGAAGCATTTCTTATTGTGTACGCTGTTCACGCAAGAAGCTGCAAACATCGACGTGACGTGGTTCTAGCATTTCTTGCAAAAGTGTGCCTCCACTCACCGACAGACGCCGGTCGCACTCGTCGGCACTTCTCTGGCTCTTATGCGAGAACACAGACTTGTCAATTGATATGCTTAATGAAACGATATAATGTCATGATATTTTCGACGCGCTGCTTTTTTTGACCAAGCTGTTATGTAGCTGTTGCTAACGATGAAGCTACAGCAGTGCGTTGGTACTACTGCGCTGTACGTTGCGTGAAAAACATCGTAATACTCAGTCAATTGGGTGGGCGTATCTATCGAATGATCCTAGCGGTGTCATACAGCCTAAGTAGATGTCACCCTTCAGAGTGAGCGAGAAACGGATATTAATCTTGACAGTAGCCGCCGGTAAACTGCACAAGCTTCTCTGTCAGGCTATTTTTTTTCTTGCGGTTGTGAGTTCTAACAAAAAATAGCGCTGTTGCCTTATCGAAGTGGCAATCGTTACAAGCAGCAGTTGTTTGTGTTTAATGAATGTGTTCATTGTAGTAGCAGGTGCAGTTTTCACCTATTTGAAGTGCGCGACCTACAAAACTGAAGTTTAACGGTGAGTTGGTAAGCCGACTAGTCATTTACAGCAAATATTTATACGTGGGCGAGGTGCAGTGGTGAGTAGTGTGTTTGGTTGGGAATCCGAAATTTGTAAGCTCGAAACAGCATGGTCACGTTTTTTTTTTAATGAATGCTCTCTACAGCATTTTTCACACGATTAGTCATTTTAACTTTTTTGTGGCAGCTCGTCACGGTGGTTCTGACGCCGTTTCACGCTCCAGCATTGCCGGCACTCCAGAATCGACCATTATGCTACCATACAACTTGTGTCACCAATATTTCCATCATTCTTATCCACCAAAACAGTGGATGGTGGAATCCACCATTTCTATGGTGGACGTTTTTTTAATAGGGGCATGTTTCTTCTCACCAGTTGGCTGGAATTGTGTAGATGTATACCCTGACTTGCGTGAAATGCTGATGTGATCTACCACCGCGTCACAAACAGTAATGTTCCCTTCACATTGGAGCATCACTGATAGCACCGATTCCAACAGAACCGGCAGAGAGTTTGAATGAGCTTTTTCGATTGCCCAATCAGTGACGCGGCCCAAGTAGCGATTAAAACAAGCAGCGCCGCAATGAGGCGACGAAAAGTGTTTTACGTCATGGCCACGTACATGCAAAGAAATGCAAGGAAATTTATGAGATGGCTATATAAAGTGGTAGTTGCGAGTGGGACAATAGCGTTGCTACGATTCAGCACGGAAAACGGATCTGGCATCAATCAAAATTTCCGCTCATGACCTGAATAATTTCAAGAAATGAAGCGCCAAACATATTGCGAGAGACACATGAAAGTGAACATTGTGTTGAGTTAGAAAGTAGACGAGAGAAAAAAACAGTGAAGGTGGTACTCTGTGATGAGCGCTTTCAAGATATTTTACAAGACGCTATAATGCACGTGGGCGTGGGGCTTGGCACATCAGATAAAACACTGTCCATAGATACGTGGATTTCTCCGATATCAATAACACTACAGAGGAAACCCTTATAAATTTTATAGGAATCAATCATGAAGAGCTCAACCTAATAATTTAAATATTCTGCTTTGCATCTCAAAATCACGTCGATATGCGCCAGTGAGTTTGTTGTATCCGCGAAAAGTGTGTTTTTCCTTTTCACAAACGTAGGAATGTGGCTGCCGTGGCCAGGAATGGAATTCATCATCGGGGGTAGCAGCGCGACACAGACCTTTTCTCCCCTTTCACATTTTGCCTATGACCGAGCGCGCGATCATGCAGAAGCAAAAGTAAACGTATATAGTTCTCCCAGAAACATCATCGATTCTCTTTTCATGATTCATCGAGAGCTTGAGACGAGCATAAAGCAAACGTAAACAGCAGAACAGCGCACGAAATGAGTGCGTCACTATGTAGGCACGTGGTGGTGGACATTGAGGAGTCCGTTCCGCGACGTCACCTAGGCCTCCCACCAAGAGACGCCACTTCAAAACATCGGGACTAATAGAATACTCCCTGTAGGGCCAATATCATAGTACCCTACCCTGAAATGCGGAGTGTTTCAAGAAATGGAACCAATATCCTTCAAAAATCAGGAAAATGCGGCATCAGCTCGATGTGCCCACAAGTGCCTTTTGTGTAGCTGTAGGTATATTAAAATGGTTTAGGGCAATAATTGGCACACTAGTCATGAAAATTCACCCTGTAATACCCACTGTATCACGCATGATACATAGCATAGAATACCTCAACAAAGCTGAGGTTATGAGATCATGATAAGCAGCTATTGCAGATTGGACTTGTTATCAAGACTTATGTTACGATAGTAATTCCAGCAATTATTAATTTTTAATCACTAATAAAAAGTCATGCCTGAAACAATTGTATTCATAGTTTTTCTGTAATGAACCGTACGAGAAGAGTGAAAGCATTCACTATTTTTTGCAATTTTTTCTGAAGGCGTAACTGTTCTTGGGCATTACAAGGTTAAGTTAATTAACTGTTTATTATTGGGGTGAAATGGTCAAGTTGAATGAATGAATTGGAATATTTTATGCAAAAAAGGCCTCCCGACAATGAAATATAAAAAGATGGCACAAAATTATACGCAGTGTATAGAAATTTATGCATATTAAGCCGCGAAACCGAAAATCAGAAAAGCACAATCGTCAAGCTTCTCTGAGATGACCATAATGAGCGAGCGTCGTTATATGAACCATCAAGCGACTTCATAGTGTGAGTGTGTCGGCGGCGCTTATGTCATTAGAACTCATTACGCGCATATGTAAACGAAAAGGGGAGCATCGCACATCTGTACTTGTTGTCTTGAAGTGTCACGTCATTCTAGTTGTGTGCTTGTGGCAATCTGCAGTGCTTCAGTTTCAGTTTCACTGTAATATTTGCCTGAACTTCATTACACCACTAAATATAATAGAAGCCACTTTTTCTTCATCTCAAAGTTGCGATGTGTTCTTTTCGGATTGGAAACTTTAGCTTTCCACTTTGCCATAACCACACAACTCTACTTAACAAAACTGATCATTTTCGCCTCTTTAATTACAGCTTCCAATCATGCCTTCAACTATCTCAATAAGCAAGCTACTAGAGAAAAAGAAAATTTAAAGACAGTGAGCAAATATCACATTTTCCAATTTTTCTAGGATGCTGGTCACGTTTCTTGAAACACCATGTAATATAACATCGAGAAACAAATGTCAGCACAACTTTTCTGACGGCCGTGATTTTTGTGATTGCCACTCAACATAACTATGTGCGTGGGCAGATCTGGCGTTTTTTTTTATTTACTATAATCGTACCTATAATGCCAAGGACATAGCTGCGTGGATGATATTTTGGAGATTTCTGGAGCATGTGTCGTAAAAGGTAACGCAGTTGCTTACGTAGAGTGATAATACAATAAAATTTGCAAAAAACAAACTTCAATATACACCAATTTTCTGACGTTCGTGTCCTATAAAATTCGACTTGCTTGAGGCGTGAACATTTTTAGCAGATGGTCGAAGTCGGTGTACTGAGATGCGTCAATTAAAAACCATTGTTTTGTTGGTGCTTGTTACTGGCACCACCGCCAACATAATTAGATATCAAGACATCCGGGACCTTTATAGCGTAAGAAACCCCTAATTGAGCTTTCATATTAGTACATGTGACGTGTGTTGTAACTCAAGCGTGGCTTTCAAACAGAAGATTTTCTGCTCTATCACATACTTCTGAACTATTTGATTACATAACCGGGGCTCAAAGCCCTTCAATTAAGTAATCTCGCCCTTATGGCTGGTCAAACTGAATTATTTCTGTTATTGTGTTCAAAAGGCATTATGAATATATTTTTAGGGAACTGTATTTATGTTATATGGCATTTAATTTCCTGTGTATTTTTTTTAACCTGGTCAGCAGAACATACAATTTTTATTGCCTCTCATAGACCACGAAAAGGCAGTCTAAGTAGAAGGTATACCCGCGCTCATGAAGATGTTGACTGCTCTTACTCTTGCTATCGTGCAGCAACTTGGGGCTTTGAATTTTCACCTTGAGCGCTGTCATCTGCGTAAGTTTCTTTAACACATTCCCGGCATCTTTAAGCAAGAGAAGGCCGCACGGGCTCAGATTCTGCAAATAGGCCTAGCCTATAGAATCTCCACGCAGTCATTGTAGAAGACAGAGAGACAGACGTGTGTTCGGTGACGGTTTATTGATAGAACGCAACTTCTTCCTCCTTCTCTAGCGGCTCTGTCCTAAGCAAGTGTTTAACACGCACTGCGCCGCAGCTTCCTATTTAGTTCTCATCACACTCCGTTGGCCGCGTTGATTGAGTGCGCATTCAGGATATTGTGTCGCTGCACAGGACGTTGGACTTGCTGACCGTCCGACAGTAGTGTAAGGAAGGAAGGCGCAGTACCATCTTGAACCGGCAATCTCTTAACGACACGACCTGTCTTCCATGTTGGAGGCGGAGTATATAAATCTATACCAGGACAAGGTCGTCGGGCTTTGCGCTAATAGACGGCGTGGGCCTTCTATATTGTGAGCAGTGCACAGAAAAAAAAAGGTATTCCTTCTTTCGCCTACCTCCCTGTCCTTCCTTCCTTCCTTCACCTCTTCCACAGGGTCCGCAGTAGATGTGCCTGGTGCTACTCTCGTTTTCGAAAGACAGAAGCAACGACACTGGGAGCAAGATATTTTCGTTCTGTGGGGCCCATTTCGTCTAAGAAGCGGCATGGTATCAGACCTCTGAAACGTGAGGGGAAGATTTTCAACTGACGCTTTGACTTCTGCCAGCATGTTGTGCTGAATGTCTTTATGCAGCACTCATTCGTCCACAACACGAAGTTAATAATTACAGACCAGTTTCATTAACGTGTGCGTGCTGCAAATTGCTTGAACATGTTGTTACGTGAGTAACGAGTAAATATATTGCAAATATATTTAGAAAATATATTTGCAAGAGCAGTTGTAGCGCTGGTCAGTTTGGCTCCGAGCTCGGGCAGCTATCGACTTTCATTCTCTTCGTCGGGTGCTCAGGCACAATGACAATATGCATTGCGGCAGCCGACATGTGGCAGAACCCCCGTCGGAAAAGGCGCCGTGTCGATTCATGTAAATGGGCGAGTGGTACTACTTCCGGCGTGTGACGTGTAGGATGTCGCTGGCCGGAAGGGTGAATGAAGATGACGAGGAAGCAGGAACAATTTCATATGTGACGGGAGTCACCGCACCAAGCACTACGTATGGCCCTGTGCATGGAGAGAGAAGTTTGTCAGAAAGACCAACGTGCCTGGTTGGAGACCATAGCAGAGCCTACGAACCGGTTGCTTGCACCTAGCTGCCCATTCTATCGTTCAGCAGCCGCTGCTTTCGACAATCAAGGACTTCGTCCGCGAAGAGGTAGCGCGCGAGCTGTCACTGCTGCCACTGACACATGAGCCCACGCAAGCTTTGGCACCGGACCTCCAACACGCCATTCGAACCCAAGTCACTGAGGCCCTTCCACCGATGCATCAGCAACCACCTGTCACTACGCCTCTCACGTACGCCACCGTCGCTGCTCGGCCTACGCAACAGCGTATGCCGTATGCTCAACCTGCCACGCCGCCCTATGTCGTGCCTACAACCCCAATTGCTGTGCCGTATCCCTACTCGAGATCTTCAGCTTCATTTCACCGTCGAGCAGACGCTTGGATGACGCCGGATAATAGGCCCATCTGTTTCGCCTGTGGTATCGCTGGACACGTCGCCCGCCAATGTCGCCGAGATCCCCCTCTAGTTGACACCGTGGGCAGGCCAATTGCGTCGTCGTCTAGGACGCCATCAAGGTACAGCTCTGACTGTGGTTGACCTTTCGCAAACCATCGGTCACCATCGCCCCGACGACGCTCCCTGTCACCTATGCGTCGCCGATCTGCTACGGAAGAGGGAAACTGATCCGGAGGCAACAGCTGCATACTATTCGAACTGCTTAAGGCCTCCATCTTTCTCGCCGCAAAATATTATCGACGTCAATGTTGAGGGGACCGCCGCACAAGCGCTCATCGACACAGGAGCCGCCGTTTCCATAATCTGTGAGACCTTATGCCACAAGTTGAAAAAGGTGACGACGCCTCTTTCGGGCCTGATGCTCCGCACGGCCAATTCGCAGTGCATAGAACCTACAGCTGTGTGCACTGCACGTGTCATTATCCAAGGTGAACTTTATGCCATTGAACTTTTTGTGCTTGCATCATGCTCCCACGAAGTCATTCTTGGATGGAACTTTCTTTCACGTCATCGGGCTGTCATAGATTGCTAGCTCACGTGCAGAAGTTGCCCTTACACCGCTGCCAAGCTCTTGTTTGGTAGATTATCTTTCTAAAGCTTACAAACTTGTCGTTGTTGCAGACACAGAAATAGCACCGAGAACATCCACCCTTGTAGCCCTGACCTGTACGGCCGCTCCTGCCGGAACTGTTTTGTTCACTCCGTCGGACCTATTCACCGCCGCCGTAGCCTACACCTGCCCTTTGCGATACTCACCGTGGAATCCGGTGCTACCGCCATGCTCGTTGCGAACTCGCTATCGTCGCCAGTTACCTTACTTCGCGGAGAATGTTTGGGTAACGTACAAGATGTTGAGCTCTTGCGCCCTCTGGAGTTTGCCGAACACCCACCTCACCTCCAGCTCAATGCTATGACGCCACCTGTGGCCATACTGCCCGCGCCAGACTCATTCCAGCCCTCTGTTACCGCTGAGCTATCGCCGACACAAAGACGCGAACTCTTGTCCCTTCTTCGAGAGTTCCGTTCTGCGTTCGATTGCGCTCAACCATCTTTGTGTCGCACAGCGAATATCACGCACCACATTGACACCGGTACTCATGCTCCCTTACGCCAACGACCATACCGAGTTTCAGCGGAAGAGCGCCGTATTATCAACGAACAAGTCGACAATATGCTCAAGCGTGGTGTCATCCAGCCATCGCAGAGCCCTTGGTCCTCCACTGTTGTACTTGTGCACAAAAAGAATGGGTCTATCCGATTCTGTGTCGACTACCGCCGGCTCAATAAGATAACTCGGAAGGATGTGTACCCATTGCAGCGCATCGACAATGCTCTCGATTGCTTGCAAGGAGCAGAATATTTCTCCTCTTTAGATTTACGCTCAGGATATTGGCAAGTTCCAATGGCTGATCCTGACCGATCAAAGACTGCATTTGTAACACCTGATGGGCTGTATGAGTTTAACGTCATGCCGTTTGGACTCTGCAACGCCCCAGCTACCTTCGAACGGATGATGGACTCTATCCTTCGCGGTTACAAGTGGAACACGTGCCTCTGCTACCTAGACGACATCGTCGTTTTTTCTCGCAACTTTTCGACTCACGTTGTTCGTCTTCCTGCTATTCTCAAATGTCTCACCTCTGCTGGCCTTCAACTTAACATCAAGAAGTGCCATTTTGCCGCACGTCAGCTCACTATACTGGGTCACGTCGTCTGCAAAGAGGGGGTTCCCCCGGATCTGGCGAAACTCCGCGCCGTGGCCGACTATACGAAGCCCAAATCAATCAAGACGCTTTGAAGTTTTATCGACCTGTGCTCATACTTTCGTCGATTTGTGCGCAACTTCTCTTTCATCATCGCGCCTCTTACCAACCTGTTGACAACTTTCAGAGGCATTTCTGCATGGTCAAAAGAGTGCGACAAATCCTTCACCGCGCTTCGGCGGTTATTATCATCACCTCCAATACTACGTCAATTTGAACCCGATGCGCCTACGGAGGTCCACACCGACGCCAGTGGTGTCGGTCTTGGTGCTGTATTGGCTCAACGAAAACCAGGATACCAAAATACGTGGTCGCTTACGTGAGTCGAACCCTCAAGAAAGCCGAGTGTAATTATTCCGTCACGGAGAAAGAGTGCCTCGCAATTGTCTGGGCTTTGACGAAGTTCCGCCCATACCTTCATGGCCGCCCTTTCGAAGTCGTTACGGACCACAACGCTCTATGCTGGCTATCATCGCTCAAAGACCCGTCGGGGCGCCTTGGTCGCTGGGCGCTTCGCCTACAAGAATACGACATTCGCGTTGCATACCGATCCGGCCACAAGCACTCCGACGCTGATGCAATATCCCGCTTGCCGCTACCGGCTGACCCAACCACCTCGTCACCTTCTTCAGCTGTCATAACACCAATCGACTTCACAGACATGGCATCGGAACAATGCAAAGATGTGTGGATTTCCCAACTCCTTGCCTTTCTGACTGATCCGTCAGCTAATATGGTCTCAAGAACTATCCGCCGTCAAGCCACACATTTCGCTATTCGAGACGACCTCCTCTATCAACAGAATTACACGTATGAAGGTTGGAGGTGGCTGTTAGTGATACGAAACCACATGCGTTCGGAAATCTGTACAGCTTTTCACAACGAACCGCAAAGTGCTCACGCCGGCGCTCTCAAAACGTACAACCGTCTACGTCAGCGGTACTACTGGCGCGGCATAAACACATTTGTTCGCAAGTACGTACGTGCTTGTACTGCATGCCAGCGACGTAAAGCCCCACCTCCACGCCCTGTCGGTACACTTCAGCCTCTGCCTTGTCCAGCGCATCCATTTGACCGCGTCGGTATCGACTTATACAGACCACTTCCCACGTCGTCTTCTGGAAATAGGTGGATAATTCTCGGCATGGACCACCTCACGCGTTACGCGGAGACGGCGGCAGTACCCGCAGCAAACACGAGGGAAGTTGCGTTTTTCATCTTGCGCAGGTTCGTTCTTCGCCATGGTGCTCCCCGCGAACTTTTGAGCAACCGGGGGCGTGTTTTCTTGTCTGACGCCATTCAAGCCTTGCTCGCTCCGTGCAACATGGTTCATCGCATGACGACAGCATATGACCCGCAGACGAACGGCCTCACATAACGATTTAATCGTACTCTCGGTGATATGTTTACAATGTACACAGCTTCAGACCAGACCAATCAAGACACTGTACTTCCATTCGTCACGTATGCGTATAACACCGCTACGCACGCGACAACTGGGTTTTCCCCTTTCTTTCTGTTGTACGAACGCGAACCATCGTGCACGCTGGACACTATACTCCCATACACGCCCGATTCCTCTGAGTACACTGCAATTTCTGATGTTGCCAGGTGCGCAGAAGATTGCAGACGATTGGCCCGTTCACTGACGACTGAGGACCAAGGCCACAAGAAGCAATGGCATGACACCGATTGACATCTCTCTATTTTCACGACGAGTGCTCTTGTTTGGCTCTCGGTTCCACAGAGTACTCCTGGCCTTTCAACGAAATTACTAGCACGATACCATGGGCCCTACCGCATTCTCGCCCGTACGTCACCAGTCAAATATGAGATTGAGCCTTTAACACAGTCTCATGACTTAAACCGTCGTGGCCGAGAAATTGTGCATGTGAGTCACCTGAAGCCGCATTACGACCCCGCTATATTGACTACGCCTTAAGTCGCCAGGTTGGCTACGCTATTCACCGGGGGCCAATGTAGGAAACTATGCGAACGACGACGAAGAAGCAAGAAACGGCTAGCCACAGCGTTGGTGCACACGCGCGACCCGAGCTTGCGCTTGTTTTGTATTTTCGTCCTGTTGACGTTCCTCGCTCTTCTGGCGTTCTTTGGCCTTCCAGTAGGTCTATACGTAAATAAACTACGTGACAAAATAAATAAATAAATAAATACGAGAAGAACGAACCACTCATCAGCAGGAAGCAACACTGGAAGTTTTCCTCTCCTCGGTGTCGTCAAACAGCTTAAGCTTGCCTTTTACACGCAGTGGTAGATGATGGCCGAGAAACCCTTGTAGAAAAAGTAACCTTGAGGACTTAGGAGCTCGCAGTCTCTTTTCCACGGCCATAATTTTGCTTGAAGTTGTGGTATGTAGGACTAACTTCAACCAATACATCTCTCTCTCGTTAATCTCTGAAGCCGGCAGTGATCGTGTTGACGATGGTTCCTTCGATGAGGCGTTGCAGCAGAATTTCGTGATCCAAAAAGTAACTTGGAATGAGCGGAAGAGACGTTCATAGTTCAATACTTCAGGAAGAGGCTAACAGGGGAGAGTACATGGTATCAACACGTTAGTCGGGCATGCACATGTCTCACTATGAGTAGCATTTGTTAACAGAGCAGACGAATCTGCGAAGGCCATTGAGAACAATGCCGCGACAATTCCGAATGACCGGTCCACCACAGTGGCTTGCGCGTAAATGCGCTGGAGGCTTCTAGAGACTCGGTGATATTTATCACATCGAGTGGTCGCATCTCCCTCGGGTCAGTCAAGCACGATGTCACTTAGCCTTGCCACTCACACGAAAGGAATTGAGCCGATGTGCTGTTCTCGTGATGCGAGCCGTTAGCAATGTTTACTTGTTAGATGCATTGCACCAGCCAACCAAAGATCGTCGCAACGTCGCACAGGTCGTTGCTCAGGCGTTCGATTCTCCCCGTCACTGTACGTCAATAGTTGACCGATCTGGTGATGACACTGGTGGTTTGATGCAGTCGACCACAAGCATTTTCATCGGCCTCTTCATCGCTCTTCATCGTTCACAAGCATCTTGCATTCATTACACTGCATGAAAAGATCTTGGCCTATTATTGGCGTGTACACAGTGCATGCGTCTGGCACCTATAGAGCATTGAACGTGATTTAAAGTGCATAAAAGCAATTTTGCAGCTTGAGTTCTATGGTTCAGTATCGGTAGTTGCGGGAGTGGTTGAAACTGCCAAGCGTTAGCAAAGACAGGTCCTTTGTGCTGACGGAAGGTAGATCGAGTCTTGCGTACAAGTGGCGTGTATGACTGTCCTTTGGCGGCCAGTGTCAAGCAGTATACGAACCAGCACTGAATTTTGTCTTCCCGACACCCACACTTGAACTTTTGCTTGAGAACTGCTGGTGATGGAGACGTCAAATTTCTCGAAGCAGCACTCGTGATCACTGCCACGTTGCCGGTTTTTGCGATGCAATTGTTGTCAGCATTTGGTTGTTGTACGGTTTTCACATTTGGCAAAGTGCGGTAAGATTACGGCTTGCGCAGAGCTTACACTTAAGCCACGCTGCGTTGCGGCACTGTAGTGCGACTTGTCTCTTTCTGGCACACATAAAGCAGCATTTGCTCTCAATTAGCTACGTCCGAATCTCGTTGGCTGTCAAGGTAGTCTGACAGTGTTTTACTGTCTGTTCACGGCAACCGCATATTACGCAGCGGGCATGGTCGTTCATTGCAGATTATGCAGGCAGGGCTAATGTTGGTGTACCCGCAGCTAAAAGTGAAGGTGACTTCGCTGGTTTCTCATCGGGGTGGATTTTTGTGGGCGCCTTGAACAGGATATCTATTTTCTGCTCTCGATCTGAAACTTAAGATACTTTATTGTGTCATGCACATCTTTCACGTTACCTTGGAGTAGCCCCGTCGTTCCCCTCGGCCTTCTTCCTGCGTTGCCGGACCAGAACAGCGATGTCTTTGGGTAGCGATCGCATAAGCACACACTGAAGTATGACCGCGTACTCCGATGCTTCAACTACAAGGCCATCATGGCAGCTTATGCAAAAGCGTACTTCATCGCACAGTTCGCGCAGCTGTGATGTGTTGGAGTTACGATGCACAGTAGAAATGGCAAGCAAGTTGTCGATGTGTCAATCTACGTGGGCTGTATCACAGTCAAACATCTGTTGGAGGACCTTGACCACTACCGCATAATTCGCTTGCTCCAGTCGATCACCCTCAATCACACGTTTTGCCGGTCTGGTTACACACTTCAAATAACTGAACTTCACATTGTCTGAATACTCGCTATTGTTGTGAATCGTAGCCTCAAAAGGCTCCCAGAAGCCCCGCCACTCGTGAAGTTCCCGTGAAAACGGTACCTGTAATTTCGGTAGGGCAACTCGCACTGGCGATCGGGAACTACCTTGAGTGGAGACACCTAGGGACGATCATTGGACAGTAGCGACGACAGTTGCAGTGCTGTCAACAGGCCTTGAAGCTGAGTTGAAGATGTAGCGAACACGGCTTATGTTGTTGCGAACCTCGGGCTATTCCAGAGCTGCCGTCAAGCTCTCGTATTACTCGACATCGTCGGTTAGGAGGTCAGCAATATTTTAGGGTCGAATTTTTTTAAGCCTTGGGTTTGGCGTCCGCGATAAATTAGTAGTAGTAGTAGTAGCAGTAGTAGTAGTAGTAGTAGTAGTAGTAGTAGTAGTAGTAGTAGTAGTAGTAGTAGTAGTAGTAGTAGTTGTTGTTGTTGTTGTTGTTGTTGTTGTTGTTGTTGTTGTTGTTGTTGTAGCAGTAGCAGCCGTCGTCGTAGTAGTAGTAGTGCTTCGTAGTAGCACATAGCCACCTCCACAGCCGCACTCGAGGAGCGGCACGCGCGCACTCGTTTCAATTAAGGTAGAAACCCAAGCACTTTATTCATGAATAAAAAGATGATTATTTCTGAATAAATAGTCTACAGAGACGAGTATCGGTGACTTATTTGCAATAAAATTTGCCTTAAAATTGATGCTGTATAAAAAAACTAATACCAGAAAGAGGCACTTTAAGCACTATCTGGCTGCCACGTTGAACTCGCTAGGCGTAATCTGGTTTTATCAAGGTCTAGTGAGTGTTGCGCCGCAGTTCCAAGAACTAGAGTCGGCCAAAGGTGGGTACTAGGCACGAAGCGCAGGCCATAAGAAAGTGTGCGCTTGCTGCTCCTCTAGCCCAGCCGTATCACCTGTCGTTTAGTCCTTCGAATGTCTGCTGGTTGGCGGTACATCTATATGATGATTATATGAAGATTATATGCAAGATGGCGGTACTAAGAGTGTTCACTAGATGGTGAGACGTATGAACGAACGGACAGACAGACAGATGTACAGATGGACGCATGGATGGATGGTCGCATGGAAGGATGCGTGATCGGACGAATGGACAAACGCAGAGATGGACGTGCGGATGGACGCACGAAAGAACGAATTCATGCACGGATGGACAGGCGAATGAACGCGCAGATGGACGCACGAACGGACGAAAGCAAGAAAAAACGGACGAGTGGCATCGCAGACGGACTGACGGATGCTTCACCCCACTCATTATCGAGCACTCCGTGGATATACTGCGATTTGTTTTGCTTAGATCTGCAAGTGTAGTGAGTTTCTACAGTAAGTCATCTAAGACGACTTGCTGATGAGCCGGAGGAGGATTTTTCGCTTGCAGAACTTCGGTATTGAACGTGATAAGCCTTTTATAGTGGTGCCTCTCACGACTTTTCTGCAGCAGTGCAGGCGGTTCATATTCGGTGCAATACGCCAGTCTTCTCCCTGGTTTCCCGGCACCAAACAGTGTAGAAGACAGAAAGACTGTCGTGCGCACCGTTTGACTGTTTATTTCTTTCAATAAATGGCCCGTACCTACTTTGAGGATTTGGCCAAGATTGCAACGTTGAGACTTTATATGTTATTTTAGGTAAGGTATGTGAGTAAAAACTAAAAATAAATTTGATATCTCAATAATACCTAAACTAATCAATTTAACCTACGAGTATTTTGTTTTTGAGCTTGTATTTCAGACTGCTGTATAATCCCTATGGGAACAATTTAGAAAACTTAGTTACTTTTCGGCTTATTGAAATGACAAATACTTTTAAATACCAGAATAAAGTCGTTCTCGTTGAGTATATAGTTATAATGATATTACACATGGCATCAAAGGCATCCCTGAGGCAGTATTCCAAGCCTGAGGCACGGAAGCTTAAAACATTTTTCTCTGCTAAGGCAAAGCCTAGTTTTGCAAGAGGAGTAATTAGTAGTCTAGGGTTAATACGAGAATATCTTAAGCATGACAAAAAGTGATGTGCAATATTTTCCAGTTGTTAACATGATCGGAATATGGATGATACCGTCAGACCAGCCTTGTACAAGTAAAAGTTTAATGGGGGGACACGACATCAAAATCTGGTGATCGTTTCTTATGGTTGTTGACATTCGCTCCACTGCGACTTCCATAGATAGTTCAGGTGATTATACTCCGTCCACGTAGTTATTGCTCTCATCCTATCTGTGTGAATAGCTAATCACCTGATTGAGGTGGGCTACCACCGGGAGTACCTGAACTATTGGGAGATCTAGCGTTGGGCGGGCTAAGGCGTCGGCCATTTCAATTAATGTTAACCCACAGTGACCTCAGACTCATTCTCATTTTAGGTACTTCAGCTGAGACGGAATTAAAGATCGTAACATCGTTATGGCACCAGAGTTATGAGAAGCTGTTAGAGCTGTGCATACCGAGAGCAAATCAGTATTTATTGCTGTCCTGTTCTCATCCATTGGACGTTTTCGTAGTGCCATGATGACTTCCATGAGCTTCGCTTAGAAAACATGAGGGAAGTTGGGTGGTGTCACGGCAAATCACCAGCCAAGTGATTGGAAGACTATTCGTACCCCTGTGCTCTCGTCAGTCAGAAGCATTGGTGGCTATCACGTAACGTGTCTGCGCATAAATCAGAAAATCTGCGAACCTGTTCTCTAAAAAATTGCGGGATTTAAACTTAGAATGTGGAGGAAAGCTCTCATCATATTCTATAATAAGAATCTGGTTTGAGTTATCAGATGCGCTTATCTCTTTAATGTTGACATTCAAAGTGGCCAGTTTCTTGTGTACACAGTTTAAGTGTGGTGTATAAAACATGGCCTATGAGCGAGAAAGAACGAAGCTGGGTGACTGTTTAAAATAGATTCAGCTCTTCTCACTGGCAAGCTGTGAAATTTTAGGAATGTTCGTGCTGTCTAGAAACAGAATCGACTGAAAAATTTAGGCAGACGCGCTTGCTGTTAAATAACATTCATCGCTGCAAACATAGGGAGCCCCAGACAGAAACGCAGAGCCTCCCAATTCAAGAGAACCAACGGCTTTTTTGTATGCAGGTCCTCCTTAAATCAAAACACATCTAAATTCTAATATTGGGCGAATATAAATTTCGTATACCATTAGCATGGCGTCTCTACACACGCCGAATTTACTATTACTCATTCTTCGCAGTAAGCCTCAAGCCCGTTGAGCCTTTGCCACGATGTATTCTATATGTGGACTTAAGTTTTTAATTGTATAGCACAGCCAAATATTTTAAACTCTACTTGTAATATGGGTTTATGATTATATGAAATGTTGAGTGGAGAGGAATCGCTATGCGAAATGCCAAGAGAGAACTCTTGATAACATTTAAAGCCATTCAATTGAACTGCAGCCATCTTTGCAGCATGTTCAAGTATATTTTCATTTTTTGCTGCACAGTATAAATCTCCCTGTCAGCATAAAATAAGGATGTATCCTCAGCATACACATATACTTACATATCCTGACAGGCTGGTATGAAACCCATAAGTTATTAACACGAGAAGAAGCCATACCACTTTCGAGGATTGATGCTGCCAGTAATCTTCGACGACTTGCGCGTGAAATCACGTTTTCACTATGGTGCCCACCAAGCATCAATACGAATCGTCAACACCACCTGTCCTCTTTGATGGCTCTCCGCATGCCCACTGGACTCGACCGAAGAGAAGCCACCCTTCTTCATCGCTTATGGCTAGGAGTGGCATTTACAAAATCTTACTCCTTTTTCATAGGAATGGCCGACAACGCTCTCTGTGATGCCTGTCATTGCGAAGAGACGCTACACCACATCCTGTGTGACTGTCCATTGTATGAAATCCAGAGACAGCCACTGGCGTCTGCTTTTGCGCGCATCGACAACAGCCAAATGTCTGTGGACACTATTCTGTCAAGTGCCCGAGAGAAGACCTTGCAACAGAAGGCGACGAAGACTCTGTTGAAATTCCTACGCGACACCGACTTGAACAAGCGACTGTAACAGCAATGTCACACATCGCGAAAGACAAGACTGCACTATGACTGAGTGTGCGCGCGTGTGCTGCCGAATGTGCTGTTTTTATCTTCCCTCTCCGCTCTCTTTCATCTCCCCCATCCCTCTCCCATGCGCAGGGTAGCAAACCGGCTGCCTATAGGCTGGTTAACCTCCTTGCCTTTCTTTTCCATCTCTTTTCCTTCCTTCCTTCATAAGTATATTAATATAAAGTGGTCATAGAACTGGTCCTTCTGGAACTCCACGACTCTGTATCTCGATGACCATCATTTATCCTTGAGACAATAACATTTTATTGAGTTTAAATCTCTGATAACCACACCGTCATGTACTGTTAGAAATTTAACGCCATTAGTCTGTATAGTAAAATGAAATGTTCAACGCTATCATAGGCTTTTGCAGTGTCAAGAGTCCCAAGCACCGCATATAGTTTTTTTTTGTAACAAGCTGCATTTGGTTTTCTAACTCTACATGGCTTCACCAGATTGAAAAATACGACCTAAAGCCAATTTGTTGTGGTTTCAATAATTGCTTACCTTCAATCCAGCTAGTTTCAGTTTCAGTTTCAGTTCTCCTGACGTGAAGAATTATCTCTGTGAGTTTGTAAACGACGTGATGGCGTCCGGCGTACACTTACCGTCGTCGCTGGTTTAACGAAAGGACGACTCAGGGAGGAAGCGAGCTGCCGAAGTAGAGCGGCGGCCATGGCGTTCCGCAAGCCAGGAGCATCCGGATGTTTTAGGCTCCTCGTACCACGAGCCACCATTGCTCGTCACCTTTTTTCTCCAGGCAGCTGGCTGCCGCTAGCGCTATGCTATAAGCGCTCCCCACCTAGCGTGTTACGCGATAAAAATATGATTGGAAAAGAGGTAACACGAACATATAAATACTATGCACGTGAGCGGCATTTCCTAAGGTGTTCAATGTGAAGTCCGAATGTCGTGAGGGTGAAAAACGTATAGAGGAGTCTGACAGTTCCGGTTGGCGGCACTGGGAACCATGCAGCGGGCTAGGACCCTGAAGGTTGCGCGGCACTGGCAGCAGTAAGCAAAGCAGAGGGGAGCGTTGGAAGTGCTGGTGGTAGAAGAGGTGTGACTGCCGTGATTTGCGTACCACGAATTGTGGTGCGTTTAAGCTTCTTGAGTGCCAACAACACTGCGTCTGTCGAAAACGTGATATGTGTTTTGGGTGAAGCACGAGTCGGGCGTTGTGCATAGACGCGATGCAGCCTCTCCTGACTTCATGCCAGTACAGTGGTGGTAATGAGGAATAACTGTTCACGACGCTTCATAGTGTTGGTGACACGGGTGGGCAACATAGCATAGCGATTAGCTGCTCAGAAAGATTAGATGAAGTGGACGCAGGCAGACCTTGAAAACCTTGGCTGCCTCTTGGGGCGTTGGGGGAAAAGTCGTGATCCGACTTCCGACTGCCAGTATACAAGCGTTTTAGCAGCAGGCGCCACTGTTTTGCGAAAACGCTTGGTGTGAAGCACGACAGTGAGCTTTCGGTCCTTGGTGGGATTGTTGCCACTGGCTTTCGCAGGTGTTGGGACAAGCGGCGATTCTGCAGGTGGATCATTTGACTTGGCTGGGGTTGTGCATTGCCCGAAGCAGATGGTGTAGCTGAATAAGTTTCTGCAGCAAATTCGACGGCGCACTGGTTAGAGGCTGGCGTCGAATCTGCGACGGAGAGAAGTGACGATGGCTCTGATATCACAATAGGAACATCCAAGGCAGAAGCCGTGTGATCCGGGTTTGAGGGTCTCTCCGTCGACAGGTCGATTGACGCGGAAGGGTGGCCAGCCTTCGTCGCCTGTGCGGACAATTGTCGGCAGGGGAATAGTCTCGCCTGACTGTGGTGGGGAGGTGTCCTAAAACGCGTCGAGCCAGGCACCATGGTGTCGCTTTTGGCGAAAGGGCCACATTTGATGTCTAAAGACTTAAGCGCGGCGTCCCGCAGATCATCGTACGGGTGAGGACTTCAGGTGAAGTATGTGAGGTGGCGTTTGAGATCATGTGGAAGATGATATTCTAATACCTCGTACAGGAACTCTTGGATACAGATGCCGTTGCGATACATAGCCACCGCAAACTTCTCGAACCATGACTCCAGGTGAGAAATCCAGAACGGTGGCGGTGGATGATCGAATTGGGGCTGCCAGACTTGCGCTAGCTGTAACATGGTCACTTAGCTCGGCGGCAGTTGTGCAGCGTCGGTCACTTGTCCGTGTATACGTGGTCACCAGATATGTAGAAGAAGGTGAGATGGCGTCTGACGTAGACGTGCCGCCATCGCTGGTGAGGTGCCGAAGTAGAGCGGTGGCCATGGCGTCCAGCCAGCCAGAAGCCACGAACGTTCCAGGTTTCCCGTTGGTTGGTTGGTTGGTTGGTTGGTCGGTCGGTCGGTCGGTCGGTCGGTCGGTCGGTCGGTCGGTCGGTCGGTCGGTCGGTCGGTCGGACCCAAAAGGAATGGCTCAACCCACCACGTGAGATTGACCATGAATTGCGTGGCAGTGTGATTTCGGGGAAAATGAAAAGAAAAAGGGCGATGCCTAATTTTTTTTATTTTATATGAATGGAACGCTTAGTTCGGCTAACAGGCAGTTACAAATGGTTTTAAAAAACAAAAAGAAACAAAAAGAATAAAAGGTAAGTAAACAATATATAAGATAGACTAATTACAGAAATGAGGAATGAGTATATTTGTTCTTGTGAGACTAGCATGGTAGCCGCTTTGATTCTTTTATATAGTTATACGTCGCTCCATATATGTCCCTGCAGCAATGACCTAGTGCCGAAGCCCCTAGGGCGAGTGGTACTGTTGCAGACAGCTGGAGCCCGTGTTTTTGGAAAGTTGGTATTCGAAGTTTTTGCCTTCAATTTTGTTAACTGTGGCATTCTGCGAAAAAGTGCTGTATAGTTTCTGTTTGTGTACAATAGTAAGAATGGGAAGAATAAACAAGACCACGTCGGTATAAATAAAAGTTTAGAGGTGAACTTCTGCATCGCAATTTAGTGAATGACACTTCAAATTGTCCTGTTGCACACCAGGTGCTGTAGCACTGAAACTTAAGGTGCTGAAAATGAGCGCCATTTGGAACATAAGAGTTGGTGTGTTCCTGCCACATACAGAAATTTTGGAATCGCGTGATTGTGCATAGGCAGCAGGGTCATAAATATTCAAAACAGGGTTCTGAATTGACTCGGCCGCCAGTGTGTCTGCCGCTTCTTTTACTTTTAGTCCAGTATGACCTGGTACCCAAACCAATCGGATAACATGCACGTGATTCGGTATATACGTATGAAATTATAATAAACAAGGCGATTTCTTTGGTGCTGTCAGAGAAGTGCAAACTGACAAAGAATCGGTCAGTATAACAACCGAAGGGATATATGTTGGCAGCTTGCGTATGGCCCGAATCACTGCCATTAATTCTGCCTGGAACATCGGCGTAAAATCAGGCAGTCGCAGAGAATAAGACCAATCTAATGCTGTTGAGTTGATGCCCACTCCTGCTTTCTCGGCATTAACAAGAGCATCGATGGCTCTAACTAAACTTATCTGTAGGCCATTGAGATGGTCTTCGAGCAACCCAATCAATTATTTCATCGGCAAAAGTTTAGCTATTTTAGGAAATATACCGTCACACTCTACTCTTATCTTAGGATTCCGTACCTGTGAGAACCTCCCGTCACAGATTTTTACCCGCAATGGCTGTAAAAATTTTTGCAAAAGAAGATTTCGAAATCGACGTAGTCGAGACCACTCACAATCAGAAAAATATGGAAAGCTCGCTTTTAAATACATTTTGGGAGCGTCTCTGTCAGGAGGCATAGACGTTCACAAATGTTGGAACAGTCAATATGCGAAACCTGGTTTGTAGAGAGTGCAGATATGTTTCATGATGACAAGAGCCACCAGCGCTCGTCACCTTGTTCTCTAGCAGAATGGCTACTACCAGCACAACGCTACAAGTTTGACCACGTTAGAAGTCAACGATATAGGTCCTACATGTTCTATGTTGAACCCTGGTTCCCGTTTTCTATGGATTGTAGCTACTATGAAGTCTTGGTTTGGATTACCTTTTATTAGGCCCGAGGAACCGGCAGCCGACAGCTACGATGAATGAGCCAAGACGATAATGCTACGCGACAACGATGAGGATGCATGAGCCACACATGATAATGATGATAATGTACCGGTGAAGAGGATGCGTATACTAAATGCCCTCATCAATTCCCCCCACGTGAAAGCGGCCAGCCTGGCCGCGGCAAGTCAAGGGGACAAAGAACGTCGCATGAAGGGCTTCATACGGGAGACATGGACGACCTTTGTAGTTCGATAACCGCGATCTGCGGGGGCTACAAGTGGCGTCACGCGACAATTCACTGGTGAAGTCTCTTCAAGAACTGTGTACGGCCCAATAAACCGAGGCTGAAATTTGTCGCACAAACCAGGTGTCAAAACAGGCGTCAAAAGGAGCACTTCGTCTCCAGGTTGGAAGGATACATCACGATGCGATTCATCCTAAACAAGCTTTCTGTCTTGCTGGCGGGCTTCAGTGTTTATACGAGCTCGTTGGCGGCACTGTGCGAGTCGTGAAACGTATTCCTCTGAAGAGGATGGAGATGAATTCGCTTGGCAGGTAAAGAGGAGACGTCCAGGAAAGAAGTAGGGGAGCGTCCATAAACTAGGTAAAATGGCGAGTAGCCGGTTGTTCGCTGAATGGCCGTATTGTAGGCGAAAGTGACGAATGGTAGAACAACGTCCCAGTTTTTGTGGTCTGGTTGAATATAGGCGGCAATCATGTCAGCAAGAGTGCGGTGGAATCGCTCAGTGAGACCGTTAGTCTGGGGATGATAACTAGAGGCAGTCTTGTGAGTTGTGCCGGAGGCCTGAAGAAGTTCGTTCACTAGTTGTGAAAGAAAGGCCCTTCCACAGTCACTGAGCAACACACGTGGAGCACCATGACGCAGTGTAATGGCTCGGAGGATAAAATCGGCAATCTCAGAAGCTGAACCTGTAGTAACGGATGCCGTCTAGGCATAGCGCGTCAAGTGGTCAATGGCTGTTACTATCCACCGGTTTCCAGAAGCACTGACTGGGAGGGGGCCATAAAGATCGACTCCTACAACTTCGAATGGTGTGGCTGAGCACGGAAGAGGCTGTAGTTTACCGGCGGAAGCAGATGTTGGTAGTTTTCTACTTTGGCAGGTAGTGCAGGATTCGACATACCGAGCTACAGTAGTGGTAATGCCTGGCCAATAAAACCGACTTCGAAGGCGATCGTAGGTTGTATGGTAACCAAGGTGACCAGCAGTCGGATGGTCATGAAGTGCCCTGAGGACTTCGGACCGAAGCGATCGGGGTAGAACGGGAACGCAGCGCTGACCGTCAGGATGGTAAATTTTGCGGTACAGCACCGAGTTGTCCAGCTTAAATTGCGAGAGTTGGCGACGGAGCCTTGCATTAGGTGGACGGGAACTGCCAGTGAGGTAGTCTATAATACGTCGACAGTATGGGTCAGCCAACTGTCGAGAAGGAAAATCGTGCGGGTCGTCCGAAGGCAGCTGGTCCATAGAGGCGAGAGAGGAAACCGCCATAGACGTGGACTCCGAGGGCGTGTTGTGCAAATTAATGGCGGAAACCCCGAATGGAGTCGCTGGTAGTGGGCAGCGAGAAAGAGCATCGGCGTCACTATGCTTCCTGCCACACTTGTACACGATCTCAAAATCATATTATTGGAGGCGTAGAATCCAGCGTCCGAGGCGTCCCGACAAGATCTTGAGTGTCGAAAGCCAACATAAAGCATGGTGGTCGGTCACAATGGTGAAATGGCGGCCATGCAGATATGGACGAAATTTCTGTACTGACCAAACAATGGCGAGGCACTCCTGCTCGGTGATCGTGTAGTTCCTCTCGGCTGCGGAGAGGACGCGGCTGGCGTATGCAACGACTCGCTCTCGCGAAGAGTTGTCGCGTTGCAGGAGCACGGCTCCTAAACCGCGGCCGCTAGCGTCTGTGTGCAGGAAGGTCGCTTCATCATCGTGAAAATGAGCAAGTACAGGGTCGGTCGTGAGGGCACTCTTCAACCTGTCGAAAGCCGATTCACATTCCTGAGACCACTGAAAGGGCATACCGGAAGCAAGTAGCTTATGAAGTGGTGCGGCTATGGAGGCAAAGTTTTGTATGAATCGCCGAAAGTAAGAGGCGAGACCAAGGAAACTTCGCAAATCTTTTGGTTTGTCAGGGCGAAGGAAGCGAAGCACTGCAGCAGTTTTATCAGCGTCTGGGTGAATTCCGTCCTTGCTCACAACATGACCGAGTACCTTGATAGATCTGCTGGCGAAATGGCACTTTTTGGTGTTAATTTGAAGACCAGCGCCCGCAAGACAAGTCAGGACCTCGTCCAAGCGTTGCAGATGTTGAGATGTCGATAAAAAGACAACAATGTCATCGAGGTAACATAGGCAAGTCTTCCATTTCAGGCCACGCAGCACGGTGTCAATCATGCGCTCAAAAGTTGCGGGCGCATTGCATAGACCGAACGGCATAACATTGAATTCGTATAGGCCGTCCGGGGTTGCAAACGCAGTTTTTTCTGTATCATCTTCGTGCATGGGGATTTGCCAAGAGCTGGAACGCAAGTCGAGGCTCGAAAAGTATTCAGCACCTTGTAAGGAATCTAGGGCGTCGTCGATGCGTGGCATGGGGTATACTTCATTTCTAGTGATCTTATTGAGTGCTCGGTAATCGACACAAAATCGTACAGAACCGTCTTTTTTACGTACCAGAACGATGGGCGACGACCAAGGACTGGTTGAGGGTCAGATAATTTCCCGTTGGAGCATATCGTCTACGTTTTCATCAATGATTTTTCGTTCAGCTAGAGAGACGCGGTACGGACGACGGTGCACAATGGATGTTCCGTGGGTCTGAATACGATGTGCTGTAGCAGTTGTCTGGCCCAGGGTGGATGAATGAACGTGAAAGGAGTTTGCATGCTTTTCCAACAAATCAAGCAGCTGCTGCTTCTGTGAGTCATTCAAGTATTTGTTGATGGCTGCTGTAAAGGGCGAGGAAGCAGCATGATCTGCAGGATGGCCTTTAGAGGAGACAGGGGTAAGATGCACAACGCACACAGGCTGCAGATCGGCAACGCAGGCGACAGTAGTGCCCCGTGGTAGTAAAATTTTATCTTGTGTGGTGTTGGTAGCAGCGAGGACAGTTGATCCATTGTTGAAGCGAGCCACACCTGATGCCAGAGCTATGCCTTTATTAAGGCAACACGGTGACGGAATGACCAAAATGTCACCAGAGTCGACGTCGTCGCACAAAACTGTCACTAATTGATGTTCGTTTTGTGGTAACTCGATGTCTACTGCAGCGATGAGTCGAAGTGGCCTGTAGGTTTCGTCTTTGAGCAAGTGGTCCGTGTCAGTAAGATGGACGACACGTTGTGCACAGCAAATAGCCGCAGAAGCAAAGAACGTCCCAGCCTAAAATGAGTTCATGGGAGCACGGGGATAGCACAGCAAATTTAATATGATGAAGAATTTCTTCGATTAGTACACGGGCAGTACAGAGAGCGGAAGGGCGACTCATTGTTCCCTGGGCTGTAACCAGTGTCGGTCCATCATACGGCGTCGTGACTTTTCGAAGACGGGCACACAAATCAGCACGAATAACAGAAAACGCAGCCCCAGTGTCCACCAAAGCATTAACGTCTACTCCCTCAACTGTCACCGCAATCATATTGTAAGGGCGCGCTGGAGGAATTAGAGTCCTGTGTTGGAATGCAGTTCGTCCTCCAAAAACTGCATCGCTTAGTTTTCCGGACACCGATCAGAAGTAAGGGAAGCAGGCTGAAGAGGAGAAGAAGAGCGCCAGTAAGGCGACGGTGAACGGCGTCGGGTTGATCGGTGACTATTGCGCAGTTCACCCGATGCTGGCGGAGATGGAGACCGACGCGGCGGTGACGAATAACGGCGACCCTGGTACAAGGCTCCTGCGGTATAGTACCGTTCGCGTATGTCATACCCTCGGCGCTCGTCTTGCTGGCGCTTGCGGCAAAAGCGTGCAATGTGACCACGATAGCCGCAATAATAGCACGTAGGCCGAGTCGATCGATGAAGAGGGTAGTAGCTTGCGCTAACTGCATTAGGAGAGAGAGGAGTCAGAGGGACAGGTGACGGCTCACGCGGTGGTGATGAAAAGCTCGTGGGAAAGCTTGTGGGAGGTGCGGCAGCAACCGACGCGTACGTTCGTGGCGGGGACGTCGAGCTGACGGTGCCTGGTGGTGCGGCGGCGGTGTGCGGGAACGATGGTAGAGTACGAGAGACAATGTGTTGCAGGTTGGCCATGTGGGTCATGGACGTGAGCTCTTCCCTGATGACATCCCGCAATGACGTTGAAGAGGACTGAACGGGACACACTGAAGGTAGTGTGAATCCCATTGATTCTAATTCTTCACGTATAATCGCCCTTATTGTGTCTCGCAGGTTCGGATCAGTCGTAATACGAGCCGCGTCACTGTCTGATTGTAGGCGCATAGACTCAAGTTCTTCGAGGCGCTGACAGGTTGTCGCAACGTCAGCAACGGTAGCCGGATTCTGAATCGCTAGGGCATTGAATGCGACGGGTGCAATCCCCTTAAGAAGCTGGCGCACCTCGTCTGATTCTGTCATTGGTGTGTCAACCCGGCGGCAAAGTGAAAGAACATCCTCGATGTAGGATGTGTACGACTCCCCGATGTGCTGTTTCCGAGTCGCCAGAGCTTTCTTTGCGAGAGCCGAACGAACGAACAGCCGGTGTGCCGAAGACATGGCGAAGCTGATCTTTGAAGGCTGACCAGTCGGGGATGTCGATGAAGTGGTTGAGGAACCACGTCTTCGCGACACCCGTGAGGTAGAAGGACACGTGAGCGAGTTTGTAGGTGTTATCCCACCGGTTAGCAGCGCCGAAACGTTCGAAATCGTCTAGCCATTCTTCCACATCTTCCCCGCGCATACCAGCGAAGGGATGGGGTCCACGCTGGAGTCTGTTGATGACGTGAGAAGGCGCGGCACGCGGTGGTTGAGTGGGAATGGCTGCAGCACCGGCCTCATCTTGGTGCGACATATTTCCGGACACATGGCCCAAGCGGCGACCTGAACGTAGCTCCAGGGTGTAGAGTAGTCAAGAGGATGGCGGGGGATCTAACAGCACTCTCCACCACGTATAAAGTCTTGGTTTGGATTACCTTTTATTAGGCCCGAGGAACCGGCAGCCGACAGCTACGATGAACGAGCCAAGGTGATGATGCTACGCGACAACGATAAAGATGCATGAGCCACACATGATAATGATGATAATGTACCGGTGGAGAGTATGCGTATACTAAATGCCCACACTACTTTCACTAATTTTCAATCACAAATAATTTTTGCATGCTTCAGATGATAGTTTATAAAATTAAGAGTTTCACAGGGAGATATACCGAATAATATTTGGATCATATATGCACTCTAAATATATTCGGGCCCGGAGCTGAAAGGAGTAACTGCTTTGTAAGGGGAATATTGTCACTTTCTCAAACTCACGATGGAGGCGAAAATGCTGTAGGCCAGTGTGCTCAGATTTAGGTGCACGTTAACGATGCTCAGGTGGTCGAAGGTTTCCCCACTACGGTGTCTCTCATAATCTTATGGTGGTTTTGGGACGTCAAACCTCACATTTCGATCAATATATCAATCAACTTTCTCAAATTCAGCCTGGTTCATGAGATTCAGCCACTTGATAAATGCAGTTGATGTAAATTTACCCTTCAAGCCTTTAGCGAATAACTCTAGAGTTTTACTTATTTGCGCTGACGATAAATGTTCATAATCCGAATTTATTGGTGATGGCAGGATCTTCTTTCTTCTCATGTATCAAAACGATGCTTTCTTATTTTCCGGCTTTGAGAGGAAGTCGTTATGTCTGAGATCATATTCCTCTTTTGCTTTAGCGATTGTGTGTTTAAAACTAGCTGCTATAAATGTATAATTGCACCAGTTTTTAGGAGATTGGTTTATTTATTCTTTTTTTTCTTCCCCTATTTTATGACTCTTACCCAATACAAAGATTTCGCCAAGTGTTACGTGATTTTTTTCAAGCGCTTCTTCGCAATACTTCTCTATAGGCTAAGATAGGTATTACAACAAAAATAGTTATACAATATTAGTATTTATATGTTTAAAAGAATCAACATTGTTGCACAATATTATTTTAGTCTGTCTGATAAAGTACTATAAGGCGTAGTAAAGCATTATGTGACCTTAGCACAGAGTAAAGGCGCCAAATGAAATGACAACTAATTCAGGTATTTCCAGACACAAGTTTCGAAAAGTGTCGGTGCTATGAATCTTCTCCTCAATGATGTGTACCGGCGACAGGATAGAATGTATTGACTGATTGCTTGCTCCTTTTAACAGAACAGAGAGAGAGGATACAGCGTTTGACTTGCTTTTTGTAGGTAAAAGTTAAAGAATGTAACCCGGCAGCGTTTGTATGTTTCTTTTTCCGACAATATATGACGCCTACCTACTTTGGGGCATTGTCCAAGAATGGTAAATTTAAACTTTTAAATGGTACCTATTGAATGGTAGGTAACTTTTGAAAAATAACGAGATGAAATGGAGATAATACGTAATACATTCTATTTAAACTGCAAGTTTAAGCAAGTTTGAGCTTGTATTCCAGAGTGCCGTATACACCTGATGGGATCAATTTTGAAGAACTTAGGGAAGTTTTATCTTGTTGAAATGGCAGAGAATTTATATACCATATTAAAATGGCGCTTTTTGAGTATCCTAAATATAATAACACATGCCATCAAAAGCAACTCCGGGGCAGTACTTGTAGTGTTCGCCGTATGTTCTAAGCCTGAGGCGCTCAGGCTTAAAACATTTGCCTCTGAAAAGGTCAAGCCTATTTTTGTAATTACAGTAATGAGAAGTAGAGTTCTAATAGGACAATATCTACAATATGACACAAAGTAATGTTCAATATTTTATAGCTCTCCGCAGAATTGGCAGAGGGGTGATACCATCAGACTAGCTTGTGTGAATAAAAATTTGATGGGAGGGGGGGAATGGCAACGAAATCTAGTAATTGTCACTTCTGATTCTTGAAATTGGCTCCACTGCGAATTCCATGGAAGCTTTAGGAACTTATATTCCGTCCCTGTGGTTATAGCCTCCATCCAATCTGTGTATAGCTAATTTTCAATATTTAATTGCGGTCAAATATTCTGTAAACAGAAGATCCAGAACTATAGGAAGACGTAGCAATGCGTGAGATAAGGCATCGGCCATATCATTTATTTTTAAGCCACAGTGACTTGGGACCCCTATTAGTTTCAAATAATTCAGCTGAGGTGGAAGTAAAGAGATTAACATAATGATGGCACAAGAGGTATGAATAGCTGTAAGAGCTGTGCATACCCAGAGCGAATCAGTTTTAAATCCTGCCCTGTTGTTATTCATCGGAAGTCTTCACAGTGCCATGATAACCGCCATAAGCTCAGCTTCCAAAACCGGAGTGAAATCAGGTAGCCTCACAGCGAATGACCATTCAAGTGACTGGGAGACTACATCTACGCCTGCACTTTCCTCATTCAAGGAAGCATCTGTAACTATTATGCTACTTGTCTGTGTATGAAACAGAACATCCGCTAACCTGTTCTGCAAGGATTTTCGGGATCAAGATTTAAAATTTAGAGAAAACATCTAATGATAATATATAAAGAGATAGTGGTTTGATTTATTAGAAGTATAAGGGGGTTTATTGACTAAAACCAATGGCCTGTTTCAACAGGCGTCAGTCAGTGTCACGAGCTTGGCTCTTCGTCGTAGTCGTCTTCTAGGTGCTTCGACTAGATACTGTCTCTCTCTCTTCCCCACTACACCTGCCCCGGTGGTGAAGAGGAGCCATCCTGGTGACTCACGGCGAAGCAAGCACAAGGGGGATATAGTAAGGTTTTAAACGGCTGATGTAGACTTTCTCACGACTACGACATCGTCTGTCATCGGCAGGGGTCACTGGTTCGACGATGTAGTTGACCGGTTACATGCATTGAACGACGTGGTACGGACCATTGTACTTGGGTGCAAACTTCCGGGAGAGGGCGGGGGACTAGAATGGAACCAAAAGCCATTCAATTGAGCCTACGGGGAAGCTGTGAGCAGGCTTGTCTTGGGCAAGTCGTGTTTTTTGGAAACCCTGTGCGACGGACGTAAACGAGCGCGCTAACTGGCGGCGCACTTGAGCACACTGAACAAGTTCGGAGGCTGGGTGGTATTTTGAAGCATCTGGGCAGTCAGTAAGTATCGTGTCAAGCGTAGAAAAGGGCTCACGTCCGTACAGTAGAAAAAAAGGTGAAAACCTAGTAGTTGCTTGCGTGGTGGTATCATACGCATACGTCACGAAAGGAAGCACCTAGTCCCAAATAGAATGGTCGGAGGATATGTACTAAGATAGCATATCACCGAGCGTGTAGTTAAAGGGCTTCTTCAAACCGTTTGTCTGTGGATGATAGCTTGTAGTGGTGCGATGAATAATATTGCACTCACTGAGAAGCTCCTGGACGACTTGTGATAGAAACGCATGCCCACGGTCGCTAAGCAGATCACGTGACACGCCAAGGCGAAGGAAAAAGCTACGCAAGATGAACCAGGCGACATCACGAGCAGAAGCGGCTGGAAAAGCGGCGGTTTAAGCGTAGCAGGTTAGGTGGTGAACGGTCACAATAATCCAGCAATTTCCAGCAGAAGTACAAGGTTGTGGGCCGTAGAGGTCGATGCCGATTCTATCAAACGGCTGAGCTGGACACGTCAATGGTTGTAATTTGCCAGAGGCATGACAAGTTCTTTTCCGTCGCTGACACTCAGTGCAGGAGCGTATGTATTTGCGAAGGTATGAGTACATTCCACGCCAGAAAAATTGCTGGCGAAGCCGGTCGTATATTTTCGAAATGCCAGCGTGTGCGTTTTGAGGGTTTGCGTGGAAGTACGCACACATGTTGGATCGCAATTGGCGAGGTATAACAAGAAGCCATTTCCTACCATCCGGCTGATAGTTGCGACGGTACAACTTGGCATCCCGTATCGCATAATGGGGAATTCGCCGACGTAGTGCACGAAGTAGACGCTGGCATGGTGCCATCAAAGACGAGGAGAGAACGTCGATGAGCGAGGCTATCCAAGGGTTCTTGCGTTGTTCCGAAGGCATGTTAGCGGTATCGATGCTGTCGATGGTAGCTTCGGCAAAGGAAACAGGTGCAACGGCTGAAGGAAGGGGCGAACGAGAAAGAGCATCTGCGTCGGTATTCTTGTGGCCTAGCGGCAAATGACGTGAATATCAAATTCCTGTAAACGTAGCGCCAAACGTCCAAGCCGGCCCGAAGTATTCTTCAATGAAGCGAGCCAAAAGAGTAAATGGTGATCTGTTACTACATCAAATGGGCGTCCATACAGGTAAGGACGAAATTTTTGTGATGCCCAAACAATGGCCAAACATTCCTTTTCGGAAACCGAGTATTTGTGCTCTGCCATGGTTCGGGCGCGACTGGCATACGCAACTACATACTCCGAGAAGCCAGGCTTGCGTTGAGCAAAGACAGCGCCAAGTTCTATGCCACTGGCATCCGTGTGCAGCTCGGCTTGAGCAGTAGGGTCAAAGAGGCGTAAAATAGGTGGTGAAGTAAGGAGATGGCATAATGTTGCAAAAGCGTCATCGCATGCTGGCGACCAATCAGAGAGGTGTCCATCGCCAGTGATCAGCTGTGTTAGTGGTGCGATTATCGAAGCAAAGTTCTTCACAAAGCGGCGAAAGTATGAGCACAGTCCGACGAAGCTGCGAAGCGCTTTGACGGTCGTGGGCTTCGACAACTCAGTGACAGCACGAAGCTTCTCTGGATCTGGGAGGACGCCGTGTGTTGAGACAACGTGGCCAAGTATTGTGAACTTCCAAGCTCCAAAGTGGCACTTCTTGATGTTTAGTTGAAGGCCTGTGCTCGTGAGGCAGCTCAAGACTTCGCTGAGATGATGGAGGTGGCTGTCGAAATCAGGGGAGAAAACATTGACATCAACCAAGTAGCATAGGCATGTCTTCTATTTTAGCCCACGCAAGACGCTATCCATCATCATTTCGAATGTGGCTGGTGCATTACAAAGGCCGAAGGGCAATACATTTAATTCGTATAGCCCACCGGGCGTCACAAAAGCAGTTTTCGGACGATCAGATGTTGCCATGGGGACCTGCCAATAACCAGACCGTAGGTCTAGTGATGAGAAGAACTCCGCGCCTTGCAAGCAGTCCAAGGCATCATCGATGCGCGGCAAAGGGTATACGTCTTTAAGCATGCCTTTGTTTGAACGGCAGTATTCGGTGCGAAAGCGAATCAAGCCGTCTTTTTTTCCTCACAAGTACCAGAGGTAAAGACCAGGGACTGTTGGACGGCCGAATGACGCCACGTTGAAGCATGTCGGCCACTTGTTCAGTGATCACACGACACTCAACAGGAGATACACGATAGGGACGCTGTGGCAGAGGCGCTTGGGAGCCTGTGTTAATGTGATGCACAACAGTGTGCGTTCGGCCTACGGACGTCTGCTGGCAATAAAACGAGCCGCGAAACTGATGAAGAAGTTCTAGAAGCTTTTCGCGGTGTGTTTCTATCAAGGTCGCCATCAATCGAGGGGCGAAACACATTATTGTTTTCGTGAACAGTTGAACGGGCAGATGGCGTCAGTTCATTAAGCTGCAAATCACTTTCACCGTCAAGGCCGAAGTTAGAGGAAACGTCGAAATCTTGGAATGTTCCAATACATTCTCCGCGACGCAAGGTTGTGGAAGACGGCAGGAGATTTGTGACAAACAAATTTTTAGTGCCCACCAAAATATCTAGAACTGCAAACGGCAACGTGAGGCTCTTGTGACTTTGGAGAGTTTGGGAAGGCGTAAACAACACTGCAGGCTTAGACACATCGGCACAAGACACGTGAACAAAGGCTTTGCTTGTTGGTGGTATGTCGATGTCGTCAGTGACAAACAGCTCGTTCAACGAAAATTCCGGGGACGAGGCACACAACACAGAGAAGGCCACTTCAGCACGAGCACAGTCGATAACCGCATGATTTCGAGACAGAAAATCCCAGCCGAGGATCACATCATGAGAACACGCCTGTAGCACAAGAGTTTCAATGGTATACAAAACATCCTGGATGAGAACGCAAACGGTACAGGCAGCTGATAATCGAATATGGAGAGCACTGGAAGTACAGAGGAACGATCCTTTTGGCGTCGTGGTAACCTTCCGAAGCAGGCGGCAAACTTTAAATCAATTACTGAAATGTCAGCACCAGTGTCCACAAGCGCAAGGGTAGGGTAACCATCCACAAAAACGTCGATGAGGTTTGTCGGAGAAATGCGAGGACTTGATTCTTTCGACGACGACGCAGTTCGTGCCTACGGGACTGCGGCATCTAGTTTTCCACGTCTGAAGGGCAGGGTCAATGGCGCATAGGTGACAGGGAGTGACGCCGGGGAGATGGATTGATTGATTTGTGGGGTTTAACGTCCCAAAACCACCATATGATTATGAGAGACGCCGTAGTAGAGGGATCCGGAAATTTTGACCACCCGGGGTTCTTTAACGTGCACCCAAATCTGAGCACACGGGCCTACGACATTTCCGCCTCCATCGGAAATGCAGCCGTCGCAGCCGGGATTTGAACCCGCAACCTGCGGGTCAGCAGCCGAGTACCTTAGCCACTAGACCACCGCGGCGGGGCGTCGGGGAGATGGAGATCGGTGACCGACTGAGGGAGGGCGGTGGGGTGAAGAGAATCCTTGTTGACGTGCCGTGTTGTTAAAGCGCCGAGAATAGTGTGACAATCTTTGCATGGTGTCGCTGTGAACGAGGAGGCGATGGCGGCACAAGCGAGCCACATGTCCTGCGTAACCGCAAGAATTGCAAATCGGGCGGTTGTCTGCGGTGCGCCACGGATTTGGAAACGCCGCAATCGGCCGGCTGAACGGAACTGGTAATGACTAAACGGGGACCGGTGAGGTAGCATAGGTGGGCTGTCGAGGTGCTCTGGCTGCAACGACTTGCGCATACGTCAAGGGTGCAGCCTCCAGAGGTGGCGAACGAGCGAAAGGCAAAGCGTCAGCTAGCTCATCTTGTATGACGTGCCTTATGGCCAGGGCCAGATAATCTGGGGCCAGAGGATGCGCTTAGACTGGCTCGGGCGTGCTCAATAAAATGAAGAACTGCCGAGTGACCTCTTCACGCACGAACTACTTTATGCGAGTCAACATGTCGTTCTGGTCTGCAAGAGTCAAGGCCGCGATCGAGTCGCGCTGTTCCAAAGAGCACCGTGTTGGGGCGCGTTGCTTGCGCAATTCGTCAAAACTCTGACACAAGCTGACGAGATCGGCTATGGTTTGTGGGCCCTTGGCTAACAACATTTGAAATGCATCATCGCATATGCCTTTGAGGATTTGTTTGATTTTATCGGCTTCGAGCATCGCTGGTTTTACCCGCTTGCACAAGTCAACAACGTCTTCATTGTAGCTTGTAAAGGTCTCTCCTGGCTGTTGAGCACGTGCACGAAGTCATTGTTCTGCGCGGAGTTTTCGCACAGCAGGGCGGTCGAAGACTTGCGAAAAAGAGGTCTGGAATTAATCCCAGCTGGCAATGTCGGCTTCGTGATTGCGCAACCAGAGACTAGCGACGCCGGACAAGTAAAAGCTTACATAGGTGAGCTTAGCCGCATCGTCCCACTTGTTAGCTGCGCTCACCTTGTGGTAAGTAGCCACCCACTCCTCAACGTCTTGGCCTTCAGTGCCGCTGAAGATCGGTGGGAGACACAGTGGCCACACGCCGGGACATGTAAAGGCGGGAACTTGCGAGGTACCTTGGGTGAAGGGTTCTTCCAGCATCGCTGGCCCTGGAGGTTAAGTGCGACTTCGTAGTTGCAGCTTCGAAGACTACCCCGCACCTCCACCAAACTATAAGGGAGTTTATGTACTAAAACCAACTGCTTAGTTCAAGGGGCGCCAGTTAGTGTCACGAGCTTGGCTCTTCGTCGTAGTCGTCTTCCAAGTGCTCCGACTAGATACTGTCTCTCTCCCTATTCCCCACTACAGAAGTAATTTCTTCTTTAATGTTTATTGATGAATCGCAACTTCTTCCTTCTTCTCCTCTAGCAGCTCTGCTCTAAGCATGCATTGGACTTTCACTACGCCGAGTTTCCTATTCAGTTTTATCAACCACTAACGCACGCCGTTCTGCGAAATGCCGTTCCAGTGGAGTCGCGTCATCTGGCTATTACATTGACCTCCAGCCCACTGCCATACTATAACCTCGGCGCTGCGCTGCTCGTGTGCTACCATCAACCTCCCGTGAGCCATGAGTTGCTGGTTGTCCCTCTGTCAACGCGTGCAGTACCAACTGGCTCACAGTTCTCTTTTACAGCTACCTAATTCCACGGACTTCACTTCCAGCCACGCGCGCGTCCACTGCGGCGTCCCACCACCCACGTGACGAGCAATTTAAACCTGACCAATACCTACTGCGCACCGTCGACACGTGTTCTCGAACCTTGAAAGCTCGCAAACCGTCTGAGACAACAGAGTAAAAAAACAGCTACTTTGCCGCAAGCCACTAAGTCTGGCAATATTAACGTCTACACCGCTATTTGGGCACACCGATTGTGGATGGAGGCTCCATCGTCATTGAAGTCCGACAAGCGCAACCTGTTATCAAACGCAGTGCTCTAGACGTCTTGCTAGCAGCCACTGCCTTCTTCCGAGATGTTGCATGCAGCTGTAGTTCCTGTCCGTGACCAGCTTCCACCGAACTGATGGTGCTGTAGATGTGTGCCTGGTTCGTCTAAGGCAGAGCAGACCACACATACCACGTGTGCCATTGAGTCATCGATCAACCAAACCAACTTGCGCACAAGCCCTCGTGCGTCACCTTGGTGTCTTGATGTGGTATGCGAGAGATTATTGGTGAGCTGTCATCTCGTATTAAGATCCCTTACTATATGTGAAATGTAACGCCAAACATGCAAAAAAGTGGTCCTTCAGTCATCGTAATGTCAACAGGTGGCGCTGACTGATTCTCCCACGTTTAAACACAGGAGGGAAGACCACCACCATTGCTCGGTGGAAGGCCATCGGACGAATTATTGTAAGGTCGCCGGTTCAGATACTTCCTGGGGCAAGTTATGTTTTCAGGCACTTGCTTCTATTCATATTTACAATAAAATTCTTTCTAAGTGACTATGAATAAGGAAAATAAGAAAAAAAGTGCTATGCCGTAGCTTCCTCTCACGCATAAGTGGTCACCTCTTTAGCATAATACCAAAGATGAGGTAATGGGAAGAAAAAACAGCACTCGTCTTGCGTCCTTCCTTTACTGTGTCTTCTTTTTAGCGCTAATTACCTCAGACAGAGGAGAAATAAATATAAGAGGACAAAAAGAAAGAAATGTGGTCACTTGCTCCGCCTCCATCAGCGTTCGTCCGAACCATCACTTAACGCAACTGACCGGGAAAGCCACCAAGGGGCTGGGAAAATTATCCCAGAAGGAGAAAAACATATGGGCTGGAAAATGCGTGTGTAAAGTGTTTGGGGCCATGAAGCACTCGCCAAGGTGCGTAGCCAAGGCACGGAAATTTAGAGTCTCTATAACTCAAGGATAGGTCCTGCTGGACTCGATGTAGCACCACTGGCCGACTGTATGCCCGGTACGATGGTGTAATGTGCGGCAAGAACTATGGCACATAATCCGTGAACCGGCGAGTTAGTCGGCAGCATTACAAGCACCGCACGTATGGCCGCTGCTTGTGTGGCCGACACAACATCATTTGATTCAACAGTAGCAGCTGGCGCACCAGCGCCCGGGTTGTGGCTGATCTGACTGTAGGAGCCGGCGTACTCGAAAAAAGGTGTGCGGCTGTCACCGATGTCATTCGGCCACCACAGGTGAAAGCGTAAGGAAGCGAGCGGCCTTTGACGACTGCAGTACTGCCCCGCTAATCTGTGTTGTTTACAGTGGTCCGGGCTTCCAGCGCTAGGCAGCGGGTATGACGAGCGGGACGGCAGTATGATGGCAGGCTTCCGCTCATCCTACCAGGACGCGCAGCGCGGCTCGTCCTCTGCTTGGTTGCCCTTGCAGTCGAAACAGGAAAGGTTATCTGTGGTGCACGGGCCCTCAAAGTGGCTGCTATCACAACGGAGGCAACACTCATTACGCGCGAAGGTCTAAGTGGGTGGCCAAAACTACCGCAGTGGTCACACGTAACGGGCGGTGGCAGACGATGATCAACCAGCCTCAGGGGCTTGAGAAGAGAGACCTCCGGTGAGTCGGTGGTTCCCTCGATGGTTGGAGTGATGCACCAGCCTTGGAAGACGCAGGACACGACAGGCACGGCTGATACCAGGTTTGCCGCGATGTTACCGGCATCAATGTCCGTGTCAACACCGTAGACAGTGCCCACGCAGGTGCTATCCACGAAAAGCAGTTGGCAACTCAACACGCTAATCATCCCCTATACCAAGCAATTCAGGAGAGATCAGCTGCAAGAATATATAAAAATATAGTTGAATTCAAGGATTTACTGCCTATGCACGAATACTGGCCTCCATGTGCATCCCACCCACCATGGTGACTCCGTATCCCAGATATTACAACTTCGATTACGAGATTAAATTGTAAGAATGATATGCCTATAATTGTAATAAAGCAATTAACTCTAACCCACCTTTATACCAATACAAAGACAAAATTACGTGTGTACCAACGGATCATTACTGAATCAATGCTCTACGTCGGCATTATTTGTACATGCATACCAAGCGAGAAAAGCTTTTAAACTCAGCAATCTCACGACATCCACCACAGCAGAAGTCTATGCAATGCTCTGTGCTTTACGCTTCATATGTTTACAGCCTGGTTCAATTCAATGGGTATTTAACGGTGACTCACAGTCCTCAGTAGGTTCTTTAAAAGGAATCAGCTTGGGCAACAAAGCTACTGAGCTCGCATATGAAATGCAGAGGACATACGCTATAGCAAAAGATTTAAACCACACCATGATGTTCAAGTGGGTGCCAAGCCACTGTGGAATCACAGAAAATGACATATCTGATCACATTGCACATGCAGAACATAGAAAAATAATATATCGCTGCTACCTCTATCGATGAGCGATGCACGATGTCTAATAAATAAGCTAAGCTGTCAACTGTCTATGGAAACCTGGTTCGAAAATGGTTCGCAAAGCTCTCAGTTGTATAACATTGGTCCCGGTATAGAATTTGATATTCCCTTAACAGCTAGCTGATTAGTATAAACAGTCATCCATAGGCTTCGACTTGATACAGCCTACAAGGAGGCCTTCCTGTATAGATTAAGGAAAGCTGGCAGTCCTACCTGCTTATGTGGAGAAGCTCAAGAAGACGTGGAGCACATTCTTCTGCATTGTAAAGATCATGGCGTACCTCAAAACAACCTTTATCAAAAACTCAATTCTTCGGATAAGCGACTTCCATCAACTGCAAAAATCTTGGGTTCATGGCCGAAAAGAAAGCTGCAAGCCTCTGCAATGGCTGCAGCCGTTCACTTTCTGGAGGAATCAGAAATAGCTCAGAAGTACTAAACAAAAAATGCACTTCGTCACTATTAACCGATATGTTTCAAAAGAGTATTTCCCGTTTCACTATGACATTTTAGAAAAAATCTTTCTTAAAACAGTTCACTATTTAAGCGACGAGATCACCTTAGACATTTTTTAGTACTTTCATGTTTTGTTTGAACACCTAAATTGGCGTAATTACTTGTGTTTTTTACAAATTCTGCAGGGTGTGGACACATTTCTATGTATTGTGAACACATTTTTGTGTGGTGTGAACAGTCAGTATTGAAAAACGTGGACTCATTGTGTAAGCGTAGTGCTATGTACATATGTAAAGCCCTGTGTATGCTACAAAATAGGCGATGTCTACTTTTGTGCAAGAGGAGTAGCCGGCGCAACGCATTGGCACCAACCTCTCCTTAAATATATTTAATTAAAAAGCTTCAGCTTCACGTGAATGTCGCCAATCCTGCCCCTTTGTAGGATTTTTGAGGGGTCTCTTGAGGGTCTGATGTCTACTGCCGAGGTTGCGTCGGAAGTTGACGCGGACGCTCAGAGTGGTCGGCAATCCAGCGAGAAATGGCACGATGGCATCGCGTGATACGACCAGGTTTTATTTCTTTGTCTGGTCAAACGTGAATGGTACCGCCATGTTCTGTCATAGTTGCACAAGAAGCCTGGGGTTGTGTTTCAGACGCTGAGGACTCCATGGTTACTACGCTGGTTGGAACAGTAAAGGGGGGAAAACAGAACGCTGGTGCTCCAGTTTCCACCCATGTCGTGTCCGAAGTGGCGATCTATAGCTGGTGGTGGTGTGGCATGCGGTTGTAAGCGGGCCTGCAGTCGGGTGATGAACAACGTTTATTGTCGTTGAAACGATGTAGATATAGGCACGAATGGGAACGTAACAGGTCACGTGATTTTAACGAAATGGTGGGTGACGTCGGAGTGTTTCAGCCATGCTACATCTCCCTTTTCTTAGGGAATCAAATAATTACACTGGTCTTTCTAGTTGTGGGTAGCGGTAAGGCTCCCGGCGTGGCCTTGTGCTTCTCCGCAGCTCATGAGCGGGCTGGGCGTCGTCTAGTAGTTCGGACCCGTCACGAGGTCTTTCTTCGGCATGTGTAGGTGCGTCTCGCAGATGCTCGCGTGTGCGTCTAATTTTCTGGCCCTCTTCCGTCTTCACCACCACGGAGCGCGGCGTCTCAGCTGGCCTTAGAACGACTGCAGGTGTCCAGGTCTTTTCATGGGTATCGCATGTAGTCACCCTCTGGCCAGGTGATAGAGGTGGTAGGTGCCTTTATCGGCGATTGTAGTAGATCCTCTGGCGTTGGCGGATTTCCTGAAAACGGTTATAGACGGCTTGGTCGGGTACAGTTTTCGGCACCAGGTGGCTTGAAGATACGGGCAGTGGGGTCCTCGTCTGCCTTCGCATCAGTCTCTGCACAGGGGATTTCAAAACAGAATCTCGCGGTGTATTACGCCATTCAAGCAGAGCCATGTGGAAATCAGGCGTTCTAAGAGAGCACTTCTTTAATAGCTTTTTTCCTTCTTGCACGGCCCTCTTTGTAATACCATTTAAGCGCGGATTATACGGGCTTGACGTTACGTGGGTAAAAAAGTCTTTGAATTCTGTGCTGTTAAATGGCGGCCCATTGTCACTGCACAGTTTAAGCGGTAATCTATGGACCGAAAAAAGTTCTGTGCACCAAGACTTCAGCTAATTAGCAGTGGTATGGCGAAATTTCCTTATTTCAAAAAAGAAGGAATAGAAATCGACACTAATGGCAAACTGTCGGCCCCCGTGAAAGAATTGGTCCATTCCTAAAGCTTCCCAGGGCAAGTTTGGAACCTCATGGTTCAGAAGCGGCATCTTTGCGTTTCGGGGCTGACGCTTTTGGCACATTTTGCAGTTTCAGCAAAATTGCTCTATCTCGCTTGCCAGGCAGGGCCAGAACATGACGCTTCCTGCCCGCGCCTTCATTTTATCGGCTCCGGGGTGTGCGACGTGCAAAAGAGCCAATATTTCTGCTTTCATCGAACTTGGTATGATCACCTTTTTGCTGTGAAATAGAAACCCGTCTTGTGCGTGCATCTCCTCCTGATAAGACCAGTGTGGGCGGATGGCTTCTGGAACCTCGTGCTTCTTGTCAGGCCAACTGTTTAGCGCATATTCCCGCAGCTTGGAGAAAACGGTATCGTTGTTGGTTGCTGCGAGAATACTTTTTAGACAGGGTTCCCAGGCTGAAACAAATTCCAGCACATTTACTTGAAACAGCGCAGTTTCCTCGCACATGCTCACTGATCTCGGAAAACGTGACAAAGCATCAGCAAGAAAAATATCTTTGCCTGGCTTATGAACCAGCTTAAGCGGATAGCGCTGCAAGGTCAGCCTCATGCGTTGCAAGTGAAGGCGACACTGATGCAGCGGCTTGTTAAGTATTGGTACTAAAGGCCTGTGGTCGGTCTCTACAATCACTTCTGGCTGACCAAAAACATAGTCATGGAACTTCGTGGAACCATGCACTATCGGCAACATTTCCTTCTCAATTTGTGCATAGTTTTGTTGCGCCTCTGTGAGTGACCGGGACGAAAAAATGATGGGGCGGCCGTCTTGCATGAGAACTTCACCAACTCCTAATTCGCTTGCGTCAACCGAGAGAATAAAAGGCTTTTAGGGGCAAAGCTTCTTATGGCGTGGCTTGTGCGTCCCTCGTAGTACATAACCACCAGTGGCCCATACCCGAAATAGGTATGACATTTGACCTCCAAGGTGGTGCCGGTGAGAGATTTCTTCTGTGCGTTGTTTAACAATAAAAATAGTGCTCAATGTACATGTCAATGGCTGCTAATGGAGAACGAGAGACAGGAGCATTCGGCTTTTAGTCAACGCGCACGCTGCGATCCCCACTAGCAGCCATTGGCATGTACATTGAGCACTATCGGACAAGAAAGGGTTGCTACATTATACTCGCTGGGTGTAACCTCCTTAGATTTAGAAAGGTGTAGCGAGCGTTAAGCCGCAGGGCCATGAATACAATGAAGTAATATATACCATGAATGAATTCGATGTAGTTAAAAGGGGGAAGCAGATACGAAGCGCAAGCCGTAAGAAATTAAAAGCTGAATCCTCCTGTCTCTCATTTCACATTAGCAGCCACTGGCATGTACATTGAGCACTATCTGACAGGAAAAGGTTGCTACGTTATACTCGCTGCGCGTAACCTCCTTGGTTTTAGAAAGGTTTAGCGAGCATTGGGCCGCAGTGCCATGAATACAGTGAACTAGTATATGCCATGAACTCAAGGTGGTTGATGGTGGGAAGTAGACCCGAAGCGCAAGCCGTAAGAAAGTGTGCGTGTGCCACCTCTCATTTAGTCCTTGGCATGTCCACTGAATGGCGGTGCTTCTATATGGGGAATATATGATAAAAAGATGCGAGATGGTGGGACTTGGAGTGTTGAATAGATGGACGAACGGACACACAGACAGATGCATGGATGGACGCATGAAAGGACGTAGGGGCGGATGCATGAACGAACGCAGGGACGGGCACACGAACAGACGCATGGACGGTCACACAGACGGACGCGTGGACGGTCACACAGACGAACCCATGGACAGATGGATGCTTCGCCCCACTCTCCATCATTCACTCCGTGGATATGCTGCAATTTTTTAGGGTTGAAGAAAGCCAAAACGGGTGATTTTGTCAAGGATTGACGCAAGGTCTCAAAACCCTTTTGCTGCGCCTCAGTCCAAACCCATACAATGTGTTTACGCAGCAGTGTTCGAAGCGGAGCGGTTACTTGTGACATCTTGGGAATTAATCGCTGCACGAAATTCATCGTACCAAGAATTACCTGCAGTTCTTTCTTGTTCTTCGGTTCCGGTATTCCAAGTATGTCTTGTACCCTCTCCGGATCAAGGCGTAGGCCTTCTGTAGTGAGTATGTGTCCCAGATACCGAACATCCGGCTGCAGAAACGCACTCTTCTTGGGGTTAAGTCAGAGGTTGTGCTGTTGACACCGGGATAACACAAGTTTTAAGTTGCAGTCGTGCTCTTCTTTAGTTCTGCCCCATACTAATACGTCATCTATCACAACCGCCACACAGGACAACACTTCAAAAGCGCGGTGCATTGCTACTTGGAATATTTCTGGGGCCGAAGCTATTCCGAACGGCATGCGAAAGAACCGATAGCGACCATATGGAGTGCTCATGGTGCAAAGTTTGGAGCTCGACTCGCTAAGCCGAATTTGCCAAAAAGCTGAAGCTGCATCAAGCGTAGAAAAGAATCTTGCTCCGGCAAGCCTAGGAGCGACATCCTCTAACGTTGGCATGGGATAGTTTTCACGGAGTATGGCTTGATTGAGCGATGTTGGATCTAGGCAAATTCGAACTTTGTCTCCTTTAACAACGGTCACCATATGGCTGGACCATTCTGTAGGCTCAGTTACCTTTGTTATGACGCCCTTATCTTCCATACGCTGAAGTCCCGCTCTAGTCTTGTCCTCCAGGGCCACGGGGACTCTTAGAGCTGGTACGACGACACCCACGGCGCCGGGCTTGAGTTTTATTTCGTACTCGTAGTCCTTGAGCGCACCCAGTCCTGTGAAGACATCTGTGAAAGGTTGGGCTGGCTGGTAAAGTTGATCGACATCAATGTGCTGTACCCGGCGGATAAATTCAATGTGTTCAGCTGCTGAACCACTCAGAGTCACTGGTACACTTTGCTCTATGATGTGGAATGTTTCGTGGATCACCCTCTCATTGGCTGAAAGCCGCAGGTGGACTTTTGCTTAGGCGGTTGCCTTGTGGCCGAAAAATGCTGTTAGCGCGACCCGGCAAGCCTGCTCTGGTAAATCCGTAGCTTTGCAACGTCCGTCCTTGAAAAGACGCAAAACTTAGCCCCCGTGTCTGATTTGCAAGTCATTGGTTGGTCTTCAATGTCCACCGTCGTGCTCCAGTGGTCTGTGTTGACCGTGCTCACCGTTAATGTTTGCAGAAAAAAGTTGCCCTCTTCTGCGCATAGTTCCCGTAGCTCTTTCTATCTTGCAAGAAACGGTTCGCGAAGGCGTTGCCGATTTGCATGCTCGGGCAAAGTGGTTAAATCCTCCGCACTTATTGCATGTTCTACCGGTGGCGGGGCATCTTTCGCCGCGGTGTGCGCGATAGCCGCACCTGCCGCAGGCATCCCCTTTCATTGCGACTGCGTTAACTGCCGTGTCCTGCGCTGTCTCCGCGGCTTCACTGATTTCACGAAACTGCCGTTTCCCTTGCTTTTGCGTGCGACAGATATCGATAGTCTTCTTGAATGAAGGGTTTTCCGCAATCAGTTTCTGCTGCAGGTTCTTGTCACGAATACCAAGAATAATACGACTGCGCAGCATCCGGTCTTCCATTACCCCAAATTCACAGTTTGTGGCTAACATTCGTAGCTCCGTCAGCCACTCATTCAAAGGTTCGCCTTTCCTTTGGTTTCTGGACCCAAATAGAAATTCATGATAGGTCAAGTTCGTTTCTGGCTTGTAGAACTCTTCAAACTTGGCAATTAAGACGTGTACGTTATTTTTGTCCTCTTCAGCCTGAAACGTGAAGGTGATGTATACCTTCCTTGCCTCTTCGCCAATAATCACTAGCAACGTTTCGCTTCTTTCGCTTGTTTTGTCAACTGGGTAGCAGTGGAAAATAGCGTGAACTCACTCTTCCAAGTTTTCTATGCAAGCCAGGTGTTGCCCGTTGTGTCCAGCGGCTTTGGCGGCGGCAAGATTGTTGACGGCAAAATCGCTGGCGGCGTGGCCATTTCAGCTAGGCATCGCTGCCACCATGTAAGCGGGCCTGTAGTCGGGTGATGAACAACGTTTATTGTCATTGAAATGAAGTAGATATAGGCACGAATGGTGACGTAACAAGCCACGTGATTTTAACGAAATGGTTGGTGACGTCGGAATGACTCAGCCGTGCTACAGCGGTGTCGCGAAGAAGCACTGGAGCGAAGCGAAGCTTCTATGTTCGATGCTGTCGTTCAAGAATCAGTGCCCAGAACACCTCCCTAACGCGCTTGCGGCGACCTTTTCTCTTCAGCGGTAGCAAGTGGCTCTTGCTCGGCCTGTCTGCTCAACGGCGACGCTTTCGAGAAGGTGGGTTTACGTGTACTCGGCTTGCGAATGCTCACATGTGCATCATTTTGTATCCATGGCAGGAGATTTCATCCTCATAAGCTGGTGTCTCAAATCAAAATCAGGGTCTAAGTTGTAGCCTTGAGTACGGCTGCGCGCTTTGAGGTGGGATGTTGTTACGAAAAAAAAGGGACAAAGGAGGGAGAAAAAAAAGAAAACCACCTACTTGAAAACCTAAGTGTTTTTAGTATTCCTTATGTTTCTCTTCACAATATTGTCTGTTATTTCTTACTATATTGCTTCCTGTGCGCACTCACAGATGGCATCACAAATCCTCTTGCCAACTAAGCACAATGCGTGAGATATATAAGGTACGTTTGTAGAGAGTCTCGAATCTGCCTCAATGGTTCAGAATGTTCTAGAGCATCGGGCGCTCATTATTATAGGGCCATGTAGTCGCAGGTTCGAGTACCAGGGAAGGAAGCTTTCATTACATTTTTCTAAAGAACATAGTGTTTCTTAGGGTACTTCGTCGCAAAAAAATGTGTTCTGTGTGTCTTTACACTTGTCTGTTTGTCTGCCGCATTTTCCCCAAACGGCACCAAATGATACCCCAAGCGGCCAACCCCTCCTGCAGCTTCCGACAACATTTCAAGTTTCCGCGCTCATACTTGTGGGATTGTCATAGAAAGCAATCAATGCGCACATCTGACACACCATAACAACACGTCCATAAATCTTGTATGTGTGTCTTTTTAATAGAGAAGGTATAGAAAAGTAATTCTAGTGACCGTAGCGTTTATCACGCTACGCTGACAATGCAACACGATTCTCGGAAAGCACGTATTTCCAACGCTTTGCTAAGACGACATGGTAGTGGCACCTACCCGTTGATTTGCGTTCTTCCCCTTATCGCCTCCAAGACGGGTGCGCACGCCTTCTTTCGTTTTCAGAGATAACTACCAGATAGAACTCGTGTCTAACGTGCGTCGACGCGCTCGTTCGCCTTCGCTGCATGGATCAAGACTCTCTAACGCAGCGCCTCTAAAATACAATTCACCGAGTTTCTCCCACAAAACATCAAATGAACGTTTTGTTCACTCTCTTCAGATGCAACACTACTGTCTTTCGACGGCGTTTGCAGTAAAACATACAGATACGGGGCCATTTTTTTTCTTTCTCACTTGTTGGCGTCTCTTTACGAAACCTTTAGGTAGCATGTACAGTCACTTTAAACGCAGAGAAATGGAAGAATACTATAGCAATGATAAATGAGTTGTGGGTAATGTTAATAAACTAAATAAGATACTCGAAATTATGATGGTGCAGGCCTTCGCACCTGTATTCAGCCATGATAACGTGTTAGTTAAAAGGTTCTCTGAAAATGCGGAACTGTCAATGAGTAAGGTAAAAATACGGTAGGCTATATTGATGGGCGAGTTCAATGCCAAAGTAGCGAAAAACAGGCCGGAGACGAGACAGTAGGCGATTATGCTATCGGTACTAGAAATATCAGAGGTGAGCAACTAGGAGAATTCACAGAACGCATTTATTTACGGATTTTGAGCTCATTCTACGGAAAACGAGGGAACCGTAAGTGGATTGAGAGGCGCCCATATGGCGAAATTAAGAACAAAATATACTTTTTACTGAGCGCACACCCAGGCATAGTGGGGGATGTGGAAGTGCTTGGCAAGGTACGATGCAGTAATCATAGAAAGGTACGGTCTCGAATTTGCCTATACTTGAAGAAAGAAGGACAGAAACTGATAAGCAAGAAGCCAGTCAGTGAGCGAGCATTGAGAGGAAAAGTACAGCAATTCAGTGTCTCGCTTCAGAACAGGTACTCGGCTCTTATATAGGAAACCAACCTTAGCGTAGACGCAATGAATGATAATCTGACGAGAATCATTACAGAGTGTTCAGTGCAAGCTGGAGGTACGGTAGTTAGACAGGACACTGACAAGGTGTTCCAGGAAACAAAGAATCTCATTAAGAAGCGTCAGAACATGAAAGCCTCAAGTGTAACGTACAAAATAGAACCGGCAGTGCTTTCGAAGTTGATTAATAAGCGTAAGATATCTTATGTGAGAAGGTGTAACATGAAGAGAAATAAACATGCTCTAGGAAATGAAGAAGGTATCACAGCGCTGCAGACGAAACTTTGGATAGGCAAAACCAGATGTATGCATTAAGGGGCAAGGAAGGCAAGGTAACTACAAATATAAATACGATAGTTGAAGTAGTGCAGGAGTTATACATAGTTCTGTATGGTAGCTGAGACAGCCACGACTCGAATGTAAAGACTAGCAGTACCGCAGATGTCATTCCACCAGTAATGACAGAAGATGCCCGGTAAGTCTTGGAGGCAACAATGCAAAGAGGCAAAGCTGCTGGTAAGGATCAGGTAACATCACATCTACTGAAAGACGGTAGACAAATTGTGTTAGAAAAAATGACCACCCTGTTTTCGAAGTGCCTCCTGATGCGTTGGGTACCACAATTTTGCAATAATTCTAACATCAACTTAATGCACAAAAAAGAGAATGGACGACAATGACTGTAGGAACTAAAGGTCGATCAGCTTGCTCTTTTTACAAAGGTTTTACACCGAAACCTGGTTAGAGAAAAAATCAGGGGTCACGCGTGATGCCGTAGTTGCCCGCCAACGCCGCCGGTGTCCGTAACCAGTATCGGAGGGAAAAGGCTCGGTAAAAAAATAATGACGAATCGATGGAATTTGAATCCAGATCCTTCGTGAGCCAGCCCAGTACTCTACCACTGAGCCACACCAGTGCTTTGAACTCGTTTGTAAACTGCCCTTAGACAGGCTTTATGTCGGAAAAGTAATCGTCATATATGCGTAATAAAGCGTTCTAGAACATCAAAGGAACAGCCAGGCATCCCACAATACGAATTGCGTAACGAGAGGTTCATGCAATGCTCCGACTCATTAAAATCTTTTTCTACATCATGTATTAACTGTGGCACTTACCCACTTCTGGCATAACTTTTTATCATCGTCAGCCATTGCGTAAATTATTTGCACAAAATTCTTAACATGTGTGCAGCAGATTCCACGCTTCTCCAAATAATGGCTAAGAATAGCATGATGCATGATGGCCAAATACACAAAACTTATGATTATTTATGGTGTGGCGTAGTGGGTACCCAGCACTTTGCTTGAAGGTGATACCCAAGGAGTATTTGAAAAAACATTGCAAGCCCACTTTTCTAGCTTTCGCTATGATAGTGCTGCGCGTTCCACGCAGCTCTGGCGTTTTCTGCAATTGGAAATATAGCAATGTTAGAATTGAATCAACAAAAGAATAAAGCTGAAGTTTGTGCAGGATACTGAACAATCGACGACATTCGTACTACCAATCAGGTGACAGAAAAATGCTTAAAATACATCCAACCACTATACAAAGGCTTCATAAATTACGAGAACGCTTTTTATTCAGTACAGATATCATCATTCACGCAGCCACTGCGCAATCAGGGCATCCAGAAAGCATATAAGGACACCCTGAAAGTTTTATGGATAAAAAAATGTTTATTGCAGTGAAAAAAAAAACAGGTAAAAGTTAGAAGCATATGGGTCCAGGGCTCCACTAGCCGCAGCAGCCCACCGCGTCTGGTCCAGGAGCGCTACTCGAGGCTCCTTTTTCTCGCTGGTGAGTAAGGTCTCCCACTGCTCAATCGTAAATTCTTTCGCCGAAATCGGAGGCTCTCCACACTCCTCGAGGTATATTAGAACACAAGCATTCACAATGACAGCGATACTCATTCTTCCATTCTCGGCTGAGTGTAATAGAAGCGCATGAGTGGGGCCACTTGCGAACAACTACATATCCGCACCTGCGTTTAAAACATGCTATGCACTCAACCGCATATACTGGTTCTTGCCCGTATTGTGGAGGATCGTCAACACTTGGTCACATTACATGAGAATGCAAGTTAAGGCTACCCAATGAGAAATCTACTGCAGATAAACTGCCACAATAGTGCTCCATGAAAAAAGCGACAGAATACCAGTAAAAAAGGATTTAAAACAAGGGGATACAATTTCCTCAGTGCCATTTATCACCTGCTTACAGGGGTATTCCTGGACCTGGAATGAAAAGAAATAGGGATACGAGTTAATGAAAAGTACCTCAGTAGCCTGCGTTTCGACAATGACATTGAATAACTCAAAGAATGAAAAAAATTCATCATTGCTGAATTAGACTAGGAGAGAAGAAAGGTAGATCTCAAAACTAATCTGCAGAAAATGAAAGTATGTACAACCATTGCGGAAGAGAACAGCGCTACAACATTGGTAGCAATACACTTGAAGTTAAAAATGAGTACGTCTTCTTAGGACAGGTAGTATTCGTGGAACCGAACCACCAGATTGAAGTAACTAGAAGAATAAGAACGGGATGGAGCACATTCGGCAAGCCCTCTCAAGTAGTGACTGGTAGATTGGCACTATCTGTCAAGAGAAATGTATATAGCTGCTGCATGTTATCGCTACCTAGCGACACAGCACAAACCTGGAGGATTACAAAGAGAGTTGAACTTCAGTCTAGAATGACGCAATTAGCACTGGAAAGCAAAATAATAGTGTAACCGTAAGAGATGAGAAGAGCGCAGAGTGTATAAGGGAAAAAACGGGTGTTATGGACATCATAGTCGAAATCAATACGAAGAAATGGTCATGGGCAGAGCAAGCAGCGCGAAGGCAAGATAGCCGTTGGTTAGTAATGATCACAGATTGGATTCCATGAGAAGGCAAGCGGGTGAAGGGGAGACAGAAAGTTATGTAGGCAGGTTAGATTAGGAAGTTTGCAGGTATAGAGTGGCAGCAGCAAGCACTAGACCAAGCTTACTGGCGGAACATGGGAGATGCCTTCGTTTTGCTTGAGGCGTAGTCCGGCTGATGATGATAAAGAAGATGACGATTATTTACGAACGTAACATTTGTGACGGCAACACGTCGCTAATATATTGGAAAGCCCTGGACTGAACATTTTCGTGAAAAATGAAAGAAAACAAAGATACAAAACAAAACAAATGACATAACACAGTCTGTCGAATAATCATAGACTTGTGCTGAACACACAATGAATTCTACAAAGTGTCATTGATTTTTCTTATGTTTTCCTACTGGGATTTTTCTACTGGGGTTCCCTTAATAGGGTTTTCCCGCAGCCTTTAACCACTGATTATTAATAAACAAAAAACACTTGGTTTTGTATAAATGCCTCCCTTCATTGTTGAAATGGCACTCAAACAGTGACACAAAGAAGTCGTTGGAAGTTTTCGAAGGTTTGCTTTGACTGTTCTCCTCTCCCTCTCTCTACCAATACATTATGGGGAAGGTTTTTACTCCCTGGATTGAGTGCTAGATTTCACAAACATACAATGTGTTTTTATAACAGAAGAGTGTCATTGAAAGGTTCCTTTGTACGCGATACTAGAGGGGGAGAGGGGGGACTTGCGCAAGAATGAGACGAACAAATAGAGACCACGTAAAACGGGCGCCACAACATACAACGCTTGTGCCCAGTGTGTTGCTTTTTTTCATCCCGTTTGCGAGTTGTGTACCCCTCAGTGTTATCTACAAATGAGTCTCCAAAACACCACAAAAATAAACAAAAAGTTTTTTTTTCTTTTCAGCTTTTAAATACGACTAAAAGAATATGGATATATGCGGTTTCTAGTGGTGAAAATTACGACTACGGAAACAAGGAGTGCGTCAACTATAGAACGAGGAACTTAACAGAAACTAATGTCACCCTATTTTATCAGGTCATCGAAAGAATGAACACGTGCGTATGCTTAGTTGTATGTTCCGTCTATGTGAAGTCGAAAAATATCTGTTTTTTCTCACAACAGCTTAACTGAAGAGCATGTTATGTGGCTTGCTGCATTTCGTCTATTTAAAATGCATCAAAAGCCTCGGTTGCAGCATCTTCTGTGAACGAAAAAAATTGCTTCTGCTTTGCGAGCCGCAGTTTCATCTCATGACAACCAGCTTTGTAACACATCACGGAAGCTACTTTTATGCTGTGCTCATCTGTATTGGCTTTTGTGGCATATAATAGTCTGCCTTAAAAGGCCACCCTCATGACAAATTATATCACCAGCCAAGACATCATTTTTTTTCAATATCAACTTATATCTCGGCTAATTCAGTTCGCTCTCTAATCTTCATAGTGTTCTACTTCTTTCTAGAAGGATGTTAACCTATATCACCAATCTTATCCTCTAAAAAAGAGCGAGTAAAAGGGGTGTCTTTTTGTCCCACGATAATAATCGTCATTTATATTGCGTTCTATCCTTGCGCTATCGCCCCGCGCCCGGTACATTCCGGTCACGATCAACATGCCCATTATCAAGGTTACCTTGCATTCTCGATAGGAATGTGGCCAGCGCCGAGTTTTCAAGAAAGGAAGCGTACGCAAGCCTGATGACGATTATTGTTGTGGGACAAAAATGCACCCTTTGTACTCGCTATTTTTAGAGTGTGGTCATCTATTTTACTCCTTCCTCGGCATATTCACTCTCGATGTAATTAACTCATATTGGAAGAGGTGAGTAGTGGTAAACTGGAAAACCAATACATGAGACACTTGCGTAGCACATGTAGGGGCAGGTGGCATACGTAAGTGAACTATCCACTGTTACTCCACGGAGTCCACACCAAACGTCATTGCCTCCGCAGAGGCAATCTACGTCAAGGCCAGTGAGCGAGCCCACCATACGCCATAGTCTCAACTACGTCATCAAGCAGTAACGCCAGTCTGTATTACGCAATGCGTGGCGAGCTCAAGCCCACGGGCCCGATTAAGCAAGTGCGCCTTCCAGTCTGGCGAGTCTTACGCAATGCGCGGCAACATCACTCGTCCTTGGGTACATCCCAGCGCAGCGGCTCCGGATTTGAGGATTATGAGTACATGACGCAACCAAACGACGGTTCTTGACTGAAGGAATCTGACATCGCGGCCAGGGGCTCCTCTAGTTGGACGTTGGTGACGTCGAGGTCCACCGGGTGCTTATAAAAGAAGCTGACCGACGTATGCGTCAGAGAGAAGACATCTCGGCTCTTCGAATCCCTAAGCTGTCAACACCAGTGCCGAATTTGTAACACCTCTATTTCTATGCTGTACATAAACCTCCACTTAACTCACCATCGTCTTGTCCGCTCGTCTATCAGTTCTGCGCAAAAGCAGTCGCGAGCTGCGAAACGCACGCTACCAAACGACTGGTGAGCTTGGCAGTGAGTTTCAGAGTAGTGGTGCCTTCGGGACCAAGTTGGCGTCGCGCTTTGAAACAGTGGTGGCAGCAGTGGGATCGGCCGGCGTCAGCAACATCAATCGGTGAGTGCCTGATGTTTTACCTTCAGTACACCAGACTACTCTAGCCCAGGCTATAGTAGTTTAGAGAAGGGCTCTCTGAAGCATTAGAGTGAGCTTTGATTGTTTCAAGCCAAGTGAGAGCACTTTGGAACAAATGTAATGCGGAGGGTGTAAACCCGGTAGTGTTAAATATTGCTTGAGTGTCTTGCTAGTAGTCCTATAGTGGGTACCGCAATGATTGATATGTGGGGTTTAACGTCCCAAAACCACTATATGATTATGAGAGACGCCGTAGTGGAGGGCTCCGGAAATTTAGACCACCTGGGGTTCTTTAACGTGCACCCAAATCTGAGCACACGGGCCTACAACATTTCCGCCTCCATCGGAAATGCAGCCGCCGCAGCCGGGATTCGAACCCGCGCCCTGCGGGTCAGCAGCCGAGTACCTTAGCCACTAGACCACCGCGGCGGGGCGTGGGTACCGCAAGTAGATTCTTAAAAGGGGGCAAACAGCACGAGGCTAGTGTGAACGATGGAGAGCGAAAGAACTCATCAAACTTTGTGAGGAACTTGCTTCACTTTGGGCCGTGCGAAACGAAAGCAAGCGATCCTTGAGATCATGAAGGATGAAGTAATGTCGGCTGAGAAAGTCGATGAGGACTGGGTGGCTATCAAAGCACGCCGCGAGGAGGCTGAAAGGCAAGAAGTAGAAGTTGGCGGACACTAAGAAGATTAAAGGCGATTAGTTTGCGAAGGCGAAGAAGCTGAAGGGCGAGAAGTTCGCGAACATGAAGAAGCTTAAAGGAGAACGCAGTGAGGAGACCGAGAGACAGGAGCGCCTTGAGTTGAAACGAATATAATTGGCAATCCTACAGGGTTCGCAGGTGCCTAGCATAGCTTCTGCGACAGTTCAGGTCAGCGGTCAGCGAATTAGCGACCAACTGCCACCATTTGTAGTAGGCCAAGACATGGCGAAGTATCTCGTCAAGATCGAACATGTCTGTGAGCGAAATGCCTTGAAGCGGTCTCTTCGGGCGCCAAACCTGTAAGCTGTTTTTCCTGGCGAAGTGTCCGACGTGATAACGTGCTTGTCGAGAAAAGAGTTTCAGAGTTATGACGAAGTTGAGAAAGTGCTTTTTAGACGTTATAAGTTATCACTCCCGAGGCTTTCCCGCAAAGTTTCCCGTATGCTAAAAAGGGGAATGAGTCACACGTTGTCTTCGTGTTTCGTCTTTAGCCCGATTTATTTGAATGGCTCAAAGGCGAAGGTGTCTATGACGATCGCTATAAAGTGGTAAAATGCATTGCGTTGGAGCAATTCTACCGCTGCTTCAAGGAGGATGTCAAGCTTTGGCTGCAGGACAAACTTGGTGAAGTAAAGCTAAACAAGGCAGTAGAGTTAGCTGAGCAATATTATACTCACTGAAAGTTGCATAGCAGGGCAGTGCGCGTTGAAAAGGATGAAAGGAAAGAGGGCTTTTCAAAAAAATCTGATCAATGGAAACCCACTTCCCACCGTAATTTCAGAAATGACCCATCTCCTACGAAGGACATTGTAGATGAAGAACAAACGGAAGCGGAGAAATCGAGGGACGTTCTTAAACAAAGCACTAATACCACATGGGCGTTTGAATTATGGAAGCCACTAATCTGCTACAACTGCAGAAAGGAAGAGCACATCGCGATAAACTGTATGCAAAAGTTTGCTTTCGCAACAAACCGAGCATCGGAAAAGAACATGCAGTTGTTAGACCCGTATCTCCCAAAAATTTATCTGAATGGAAAAGCGGGTCGAGCAGTTGGAGACTCAGCGGCAACCATGGACGTTGTTCATCCTTCGTTGGTTCCTCAGGACGACTTTACAAGAGAATGCGCGTGGATCCGGCAAGTCACCGTGGAGCAGGATGCTTGCTTACCAATCACTATGATTGTCATTCAAGGCCCGTTCGGTAAGCTTCGCAACCGAGTGGTTGTATCTGCCGCACTTTCCAATCGTTTTCCTAATCTTTTTTTAATAACTCTGAGCAGCCTTTAAAGAGGAGGATAAATCGTCCTTCTCCAACTCAGCATACATGGCCCTCACGCGATCTCAAGTGCGGAAGCTTTCGCAGGGAATTGATCTGGTTCAGTATAGTGAAACACCACCTACTAAAGACGCTGATCTGCGTGACCTTGGCGGCGAGGCAATGGTGCCTCAGACAGGTAATTCTCCGGATGAGTCACACGAGCTGCTCATCACGGAAGCCGTCTTTGTCGGCGGAGGAGACCACAAGACGCTATTGGATGAAAGCGAGAGGGGTGCAACACTCTCGCCAGTAGCGGAAAGTTGGAATGAGCTGTCAAGGGTTGATTCAGAAACGCTCACTCGAGAGCAGCATGAGGACCTCTCGATCAAAGCGCTAATTTTGGTAAAAGAAAAAAAGAATGTCTCTTTTTTTTTGAGGAGGCAGGGTTCCTGTATCGGAGCTACACAAATGTGCAAGGTCGTAAGTATGAACAGCTCTTGGTGCCACGATAGTATCGTCGCCAACTTTTGGACCTGGCGCATGCAAATGCGTGGGGAGGGCATCTTGGCATAAAGAAAACTAAGGCTAGAGTTTTCCTTGAGTTTTATTGGCCGAAATGCTAAAAAGATATCGAAGGCTTTGTACGCTCATGCGACACTTGTCAGAGAGTGGGGAAATCCACGGACAAGTGGAAGACACCGATGAAGCTTGTGCCAATTATCACAGAATCTTTTGGGCACCTAGTAATTGATATCGTGGGGCCATTGCCAGAGTCAAGGTTAGGCTGTGGGTACATCTTGACGACCCTCTGTGTAGCTACAAAATTTCCAGAGGCGATACAACTTAAGGAGCTCAATTACCCTCATGTCGTGAATGCACTGCTATCTATAATTGCACGCGTTGGATTTCCTTCTGAAATCCTATGCGACAATGGTAGTGTCTTCACCAGCTGCCTTACCTCTATCTTTTTAGATAAAAGCGGAACAAAAGTAGTGCACAGTTCTATTCATCACCCGCAATCTAGCCCGGTAGAGCGAATGCATTCTGTTCTGAAACGGATACGGAGAGCTTTTTGCCACGAGCACAAATGCGATTGAGAAGCCTGTATTCCCCCCGCTATGTTCGCTTTGCGATCAGCTCCTCATGAGAGCACTGGTTCTAGCTCTGCAGAGCTTGTGTATCGCAAGAGTTTGAGAACACCCTTGCGAATGCTACGCAAGTTCATGGAGGGATTCGATGAAGACCCTCATGTAGTGGCGTATGTCCCAGACCTCCTTCAGAGGCTGGAAAAAACGAATGATCTTGTGGAAAGCCACAAGAAGGCTGCACAAGTGTTGTCGAAGGAGTACTACGACAAATCAGCGAAGAAACGCACCTTTGAAGTGGGTAGTCAGGTAACGCTGCTGCGGCTGTCCAAAAGTAACAAGCTTGAGGTTCATTGCGAAGGACCTGCCAAAGTAATATCGAAACTTTCTGATAGCAATAATCACTTGAAGTTAGGAAGGCGGCCGAACATAATTTACCACAGTAACTTGATGAAACTCTTTGTTCAACGTCAAGTGGTCGTAAATCTGCTTTGGATGCTTCAGAGAAAGAAGGAGCAGAAATTCAGAATTCTAGAGATGTAATCAAAAGGCGATCCGATGTAATCTTGGAGCAGTTAACCCTGGAGCCTAGCTTAAGTGAATACCAGAACAAGGACTTGACAAAGACTCTTTCCGAGATTAAAGACGTGTTTGCGGGCCGTCCTGGAACCACGACGGTGATTGAACATGATATCGAGCTAACGTGTGAGGAGCCAATCCGTAGCAAGCCGTATCAATGTTCCCCTGTGCAAAAGCAGATCGTGAAAGAGAAGATCAATGAAATGCTGCAGTTTGGAGTCATAGTAGCGGGAGAGAATGATTATATATCCCCTCTAATGATGTTACGGGGAATAAAGTATACACTGGTGAGCAAATGCGTACTGGCGAATATACTGGTGAGCAAATGCGTACAACGCTGCTGCTGTCCGAGCACGTTCACGTTCAGCACTTTGTCGTCGTCACCCTCAGGCATCTACTTAGCCCGTGACATTACCGCCGGCGGCAGAAGCACCGTCCCGGTGCGATCAATTCTCGAGGCGTGAGTAGTATAGTTTAAGCCATGAGACGTGCACTATATCGGTCGGGACTGAAGCTGGTACTGACGTGGTATGGAGTGGAGCTATCTTATAGGTCACGCTGGTGACCTTGCGTATGACGCGGTAGGGGCCAACGTAACGGGACATCAGTTTTTTGCAGAGACCAACACGACGTGATGGTAACCACAGCAATACGAACGACCCCGGAGAGTACTGTACGTCTCGGTGCCGGCGATCGTAAGCACTCTTTTGGTTAAGCTGCGAGGCACATAAACGATCTTGGGCGGCTTGGCGGGCAATATCAGCTCGGGCCAGGGCATCACGAGCATAAGCAGTCGATGAGGGGGCGTCAGATTGGAGCATGGTGTCCATGGGCAAAGGCGGGTCATAACCAAACAGGAGATAAACAGGTGAAAATCCAGCTGTATCATGACGTGAACTGTTGTATGCGAAGGTAACGAAAGGTAAGTGGATGTCCCAATCTTTGTGATCCTTGGAGGCGTACATCGCTAACATATTCGTCAGGGTACGGTTGAGGTGTTCCGCGAGGCCGTTCGTTTACGGATGGTACACTGTAGTGAACTTGTCGTGGGTAGCGCAGGATGCCAGGACCTCGTCGACTACTTTAAATGGAAAACAGCTGCCGCGGTCGGTGATCAACTGACGAGGAGCACCATGACGCAGAATGATGTCATGAAGAAGGAAATCGGCTACATCAGTAGCGCAGCTGGTTGGGAAGGAGCGTGTAACGGCATACCGCGTTGCGTAGTCGGTAGCAATAGCAATCCACTTGTTACCGGTGGCCGACACGGCAAAAGGTGCTTGAAGATCGAGGCCGACTCAGAAAAATGGCTCATCTGGTACTTCGATGGGCTGGAGAAACCAGCAGGTCCCAGAGCAGATGTCTTGCGGCGCTGGCAAAGGTCGCATGCCGCAACGTACTGTCACACAGAACGGTAGAGGCCAGGCCAAAAGAATCGGCGGCGAATGCAGTCATACGTGCGTGACACCCCTAAGTGTCCAGCGGAAGGGGCATCATGGAGCTGGGCCAAAACGTCTGAGCGAAGGTGCACAGAAACAACGAGTAAAAGCTCAGCACCATCAGGGCGGGCGTTGTAGCGGTGCAAGATGTCGCTGTGAAGAACGAACAGTTGTAAGGATTGGTCAGGGTGGGGAGAGTGTAGACCATTGATAATAGCACGCAAAAAGTGATCGCGGCATTGTTCAGCAGCTGTGTCGGTGAAGTCGGTAATTAAAAAAACGAGGGCGTCTTGTCCATCTTCCATCGCGTCAGGGGGATTGACTGGGTAACGACACAAGCAGTCGGCATCTTTGTGAAGTTGTCCGGATTTATAGAATATGAAAAAAGTGTACTCTTGTAAGCGCAGCGCCCAGCGACCAAGGCGTCTCGTAGGGTCCTTGAGTGAGGAGAGCCAGCAAAGCGCATGGTGGTCCGTAATAACTGAGAATGGTCGGCCATACAGGTACGGTCGGAATTTCGCAATGGCCCAGACGAGAGCTAAGCACTCGCGTTCTGTGATGGAATAATTTTGTTCCGAGCGCGACAACAGATGACTTGCATGCGCGACGACGCGGTGCATGCCTTGTTGCCACTGCGCCAGCACTGCGCTTATGCCGTGGCCACTGGCGTCAGTACGAAGCTCCGTGGTGGCAGATGGGTCGAAGTGTGCTAGAACTGGTGGATTGGTGAGAATTTCAACGAGCGACGAGAAGGCGTTTGCTTGCTGTTGGCCCAGGTGAATGCGACATCCGTTTTGAGGAGGCAGGTTAGTAGATGGGCTGCTTAAGCAAACTTCTCGGCAAAACGACGGAAATAGGACCACAGTCCCAGAAAACTTCAGACATCCTTGGCTGAGCGGGGTGTGCGGAAGTCGCGAACTGCTCGGATTTTCGCAGGGTCTGGTTGAACGCCCTCAGCTTTAACAAGATGGCCGAGTACGCAGATTTGGCGTTGCCCAAAGCGGCATTTGGACGAGTTAAGTTGCAAGTTGTCACGTCGGAAAACATCAAGCACTGTGGACAGACACGTAAGATGGTCGTCGAAAGTAGTCGAAAAAACAATAACGTCGTCAAGATAGCAGAGGCAGATGGTCCATTTCATGCCTCGAAGGAGAGAGTCCGTCATGCAATCAAAAGTCGCGGGGGCATTGCATAATCTAAAAGGCATCAGCTTGAACTGATAAAGTTCATCAGGAGTCACGAAGGCCATCTTCTCTCTGTCTTTGTCATCCACAGCGATCTGCCAGTAGCCTGAGCGAAGGTCAATTGAAGAGGAATATTTGGCACTGTGCAAGCAATCGAGTGCATCATCTAAGCGCGGTAGGGGATAGACATCTTTCTTGGTAATATGGTTGAGATGGCGGTAATCAACACAGAATCTCCAGCTATTGTCCTTCTTTTTAACAACTACAACGGGTGAGGACCAGCGGCTGGATGAGAGATCGATTATGCCCTTATGGAGCATTTTATCGACTTCTCGCTGTATAATAGCATGCTCCGGGGCTGACACACGGTAGGGTCGTTGGCGAATGGGTCGAGCGTCACCGGTGTCGATGCGATGGGTTACCATGGATGTCAGGCCCAAATCACGGTCACTGAAGACAAAGATGTCCTGATAAGAAGCGAGCACACGGCAGAAAGCAGAGACTTGTTCAGAGGTGAGCTTGTCAGATAGCATTGACTTGAAAAGGTCGGAACAGGAACGTGACGAGAGCGACGTTGATGAAAACTCAGGTGGCGAATCGGTGGTTAGGGCGGAAACTGTGTGGTCGACCAGTGGTGTCAGATGCGCAAGTGACATGCCGCGAGGAATAACTTGCGCTGAGAAGCCAAAATTGAGGACGAAAAATGAAGTTCGGTTGTCCTTAACGTTAACCACCGTGTTGGGGAGTGCAACATTACGTGTCATGGCCACGTCAGAAATTGGGGCAGCAACATAATCACCATCGGGTACTGGAGGATGTGGCGAGTGTTGGACTTGGACTGCCGCTTGCGGCGGAAGTCTGAGGAAATCGACAGAGTGTAGACGAGGTGGGCTGGTAGAGACGGTCTCTGAGAAGGCTGGTAGTTTGAGCTCAAGAAGACCTTTGGAACAGTCAATGAGCGCAGCGTGTGAAGTAAGAAGGTCGAGTCCAAAGATGAAGTCATGAAGGCAATTTTCCAGCACAGCGAAGAGAACTGAAGTTTGATGCTCAGAAATCGTTAATCGCGCAGTGCACATTCCAAGCACAGCAGGAGTACTCGCATCCGCTGTACGAAGGGTAGGTGCGATCGCAGGCGTCAAAACGTTTTGGAGGCGACGGCGGAGGTCTGAGCTCATCACAGATATTTGTACAGCGGTATCAATAAGGGCAGTTACAGATAAACCATCAAAGAGAATTGTAAGAAGGTTTCATGCTGGTCGGGAGTAATCAGAGGATTCGCAGTCCGAGTCGTGTATGCAGCGTCACTCTGGGGGCTGCAGCGGCTAGTTTTCCGAGCGACGGTCGTAGGGAGACCGAGAACGGCGGGGTTGGAGCGAGCGACACTGACGACGCACGGCCGCTGGCGAGCGGCTGGTCCGACGTTCTGGATCATGCTCTGCACGTGTCTCAGCATGGTAGGACGGGGCGTAAGGTGCACGTTCAGAGCAAGGCCCCCAATCATAGAAGCTTGGTCGAGATGGTGAGGTCCAACGGCTGCGGCAATGGTGAGCGATGTGTCCTATCCGATGGCACTTGAAACATTGGGCCGATCATCATCAGTGCGCCATTCAGCTAGGTTTCCTCTGGGCACGAACGTGCGGTTCGAAGTGGCAGCCGCAACGACTGGAGCCGAGCTGGAAGTAGCAGGGGCATTTTGATGAGGTGGTGAAATGCCCATATTCGCAATCACTTGACGAACCACGGCCTGTATCATTGAAACAGCATCAAGGTTGTGTCCTGGTGCGCTGATGCTAGACATAGTGGGTGTCATAGCCTCGAGTTCCCGACGGACTATTCTGGTGACGTTTTCCGGCACTGGTGGTTGATATAGTGTGGCCAAGTCTTCACAAGAGCACGTAGCCGCCGTGTTGGGAAAGCGGTCAAATCGGTGAACTATGCGCCTATTTTTTGCCTTTTCGAAGCGACGACATGCTTCGATGACCGACTCCACGGTCGAGCAGTCTTTGCACAGAAGAAAATTGAAGGCGTCATCAGCGATTCCTTTCAAGATGTGTCCAACTTTGTTCTCGTCAAGCATGCCCTTGTCGACCTTGCGGCACAAAGCCAACACGTTTTGGATGTACGCGATGTACGGCTCTGTGGATGTCGGGGCACGAGTCGCAAGCTCTTTCTTTGCGGCCACTTGACGTCCGATGGGTTCTCCAAATAGATAGCGCAATTTCTGCTTACAGACGTCCCAGCTGGTCAACTCTTCTTGATGTGTCTCGTACCAGAGTTTTGCCGTACCATGCAAGTAGAAGATGATCTTCGTCAACATAAGCGTCGGATCCCAATGGTTGCTGCTGCTGACGCGCTCATATAGAACCAGACAGTCATCGACGTCTATGCCACTTGTGCCGTTGAATTGGGCCTGGGTCACGAGGTTGCACCACAACGATCGGTTGCGGGGCTGACGAATCTTGTTAACATTGAGTAGCCTGGTCAGTCATCGTAGTAGCTGCAATGCGCTGTCCGCTGCGAAGATCCAGCTCGTTGGGCTGTATGTAGTGGTACCCCGCACCATCCACCAATGATGTTACAGGGAATAAAGTATACACTGGCAAGCAAATGCGTTCTGGTGAATATACTGCCGAGCAAATGCGTACAACGCTGCTGCAGTCCAAGCACGTTGACGTTCAGCACTTCATCGTCGTCATCCTCAGGCATCTACTTAGCCCGCGACAATATTGGTTCAAATGCCGGGAAAAGTATCTAAGGCCATGTATCGATTATCAGCCTCTTAACACTGTGATGTTATAGGGGCAGGACCGCTCCAGAAAGAATCAGACAGCACGCCAGTGCACAAACACACGTCCAACTTCTATTGTACCCTTCACACATGGACAACCCACACATTACGAAGTTCCTAACACAAAAAAAACACGCGGCTAAACTAAATGAATAAGTAGAACGTTCGGCCTACAGTTCAGGTCGTCGGGGTAGTAGCCTGGGCCGTCGTTGATGCCCCGTCGGCAACATTCAGTGGCGAAGTCGACGATGGGCGGCGTCGTCACCTGCAGTGACGAAGTCGGGAGACGCAGGGTCGCCGCGTCGAACTCCAGTAGCTCAGCGCCACTGTCGACGAACTGGAGCCGACGACTCACGTGTTCCGGCGGCGGGGAGTTGTGCCCTTGAGCACCTGTAGTCCGCCTCGGAAACCCACGCCAGCCCTCCTGGAACAGCGGCGCAAGGGCAGGTTCAGGCACCCGGCGCCAGCTCTCCACGACCAGCGGGACAAGGACAGGTTCAGGAACCAGGCGCCAGCTCTCCTAGACCGGTCGTCTAGCGGAGGCTGAGCTGTCCACTCGGCTAGTACGAGTGTCGCGACGTGGCCTGGGTCGTACCTATGGGCCAGACGCCCAAAGAGGTAGTACTGCCTCGAACGACGTACCTCGCGCACTGCCGAAGGCACGGGTCACCCACGCTCGAGGCCGCGCCTCACGAGCTCTCGTCTTCCTCGTAGGCACCGCCCGGCACATACACGCACACATCACATCCTCTTCGCCACCGCGCGGCACACTATTGTCGTTTTTTTTTAGTTTCTGTTTCGCGCCCGCGCAGCACATATTATGACATCACCCCCTTTTCCGAGAAAGTTGTTTGCAACTATTCTACTACAAGGGCGCGGGGCGAACGAATGGTCACTGCACTGCACGGTCCCTGCACTGCACTGCATTGTCTTAGGGGTCGCATGTACATAGTAGCAGAATGTTCACAGAAGGCTGCTTACAGTTCAGTTGGAAAACTACCGTACAAGTAGGATTGCTATGTCGCAACTAGGAGTCAACTATTCACGACTGAGGGCTAGTAGTATTAAGAACCACGTTGCTACCTAAACGGCAGTTATGCGCGACTCAAGTAGTCGGCTCCAACATTGTCACAACCTTTGATGTAAGGAACTGTGAATGAGTACTCCTGCATAAGGAGACTCCACCTCAACACTCTGTTGTTCACGTGTTTGGCGGAATTTAAATACTGTAATGGTTGGTGGTCTGACTGAATGACAAAAGGTTTGCCATAGAGGTAAATATGAAATTTTTGCACTGCCCAAACAAGTGCAAGGCATTCCCGTTCTATTGTTGAATAGTGGGTTTCTCGGGGCAATAAATTACGACTTGCGTAAGCAACTGGATGCAGCACCTGGCCCTTTCCCATCTGGAGCAATACTGCGCCCAGGCTTGTATTGGAGGCCTCCATACGAAGAACGAACTCCTTCGAGAGGTCGGAAGCGAGGAGGATGGGAGCATCACCGAGCTTCTTCTTGAGGGCCGTAAACGCTTCCTCTTGATGTGCGCCCCATGAAACAGTGTGGCTTTGTCCCTTTCTTGTAAGGTCCGTCAGCGGCTTGGTCAGTTCGGCGTAGTTCGGTATAAACTTCCTGTAATAGCCGGTCAAGCCAAGAAACGACTGCACTGCTTTCTTGGTTGTAGGTCGTTTTGCGGCAAGAATCTTGTCTAGCGTTTTGAGAAGCGGTTCAACTGTAGTCTCCCCGATTCGATGTCCCAAGAAGGATATGCTTCGCTCTCCTATCTCACATTTACTTGGTTTTATGGTGAGGTGAGCTTGGTTAATTCGTTCAAAAACTTGTCTGAGGGTGTCGATGTGCTCTTGCCAAGTATCGGTCGCAATGATGACATCGTCGAAATAATGGTGAACGTTGTCAACACCACCCAGTACTGATCTCATAAGGCGCGCGAATACTGCTGGCGCCGTTTTAATGCCAAAAGGCATGTAGAGGAAGTGATAGAGCCCAGACATGCTGGAGAAAGCAGTTTTTTCACGACTGTTTGGATCCATCGGTACTTGCCAGTATCCTTTCGTGAAATCAAATTTGGAGAAAAACTGCTTTTGTCCAACAAGTGCAAGAACTACATCGATGCGTGGTATTGGCTCGCAGTCGGGGACCAGAATCTTGTTCAATTCTCTGAAGTCTATGCACAACCTAATCGTGTTGTCCGGTTTCTTCACCACGACAATGGGAGCGTGGTACGGCGACTGAGACCGCTCAATAATACCGAGTTTCAGCATCTCTTGCACTTCCTTTTCTACTCTTTCTTGCAAGGCAAGGGGGATGGGGTACTGCGGAACATGCACAGGCTTATTGGAGGTCAGACGTAGCGAACACTCCACGAGTGCTGTTTTCCCTGGTAAGTCAGAAAAAATGTCCGCATACTCTTGAAAAATTGCTTGCACATTCTGAACTTGTTCAGCAGTGAGGTGTGGTGATAGCTTGACATCCGTGCTGCACTGCGTGCGATACAAGCTCAATATGGGCATTTGTTTGACTTCGTCTTCTTCTTCGGGGAGATTTTCGTGGAGCTCTGCCACAACTGACACCTATTGTGGTTCCGTTACTTCGCGCTCTTCGTATTTTTTGAGCATGTTGATATGAAAAATCTTGTTTTTCCCAAACACATCGATGACGTAGTCGACATCATTTTTCCGTTCGATGACTTGGAACGGCCCTTTCCACTGCATTAACAGCTTGTTGGAGTCAGTCGGGAGCAGAATTAAAACCTTGTTGCCTGGGAATAATTTTCTAGGGCGACTTTTCCTGTCATAATAGGTTTTCTGCTTCACACGAGCCTTCTCCAGCTGTTCATGGGCTATCTTGCAAGTCTCCTCTAGGCGATTGCGCAAATCAAAGACGTAGGTGTAAGTCGTCCGCGTTTCTGCGTCTAGCCCCTCATTTGTGCACAGTTCTCTGAGCACGGTTAGCGGTCCTCGGACGTGGCGGCCGTAAATGAGCTGAAACGGAGAGAACCCGAGGCTTGTCTGTGGAACTTCCCTATATGCAAAGAGTAGCGGAGCTAGGTACCTGTCCCAAGATCGAGGTCTCTCTTGGCACATTCTCTTTAGCATTGTCTTCAGGGTGCCATTAAATTTCTCCACGAGACCGTTCGCCATCGCATGATATGGGGTTGTCTTTAGCATCTTCACGGAGAGAAGCCTGCTAACCTCGTTCATTAATTCTGAGGTAAAACTTGCCCCTTGGTCGGTGACGATTTCCTTTGGCAAGCCGATGCGGGAAAAAATCTCGATGAGTGCTTCCGCAATGTGAACTGCATCGATTGCGGGCAATGCTACAGCGTCAGGGTAGCGAGTCGCAAAATCGATAAGTGTCAGAACATATCGGTTCCCACGGTCCGATCTTGGTGAAAATGGGCCGATTAAATCAACCGCGACCCTTTCAAAAGGTGTCCGGATAAGAGGCATGTTGCCTAGTGGTGCGACTCCAACTGTTCCTTTAGGGGTAGTTCTCTGGCACTTGTCGCAAGACTTGACAAAGCGCTTTACGTCTCCGTTCAGGTCAGGCCAATAAAATTCTTCTAGGACACGATCAGTAGTTCTTTTGATGCCTTGGTGTCCCGCCATGATACTGCCATGAGCAATGTCCAGTATGCCTACCCGGAACGCTTTCGGAGTGACCAGCTGTTTAAACGTCCTGCCAGTGGCAAGGCGGTAGCGTCGATAAAGCAATCCTTTATCTTCGATGAAATCGTAACAGTGGCCCTTTCCCGATTTGAACTCTTTATTCACTTTAGCAAAGACAGCTTTGAGTGTCGGGTCATTTCGCTGTTCCTCGGCGAGTTGGGCTCTGGTAACGTCAGGTAAGAGCGTTGTTGACACGTACAAAGGCCTGATATTTTCTTGACCTTGTTGATTGGCTTTGGTTTTTGCCACGCTTGAAGAAGCAGATCTTGAGGTGACAGATGACTTGGTCGGGTGTGCTTGCGCAGGTAACTCATCCACCTGGGTATGAGTCGCCTGCTTCCAGTCAGAATCTGGATCGTATGGTCCTCTGACGCCTGGAAGATTTCCCAGCACAAGGTCATAGAGGGGTTGATCCATACAAGCCACTTTCAGCATCTCTGTGAAGTATGGCGTGTTGACTTGTACAATAGCTTCCGGGAGATGGCTAGTTGACCTGTCTAGGAGAACGACACTGATTTTCTTGCCTGTCACGCACAGATCAGGAACGAGCTCCCGTCGGACGATTGACGTGTTGCATCCCGTATCGCGTAAGACTCGAACCTCTCTTCCTAGCAGCAGACCTTCGACCACTGGCATCCCGTCGGCCAGGAAACGTATTGTACCCTGCACGTTCTTGTCGTCGTGGTGACTTGAGCAAGGAATCTTCCCTCTTGGACGCTTGGCTGTTTTTCTAGCACCAGCCCGGGCAGAGTCAGGTTCGCTAAATGCGCACGAAGAACTCGGTTTGTTGTTCCCATGCTGGTTTCGGCAAGTTTCTGTGACATGTCCCGTTTTACCGCACAACTTGCATTTCAGCATCTGCTTAGGTGGATTGCGGCAGTCCGGAGCCAAATGTCCGAAACGATGACACAGGATACACTTGAGTTGCGGTTTCCGCGACGCTTCGGTAGGCTTTCCACTGGATTCTTTCGCGGGGTCAGGACCTTTTCCTATATTAGTCAAATTCTGCGCCTCAAGGAAGCGATCCGTCAAATTAGCGAGTTCATCTAGTGACTTGCACTCTCGCTCTTTTAAGAAAACAACCAGCTTTGGATGGCAACAACGCAAGAATTGCTCAGAGATTACGTGATCCCTCAGACCTTCATAGGTTTGGGATACGTTTGCCATGTCTATCCAATGGTCGAAATAACTGGTAATTCTTGCTGCTAACTGTCGTCCAGTTTCACCATCTGCTGCTCGTGCTTTCCGAAACTTATCTTGGTAGCCTTGAGCCGTAAACTGAAATCTCTGCAGTAGCGCTTTCTTTACTTTTTGGTAGTCCAGCGAATCGGCGGCAGTCATTCGGCCTATCACGGTTAACGCGTCACCCGTTAGGCACAGGCTAACAGCGAGACCCCATTTTTCTTGCGGCCAATCCTGTCCTGTGGCTTTGCGCTCGAATCGCTGCAGATACGCGTGCAGATCATCGCGTTTCTCGTAAAATACAGGCAGTAACTTCTGCGGATTGAGGGGTGAGGAGGTGCTGGGCGCAGTCAAAGCGTCATTAGCTGCTACAGGCATATTCTGAGCTCCTTCCTGAAGCTTTAGCTTAAGCTGCAGAATTTCACGCTGCCTCTCGTCAACTTCTTTGGCTGCCTCTGGCTCTGCAGCTCTCTCATCCCTTAGCTTAGCCTGTTGGGCCTCAATCCACTTGTTTAGCTCTGCACCCGAGAACCCTAGTTGGAGCCCTATAGCGGCGAGTTTTTCCAAGTCCATGGTGCAGTCTGAACGTGTGTCTGCCTCGAGCGAAACTATCTTCTTTCCCTGGTTTAACGAGCGGATCCTGGCAGGCTCGCCAGTTTGTGATGTTATAGGGGCAGGACCGCTCCAGAAAGAATCAGACAGCACGCCAGTGCACAAACACACGTCCAACTTCTATTGTACCCTTCACACATGGACAACCCACACATTACGAAGTTCCTAACACAAAAAAAACACGCGGCTAAACTAAATGAATAAGTAGAACGTTCGGCCTACAGTTCAGGTCGTCGGGGTAGTAGCCTGGGCCGTCGTTGATGCCCCGTCGGCAACATTCAGTGGCGAAGTCGACGATGGGTGGCGTCGTCACCTGCAGTGACGAAGTCGGGAAACGCAGGGTCGCCGCGTCGAACTCCAGTGGCTCAGCGCCACTGTCGACGAACTGGAGCCGACGACTCACGTGTTCCGGCGGCGGGGAGTTGTGCCCTTGAGCACCTGTAGTCCGCCTCGGAAACCCACGCCAGCCCTCCTGGAACAGCGGCGCAAGGGCAGGTTCAGGCACCCGGCGCCAGCTCTCCACGACCAGCGGGACAAGGACAGGTTCAGGAACCAGGCGCCAGCTCTCCTAGACCGGTCGTCTAGCGGAGGCTGAGCTGTCCACTCGGCTAGTACGAGTGTCGCGACGTGGCCTGGGTCGTACCTATGGGCCAGACGCCCAACGAGGTAGTCCTGCCTCGAACGACGTACCTCGCGCACTGCCGAAGGCACGGGTCACCCACGCTCGAGGCCGCGCCTCACGAGCTCTCGTCTTCCTCGTAGGCACCGCCCGGCACATACACGCACACATCACATCCTCTTCTTCACCGCACGGCACACTATTGTCGTTTTTTTTAGTTTCTGTTTCGCGCCCGCGCAGCACATATGACAAACACCATAACTTGACACTCAACTTACCCGATACCAAATCTAGAGAAGAGGGTACAAACCGTGACACTGTCTAGATATATCTCTATGTTAGACATAGTGTGACGGTTTTGACAAGTCCCCGTTATGAAGCGCGCTAGCCGCTATGCCACATTTTTTCCTCCATTCGGAACATATCGTCCACTTAGGCTGAGCTTTGAATTGAAAAATGCGCCCTTTTGTTTTTCAGGCTTAATGGGCCCAGTTCTTAATCGCCTCTCTGACTTCACTTTGCCGCATCTTGATGCTGTCGCCATCTTCTCAAAACACTGAGAAGAATATGTCGAGCCTTTACGCGTCGTGCTGAACAGATTGAAAGAAGCTGATCTGACCGTGAAACCTACTAAATGTCACCTAGGGTGCGGCGAGGTGTCTTACCTAGGACACGTTGTAGGGCGGGCCTGGGTAGACCTTCAGAAATTAAGGTAGCCGCCGTTGTGAACTATCCACGGCCAACCACAAATTCTTAGATAAGGGCATTCTTGGGCCTGGATGGATACTATAAGCATTACGTGCAAAACTACTGTAGCATTGCCAACCCTCTAACTGACGCAGTTCGAAAGTCCATACCGGTTAAAGTAGTATGGGACTCAACAAAGGAGAATGCGTTTGGAAGCTGAAACAGGTCCTAAACGAAAAGCCCGTTCTCATGGCATCTGATTTCTATAAGTGATTTGTCATTCAATGTGAGGAGGACCGCCAGGGGGCACCAAATAGTGCGGACGCCCTGATTTCGGCTTGTGCTTTTTTCAATGTTTTGGTTGGTGTCTTTCGTCGAAACCGAGTACATTATGTGTTAAACGACGCAGTGCGTTGCGAGGAATTGACAAACACCGGCCTTTCTACAGGGTGACTTTTTCCCCTTTATGATTGCGTGCAGCTCCGACCACGCCACGGCACAGCTAACCCTGACGCGGTAAGCCTAACCTCGGTGAGGCAGCGCAGGCAGGCTAGGCCTAACCCTGTGACCATGGCCGCCTTAGCCCAAGATGGAGATCGTGGAGGGAGAAGAAATCTCCCAGGACGAAGCAAGCAGCCCCGGCTGGATGATGCCATATGGCCGCAAGAACAGCAAGGGAATGAGAACGGTGACTACTACCCGCGAACGCACCCCAACGTGTGGCGGACAAAAGGGTGGTGGCCGCACCGCTGCCCCACGGAACGCATACCAACGCATCGTCGCCACCTCGAGGCTCCCTCAACTTCCGAGGGACACGTATCGCTTCATCGTAAGGCCACGTTCACACTGAGCATTCCGGCCGCCGAAAGTGCTCCGAATCCGGTTAGGCGGCGGCGAGATCCGCCGAAAGGGCCCTCTCCGCGCCGATCTCTCTCGGACCGATTTTCGCGGCGTCTGCCACGGAATCGGTCACCGCAGACCAATAGGAGCGCTAGTCAAGTAATTTTGAAAAATGGCGGCCAAGCCCTACTCACTTGTTATGGTGCACTGCACGTAACAGAATGTTGAAACCAACGAGAGTTTAACCTACTCTGTGCCTACTTCGCGTCCGTATTTCGTGGAAGAGGTGATTGAGCTTCCTGTTGGCGTGACCGAAGTTGTTGCGGTCTTGCAGAGCAAAACGAACCCACCAACGCCGCTGGCGTCGGTGGTTTTTCTGCTCTTCGTGCATTACAAGACAGCCAGGTGCCAGCAAAGTAAGCAGTACTGTCTTTTCTTGTTTCTTGCGTACGAGAATCGTCGAAGTATACACCACTGGATAGCGTAGTAGCGTTTGCGAACCGCGACAACAACCGGGCGACAGCGCATCCGTCCCGCGTTCGCCCCGTAGTAGATGGTGTAAGGAAAGGACTTGAAGACGCCGAGGAACGTCAAACCGGAACTGAAGAAGACGAGCGGAGAGCAGGTGGCACGAAGGCGACAACAAGAAATGAAGAAGAGAAGGCACGTGCGATTACGAGGCAACTGTGCGCCAATCAGCTGATGACCAGTGGTGACCCATAGAGGTGGCGTGCTACGATTGGGCCACGTGCGACCATCACGTGGCAGTGGGCTTTGTGGCTGGGGACGAGCCGAAGCAGCGGCAGACGGGAGACAGCGGGCCGAAGCGTCGGACGCAGGCGATCGAGGTCCCGGCCAGAGAACGCGGCCGTCCACGCTGCTGCCGTCCAACCACCAGCTTGGGCGGCATTGCCGGCACGAGTGCTGCATCTCGGGGCGCGGCCTGGCCTGCTGTTCTCTTCCTTGCCGAGGGCATCGCGGATCTCGGCGAGGCGTCTCCGCGGTCAGCCGTTGAACACAGCGATGAACGTGGCCTGGCTAATGGTCACGGTTGCGTCGAGCATCGCGTCTCGGCGCACGCTCTTCGCTGGACGGGCTGGCTATTCCCCGCATGGAGCATCGCGTCTCCTATGCGGGTTGACTGCTCCGTAGTCGCACCTACGCCATCAAGCGCCAGTGTCACCAGAGCGTCGCACTTCGGCAGGGGACGAGCGAGATGTTCTGCCGGGCGAGACGCGGGCGTGTGTACGGAGGACCATGGAGCCGGGCGAGGTTCAGGGTGGCCGAGGATTCAGATGCCAGGGGAGTTGCTGGCTGAATCAAGGATCGCCGAGTGGTGCCGAGCCGTACCGAGCGACGCACCAGCCTCGGAAGTGGGCCGCGAGCTCACGAGGTGCGCACCCGAGGGTACCTGGCTGTGCCCTGGCCAAGGCGACGAACGCCGGTGAGTGAGCTGCCGCACCGCAGCTGTAGTGAGCAGCATTTCAGCACGGCACAGACGGTGCTGTGCTGGCCAGAACCCGCACGTGGAACCGCTACGCCCGGAAGGTGATCAAAAGCTTGGAAACGAGGTCCGAGGTCGCGCTGGTCAAGGCATCTCCGCCACTGCAGCTCGAGAGTTGAGGCCACGAAGGCAGACGAAACGGTGTGCCGCTCGAGAGGACGAGTTCCTGGCAGCGTTCCTGAGCCGGACGTGAGACCCGCACGTGTCGGCCAGGTCGAGCTCCGGTGTGTCTGTACAAGGTCCAAGGACGAGGCCTGCTGAACGGCTCGTGCCTGGGTGCAGTGGCCGGGAGCAGGTTCGTGGACGAGGCCTACCGGGTGTGGTCCTCGTGAGCCGGGGCCTGACCCTGAACCTCAGGAGTTTCGACCCTGACTGCTGGGTTGGCCGCGACGTCCGACTCAACGGCGCTGCACACGGTAGCGTATCCGTGCGTCGTCAGCCGTTCCACTCATGCCATGAAATAAAAAGTTCATGTTAATGATTTCTCGTCCGCTATCAACAAACATAGTGACGAACGTCTCCTTAACCATCACAGATGGCATATTCGGCGGTGCGGTGCGTGTCCAGTGCGAACGACGCTGCGTTTCGGCGGCAGGGGAATTTTGATCGCTGTAGAAAGCGGATGTTTCAGTGTGAACTAGGCATAAGACCGAGGGACGGTCTGAATGTGACCAAGGTCAGTCAAATACGTTTCGAGCAAGCCTTGGCCATGGCGGCTGCCTGGCTCCAGCCAAAATTGAAGAGGACACCATTTGTCCCAATGGCACTCAAAACATTTATGTGGTGTGTACTCCTCATGAGAAAAATGCGTGTGCGTACGTAAAGGTGCAGCAAGTCCGATTGGGCAATTGCACGTACCGGGTCTCTGTGTACCCGGCTCCCCCCGATGACACGTGCAAAGGTGTCATAAGGGGTGTCGACGTGGATATCAGTGAGGCTCAGCTCCGAGCACGAATTGTGAACCACCGCAACCCAGGTGCCATCGAGGTCAAAAGAATTAAGAACACCACAGCTTTGGTAGTATTGTTCAAGGGTATCAAGGTGCCCAAAGATGTGTCCTGTGGTGCGAGCATATTTCGCTGCACACTATACAGGAGACACACGGAGGTCTGCTACGGCTGCAGAGGTTTGGATCACCGTGCTGACGTTTGCCCTAATCCAAACAGCAAGTGGTGCCGCACGTGCGGACAGAAATCACCAACGGAGGATCATCATTGCACTCCAAAGTGTTCGCTATGCGGAGGTCCACATCCCACTGCAGACAGAGCATGAAAAGACAGATTTCAAGTCCCCGACATCGTCAGAAAGAGACGACGCCAACGCCACCGGCGCTCCGAGAAGACGCAGATGGCGCTAGGAATGCAGTCCCATGACTCCAGCGTCTCACCTAGCGTCTCCGGCACACCCAGGAGAGGCCGCTCCGTCACGCTAGCTGCGCAGCGGCGCAACAGCCGCTCGTGTTCCAGAAGGCGTTCGGCGTCTAGAAAGAGAATCCAGGAGGAAATCACATGGGCGGATCGAGTCAAGGAGAAGACGACCAAGCCCAAAAAGGTAACGTGGTCGGCATTGCCGGAGCATGATGAAAAGAGTGAGATTGAACAGTTACGTCAGGAGATTGCTAGTCTCAAAGCAGAGCTACGCAAGCAGACAGCCGCGCAGGCCATTTCCAGCAGAGTCGAGGGCGCGAACGTGGCGGATAACGCCGTGCATAAAAGCACGCAGGAACCCAAAGTCGAGGTCAACAAGGCCAAGCGTAAGGCTCCACCTCCAAAGGATGAGAGCGACTCAGAGATGCAAGTGGAAAGTTCGCAGAACAAGATGCTAGAAGAGTTACTTAGGATTTCCAAAGAAAACAAGTTAAGCTTTAATCAACTCGCGCTGCGCATGGGGGCACTTGAGAGTAAAGTAGGAGCCATAGAAAATAAGGTAGTCGCACTTGCGAATAAAATGGCTATTAAGACCAGGCCAAAGGTTTGTACACAAGCTGCAGTTATTGATGATCCGGGGGCAACCCCGCAGGGTCAATAAAACTGAAACTAGCAAAATGGCGGGCACTCAAAATAATCTAGTAATTTGGCAATGGAATTGCGCTAGCTTTCGAAGGCGCAAGACCTCACTGCAACAGTACGTTACGGCTCAGGCAGAAAGGCCCCAGGTAGTTTCGCTACAAGAAACACTGTGCGACACACCCACCTTCGCTGGTTACAAATCGGTGGCGGCAAGGGGGGAGTCCAAGAGAAGTATAGCTACGCTGGTGAGCAAAAAGCTCGCATATGTTGTAAATGACATTCAGCCAGGTCGTGGCAGAATGGAGGCGTTTTTCATTGAGGTTATTCCTAACAGGTGGCTTAAACAAAGCGTGTTCATTCTAAATGTTTACAGCCCACCATCCGGTCAGAGACAGTCTTTCCACTTCCGGTTTAGAAAGGCCACTACACTCGCTAGGCAGACATCATTAGTAATCGTGGGAGACTTCAACGCCCCACATAACGCATGGGGGTACATCAGGCAAACAGCTAAGGGCATAAATCTAGCGTGGGCAGTCGATGACTTAACGCTAACAGTCATCACCGATGCCCGGTTTCCCACGAGACTGGGCACGTCGGTGGCTAGAGACACAACCCCCGATCTCACGTTTATCAAAAATTTACAGCAAACAATCTGGGATAACAAGCAAGGCAACCTGGGCAGAGATCACTTCATCATTAGTGTTACCATTCAGGTCAGAGCCCCCCCAGGCTAGGGAATTTAAAGTGACGGACTGGGATGCTTTCAGAAAGCTCAGAAACGAGGACACGGGCGAATACAACAGCTTCAGCGAACTCATTAAGACACTCAGAGCAGACGTTGAAAAGGCCACAAAAACTATTCAAACCGATCTCTATGTTCCCAGGATGAATCCGCACCTCGCACATCTCTTGGAAGCCAAAGCCCCCATTTTGAGGCGATGGAAAACACAGAGGCTTAACCGACGGTTACGAAAGAGGGTTGCGGAACCTAATAGGGAGATCTAACAGTACTGCACCGAGTTAGCTAGGCTACAATGGGATGAGATTTGTTCAGCAGTCGATGGACGCATGCGTACAGGGGGGAAATTGAATCTTCTTAAAAACATGCTAGACTACACGCAGACCAAAGGCAATCAAAGACAGGCACTGTGCCGCCTGATTCACAAGCACAGACAAGAGGGTTGAAACGCTCTTTGACGAGGTAGCGAATAGATATCTCCCGCTAGGCGCAGGACGCTCAGAAGAGCATCCTGAAATAGAATGCGACACGGTAAAAGAGCTCGATGACCCCTTCACGGAGTCTGAAATTAGGGCCGTCCTTCACAACTTGAATAGCAGGTCAGCCTCAGGACCAGACGGCATCTCAAACAGACTGTTAAGGAACCTGGATGATAGATCAATTGAGATGCTAACGAAAGAGGTCAAGACGACTTGGGAGAGTGGAAGCGTGCCGGTAGAGTGGAAAGCGGCCTCGATTGCGCTTATTCCGAAACCGGATAAGCCCTTAAATCTCGACAACCTAAGGCCGATATCGCTAACCTTCTGTGTAGGCAAGGTAGCGGAACATGCGATCCTCAGTAGGATCTCGAACTACATAGAACGCAAAAAACTATTCCCACACAACATGATCGGCTTCAGGCCTGACCTTTTCGCCCCGCCGCGGTGGTCTAGTGGCTAAGGTACTCGGCTGCTGACCCGCAGGTCACGGGTTCAAATCCCGGCTGCGGCGGCTGCATTTCCGATGGAGGCGGAAATGTCGTAGGCCCGTGTACTTAGATTTGGGTGCACGTTAAAGAACCCCAGGTGGTCAAAAATTCCGGAGCCCTCCCCTACGGCGTCTCTCATAATCATATGGTGGTTTTGGGACGTTAACCCCCACAAATCATCAGGCCTGGTCTTTCCACACAAGATGTAATGCTACTTCTTGAGAAGCACATTTTCGATAACAACACTAGGGATGTTAGGGGGATCTTAGCCCTTGACCTGACCAAGGCCTTTGACACCGTATCTCATCGCTTTGTCTTGCGGGCCACGGCCAGCCTAGGTCTGTGAGGAAAGTTTCAGGCCTTTGTTAGGTCATTCCTGATGAATAGAACGGCTACCATAAGGATCGCTCAACACAAGTCAGACGAGTTCGCCTGAGGAGCCAGAGGCACTCCCCAAGGGGCGGTCATCTGCCCCTTGTTATTCAATATAGTCATGAAGGGCTTATCCGAGAGGCTCAGATCCCTGCCCAATATAGGCCACTCGCTTTACGCGGACTATATCACGATCTGTACCCGGGAGGATCACTTGCAGAAGTAGAAAACGCGCTGCAATCAGCCCTAGACGAAACGGAGTCCTACCTAGAAGGCCCAGGCCTCCAACTCTCTCCAAACAAATCAGAACTGTTACTGTACAGGCCGGCCAGGCAAGGCGTTAGGAGACTTCCACACCTCGACCAAGTTCCCATCTCCCTTTTTGCAAGAAATGGACAGCGCATTCCATGAGTAGATTCAATCAGAATCCTAGGACTACTGATTGACGCGAGAGGGTGTAACGTCAAAATCCTGACGCACATCACGGCCAAAACCGAAAGCATGCTGAGACTTGTGGCTAGAGTATCAGGACGCAGAAAGGGACTAAGTGAAGCCAACCTACTTCGCATCCACCATGCCTTCCTAATGAGCCACTTTAATTATGTAGCATCGGCGCTTACCTGGACTAGAACGGAAAAAAATAAGCTAGACACTCTCATCCGTAAGAGCATTAAAAAGGTGCTAGGGTTACAAGTAACCACATGCTCTGACAAATTATGATAACTTGGTATGCACAACGAGATTGATGAAGTGATCGAAGCGCAGGTCATCGCCCAGGTGGTCAGGTTCTCGTCAACCAGGGCAGGAAGACGCATCCTGGACGAGGCTGGCATGGCTCCCAGAATGCTTGCTGAACGGGAAATTATTTTATCCCGGGAGGTCCGGGAAACCTTTGTGGTTAGCCCATTCCCTCGGAATATGCACCCGCATTACAATGTAGGGAGGCAAAAAGCCCGAGCACGGGTGATATTACAAAACGCCGCCGAGAATCGAGAATCGACTGTCTTTGTCGACGCGGCTCAGTACCGCAAGTCTAGCACATTCGCGCTGGCAGTAATTGACGGCAACGGGAAATTACGCTCCTCAGCCACGGTCAGGTTAGCTACGAGCGCAGTTGCAGAACAGGTCGCCATAGCCCTGGTCATGACCGACCGCTCACACACCACCGTGTTAACAGACTCACGAGTGGCCATCAAAGCTTTTGAGTCGGGTAACATAGCGCGGGAGGCTGCCTCCATTCTAGAAAAAAGAACAAACCCTGGCACTCACTTAATCTCTTGGTTTCCCGCCAATATGGGTGCGGACGTTCATCAGCACGTACCTAACCTCAACGAGCTTGCCCATGACCGTGCGAGAGATCTAACGCGCCGCGGCGGCATGGAGGCCTTATGGGGTCAGGATGAAATCCAGCATAACGATCCACTCCTTACGTTTAATGAAATCACATCTCACTATCGGCTAAGTAGAAGAGCCTATCCTCTTCCTCACCCAAAGTTAGATAGGTCTCAGTCAATTACACTTAGAATGCTCCAGACGGGCTCGTTCCCCTCGCGGGGCTTTCTTAGTCGTATCTCCACAGACGTTGACTCAAGTTGTCCGGAATGTAATGAAATTTATTGTTCCTTAGCGCACATGTTTTGGCAATGCCCCGCGTTACCTAATGGCCCTCTATGCAGCGAAGCCGACTGAGAAGAAGCACTCCGGAACACATCGCTTCAAGCACAAATCCAGGCAATTCAGAGGGCTCAAGAAAGGACAGAACATCATGGTGTCCCAGCCCCTACTTGGACGTGGCCAGCGGCTTTCGTGGGTACCCGATAGGGGTTCCCGCGAAAGCTCCTCAGGATCAAATAAAGTTCATTGTCTGTCTGTGTGTCTGTCTATCTGTCTGTCTGTCTGTCTGTCTGTCTGTCTGTCTGTCTGTCTGTCTGTCTGTCTGTCTGTCTGTCTGTCTGTCTGTGATTCAATGTGACATGAGTGATCATGGCATGGGAGCTATATTGGGCCAGGAAGACAGTGCTAGTAACAAAAGGCCAGTTTTGCATTTAACTCGAAAACGCAGCTACAGGAAATAGGCATGCAGTACCTCTGAAAAGGAATGCGCTTGTCTCGTGTGGGCCGTTCGAAAGCTAGCCGGTTATGTCTCCGGTTCGAGGTTCATGGTCGAAACGAACCATGGTCTTCTAACCTGGTTAAATAACATGTCGCCCAAAAGTGGCCGGTTACTGAGGTAGAGCATGATACTCCAATAGCACAACTTTGACGTTCGCTACAAAAAAGGGAAGCTAAACGCTAATGCAGACGCATTTAGCCTTGCGTTTTAGCTAGTACCTTCATCACTTTTCGGTTTCTCGCTGGCAAGTCGGGGCAAATCTTTGTCCTCATCACGGCCTCAGCATAACGCTCTCGTCCAGAGTGATCTCAAGTGGCCAATTTTATGTTGTATTCTAGTTCGTCACGTTGTCGTACGAGTAAAAAATTGAGTTCTCATTTTGACAGTCATGTGTCTTGCATGTGCCTCTTGTTGTAGATGAAACGAAATTCCGATAGACACGTAGCTAGGTATATGTTGTACTATAGTTTGTCTGGTGTTTTGTCGGGTAACCGAGAGCACTTGCTTGTGTCGTGTGTTGTCTGTTGTCGAACCGTTCTTAACAAGCTGTAGAACCATCGACAAGTGCTGAGACCAAAAATCGTCAAAAGATACGAGCGAAGCTATTCGATAAGTTTTGGTGACAAGCCAATGGAGCTAAGATTCGTTCTTATTAATGGGATGTGTTTACGGAACTGAGCCTGGAGCTACATCCTCCCCATGGCCCTGGAGGCGAACCGGGAGGAACGTAGTGAACGAACGCGCCTGACATCCAAGCCCCGTGGAAGCATCTCGTATTTCCGGTGCATTGTCTGGCGGCAAGGGTGCTGTCACGCCTGGGAGTCCACACCAAACGTCATTGCCTCTGCAAAGGCAATCTTTGTCAAGGCCAGCGAACGAGCCCATCTGACGCCATATTCTACACGACGTCATCAAGCAGTGGCGCCGGTCTGTCTTACGCAACGTACAGTGAGCTCCCTCAGCCCAAGGGCCCAATAAAGCAAGCGGCGCCTTCCAGTATGGCGAGTCTTACGCAATGCGTGGCAACATCACTCGCCCTTGGGTGCAACCCAGTGCAGCGGCTCCGGATTTCAGATTCATGAGTCTATGACGCAACCCAGTGTCGGTTCCTGACTGGAGGAAGCTGACATCCCCGCCAGCCTCTGATTGGACGCTGGTGATGTAAAGGTGCACCCAGTGCGTATAAAAGAAGCCGACCTATGCGTCAGAGAGAAGACATCTCGGCTCTTCAAGTCACTAAGCTGTTGGCCCCAGTTCCGAATTTGTAACGCCTCTATTTCTATGCTGTTCATAAACCTCGCCTTAACTCACCGTCGTCTTGTCCGCTCGTCAATCAGCTTTGCACAGAAGCAGTAATGAGCTGTGAAACACACGCTACCAAATGGCTGGTGACCTTGGCAACCATTTTCGGAGCAGTGGCGCCGGCGGGAGCGTGTTGTCGTCGCGCTTCGAAACAACACCTTGGTGTTAAGACTTTGATCTCGGGCATAACGAAAAGTAATAGTTTTCTATCTATTAATGGTGAAGGGTGCTGCATTTTTGTGCTTTACATATACTTTTAATTAACTAGAACCATACTTCTTTGAGCATCACACAGTGTAGCTTCTTGTAAATACTGTATACGCGTTCTTCTTTATCTTTTTTTTTGTTTGAGAGTGTTGGTGCAGAGCACGCTTGCAACAGCAAGTGGTTAAATTCGAACTAATTTAATTCCGGTGATCGTGCCCCTGCCCACTTTTCCGGAGCGCTTTTGTTCCAAATCTTCGACCATGCGTGAATTTTTTTTAAAACACTGTGAAATTACTTAAAATCAAGAAAATGCCGTGCTATAATAATACTCCTTTTCTCATATTTGTTTACAGCCGATATAATTATACTGTGCACGCTGATATATACAACCTTACGAAACCGACAATGAAAATGCAGGAGTGGTATGGTAAGAAAACATGGTACTTCAATTTGCCCACGTACCTAAGAGACAAATGTCACCGAGCGTAGTGTGCATGTGCAACCCCGACAGCTACTGACCGGCCACCATCTTAGTTGTAGTTCTCGGAGCGCTTTTGCCGCTGCGGTTTCCAGGACTCTCCGATCAACTTGCACCGTGTGAAGAAAATCTACTTCAATCAACATCGAGTGTGCTTGACATTATCACTCAGACATTCTAGGTAAGTGTTTCAACGAAGCCTATTATTTTTATGGCGTAGTTTATGAAATATTCTATATTGTACAACTGTAGTGGTCGGATTTGCTCGGCATAAGCCAATGAGTCGGAATGGTCTTCCCGTGCATTCATTCTGAAGCATAGAGGTTTGTGATCTTGAGTTAGTCATCGGCTAAAGTTTAGATGACGTAAGCGGTGTAGTCAACGTTAGGCAACGTAAAGGTAGTTGCCAAAGGCTGTATGGGCCGCTTCGTGGAAGTCAAAAGCATGGCGCTGATAGTTTTCCGCTGCATTAGCGAATGGCATTTGCTAAACACATTTCAAGTGTGCAGTTGAAACTTTCCAAACACTGATAAACCGAGAAGTAAAGATGAACGGAAATGCAGGCCCGATATTTTGTCGCTGCGTTGTGCGGTTGATTCTGCCACTCTTGTAAGGCGCCTTGAGCAGTCAGCTGATCCCATCGATTACACGTGTCTACGTACCGTCGCTCTGACCACGGCCCATGCGACACGCAACAAGGAGAATTATAGGAAATGGCAAGGCTGCTTTACATGTTAGATTTTCATGTCGTGCAGCCGAGAACGCCCGTGTAGAGGCTGGCGAAATGCCGGTCTGTCTTCTTCACTTTCGTGCAGCCGTCTCTGCTGCATCAATTATTGTGGGTTTTTAGTCACTGACAGGCATGGGCTAAGAAAAGTTTTTCGCTCGCGGTAAAACGTGCTCGCCCAGCCACTTGAAGTTTTACGGCGCCGTAGTTCACGCCGCGTTCGTGCTGCATCGTCATTCCTTTTGCATTGATGGTTATTGTGTATGGATAGCTTGTTGCTGGCACGTTTTATAAACAACTGCGTTTTCAGATTTATTGATTGATATGTGAGGTTTAACGTCTTAAAACCACCATATGATTATGAGAGATACCGTAGTGAAGAGCTGTGGAAATTTCGGCCACCTGGGGTTGTTTACTGTGCTCCAAAATCTGAGCACACGGGCCTACAACATTTCCGCCTCCATCGGAAATGCAGCCGCCGCAGCCAGGATTCGATCCCGTGATCTGCGGGTCAGCAGCCGAGTACCTTAGCCACTAGACCACCACGGCGGGGCAGCTGCGTTTTCAGTGGAGCATTGTTTGTGGAAGACGATCAAGTTGGCATATTAAGCAGCATATGGTCAAGGCTGCGGAAGTTAGCTGCATGTGCGCTGGTTCTCATAATGTGGTCCTCAAAGTGTATGGTTCATAGAGTAAGATTAATCTCGCCATATAATGCTTTGGCTTACGAAGTTTTTCTATATGACAAGCTCACAAAAGTGTGTTAGCACTTGACTATGGTAGGTTGCAGTATGCTAAATATTGTTTTGTCGCAGGCCTGTATATCATGACATGCAGACCTATAGCCGACAACCAGGAAAAGTTGATTAGTCAGACAAAGTCCCTGAACCCATTCTCTGGAAATAAACACATCTATAGGTATGTACAACATTCCGTTAAAGATATTGGTTTAAGTTTGTTTTTCTTTTTTAAGTGCGTCCCATTTTAAGGACACATAGGTAACTTTTTATAGGGTGATTAAGTTAACATAATTGCACAGCGCAAGAAAGATGAGCAAGTAGGGAAGACACTACACGGGCACGGGCGCGAACTTCCACTCAATTTTATTATTGAAAACGCGGATATATATATATATATATATATATATATATATATATATATATATATGAGAGCAAGGAGCACGCCACATCGCAAACACACAACCTATTGCGTTACTGCTAGATCGATACTGGATATCTTGTTGAGTCAGAACAACAGTATACCTCGGCACAAACTCACAGCTTATTACGTCAGAGCCAGATACTCGATTTCTTCATTAGTGAGCGCTACGGAAGGAACTCAAACACAGAGGTCCTCGAGCAGATGTATTTCATTAACCTTGATTATTTCGCGTGTTAGCTGCTGACGATAATTTGCGACAACGGTGCTGTTTCCAAATTCTGGTTTGCAACCACAATCTTTGCTGTGAATACCCAGATAGCCTTGAACAGCTGTGTTTATAAGATATAAATGTTCCTTTCAATGCTCATATATGCAGCTGCCCGTTTGGCCAACATATATGGACAAATGCTATGAAATGTTATCATGTGTATATATCTCGAGCGTTTTCACTAATAAAATTTAGTCGAAGTCAGCACGCGTGTTGTGTCCTCTCTACGCCCTCGTCTTCTTTGCGCTGTGAAAGCATGTTGATTCCAAATCACCAACCTGCCCAAGCTTCCATTTTATGAAGTGATTATGTCACCACAAAATGTTTGTTGACAAAAAACACCTATAAAATTTATGCTTAGAGCACCTTAAGCAGCAAACTTATGACACGGCATTTAATATAGAAATTATCTGAGCCTTTCAGAACAATAGCGAAAATATGAAATAGTATGTACCAACTTCTTTATTACCATGGAGCTTTTAAAAAAAATGAAATGTGCATAGAGGAACACCAAGTTTCCAATCTTGTACACAGCAGCTTGACTTAAATAACATTGAATTTTCAGCAAGCACATGGAGTTTACAGAGTAACAAACATCTTTATACGAAAATTGCCGTGCAAGAATTTAATATTTTGCTACAATTATGAAAAAAAGAGATGAGTAATCAGAAATATTTGAACACAAACCAAACTCCTCGAAGCACTGAAACAGAAAAAAACAACCACATAATAAACGTACAAAAGGGAGAAAGTGACAAAAGCATGCGGCAAACAGTTAGTGTGTACAACGTAAATCTGCACCTGTACACTGCAAATTAATAAGCTTGCTTAACGAGTGAGCGCCCCAAATCTTCTGGACATGCCAGGTAATGTCGTGTTATGTAGTACCAGAATGTGCTTGAAAATATAGGAGGCCTACTACCAGCAAAGTGTGTCGAACACATGCACCTGATTTCCATTATTCCTTCAACATTTCTCAAAAATGTGATCGAGTTCATAAAGGCACGTGAAATCCTGGCCGCACACTGCGATTTGGGAGCAAGCCAGTTAAATCTGTGACACGACGAAAGTTCTCAAACTGGTCATTTCTCATTTACTGAAGCGCTACTGCGTCAAATGCCGACGTTTCAGACATACTAAAGGATTGAGTTTTCACTCTGACAGAAATTGTTTGCCTTCTGTGTCCTCAGTTTGCTTTTAGTGTATCGTAGACATAGGTCGACAAACTTACTCATGAGTCAGCTTACTCAAACTCCCTCAGACTCAGATCGAGCTATGTGTCGGAGTTTGAGCAAGTGCGGTGGAGTAAAACTTCCGTGATTGTCAGAATGAGTGAGTCCAGTTGAAAAAAAAAAACTCGTGAGTGTAAGTCTGTCCAGTTCAGGAACAATTTTGGCAAGCCTGAGTCTGAGGCGGCCCTAAGCAAAAAATCTGAACCGGGAGCGAGTCTGAGTGAGCTCTACTTTTTTGGTGACCTATGATTGCAGATATACAACTGTGTTTTCAATGTTGAGCTTCGGACAGCTGCTTGTCTTTCGTGTCCTTGTCCTTGATCGCTTAGGCTTTACCAGCTGGATTGATTCATTGACTCAGTTGTTCAGCACAGTAAACTGTGACAAAAGGCATAGAATGAGATACTATTTTATGAAGCTTGAGGGGTCAATAACCACACAATTATCAGCTCGCAGAATTGTGCTTGAGCTCCAGTTATAAGTTGCAATTTCATAAAAACGGTATAATTCACTTTAATTTATGTTTTCAGGTCTACATCTGCTTTAAATAAGTTGCACACTGCATGCTGACATTATGATATTCCATGCAACTACACAGAAAGCAAAGGTGCTCAAAAACATCGAGATGCTGGAATACGTCTCTTCAGATCTTAACACCTACAGAAGCTACAGTTTTTTGAAAGCAGTGGAGCAGAGATTGCTGTACGTGCAGAAGTGCTAGCTTCCATGACTACTAGTACTCTGTACAAGGCATCCATCAAACTGGATAGACATGATGCTGAGGTAGTTTCGGGGAGGCTGCACCTGTGTTGCAGGCAAATGTGCAGTGTGCAAACACGTCTGCAGTGTTTTGTATGGTTTTGACGTACATTGCACAACATGATTTGGCATCTGAACCAGACTCTCTCTCGTGCTCAGAGACGGAAAGACAGTGGTATCACCACAGAGACCCCAGGAAGGTCACAGAAAATTTTGAGAATGTACTGTTTTTAAGGACACCTGTGACAGAATCAGCTGTGCATCACAAATACACCAAAAGAGAATGTAGTATTCCTTTTTGAAAGCAGACAGAAAGGTAATAAAAGCATCCAGCCTGATAAACTTGCATGGCAATCTTAAGAAATGTGTCCTCGACTGCTTTGCCGACATGCTCGAGGCAAACGACTTTTTGCTCATGAGAATTGCGGAAACAGCCAATTGCACTGAAGAATACAAAGCAATGCCTAAACAATGGCATGATGCTATAAAAGCTGGAAGTGCTGTGCAATATACAGGTGATTACGTGAATGATGTGGGAAAGACCACATAGCTTCAGAGTGCAAACCACATGTGGCATAATTACCGGAAAGGAATTATAACTGCATCATCGGCGCATAGAGTGTACACATGGGTGAATATTATGTGCAAAAGAAAGATAAGGTCTCATAATGTGCGGCCTCTGCTAAGCGTTATCACGGGTAAGCAAGAGCGTGATACTTATGCCTTGAAGCGGGGCCTTTTATGTGAATATAGTGCAGGGAAGACCTTCCCGGAAAACAAATAGCGCGTGGACATTGACGTGGGGCAGTGTAGTCTTTTTTTAAGCCGCAGACGTCCTTTTTTTGTGGCAAGCCCCGGCGGAATTGCTACATGCAGTTGCTGTGCACCGCGCAATTTGAAAATCAAAAGCCCCATGAAAATTCACACATTTTGCAAGAATGAAGTGCGTGCTGGTGGATGCCTCAAAGCCAGCAGCAGGTATTTTACTCAGGTGCAGGCACAAATGGGGGTTACCGGTCTGAAGAGTTGTGTCCTCTTCGTGTACAGTCAAGAAAACTAAGTGAAAGTTCCTATACCTTTTGATGAGGCATTCTTCACTGACCTGGTGAAATTCTGCAAGTCTTTTACTCACCATGATCTGGTGCCTTTTTTCACTGCCAATTGGCAGCCTTCATAATCAGGGAAAATAATTTACTGTTCCTCTTAGTCTTCCCTTTCTGCATGATTTGTATTCTCCTGATGTATGATGTACCATGCGTAATCTCTCTTTAATGATACGTGCTGAAAATCATCTTTGACACTAATATATACCGTGTATCTGGCCGAGAATCGACACATAACTGATACAGAGCGGCTCTATTTGTAATACCATTATAATATTTGTTTTAAATTAAATATTTGTAATAATAATTATTTTAAATTTCGGCCACCTGGGGTTCTTCAACGTGCACCCAAATCTAAGTAGACAAACCTCTGGCATTCTCGCCTTCCTAGTAAATGCAGTGTGTAACAACAGAATACACAAAAAACGTGCATCGCTGAAGCTGTTTTATGCGAGTAATACCCCAATGACGTTCAAAGCAATGTGGCCAAATGTCACCCACAAAGCCAATCCTGATCTCGCAACTTGTCTATAAATGAGCCAAGAAAGCAAGACTGCTTGCCCTCCTACATGTCAAGACCCAACAAAAGATTGACACGCACTGCTTCCACCTTCAGCGATGCCACATAGAATACCAACTGCCACTGGTTTGGATCATGGACTTCAATATAACGACAAAGCGAGAACCATCTATGATGATGCTTGGAATCTTACTATGTACGTCGCCATATTGGTGCACTGGACTATGATGCCATGCTTGGTAGCATGACCCAAGAACTTTTATTGCATGCGACCTGAAGTTTGCCATCAGCTGCAGCCCATGCCACTTAGGATTGTTTATTTTCATGTGACCTACTAATATTAACACTGCTCAGCACAAAGCATACGTCTTGTCACCATCTTCATACTGCAGTGTTTTTCGCCTGCACTGTGAATAATTCATTTTCTCACCGCAAGTACACCCTAATTAACAATTCATTGTGTACTGCGTTGAATGCTTGCGTCTTCACCAACGCAACCGCGTGACAGTAATTTTGTTTGAAAGAAAAACCACACAAAAAAGGGGGAAAAAGCTTCATTCCTAACTGTGGGAAATCCAATGTGTCTTGACTTCGAGTGCCTAAGGATGGTTTTATCTTTCGTTCAAGTTTGAAGATATCAAAACACTTACACAAAGAGCAACGTTGGGATAGAGCAATAAAAATGTAAATAGGAGACTATCCATTTTATTATTCAGAGAGCATTACCGCATAATTTACAAGAGGTGGACAGAAACAAAGTAAACACTGTTATCTCGTATTCGCATTGTTCAAGAAGCTCATTATTAAAGAGGGAGACTGTTTGATCATTTGTGGGAAAACCGAAAATTTGTTCTACGCTGAAATATTTCGCATGTTACTATATAAGAATGTAAACTTTATTGCAATCAACAGCGCAAAGACATATTTATACATTAGTGCAAGGAAAAAATCTTAGGCAACGAACAGTCACTGAGCATTATTGCTGACAATATCTGTTATAAGTGTTGCTCACTGTGCCGCAAAATTACTCCTTTTAAACTGCACTTATGCAAGGTAAGTGCTGGATTTACTTACTCGTCAAGAAAATAGAAGTGTTTTGATGTTACGTTACACACAGTTGACTTTTTTCTTGATACTTTTGAATTTAGTTATTAGGACATCTTTTTGGTGCTCTGAGAGACGAATCAACACGCCTTTGCTGTACAAATTTTTACGAAAATATCAAGAAGCAGAGATGCACGCAATGCAGCCACCGAAACAAGTTTTGCATTAACTTTTGACAGTGTTTAATTTTTCCTGATCATCACAAAAAGCTGTTTTTTGGTGTTGAGCTGGGTGTGGTTTTCAGCAAAGGTGAATGAATGAAGTTGGAAAACAGCGCACAAATGTGCCAGACTTTGTTGATTTGTTTAGCCGTTCTGTTCGGGAAGATCTGTGATAGTATTCTGAGTGTTTTCGCGCTGTTGGTAGCTCTCTCGACGTGTATTCGTACGCTTGCATTTCATCTTGTTTCCACTTCTTCTTTTTCTGACAGCTGTGGCCGTCCACCCATAAAAGTAGGAATGTTGAGACCCAACGAACGTGTCTTACATTCATCTGCAATTGTGAATCTCCTATCAGCCGTGATGCTGCACCAAGGAGTAAATTTATCTGAAATTCCACACTGAGTGGTGAAGACCTGGTCTGAGAAACGTCCAGAAGCGAGGTCAGACACAAACATCACAAATTCGTTCGGGCTGCAAACAACCAGTTTATTGGCACTATTGTGCTTCTTGTACAAGAAATATGTCTAACTTTGAACGCGAAAAAATGACGACGTATCAATGAAGATCTGTGTGCGGTCAAAAATACTATCCACAGTGTTAATCTCTTGCAAAGTAAGGCTTGTAGGCGATACTTGTCACGCAGATTTGGTGGCATTCATGTGGGCACATGTATCATGCGACAAAAAAATCTTCATCATTCCACAAAATCACGTTTCTGTGGATAAAACTAAGCATATTATATATAATCATTCATTCATATCCGATTTAAAATGTGCCTAAAATTGAATTTGTGAGAAGCCACGACATGCAACTTGCCAAACTGCTGCTTCTTTGAATAGAACTCGGAGGGTCAGTCTCCATTTTTACGTCGAAGCAGTGCAACAAGGACACACAGAGAAGTGAAGACAAGTTATTGTACAAGTGCCAACACTTGTACAATAAACTCACAGGATTACTTACTATTGAAGTATTAACTGTGCATACTTGAATAAGGAATGATGCTTATTGTTTATGGCATTTTTGTAGTAAGCCTTGTTTCTCAATTAATTCATATATTGGTATATATCCATTTCATATGATTTTTCACTAACCTTTCAGTTAAACGAGGACTGGTGTGATCCCTCCTTTATACATTTGTGGTCTGCCTCGGTGGTACAGTGGTTATGGTGCTCGGCCGCTCACTCGAAAGTGGCGATCCTGGCCGCGGCAGTCGCACTTCGGTGGAGGTGAAATGGTTGAGGATCTTGCAATGTCAGTGCACGTAAAGCACACCACATGGTCAAATTTCCGAAATCCTCCACTACGGCGTCTCTCATAACTATATCTAGTTTTGGGATGTAAAACTCCAGATATTATCATTGTTGTTGTACATTTGTGACACTGCAGCATCAATACACTTGCATGATTGATGTTGTGCATACACTTGCTTGCTGTGTCATGTTTTTATGTGATATACTCAACCTATTTGCATTAAAAAATATATACCTTTTTGCATCGCAGTGAAAAATAACGACTTACACTAACCAACATGACAGCAAAAGCTGACAAGTAACACCCTCCTCACAGTTGCCAACCAGCCGCTGTGAACTGCGCGCATGCCATTTTTAAGTAACGTTCTTAGTATTTCTATCCACTGCCATGCAAATGAGGCCCAAGATATTTCCTGCTGAAAAGAATACATCTAAATTGAGGTGTTCTTCCTACCTTCATTTCACCAGATATATGATTCTATTGGATTAGTAACTGGCATATCCATATAGTTAGATTTTGTAGGCATCAAACCTTTCCTTTCCATCTTGAACTCTCATACTCTTTCTTTGGGTAAACCAGGCCAATTTCTGGACAATTTGACAACAAAGTTCAAGACAGTATTTTTGTGTAGGGGAAAGTCCAAGCCTCGTTCAAAGAGCACCACACGTGGTGATCATGGTGCCCGCGGAAAACTCGTTGCAGCCCCTGGATAACCGTGGAGTCAACCAGCAGCCATACGCTCTGGTGTACCCTTTAACCGTGTATTGCTGTATACGTGCATTGTGTAGCTGAAATAGCACACATACACTGTTTACTTCGCAATATTGTATTACTGGCTGCAATCTATCTTATTCTCACAACACATCTTCAAAGTCCCCACGATAGCAATAACTTTAGGCATTCCGCGTATCCAGCTTTTCTGGACACCACTGGTTTAGTTCGCGTGAACGACACCACGAGGCGTATCGACCTTAAAAAATTCAAAAATGCCGCCCTAATGTATGAAGTGACGTATCGATGAATACATTATATTAAAAAAATGGTTCACACACTCTGTGACTGTCGCTTCACCTCAGCACGCAGATAAGAGTGCAGTGTGTCAGCGTTATCTCGACGAAGACGACTGGCAATGAATTGGTGTTTTTCAAGACTTACCGGGCCAGACAGCTCGCAACATTCCGCACGAAATGTCTGCCCGTCATAGACGCACACTTGGCATATCAAAAAAAGCGTATTCGTTTTTTTAAAGATGATAGCCTTTCTTGGGGACCTTCGACGCAAAACTTTTCATCTGTCTGTCGGTCAGTACATTTGCCTGTTTGTCCACTCTTAACGTTTTAGGGTACTTGAAATGGCCGACCCCATCCGCAGCGCCCACCAATGTTGCTCAAGATTGAGCATTCATGCTTCTGCAATTGTCAATTAAAAAGCAATTATTGCACATGTCTGTGGCACCATAACAACACGTTTATATTCTGCATATGCAGTTCTTACTAGAAAACGCATACATAAATAGTTTTAGAGACCATAGCGCTGATTACGCTGCGCTGACCATGCAACGCTTGCAAAGAAAGGCGATCAAGTGTTTCCAACGCTTTGCTTAGACGAGACGGTGGTGGCGCCTACCCGTCGCCTTGCTTTCTACACCATATCACCTCTGAGATGGGTGCGCATAGCTGTCTCAGAGCCACGCGCTTTGTTTTTTAAGTAAACTGTCAGATGGCGCTTATGTCTCACGTGTGACGTGATTTCATGTGTTCGTTCGTTACCGCTGCACGTTCGAGGCACTCTAACGCAGCACCTCCATAATGCCATTCACCGATTTTCTGGCGCAGAACATCAAATAAATGTCTTGTTCACTCTCTACACACTCAAGACTATCGTCTTTCGACGACATTTTCAGATTACCATGCAGACACGGGCCCATTTCGTTCTCTGTTCTTAGTTTCTCCGTTGCGTATCGCTAGGGATATAAGAGAAGCATGCTGCTTTCAGGGTTGCGTGGAAACTGAGCGTCAATCTTGTGGGGGTGCTGACACCCCCCCTGTAAAGTTGTCTGCGCCGCGTGGCGCACGTGTCTCGCCCCAGGGCGTTATTTCGGTGGTGACCACCACCGGGCGATAGATGGCGTTGTGTTCGCTCTCAGTACCACTGTTGGTAGAGTGGCAGCGCCGGTGGTGGCCCCTGGCGGAAGGCGGGCCTTGGTGGTGGGCGAGCGTTGAGCGAGCCTCTTCTGCGCGTGGCGGCTGCCGCGAACGGTTGTCTGTAGCGCGGGTCCCCGGTGCTCGGCACCGCGGGCTTCGCGCCGGGGTCCCGCGTGTAAGGTCAGGCGTTGGCGACGCCGCCTTGGGTATGTGCTAGTGTGTTGGGTGTGTTAGTGTGGGTTTATCATGTTATTGTGTGTTTAGTGTGTCCCTGCGTTATGTTTGTATGCTAGCGTGTTAATTAAAATTGATGTAACATTCGGCGGACGATATCGTCGTCTAAATTTGTTAATAAATGTATGTATGTTGTGGGCTTTGTACCGAGCGTGTTCACTGTGTCCGTCACTCCAACAGCGTGGCGTGGCGAGGCGCTCGTTCGCCTCGCCGAGACCCCACACTGGCTGCCCAACGTGGAGCTCTTGGAGAATCGGACGACAGTTTTTGCGGTTCGGTACAGGGATTTTGTTAGAGCCGGAGTAGAGTAGGCCTAGGGGGGACTTCTTTGCTAGCGTCGGTGATGTGCTTTGTTGAGAAGCGAGGGGATTGGTTTTGTAACGTGTTTCAATTTGTCGGCAAGTTGACTTTCTATTTATTTTTTTGCTCGCAAGTGTTGTTATTTTTTTGTTGTTAGTTTTCAAAAACGTTGTTGAATTAGGACGAGAGTCATGCGGTCCGCATCCTGGGGTGAGCAAGGCCTAGAGCACGTGGTTTGTAGGCCAGGCCCGAAGCGAGTGAGTACGGAAGCCTCGTGGGTGGTCCGATTTTCTGTGAATAGCTTCTTCTATCTCTTTGGGCTCAGGGAGCCGGGCGTCGTTGCTGACTTGTATTGCGGCTCGACGCCGAGGCGTCGTGACACCGCCCGGGGCGGTGGACGCCGATCGCTCGGTAAGCTGCTGTGTGCGGCGAGCGATAGGGCCACCTCACAGAGTGGACGTCTTCTCGCGGCTGCCTCTTCTGCGCCTAGGCTGGGTGCTGGGTGGATGCCGGTTGTTGCCGAGCGACTCATTAGGCCTAAGGCTCTGCGCAGCCGCCTGTCGCACGTGGCACAACTAGGTGGATCGTAGCGTTGAGGTGTTGCGCTCTGCTTCCCTCACTTTTTTTTCTTGTGAGCACGAGTTAGGAAAAGTGATTTTTGTTTTTATTTTGATGGGCGTCTCGGCCGCCACCGATGTATTAGCTAGCAGTACTGACCACCGTACCACGTGGCCGAAAAGCCTGAAGCTCCCTCCCCTGGGCCGCGCTCCTTTGTTTCTTTCGAGTTTTGTTTTTGTTGATGTATTCAGCGGGAGGGATGTCATCCACGGCCGGCTGTCCTGCGCATCGTCAGCGTCGCTGGCCAGGAATGCGGTCGTGAGTTCGGGCGATGAAGATGCCTGGGACCTGCGCAACTGCCTGCAGTCCGGCGCCCTCGTGAGTGCTGGTCGCAACTGGAAGACGTGTCGGCGCTAGCGACGGATCGTCGCGCCGACGGCAACGTTGCTGTTGCGGGGCCGGTACTGAGGTGAAGTCTAGCCGGAGAGTGCAGCAGTGTCGACCAGCGGCGGGGCCGTGGTGCAAGGACATTATGGTCGTGCGATGTCATTTTTTTGTTAAAGCTTGTGTAGCTAATTTCTGATTTCGGGATATGGTTTGATTTAAGGTTGGGGGAATGTGGGGGTGCTGACACCCCCCCTGTAAAGTTGTCTGCGCCGCGTGGCGCACGTGTCTCGCCCCAGGGCGTTATTTCGGTGGTGACCACCACCGGGCGATAGATGGCGTTGTGTTCGCTCTCAGTACCACTGTTGGTAGAGTGGCAGCGCCGGTGGTGGCCCCTGGCGGAAGGCGGGCCTTGGTGGTGGGCGAGCGTTGAGCGAGCCTCTTCTGCGCGTGGCGGCTGCCGCGAACGGTTGTCTGTAGCGCGGGTCCCCGGTGCTCGGCACCGCGGGCTTCGCGCCGGGGTCCCGCGTGTAAGGTCAGGCGTTGGCGACGCCGCCTTGGGTATGTGCTAGTGTGTTGGGTGTGTTAGTGTGGGTTTATCATGTTATTGTGTGTTTAGTGTGTCCCTGCGTTATGTTGTTTGTATGGTTTAGTGTTAATTGAAATTGGTGTATCATTCGGCGGACGATATCGTCGTCTAAATTAGTTAATAAATGTATGTATGTTGTGTGCTTTGGTACTGACCGTGTTCACTGTGTCCGTCACTCCAAGAGCGTGGCGTGGCGGTGCGCGCGTTCGCCTCGCCGAGACCCCACAATCTATATGCTTGGGTACGAACAGGGCATTGCGGTTGTAGAATAGCCATTTCTCTCTCTGTGTGTGTGTGTGTGTGTGTGTGTGTGTGTGTGTGTGTGTGTGTGTGTGTGTGTGTGTGTGTGTGTGCGTGTGTGCGTGTGTGCGCGCGCGCGCGCTACTTAAGCTATGCTGGCTTGCTCCTTGCACTACGTTCAAGTAAAACTGGATAACTTTGAGCACGGAAGAAATGAGAGTATGAAAACAAAGTGCAGGATATATATTCTTTGTTTTCATTTAGTTCTTGTCAAAATTACGCTGCCACCTCCAGAATGGTGCTTACGTAGCGGCTGTGGCTCAAACTTACTTGCGCAGTCAGGCTTGCTTTCACACCGTACTATGACCTTGGTGTCGCACGGATATTATAGCTCGCGATCGAGGCCGGTACGGATCGAGTTCGGTTCAAAGGTTAGCCACTGAGCGATTGAAAGTAACTATGAAACAACATCTCAGACTATGTCGTGATCAAACCTGCGATAAAGCGCGGGCGGGTCAGCCTGTCGACGCTGTCGGGTCCAAGTGCTCCACACACTGTTCACTACCCGTGCACACACAAAAAAGAGAGAAAGCAATAATAATCTCCTCAGTGAAAAAGCTTACGACACAGTATACATTATATACTATTGGATCATTTAAATTTTTATGAGACCTCTAATTATATGGTAAGGTAGTTTAGGGAGTTCCAAAACTAATGAGATAGTTTTATTGTTTACTAAAGTGTCATTCTTCAAATATACATTCCAAGTTACCAGGAGTTTTTAAGAGAGAAGTGACCTTGCTTTTTTTAATGTTTTGCTAAGCCCTACTATCAGTCATGATTAAGTATAAACACAGGCATATGCAGGCGATATAACTTTTTTTTTTGCTTCAGACAGTGATATGCAATTGATATACATTTCCCTACAAACGTATAAGTGAGCAATTAATAATGGGTTGCAGGCTTTTCATTCAAGGCTTAATGTTTCAAAAAGCGCAATTACAATTCTACCTTTAGATAACCCTGTCACTATTATCTAAAATAACTGGCAACAAGCCCAATATATCAAAGTTGAACTCCGTAAAATATTACGGAATATTTTATGATAACCACCTCCTTTGGCATACGACCAAGAAAGGAGTACGGGCACTCAGAGTATTACGAAGGCTGTGCAGCATTTGATCAGGCATACGGAGAGTATCACTAATTATGTTTTACAAAATCTACATACATGCTGTATTTGAGGACACCTGTGGTTTAGCTCCGTATTAGCATTCGGATGTGTTTTCTATTCTGGTGCACCGGCTTATAAATTGTGTACTCTTGTAAAGGGACATGACATGAGAGGATCTTTATTTAGGTCATGCGGGATAGATATTAAAGGGAGCTATAACCCTACCGCCATATGAACACGGTGGCTCGGCCCATGTGGAGACCAGAAGTAGAATTTCCTATAGGAAAGGGAGGCCCGAATTTATTTCTTTTCATTACCGAAATTCACAGCCAATAAGGTCCAATACTTAGAAGCTAGGTTGTCTTCTATTTTGTGCAGATTTAGGATACTAACTGTGCATTCATTACTTAAGATTTACAAAAATTGTATAAAAATAATAATTATTTCTGTGTATACATACGAATTAGTTGTTTTATGTATAATATTAAGTTCGGTTTCATAAAGCATGGTTGGGCTTCGTAGAAGCATTTGTAGGACCGTTAGATGTTCAACTGAGTGATGTTCCTTGCATCAGCAAAGAAAGACCGGAATTTAAAAACGGTTTTCGCAATATATAATAAACTTATGCCAGAAATTTGCATCACTATATCTTAAACTAGCTTCCGCTGAGGCATATATAGCGGAGAAATGTAAAAACAAATATCACAACTACAAATGCCTCACACTCTGAAAAAAAAAATATCGGGCATTGGTATTTTTTCTAAGACGTTCAATTGTTCATTCTCTATAAGACTTCCCGATTTCTTATCAGTTTCTTCAGCGGAATGGCATTATGAAAGTTCAGCCCATCAATCTCAAGTGTGGCCGTAGTTACATATACTTGATCTGTGCTCGGCAATCATAAAAAAAAAGCTTTTCTGAATTATCACGTGGCTTTGGGACGTTATAGCAACAACATACTCTATTATATCACGACCTTGTCATTTTCTGTTTCCTACCCACGTAACTCTAATCAGATTATTCTGGGTACCAGGCTTGAAAGGGACAAAAATTAACGAACATGACGAAACAGCGGCCATGCGACGAAAGGTGCTCTCAGTGATCCATTATTCTCAGTTATTCTGACAACAGCCTTCATGATTCATGACATATTGAGAAGGCGAAAAATAACTTAATCCTGTGATTTCATTTATCACTCACCTATACCAGTATTGACACCTCTTCTTACCTTGGCATAACGTTTTCTGTTCAACGCAAAAAGTAGTACACTTAACCTTTATAAAATTACGCTCTCGCTTTCCGAAATTGAACTACAGAATATACGCACAAATGTGGTCTAGCTCCTTGCCCTCTTAGCTACTGTTTTGTTGTAACAAGGACGAAAGAGCTGAAAATCATTTCTTATCATGCTTTCACTTCAATTTACGGGGGGGAAACATTTTCAAAACGACGTTTTGAAAATTGTATTTTTGAGAGCCGCTCATCGTCATTGTCCCTCAGCCCTACGTTCTACCGGGAAAAGTTTTTAATGATTCAGGGTGGCGTTAACCTAAAATATTAAAGTTAGCATCGTTGAGGTAGTTTAACTTGAACTGTTATATAAATTTTAGTCATGAAATAGTATGCGAACACCTTTTTATATAAATAGTTGGTTTCTTGCCAGTTACGAAGAGTGAACGTGAGCCATACATATAGGTAATCGTCATCATCATCATCACCACCACCATCATCATTAAAAGATGGTGCAGCTCCAGGTGAAAAGAAAAATTACGGCATATTCACGGGGTGAGTGATGATGAATGGGCGAAGCTCCGGAGGGATTCATCGGTAAACTGTGAATCTTCCGTGTAATTCGCCCAGTCGATCATCATGCAAAGACGTGAGAAACGCTGTGTGTGTATATACACAAATCAACTTTTATTTGTTCTTAGACGATGGATGGCTTGCGATGTCCCTTCATTATGACGGCTTTATGGTCTGCGAAATGAAGGGAGAGCGGTTCCTGTATGGGTTGCAGTGGGCAATTTGCAAATACTAGGTATATGCATGTACCTCGGATCGTGGTAGGTTTCATATGGTCAAACGATATACGTCTGAGTGCATATCTAGAAGCCATATGTTGGATAAGCCAATTATTGTTCACGCCGCAGCCGTGCCGCTGCGGCCTCTTTTTCACGTACGGCAGGATCTTGGCGGCGGCGTCGCGCCGCTGCAGCCTCTCTTTCACGTACGGCAGGATCTTGGCGGCGGCGTCGCGCAGCTTCACGGAGCGCTTATGCCTCGCGCGCTCGCACATCAGGATTCTGTCTGCGAGCGCGCGCTGCTGCCGCCTTGCGCTCTCTCCGCTGTGCAGCCTTATCCATCCGGCGACACCGAGCGCGCGCCAACAGCGAACGGATTTTATTACAACGCTCCCCCTAGCGTACGTCGCCGCACTAAATCGAACGATTGCCTTCAACCAATGACACGCGCCATATGTGACATCATTCCTATTTTATAAGATCTCGCGTCTTTTATCAACTACAAGTACCGCTTTCTAGTTTATAACATCTTGCATCTTTTCATCATCAGCTACAAGTACCACCATCTAGTAAACACTACAAGAACTAAACGAGAGGTGGCAACATACAGGAGACGGTACCGCCATCTACTGAACACTGCAAGAACTAAACTAGAGGTGGCTACATACAGGGGACGGTACCGCCATCTAGTGCACACTGCAAGAACTAAACTAGAGGTGGCTACATACAGGCTACAGGGGACGCACAGCCCACGCCCTAAGGAGCTTCGCCCCTAAAAAATAAACAGAAGTGATGACAAGAAACTAGCAATGGCAAAAATAAAACCAGCTTCGTCTCGTATACTTCGTGTACCTCGAGAAGAGGAGACCAGAGAACGAGCAAGCACCACTCAGCGCAAGCAAAACCAGAATGTTTGACCACTTTCGCGATTGTTATAAATTGTCCTGGATAAGATTACATGCAGGACACGAGTAGTAAATCTTGTTCTCGAACTTACGTGGGCACCGAACCAGAGAAAAGTTTGATCTGGAAAGTTTGATCCTTGACGTATAGAGGATTTAGAGAAACCAACAATGTGGTTTGGTACCGGCTCAATCATGATGTGCATGTGCTCTCTACGCTTCATTAGCCGATACACAGACACCTTCCCACGACCAGGCATACCATAGAATTATTTAGGCAGATGGTATTGTGTGTTTAAAAATGTGGTTAACGATTTAGAGCACTTGGTACTCTACTACGGGAGTGCTTAAAGCCGTCCCTAGGGCCTCAGCACGTGATTACTTGAGGGCCTGATGCCGTATAGAACCACAAGTGGAATTCACTTCACAAATAAGCACGAACTGCAAGAGTAACTTTTACTTCACAGGTTGAAAGCGGGCTCCCAGGAGCCTAAACCTAAACGCTAGTAAATGGACCAGCGTGCTTGCATAATATCGCAACGATTCCTAGAATTTGACAGCAGTTATAGAGTACATGCAAAGTTTCATGCTGCCACAGATTATTTCTGTTTGTGGGGACAATCATTCTGTCACAAAAGTGACATTTTTTGTTCTAGTTTTTCATCTGATTTTGTCCGAAGAGTGCAATGCGAAATTTGTAGCTATGTACGCTTTGCACGGCGCCAATCAAACTGATCAGTGCTACGTCTCGCAATATTTTATTGGACAGAGGCGCGATTTCTGGTCTAACGGCATAAAGTCGTTTGTGCTATTGCGATTCGCATTGCAGTGTTGTGACCACCATGCACCTATAACTTGTTTTCCATGCGCATAGAGTCGGATTACGGTGCACTGCTCCCTATAATTTACATCTTCCAACCTAACAGGTATTTAGCTAAAATTTTCAAGTAACTAAAAAATTTATACATGAGCACTACACGTCTCCAATTTGTTCAGTATGCTTCTAGGCTCTAGAGAGCATGTCAGAATATTTTTTTCACTATGCCAAGCTTTGCGATTCCCCTAAAAATGCTTCAAGAACATTGAAATAATGACTCCAGACAGAAATTTTTGTTCCGAAATTTGTAGTGTTTAAACAAAAATAATAAAATTTTCATCCTGCGGTAAGACAACTTCACTGTTTAATTTTCACCAGCCTCATTTTAAACTACGTGAAATTGAAACATTTCACATCACTGCCGCCGAAAGCGCTGCGTTTATTGTGTCGTCAAATGTAGCTTCAAGGAATTATACATACTGGTCACGAAGGAAGGTCGCTTCAGCAGGTTATCGGTCACTAAAGGATGGTGCACACCGGCGACTAGCAGCGGTCGCGCGACCATTTGCGACTGGCGATCAAGAAGGGACTGATGTTCACACCGGCAGAGACTGCATGCGAGTGACCAGAAGTAGCAAAACAGAAGAGTCACGTCCGGATCTCGTTGTCAGCGAGGACTTTGGAGACCCGCGCAGATTGCCACCTGCTGGGCGAGCCGAGCGAACTGAGCATGCCACATTTATTAGGGGGCGAAGCTCCTTAAAGCGGCATCCTTTCGTCCCTCGTAGTAGTCGTAGTCGTAGTGTGTAACCAATTTTACGTTTTGACCTGCAAAGTGATGCCGGTGGGAGATTTCTCCAGTGCGTTGTTGAACAATAAAACATTCACTACGTGCGCTCCAACTAAAAGTCGAATTCCCCTGTCTTTCATTCCCCATTAGCAGCCAGTGGCATGAATACATTGAGCACTTTCTAACAAGAAAGGGTTGCTACGTTATACTCGCTGGGCGTAACCTCCTTGGTTTTAGAAAGGTTTAGCGAGCGTTGGGCCGCAGCACCATGAATATAGTGAACTGGTATATACCATGAACTCGAGGTGGTTAAAGGTGTGAAGTAGACACGAAGCGCAAGCCGTGAGAAAGTGCGCGTGTGCACCTCTCGTTTAGTCCTTGGAATGTCCACTGGATGGCGGTGCTTCTATATGGGGAATATATGATGAAAAAATGCGAGATGGTGGTACTTGGAGTGTTGAATAGATGTACGAACGGGCACACAGACAGATGCATGAACAGACTCACAGATGGCTGCACCGACGGATGGACGCATGGACGGATGCAGGGGCGGATGCATGTACGAACGCAGGGACGGACGCACAGATGAACGTGCGGACACACGAACAGTCTAATGCACGGACGGGCGGATGACCGCATGGACGGGCACACAGACGGACGCATGGATGGACGGAAGCAAGAACAAACGGACGTACGGATACTTAGCCCCACTCTCCATCATTCACTCTGTAGATATGCTGACATTTTTTGTTTCCGTCCGTTATTGCACAGTAATGGTATAACTGTCAGTTCAAGCGCACGAACAAACAGAAAGGCTAAATAGAGTGAGTGAGTAAAAACTTTATTGAACATGTCCGGCGTCATTCAGGGGGTGGGGCTACAAGCACCCCGGCCTAGGTGACGGCCTCGAGTCCTTGGACCCGGGCGGCATCCCGGGCTTGCCGGACGGCCCACAGTTGATCGGCAAGGTCGTGGCTGAGCAGAGCCGCCTCCCATCGCGCCTCGCGGTTCGAGACCGCCATGTCTACCGGGTTCGCAGGGGACTGCTGCGCGTTACCGGTACACTTCCACAGCATGTGCTGCAGCGTCGCTCTGGCTCCGCACGCCTTACACGCGTCGGACGTATAAATGCCTGGGTAGCAGAGGCGAACGATCACCGAATTTGGGTACGTGTGTGTCTGTAGTTGTCTCCAGGCAACCTGCTGTTTCTTGCTTAGTTTGGCGTGGGGTGGTGGATATTTGCATCTGTTCAGTCTGTAGTGTTGCGTGATGTCTCTGAAAGTGGTCATGCGATCCCCCCGCGTCCATTCCCGCATTGCTGTCGAAGTGTGCGAGACATCGGGACTGTCGGCAGGCGTCGCAGCTCGGCGTGTAAGTCCTCGAGCCGCGGCTAAACAGAATAAACAGACAGACCATGCATATCCAACTATCCCAACTTTTGATTCTGGCAAACCAATCCCAGCAGCGTCAAGGAGTTCGTTTCAAGCGAAGAACAAGAAATTGCCATGGCAGTAATGCGCTGTACCATGGTGTCAGCGCTGGTAGCACAGAAGCCTCCAAAGGAAAAAAATGGCAGCATATTGACGGAGTGAATGACGCACCGTGGGGCGAAGCATCCGTCCGTCCATTCGTTCTTGCTTCCGTCCATCCACGCGTGCGTCTGTGTGGCCGCACGTGCGTCTATCTGCCCGTGTGTGCGTGCGTCTGTTCGTGCGTCCCTGCGTACGTCCATGCATCCGCTCCTGCGTCCGTCCATGCGTTCATCCATCCTTGCAGCCATCCATGCGTCCGTGCATGCATCTCTTTGTGTGTCCGTTCGTCCACCTATTCAACACTTCAAGTACCACCATCTCGCAACTCTTCCTCATATATCTCTCATATAGAAGCACCACCATTCAGCGGACATTCCAAGGACAGAACGAGAGGAGGCACACGCACACTTTCGTATGGCTTGCGCTTCATGTCTACTTTCCACTTTTCATCACCTCGAGCTCATGGTATATACTAGGTAACTGCATTCATGGCCCTGCGGCCCAACGCTCGCTAAACCTTTCTAAAACCAAGGAGGTTACGCCCAGCAAGTATAACGTAGCAACCCTTTCTTGTCAGATAGTGCTCAATGTACATGATAATGGCTGCAAAGGGGGAATGAGAGAAAGGACAATTCGGCTTTTCGTTAACGCGCACGCAGCGAATTTTTTATTGTTCAACAACGCACAGAAGAAATCGCCCACCGGCATCACCTTGGAGGTCAAAATGTAAGACTGGTTACCCACTACGGCTACTACTACTAATACCAGGGATGAACGGGTGCCGCTTTAAGGAGCTTCGCCCCGAAAAGCTGGTGGTGGCTGTGACCGTCCATTCGCTGACTATATTTGGCCGGCCATGCAAGGCGCCTACCTCGCGAGCTGCTCTGAGATGACGAGGAGGATTTCTGAGAGTGGCGCGTATTTAGAAATGATCCTTTAATCTAACTTGACTTGCCACAGCCTCCAATGCAGCACAAACGCGTCTCGAACGCGGTGTCTTTAATCGGTGCCAAGGCATGAAGCACAAACGCGTTCCAAACGCACTGCACTGAAGGCGGTGGCAAGTCAAGTTCTAGAGAAAAAAAAGTGCAACCATGTCCACAAAGTGAATAATAATGAGTGGGCGAAGCTCCGAAGGTAAACCTGGTAAACCATGAATCCTCCATACATTTTGGCCACTTGATTTTATTACAACGCTCCACTTAGCGTACGTCGCCGCAATAAGTCGAACGATTGCGTTCCACCAATGACACGTGCCATATGTGACATAATTCCTATTTTATAGCATCTCGCATCTTTTATCATCATCTACAAGTACCACCGTCTAGTTTATAACATCTTGCATCTTTTCATCATCAGCTACAAGTACCACCATCTAGTGAACACTGCAAGAACTAAACGGGAGAGTGCTACATAGAAGGGACGCAGAGCCCACGCCTTAAACAGCTCCACCCCTAAAAGGGGGGGCGCTGCGAGCGCTCGATGGTGACGGACGCACTCCACATCGCCTCCGTAGATTTTATGCTATTTCTGCGGACATCCACCTTGGTACCCCTGAAACTTGGATTTATCGTCACCGCCAAGTTCTCCGCTTCGCCTAGACAACACCTTCGTCCAGGTGGGTCCAGTTTTGACAACTTGAGGGACGTCCTTCACTCCCGGCTACAACGCCGCCTCGCTAAGGGCTCTCAGCCCGGCGATGGCGGCCGCTAACGTGGTTACGGGCTATGATCCTACCTCAAGCCAAATGCTGTCTATGGAGATTTCATCCTCCGAAAACACCATGCCATCAGAAGATGAATACCTCGACGACATGGTGAGACTGTGGCAACGCAAGCAAGCGAAATCGAAGCCTGCGTCTCAACAACAACGAGACGCCACAGCTGGCCGCCATTCCCCAGCCTTGCAAGGAACGCCGGCGCTCCATCCCTCCGGTGGTGTGCCTACCTCTGCTCCGTCCTCGCAGCCAGTGAAGCAACGCAAGTGGCGTCCGCATCAGACTCCTCGCCTCTCTCGCGACGACTACATCGTAGTAGTTAAACCTCGCGTTCCCTGCGAGCTACGCACATTTGTCCCGGCCGATCGCGCGGGCGACGCCATCCGCAGCTACCTCGGCGACCGGACTACCACGCAAATTCAAGTGTGGCCAATCTGGGAACAGAACATCTTGGTCTGTAGCACCACCATTTTGCCTATGGCACAGCGACTCCTCGGGGACTTCCAGCTGCAAGTGGGGGATCAGCAGCTGCCCGTTCGAGGCCACGCCAAGGCACCAGGGGATACATGCAGGGGCGTCATCAACGTAAACCCTGCTGAAAGCCCGGAAAAGATAAAGTCTGAACTATATTGGCCTCGAGGTACTATCCTTGCGGTCCGCAAACTCGGAGATTCCGCGGCGGCGGTGGTGACTTTCGAGGGCACGAAGTTACCCCGCTTCCTCTTCTACCACTGCGTGGCGACGTACATCCGCGCCTACAAGAAAACGGTCCCGGTTTGCACCAAGTGCGGTACCATCGGCCATCGACCACCTCAGTGTCCTCACCCCGCTCCAACGCAGTGTGCCAAATGTGGAACCCCCGCACCTGCAGGTCTCAATGCCCACGGCTGCCACCCCAAGTGCCTCCTCTGCCACGGCGCCAATGAGACTGGGACCAGTGGCTGCACGGCAAAATATCGAAAATATCGGAAACGCAAGCAGCCCTCAGGTAGGTAGGTAGGTATAAACTTTATTTTTCCTTTGTAAAGGAAAGGTGCAATGGAAGAGAGATGAGGAGAGATTGCTACGCTCGATAGTCCTCCGCAACCCTCTCTGCCCAACCCAGGATGGCCTCCTGGACGTCGGGTTTCAAGCTGCGCATGGCAGCCTCCCACTGCTCCTCATTACTAATTAGTTTTCGAAGGGACGGTGGAGGGGGGTGCTTAGGGCACCCCCACATGATATGATTAAGATTTGCTTTCTGTGCGGGGCAATATTTACAGGAGGAGGACGGGTAAAGAGAAGGGTACATGAGGTGAAGAATGTAAGGAGAAGGAAAGGTGTGAGTCTGCAGCTGTCGCCACAGTACTTCGTGCCTTCGTATGGATTTCGACGTTAGCGGCGGTAAGGATAAACGACCAAGGCGGTAGTGACTACAGATGTCGTGAAATGTTAAAAGGCGATCCCGCGCAGCAAACGGTGCCGTTGTCGAAACGGGGCCTGGCTCTTCCAGCGCCTGCGCCCGGAACGTAAATCCTCGGGCGCTGGCGTGAGCCGCCTCGTTACCGGCAAGGCCCGCGTGCGCGGGAGTCCATATTAAAGCCGTGTCTTGTTGCGGGGGATGGGCCAAAAGGAGGGAGAGGGCTGTTTTGGACACCCTACCCGCTCCAAAATTGTAGATGGCAGTTTTTGAATCACTAATAATAAGTGAATAATTTGGAACTGTAAGGGCCAGAGCTATGGCTGCTTCTTCCGCCTCCTCAGAAGAGGAAGCAGAAATAGAAGCAGCAGCAGATATCTGACCTAGCGAATTCACAACTGAGAGGGCGAAAAAAGGACGAGTACTGTATTCGGCAGCGTCAACGTAGAGCACTTCTTTAGAAGTAGAAAATCGTTTTTCGAGAGTTTTTGCACGCTGTCGTCGACGTTGCTCGTGGTGCACAGGGTGCATGTTTTTAGGGAGCGGCGGAATGAGTAGATTCTTGTGTATTTCACGCGGAATAGTGTGTTTGGCGTTAGTGGTTGGAGTTGGCCTGATACTGAGGGTATCGAGTATGTATCTTCCGGTCTGTGTGTTGGAAAGACGAGCATATTGTGAAGTTAAGTGTGCTTCAATAAGTTCAGTTAAGGTGTTCAATGTGCCTGTCTCCATGAGCCGTGCGGTGGACGTTCGAATGGGGACTCCGAGAGCGAATTTGTAGATTTTACGTAACAAAGTGTCTACGTTATTTTGTTCTCTTCTCAGAAGGAACAGATAAGGGAGAGAATAAGTCACTTTATTGAGGACGAAGGCTTGGATGAGGCGGAGGAGCTCTGCCTCTCGTAGCCCGCCATGCTTATTAGATATCCTGCCTATAAGGCGTAGAGTGTGGTCCACAGTTGTTTGAAGTGCTTTAATGGTGTGTGTGTTTAGTCGATTTCGTTGTATGTGTAGTCCAAGCACCCTGAGTCTGTCAACTTTAGGCACGGGTGTATTGTTCAGTGTTATTTGTATATCAGAGATGTGCTTTTCAGAGCCCCGATGGGCAGGAAGGAGGAGCAGTTCAGATTTAGTGGGTGAACAGGTCAGATTCATGTTACCCGCACAAACCACCACCCTGTCAGCAGCAGTCTGCAGAGTTTCCTGAATGTGACCATCGGAGCCGCCTGTCATCCAGAGGGTAATATCATCTGCATAAAGTGAAAATTTGAGATCTGATATGGATCTCAGCGTTCGAGCCAGCGGCATCATCGCGATGTTAAAAAGGAAAGGTGATAACACTGATCCTTGAGGTGTGCCGAAACTCCCCAAGGAGTAAGAACAAGAGTGTTCAGACCCAATGTAAATAGTTGCCGTACGGTTCGAAAGGAACGCAGATATGTAATCATGAATCTTTTTACCAACGCCTATAGCGCTCAGTTCACTCAATATGGCAGTGTGGCTGACGTTGTTAAAAGCCCCATGGAGATCGAGACTGAGAATTGCTTGAGTATCGAGGCTAGAGTTAGGGATAATGATGTCATGCTTCAGTCGAAGCATGACATCTTGACTGGAAAGGGATTTACGGAAGCCTATCATTTCGTGAGGGTATAAGTTGTGTTCTTCTATAAATTTGCTAAGGCGGTTGAGGATTACATGTTCAAGTGTTTTTCCGATGCATGAAGTGAGGGAAATCGGACGTAGGTTGGCTGTGTTTATGGGCTTACCAGGTTTTGGTATGAAAATAACTCTGGCGTCCTTCCACGCAGCCGGCAAGGTAGAAGTGTCGAAGCAGTGGTTAAAAAATTTAGTGAGGGCTATAATTGAGTTTTCATCTAAGTTGCGGAGAAGTTTATTATTGACGAGGTCAGGGCCTGGTGCAGATGAGGTGCGAAGGTTCGCAAGCGCGTGTCTAACCTCAGCCTCCGTTATGGGGCTACTGAGATCATCATTTGGTTGTCCGATATAGTCAGGTGCATCGTATCGATACGCGCTGGGTAGGTGTTTGTCGCGAAGATCATTAAAAAGAGTGTTTAAGTTACCTTTGTGCGAGTGAAGTAGTTTGTTATTGTGATGATTATTTGCGGTACGTGATATGGTAGGGTCTAATAAATGCCGCAGGAGCTGCCATGTCATCTTGCTGTCTAGGTGGCCATGCATGCTTTCGCATTTCTGGGTCCATTGTTGACAAGCAAGCTGTATGGCATAGTCCTGAATTTGCAAATCGAGTCTCGCAATTCTCAGTCTCAGTCGGCGATTATGTCGCCTCTTCTTCCAGCGTTTGAGGAGAGATTGCTTAGCTTCCCACATGTGAAGAAGTCGGGTGTCAACTATTGTAAAAGGCGTATCAGGTGGTAACATGGTGGTATGCGTTTTTGTGTCAGTGTGCAATTGCTGTACCCATTCCGAGATATCATCTATCTCAGTAGGCGCCGAGCAGTGACGGGCCTCGCGAAACTTGTTCCAGTTAATAAGGCTCAGGCGCTTGGGAGCTAAAGGTTTGTGTCGGAAGTGTATGGTAGTTTGAATAATGTAGTGGTCACTACCGAAGTTAATGTTCAGGTTGGTCCATGTGACAAAGTGAACGCGATGGCTGAGTGTAAGATCGGGAGATGTATCTTTAGCTACACTATTACCTAATCTAGTGGGCATGTCTATATTGTTGTGGAGGGTGAGGCGGTGATCCTGTATGTGAACCCACAAAGCCCTACCCTTGGGTGTAGAAACAGAGTGGCCCCATACTTGATTTGGTGCATTAAAATCACCAAGTATTAGGAGAGGGTGATGTTTCGCGGCCGCAATGGCTCGGGCAAAGAGAGTATTGAAGCGATGGTGTTTCGCCTGTGGCCTACTATAGACGTTTAATACGTATAAAGGCGATTCTTGAGTTTTACAAGGAAGGACCTCCAAAAAGTTGTGCTCCACATCGACGCCGTCGAAATTAGAGTGAGTTACCGTCAAATGTTTTTGCGTTAATATTGCAGTATCGGGAGAATTTAGAGATTTAGTTTGGTGTACACTGTAACCGGGAAAAGTTATGTTTCCGTGGGTCTCTTGTAGGGCAATGACTGCAGGGGGTTTGGGGCAGGAGGCCAAATATTGTTGAAGAGTCGCTTTCTTTTTGCGGAACCCCCTGCAGTTCCATTGCCATACTACAAAGTTCGAGCGATTAGGGTTTGCAGCCATTGTCGGGAGGGGGTGTAGGAGAGAAGGCGGGTACGGCTATATTTGGATTATTGGCCGTGACGGCCGCAATCCATGCAGTGGTCTGCTGCATTTGAGTTTGTACAAAATCTAGAAACTTGTCAAGTTTGTCATTTATGGCAGCTTGGCCTGTCTCCTGAGCTGTGAATCTGCTCTCTATGTGAGAAATCTTACTTTCAATGACGGCGAATTTCTTCTGTGTTTTATTTTCGAGGGCGTTTATCCTATCGTTAAGAGTTAGAACTGTGTCGCTGAGAGATTCTTCTTCGCGTGGTGTGGCAGGGGTTTTGCGCTTATTTGAGGGTGGCAGCTGGGAGGTGTCTCGAGGCATTGTAGTGTCCATGTCAGTAGGAGGAAGAGGTATCGTGGGTTCAACAGCAGGGGGCGATTGAGCAGGAATGAAAGATCGTGGTTCGGAATGCTGCGAAAGATTGCTAAGGGGCATTCGGGATTGTAGCTCGAGCTTTAACTTTTGAATTTCTGCCTTGAGGCTAGCGTTTTCAGCTAGAACTTTTTCTAGGCTAATGTTTTGAGATAAGGAGCAGTTAGAGGAAGCTGCCTGTGCCCAGCTTACCTTTAATGGGTTTGGCAGATGACTGGTGGAATGGGGGTTCGTTGACTGGGTCGGGAAGTCAAGTTCTTTGGGAGTCGAGTTTGGGCCCCGCCTCTTGCTCTTGCTGCGACCCCGCTGTGGGCCACGCTCTTGCGAGCGATTAAGGCTCGGTGTCCGGGATGATGGAACTTCTGAGGGCTTAGGTGTCTGGTATTTAGGTGTCTTAGTCTTGTAACGCTGTTTGCACAATGGGGAACCGGTGATGTGAGCTCCACCACACACGACACAGACGGGTTCACATTCATGGTCCATTGAGGAATCCTTCAGTCCGCACTTGTGACAGATTGCATCGGGAGTAGAGGGGCAGACATCCTGGCGATGTCCAATTTTTCGGCAACGGGTGCAGGCTTCCACCTTCAGTCGGAATGGGCGGCAGCGAAGCGTGCAGCCTTCGTAGTTGATGTAAAAAGGGACGTGCGTGCCACGGAAAACAACCAAGATGGTTTCGGTGGTGCTCAGTCGGCGAGCGGCCCCAATGGTCATGGCTGGATTACATCTTTGGAGGGTTGGAAGGATTTCCTCGTCAGCGTAATCCAGAGGGAGATGAAACCTTCCACGACAAGAATCTACAGGGTCGGCAACGTGGGTGACGACTTCGTAGGGGACTCCGTTGAACTTTAAGGTCCGGATGTTGTGGTATAAATCTGCTCGGTCCATGCTTGACGTACTCACGAGCACTGTGTGACTGGTGGGATTGACCCTGATTTGATCAGGGCTGCTGATGGGAAGTCCAACTGCTTTGAGAACGAGTTGTCGTAAGACACAGGGGTGCAACTTGGTACAGTCGAGACCCCCGCGTATCCGAAGAATCACCTTGTAGTCCGCATCGGGCAGTGGTGGAGGTTTAGGCTCCCATGAAGATGGTTTCTTCAGATCCGCTGCGCAGGTGTCAGCCGATGAACCAGTGGGACGAAGGTCAGCATGTAGAGCACGCCATGAGCGAGCGGCGTCGCCTCCAGCAGCGACGCCCGCTGCGACGCTGGCCGCGTCGCGCTGGGCGCCTCCACTCATACTAGGCCGGCGGTTAGGCCTAGCGCGGAAGCGGTCGAGCTGAACAATAAACAGTCAGCACTGTTCTCAAGGAGCATTATCACATCCCAACAAGGTGTCGAATGGGTGCCAGGTCCACTTACAGTTGGTGTGATGTGTGATCCAGGGTCCAAGGACCTGAAGAGGTGGTCATAACACGGTAAGTAGCCGGAGCCAAACGTACACACGTCAGCGTTTGATCGGGATCCTCGGCGTCCAAGCAGCCCTCAACATCTGCTCGAGGGACCACCTCATGTTCGTCACAGCCAGACAGCGGCACCAACCTGTATCAGTCGGCTCCACCACTCCACGCCAACACTCAGGCATTCCCCCCGCTCGAAGCACCAGCGGTGGTACCTCAGGTGAGCAGTTGGGCAGGGAAAGCTGCTTCTAAGCCTCTCTCACCCCCTTCTGTCGATCCTCCTTCTCCCGAACTTGCGGCCCTTCGCCAGCAAGTTGCGGCACTTCAAAAGCAAAATTCTCTTTTAACTAAACAACTCGAACTCTTAAATAAGCGACTTCAACCGCAACAACAGTGCACTGCAAGGCCATCCGGTATTGCCTCCTCTGTCCAGGCAGCTACGCCAGCTACGTCCAAGCTTAGTCCTAGCGCTAAGCCCACTCCCATTAAACCGCCGGTTCAAGCAACCATTTGTACTCCAGCACTCGGAACCGGTGCAACATCTACTCCAGAAGCTCTTGAGGCTCCTGGGGCACCTCAGGTTATCTTGCCCGCTAACCAAACTCTCCCTAGCGAAGAGCGCACCCCGCGCGTAGAGGAACGCCTCACGCGCGTCGAAGCTTCGATTAATCACCTCCTCACCAGCTTCTCGGTCCAACGCATAGTAGTAGAGGTTACCCAGGCTATTCAAGCCTGGGCAATCACCCAGTTTCAACCCAAGGCATCGCGTTCCCGCTCCTGCTCGGTGAGCAGTGAGGGTACAGCTCCACGGCGTCGTCGTAAGGTGGCTACCACCACCCCGCCGTCGGACAATCCGGCCTCCGTGCCCCTCCCTGCCTCTGAGGAATCCGAGCGGGACATGGAGGACCAAATATAAAACCTAAGACAGTCACGATGGCTACCAATCGTACGTCCCGTTCAAACATTGCGTCTAAATTCGAGATCATACAGTGGAACCCTGGAGGCTTCGGGAACAGGCGAAAGCGTTCACATCTTTCCCTTTTCCTCAGCTCACTTAGCTCTCAGCCGGCCGTCTTGGCGCTCCAAGAATCTGGCCCTGCTCCATCCCTTTCTGGATACTGCTCCTATGTAGGCGGCACCACCACATGCCTCCTCGTGCATAAAGCTTACACGGCGGTACAGATTGACCTCGATCTGGATCTTCCTTACGACTACTGCATGATATCAGTGCTGTCTCAGCGGAGAGGCCAACCATCAATACATATATTAAACGTGTACTGTCCCCCTCGCCTTGCAAGGGCTTCGTTTGCGCATCTCTTCCACCGGGCGCTGCGTATAGCGGCCCGACAACCACTGGTGATTGTCGGGGACTTTAATGCCCGCAGCCCTCACTGGGGTTACCACTACGAGAAGGCCCGGGGCAGAGAGCTCAAGGAGCTCATTTCCTCGCTGAGCCTGACGCTTCTTACCGATCCGGCACAACCCACACGTTCCGGCAACTCGGTCACGCGAGACACATGCCCCGACCTCTCCCTCACCCGTCACATCCGCGATGCTACATGGGAGAATTTAGGCGAAACCCTAGGCAGCGATCACTTTTTACTCCGCATTTCGTTCACACCGCGGCAGAAAATGCGCCAACACTGGGGCCAAGCCCGTCTCACCGATTGGACTCGGTTCAGAATGCAACCATTCCCCGCTGGCCTCTCCTCGACCGAATATGCAGCGTGGACATCATACGCTCTTCATATGAAACAAGCGAACACTCGCACCCTTGCAACCTCTAATTTGACTCCTGCAATCGATCCACACCTCCTACATCTTTGGCACGCTCGCCGCGGGCTCATAAGGCGCTGGAAACGCAACAAACTTAATCGGAAACTTCGCGCTCGCATTGAGGCGCTCACTGCAGAGGCGGCCGCATACTCCGCACAACTTTCCGATGCTAACTGGGCAGACACCTGTTCGAAGGCTGCAAAGCAGATGAGCTCTAAGAGTGCGTGGCGACTCTTTAGAAGCCTTCTCGATCCCTCCACCACCAGGGGAGAAACGCAACGCCAGCTCCACCGTGTTCTGCATGCCTTTCAGGGCACTACGGATGAACTCGCGCGAGAACATTGTGACCGCTACATCTGCCGCACATTTGATCCCGCAGGCCCAGCATATACGTATTCCGGCGCCCCGAACACCGACCTCGACGCCCCATACACACTTTCTGATTTACGATTTGCACTCACGAAAATGCGACGGGGCACGGCCCCTGGACGCGACGGAATCACAGTATCGCTCCTGGCAAATCTTCCCGACCAAGCACACCTCTCGCTACTCCAGCTTATAAATTCGATATGGGACGGTTCTCCGCTTCCAACGGAATGGACCACATCGGTCGTGACATTCATTCCCAAATCGGCAAAGTCCATTAGTATTGAGGCACTGAGACCCATCTCACTTACGTCTTGCGCAGGCAAACTCATAGAAACCATGGTTCGCGAACGCCTTTCCGCCTACTTGGAGGCCAGGAGGACCTTTGCCGACACGATGTTTGGCTTTCGCCCACATCTGTCGGCGCAGGACGTCCTGCTCCAGCTTCAACACGATATCATAGAGCCGACTACTATGCGCCATAACCATAAAGCCGTGCTCGCCCTCGATCTCCGCGGGGCGTTCGACAACGTCAAACACAGCACTATACTCACTAACCTGTCTACCACAAACTGCGGGCAGAAGACTTTCAACTACATTCGCGCGTTTCTATCACATAGCACCGCCTTCATTCGCCTTAATTCTACCGAACACGGCCCTTATTTATTAGGCACGCGGGGTACACCTCAAGGGGCAGTCCTGTCTCCTCTGCTTTTTAACCTGGCGATGATGAACCTCCCCTCTCTTCTAAGCGAGGTCGAGGGAATACAACACGCACTATATGCGGACGATATCACAATCTGGACCAACACCGGCTCCTTAGAGCAAATCGAAGAACGCCTGCAAAAGGCTGCCCTTCTGGTGGACACCTACGCAGGTTCATGCGGCCTGGAGTGCTCTCCAGCTAAATCGGCTCTTCTTTCAGTCTCTCCGCTACCACCGCCTCAAATTTTTCTTCCGTCCGGGCCCGTCCCGTCAGTGCAAAGTATTCGGGTTCTTGGCCTTCACCTCACATCATCCTTGGATCCAAAGGGCACAATAGCAGGCCTCAGACGCACCAGCGAACAGGTGAGCCGCATGATACGGCGAGTGTCTACCAAGCGCGGCGGCCTCCGCGGGTCTCAGTCCCTCCAATTGGCCCACGCGTTTGTGACCAGTCGCGTCCTCTACGCCTTGCCTTACCTTCGCCTGCGTCGTAGACACGAGCACCAGCTGGACGTCCTTCTTCGTTCAGTATACAAACCCGCTCTGGACCTACCTATTGCAACTTCCAACAGCCGATTCACGGCTCTGGGGGTACACAACACCTTTGCAAAGATGCGCGAAGCTCATCGCGTTAACCAAATCAATCGACTGTCGCAGACGCCTTCAGGGCGCCGTCTTCTACACAGACTTGGCCTTAACCCGATATCTGACCAAGACCCTCTGGAGCCGGTACCAGAGCTCTGGCGTCAAAAGCTATGGGTGGAACCTCTACCCCGTAATATGAACCCCGACCTCCATCCTGGCCGTAGACTAGCACGTGCCGCGGCCCTTCATACGCGACACTCCGATCGTCCTGGTGTTTTCTACGTGGACGTCTCGGGTCCCTCCCCCTCGGGTCACTTCACGGCTGCCGTGATTACAGAGGGCAAACACGTAGATGGCCTCTCCTTTCGAGCAGACACAGTAACGCACGCTGAAGAGGTTGCCATAGCTTTGGCCGCCTCTCACCCTGCCTCACGCACCATCCTGACGGACTCGCGCTCGGCCTGTTCTCAGTACCTTCAGGGTTCCATTGCTCCGCTGGCGGCTAGCCTACTACAGGCAGCCTCTTGGCGCTTTAACCCTCATCCCATTCGTATAGTGTGGACCCCAGGCCACTCGGGCCTGCCCGGCAACGAGGCGGCAAATGCCGCTGCCCGCGCTTCTCCTGTCCGGGCCGTTGCGCCTCCATGTCCCGAGACGGAATCTGGCAATACCTACCTGACGCGCTTTCGCGAAATTTTGGCTTATTACCGGGCTTCGCGCCGCCTCTACCCGGACCCCGCACGCGGTTTGGAGAAAGCGGACGAACGACTGCTACGCCGCCTGCAGACGAACACCTTTATCAGTCCGGCGGTCGCCAGGCACTTTTTGCCGGAAATCAATGGCACCTGCTCGACCTGTCATGTGCTCGCCGACACATATCACGTCGTAGCATCGTGCCCAGTTAATCCCGTCCCTTTCTCATCCCCTTTTCCTATCCCAACTAGAGAGGCTTGGGAGGAGCACCTGCTCGGCTGCTCTACCTTAGCTGCACAACGCTCCTTGGTGGAGCGCGCAAGGGCAGCTTCCAGCTCCACTGGCGTCCCGGAATAGGGTCTTGCCACTCTAGCACGCCGATGGGCCACGTCGGCACTCTCTAGTAAACTTTTCTGAAATAAATGTTTTTTACCACCACCACCCTAAAAGCGCTTTTGAATACGGGAGAAGATGGCACACAATTCATTTTTTATACGTAAATTCGACACTTTGCTTCATCTGCTGCGCTCCACCTATCTCCAAGCCAAGTACTCCGTGGTGGCCATGGTGGCACAGACCCCGAGGAACGCACTCGTTTGTATCTGTAGGCAGGGGGCCTGCGCAAGAGAAAAAAACAAAAAAAAGACAATGAGCACAAATTTAAACAAAAGCTGACGTCACTTCTGGGCATCGTTGATTGGTTCCAGCAGCTTCGCGACTGCGGTCGTGTGGCTGAAAAATTAGTCAGGAAGTGACTAGCGAAAGGAGTCGCTTTGCGACTGTTTGCGACCGTTCGCGACTGCTTGCGACCAGTCGCAAATGGCCGTGCAACCACTGCTAGTCACCGGTGTGCACCAACCTTAAGATCGATGTTAAGCGATGGCAGAATGGTAATGATATATTTATAAAAAAGGCAGATCCCACGAGTAGTGGGAATTGATTATATGCGAAGCACGAGTGAGAAATGTTGATATGTCACTTTAAAATCAGCACAACGTTACGAGGTGGCGTTCAATGATGCAATACATGACTTCGGTGCTATGACTATCGTGCTTGTATACGTCGTTTACCGTTGTCATATATTTACGTCACGTGATACCAAATTTAGTACATGTGGAGTGAGCGAAACGGCCGCGAGCACGCTAAGAGCGTGGTATGTCGTTATGTTCTTACGTGACACGCGTGTAAGAATTGTCATGTTTGCACCAGTGATATATTCCATCATCTATTTACGTTACGTAACACCAAATTTGGTATAGATGGAGCTAGAAAAACGGCTGCGAGCGCCTCATGAAGGGCCTAATATACCCCAATGTAGCGTTGACGCGCGCGCACGCTATGCGCAGCCACGCTACATTAGCAAAACGCGAGCCCTCTATAGCATTGCGCCAGGCGCGACCAGCGTCCATCGGGCGCGGCCCGACGGCGACCAGCACGTTATGCAACATGATGCATTTCCCGCCGACGCGTTATCCAGACAACGCTGCGTCTTTCTCTTTTCGTGACGGTGGTACGCCGGACGCGCTGAAACGCACATTCGTCAAAGCAACGCAGCGCGGCGCGTGCCTGCGAGTATATTGCAAGACCGGCTGCTGGCGGGGCAATGCCGGCGTGACGCGAAGAAAGATGCGCCGGCGAGCACGCGCATCGCGTCACGTCGAAATGTATTGGCGCCTTTAGCGTCGCATGTAGTCATCTTCTCACATGACACGCATTTCATGATTATCACTTTTGCACCTCTCACATACCTTCGTAATCCATTGGCGTCATGTATTACTAAATTGGCGTCATGTATTACTAAATTTGGCATATATGAAACTAGCAAAACGGCAGTGAGCGCATCATGAGCCTGGCATGTAGACATATTGTTACATGACACGCATCTCATGATTATCATGTTTGCGCCAGTCACATACCTTCGTCATCTATTCAAGTACTGTGATACCAAATATGGCATAAGTGACGCTAGCGAAATGGCCGCAGGCGCATGAGCGTGGCATGCAGTCATGTTGTTACATGACACGCATGTCATGATTTTCATGTTAGGGTCTGTCGCTTGTATTCGCCAAGCAATCGCGCCATACCATACTAGTTTTCCAACATGCCATGTGAACGAAACCACCGCAAGAGCTGCAGGACCGTGAAATGTAAATTATAGCATTCATGACATACATGCCATGATTTTCATGTTATGACTACTCAAATTTCTTCTTCATACAGTCATGTTATGCCATATCAAGTTTGGGATCGATACCATTATTGGAACGGCCAGGAGAGCTAAGGTAGGTAGGTATAAACTTTATTTTTCCTTTGTAAAGGAAAGGTGCAATGGAAGAGAGATGAGGAGAGATTGCTACGCTCGATAGTCCTCCGCAACCCTCTCTGCCCAACCCAGGATGGCCTCCTGGACGTCGGGTTTCAAGCTGCGCATGGCAGCCTCCCACTGCTCCTCATTACTAATTAGTTTTCGAAGGGACGGTGGAGGGGGGTGCTTAGGGCACCCCCACATGATATGATTAAGATTTGCTTTCTGTGCGGAGCAATATTTACAGGAGGAGGACGGGTAAAGAGAAGGGTACATGAGGTGAAGAATGTAAGGAGAAGGAAAGGTGTGAGTCTGCAGCTGTCGCCACAGTACTTCGCGCCTTCGTATGGATTTCGACGTTAGCGGCGGTAAGGATAAACGACCAAGGCGGTAGTGACTACAGATGTCGTGAAATGTTAAAAGGCGATCCCGCGCAGCAAACGGTGCCGTTGTCGAAACGGGGCCTGGCTCTTCCAGCGCCTGCGCCCGGAACGTAAATCCTCGGGCGCTGGCGTGAGCCGCCTCGTTACCGGCAAGGCCCGCGTGCGCGGGAGTCCATATTAAAGCCGTGTCTTGTTGCGGGGGATGGGCCAAAAGGAGGGAGAGGGCTGTTTTGGACACCCTACCCGCTCCAAAATTGTAGATGGCAGTTTTTGAATCACTAATAATAAGTGAATAATTTGGAACTGTAAGGGCCAGAGCTATGGCTGCTTCTTCCGCCTCCTCAGAAGAGGAAGCAGAAATAGAAGCAGCAGCAGATATCTGACCTAGCGAATTCACAACTGAGAGGGCGAAAAAAGGACGAGTACTGTATTCGGCAGCGTCAACGTAGAGCACTTCTTTAGAAGTAGAAAATCGTTTTTCGAGAGTTTTTGCACGCTGTCGTCGACGTTGCTCGTGGTGCACAGGGTGCATGTTTTTAGGGAGCGGCGGAATGAGTAGATTCTTGTGTATTTCACGCGGAATAGTGTGTTTGGCGTTAGTGGTTGGAGTTGGCCTGATACTGAGGGTATCGAGTATGTATCTTCCGGTCTGTGTGTTGGAAAGACGAGCATATTGTGAAGTTAAGTGTGCTTCAATAAGTTCAGTTAAGGTGTTCAATGTGCCTGTCTCCATGAGCCGTGCGGTGGACGTTCGAATGGGGACTCCGAGAGCGAATTTGTAGATTTTACGTAACAAAGTGTCTACGTTATTTTGTTCTCTTCTCAGAAGGAACAGATAAGGGAGAGAATAAGTCACTTTATTGAGGACGAAGGCTTGGATGAGGCGGAGGAGCTCTGCCTCTCGTAGCCCGCCATGCTTATTAGATATCCTGCCTATAAGGCGTAGAGTGTGGTCCACAGTTGTTTGAAGTGCTTTAATGGTGTGTGTGTTTAGTCGATTTCGTTGTATGTGTAGTCCAAGCACCCTGAGTCTGTCAACTTTAGGCACGGGTGTATTGTTCAGTGTTATTTGTATATCAGAGATGTGCTTTTCCGAGCCCCGATGGGCAGGAAGGAGGAGCAGTTCAGATTTAGTGGGTGAACAGGTCAGATTCATGTTACCCGCACAAACCACCACCCTGTCAGCAGCAGTCTGCAGAGTTTCCTGAATGTGACCATCGGAGCCGCCTGTCATCCAGAGGGTAATATCATCTGCATAAAGTGAAAATTTGAGATCTGATATGGATCTCAGCGTTCGAGCCAGCGGCATCATCGCGATGTTAAAAAGGAAAGGTGATAACACTGATCCTTGAGGTGTGCCGAAACTCCCCAAGGAGTAAGAACAAGAGTGTTCAGACCCAATGTAAATAGTTGCCGTACGGTTCGAAAGGAACGCAGATATGTAATCATGAATCTTTTTACCAACGCCTATAGCGCTCAGTTCACTCAATATGGCAGTGTGGCTGACATTGTTAAAAGCCCCATGGAGATCGAGACTGAGAATTGCTTGAGTATCGAGGCTAGAGTTAGGGATAATGATGTCATGCTTCAGTCGAAGCATGACATCTTGACTGGAAAGGGATTTACGGAAGCCTATCATTTCGTGAGGGTATAAGTTGTGTTCTTCTATAAATTTGCTAAGGCGGTTGAGGATTACATGTTCAAGTGTTTTTCCGATGCATGAAGTGAGGGAAATCGGACGTAGGTTGGCTGTGTTTATGGGCTTACCAGGTTTTGGTATGAAAATAACTCTGGCGTCCTTCCACGCAGCCGGCAAGGTAGAAGTGTCGAAGCAGTGGTTAAAAAATTTAGTGAGGGCTATAATTGAGTTTTCATCTAAGTTGCGGAGAAGTTTATTATTGACGAGGTCAGGGCCTGGTGCAGATGAGGTGCGAAGGTTCGCAAGCGCGTGTCTAACCTCAGCCTCCGTTATGGGGCTACTGAGATCATCATTTGGTTGTCCGATATAGTCAGGTGCATCGTATCGATACGCGCTGGGTAGGTGTTTGTCGCGAAGATCATTAAAAAGAGTGTTTAAGTTACCTTTGTGCGAGTGAAGTAGTTTGTTAATGTGATGATTATTTGCGGTACGTGATATGGTAGGGTCTAATAAATGCCGCAGGAGCTGCCATGTCATCTTGCTGTCTAGGTGGCCATGCATGCTTTCGCATTTCTGGGTCCATTGTTGACAAGCAAGCTGTATGGCATAGTCCTGAATTTGCAAATCGAGTCTCGCAATTCTCAGTCTCAGTCGGCGATTATGTCGCCTCTTCTTCCAGCGTTTGAGGAGAGATTGCTTAGCTTCCCACATGTGAAGAAGTCGGGTGTCAACTATTGTAAAAGGCGTATCAGGTGGTAACATGGTGGTATGCGTTTTTGTGTCAGTGTGCAATTGCTGTACCCATTCCGAGATATCATCTATCTCAGTAGGCGCCGAGCAGTGACGGGCCTCGCGAAACTTGTTCCAGTTAATAAGGCTCAGGCGCTTGGGAGCTAAAGGTTTGTGTCGGAAGTGTATGGTAGTTTGAATAATGTAGTGGTCACTACCGAAGTTAATGTTCAGGTTGGTCCATGTGACAAAGTGAACGCGATGGCTGAGTGTAAGATCGGGAGATGTATCTTTAGCTACACTATTACCTAATCTAGTGGGCATGTCTATATTGTTGTGGAGGGTGAGGCGGTGATCCTGTATGTGAACCCACAAAGCCCTACCCTTGGGTGTAGAAACAGAGTGGCCCCATACTTGATTTGGTGCATTAAAATCACCAAGTATTAGGAGAGGGTGATGTTTCGCGGCCGCAATGGCTCGGGCAAAGAGAGTATTGAAGCGATGGTGTTTCGCCTGTGGCCTACTATAGACGTTTAATACGTATAAAGGCGATTCTTGAGTTTTACAAGGAAGGACCTCCAAAAAGTTGTGCTCCACATCGACGCCGTCGAAATTAGAGTGAGTTACCGTCAAATGTTTTTGCGTTAATATTGCAGTATCGGGAGAATTTAGAGATTTAGTTTGGTGTACACTGTAACCGGGAAAAGTTATGTTTCCGTGGGTCTCTTGTAGGGCAATGACTGCAGGGGGTTTGGGGCAGGAGGCCAAATATTGTTGAAGAGTCGCTTTCTTTTTGCGGAACCCCCTGCAGTTCCATTGCCATACTACAAAGTTCGAGCGATTAGGGTTTGCAGCCATTGTCGGGAGGGGGTGTAGGAGAGAAGGCGGGTACGGCTATATTTGGATTATTGGCCGTGACGGCCGCAATCCATGCAGTGGTCTGCTGCATTTGAGTTTGTACAAAATCTAGAAACTTGTCAAGTTTGTCATTTATGGCAGCTTGGCCTGTCTCCTGAGCTGTGAATCTGCTCTCTATGTGAGAAATCTTACTTTCAATGACGGCGAATTTCTTCTGTGTTTTATTTTCGAGGGCGTTTATCCTATCGTTAAGAGTTAGAACTGTGTCGCTGAGAGATTCTTCTTCGCGTGGTGTGGCAGGGGTTTTGCGCTTATTTGAGGGTGGCAGCTGGGAGGTGTCTCGAGGCATTGTAGTGTCCATGTCAGTAGGAGGAAGAGGTATCGTGGGTTCAACAGCAGGGGGCGATTGAGCAGGAATGAAAGATCGTGGTTCGGAATGCTGCGAAAGATTGCTAAGGGGCATTCGGGATTGTAGCTCGAGCTTTAACTTTTGAATTTCTGCCTTGAGGCTAGCGTTTTCAGCTAGAACTTTTTCTAGGCTAATGTTTTGAGATAAGGAGCAGTTAGAGGAAGCTGCCTGTGCCCAGCTTACCTTTAATGGGTTTGGCAGATGACTGGTGGAATGGGGGTTCGTTGACTGGGTCGGGAAGTCAAGTTCTTTGGGAGTCGAGTTTGGGCCCCGCCTCTTGCTCTTGCTGCGACCCCGCTGTGGGCCACGCTCTTGCGAGCGATTAAGGCTCGGTGTCCGGGATGATGGAACTTCTGAGGGCTTAGGTGTCTGGTATTTAGGTGTCTTAGTCTTGTAACGCTGTTTGCACAATGGGGAACCGGTGATGTGAGCTCCACCACACACGACACAGACGGGTTCACATTCATGGTCCATTGAGGAATCCTTCAGTCCGCACTTGTGACAGATTGCATCGGGAGTAGAGGGGCAGACATCCTGGCGATGTCCAATTTTTCGGCAACGGGTGCAGGCTTCCACCTTCAGTCGGAATGGGCGGCAGCGAAGCGTGCAGCCTTCGTAGTTGATGTAAAAAGGGACGTGCGTGCCACGGAAAACAACCAAGATGGTTTCGGTGGTGCTCAGTCGGCGAGCGGCCCCAATGGTCATGGCTGGATTACATCTTTGGAGGGTTGGAAGGATTTCCTCGTCAGCGTAATCCAGAGGGAGATGAAACCTTCCACGACAAGAATCTACAGGGTCGGCAACGTGGGTGACGACTTCGTAGGGGACTCCGTTGAACTTTAAGGTCCGGATGTTGTGGTATAAATCTGCTCGGTCCATGCTTGACGTACTCACGAGCACTGTGTGACTGGTGGGATTGACCCTGATTTGATCAGGGCTGCTGATGGGAAGTCCAACTGCTTTGAGAACGAGTTGTCGTAAGACACAGGGGTGCAACTTGGTACAGTCGAGACCCCCGCGTATCCGAAGAATCACCTTGTAGTCCGCATCGGGCAGTGGTGGAGGTTTAGGCTCCCATGAAGATGGTTTCTTCAGATCCGCTGCGCAGGTGTCAGCCGATGAACCAGTGGGACGAAGGTCAGCATGTAGAGCACGCCATGAGCGAGCGGCGTCGCCTCCAGCAGCGACGCCCGCTGCGACGCTGGCCGCGTCGCGCTGGGCGCCTCCACTCATACTAGGCCGGCGGTTAGGCCTAGCGCGGAAGCGGTCGAGCTGAACAATAAACAGTCAGCACTGTTCTCAAGGAGCATTATCACATCCCAACAAGGTGTCGAATGGGTGCCAGGTCCACTTACAGTTGGTGTGATGTGTGATCCAGGGTCCAAGGACCTGAAGAGGTGGTCATAACACGGTAAGTAGCCGGAGCCAAACGTACACACGTCAGCGTTTGATCGGGATCCTCGGCGTCCAAGCAGCCCTCAACATCTGCTCGAGGGACCACCTCATGTTCGTCACAGCCAGACAGCGGCACCAACCTGTATCAGTCGGCTCCACCACTCCACGCCAACACTCAGGCATTCCCCCCGCTCGAAGCACCAGCGGTGGTACCTCAGGTGAGCAGTTGGGCAGGGAAAGCTGCTTCTAAGCCTCTCTCACCCCCTTCTGTCGATCCTCCTTCTCCCGAACTTGCGGCCCTTCGCCAGCAAGTTGCGGCACTTCAAAAGCAAAATTCTCTTTTAACTAAACAACTCGAACTCTTAAATAAGCGACTTCAACCGCAACAACAGTGCACTGCAAGGCCATCCGGTATTGCCTCCTCTGTCCAGGCAGCTACGCCAGCTACGTCCAAGCTTAGTCCTAGCGCTAAGCCCACTCCCATTAAACCGCCGGTTCAAGCAACCATTTGTACTCCAGCACTCGGAACCGGTGCAACATCTACTCCAGAAGCTCTTGAGGCTCCTGGGGCACCTCAGGTTATCTTGCCCGCTAACCAAACTCTCCCTAGCGAAGAGCGCACCCCGCGCGTAGAGGAACGCCTCACGCGCGTCGAAGCTTCGATTAATCACCTCCTCACCAGCTTCTCGGTCCAACGCATAGTAGTAGAGGTTACCCAGGCTATTCAAGCCTGGGCAATCACCCAGTTTCAACCCAAGGCATCGCGTTCCCGCTCCTGCTCGGTGAGCAGTGAGGGTACAGCTCCACGGCGTCGTCGTAAGGTGGCTACCACCACCCCGCCGTCGGACAATCCGGCCTCCGTGCCCCTCCCTGCCTCTGAGGAATCCGAGCGGGACATGGAGGACCAAATATAAAACCTAAGACAGTCACGATGGCTACCAATCGTACGTCCCGTTCAAACATTGCGTCTAAATTCGAGATCATACAGTGGAACCCTGGAGGCTTCGGGAACAGGCGAAAGCGTTCACATCTTTCCCTTTTCCTCAGCTCACTTAGCTCTCAGCCGGCCGTCTTGGCGCTCCAAGAATCTGGCCCTGCTCCATCCCTTTCTGGATACTGCTCCTATGTAGGCGGCACCACCACATGCCTCCTCGTGCATAAAGCTTACACGGCGGTACAGATTGACCTCGATCTGGATCTTCCTTACGACTACTGCATGATATCAGTGCTGTCTCAGCGGAGAGGCCAACCATCAATACATATATTAAACGTGTACTGTCCCCCTCGCCTTGCAAGGGCTTCGTTTGCGCATCTCTTCCACCGGGCGCTGCGTATAGCGGCCCGACAACCACTGGTGATTGTCGGGGACTTTAATGCCCGCAGCCCTCACTGGGGTTACCACTACGAGAAGGCCCGGGGCAGAGAGCTCAAGGAGCTCATTTCCTCGCTGAGCCTGACGCTTCTTACCGATCCGGCACAACCCACACGTTCCGGCAACTCGGTCACGCGAGACACATGCCCCGACCTCTCCCTCACCCGTCACATCCGCGATGCTACATGGGAGAATTTAGGCGAAACCCTAGGCAGCGATCACTTTTTACTCCGCATTTCGTTCACACCGCGGCAGAAAATGCGCCAACACTGGGGCCAAGCCCGTCTCACCGATTGGACTCGGTTCAGAATGCAACCATTCCCCGCTGGCCTCTCCTCGACCGAATATGCAGCGTGGACATCATACGCTCTTCATATGAAACAAGCGAACACTCGCACCCTTGCAACCTCTAATTTGACTCCTGCAATCGATCCACACCTCCTACATCTTTGGCACGCTCGCCGCGGGCTCATAAGGCGCTGGAAACGCAACAAACTTAATCGGAAACTTCGCGCTCGCATTGAGGCGCTCACTGCAGAGGCGGCCGCATACTCCGCACAACTTTCCGATGCTAACTGGGCAGACACCTGTTCGAAGGCTGCAAAGCAGATGAGCTCTAAGAGTGCGTGGCGACTCTTTAGAAGCCTTCTCGATCCCTCCACCACCAGGGGAGAAACGCAACGCCAGCTCCACCGTGTTCTGCATGCCTTTCAGGGCACTACGGATGAACTCGCGCGAGAACATTGTGACCGCTACATCTGCCGCACATTTGATCCCGCAGGCCCAGCATATACGTATTCCGGCGCCCCGAACACCGACCTCGACGCCCCATACACACTTTCTGATTTACGATTTGCACTCACGAAAATGCGACGGGGCACGGCCCCTGGACGCGACGGAATCACAGTATCGCTCCTGGCAAATCTTCCCGACCAAGCACACCTCTCGCTACTCCAGCTTATAAATTCGATATGGGACGGTTCTCCGCTTCCAACGGAATGGACCACATCGGTCGTGACATTCATTCCCAAATCGGCAAAGTCCATTAGTATTGAGGCACTGAGACCCATCTCACTTACGTCTTGCGCAGGCAAACTCATAGAAACCATGGTTCGCGAACGCCTTTCCGCCTACTTGGAGGCCAGGAGGACCTTTGCCGACACGATGTTTGGCTTTCGCCCACATCTGTCGGCGCAGGACGTCCTGCTCCAGCTTCAACACGATATCATAGAGCCGACTACTATGCGCCATAACCATAAAGCCGTGCTCGCCCTCGATCTCCGCGGGGCGTTCGACAACGTCAAACACAGCACTATACTCACTAACCTGTCTACCACAAACTGCGGGCAGAAGACTTTCAACTACATTCGCGCGTTTCTATCACATAGCACCGCCTTCATTCGCCTTAATTCTACCGAACACGGCCCTTATTTATTAGGCACGCGGGGTACACCTCAAGGGGCAGTCCTGTCTCCTCTGCTTTTTAACCTGGCGATGATGAACCTCCCCTCTCTTCTAAGCGAGGTCGAGGGAATACAACACGCACTATATGCGGACGATATCACAATCTGGACCAACACCGGCTCCTTAGAGCAAATCGAAGAACGCCTGCAAAAGGCTGCCCTTCTGGTGGACACCTACGCAGGTTCATGCGGCCTGGAGTGCTCTCCAGCTAAATCGGCTCTTCTTTCAGTCTCTCCGCTACCACCGCCTCAAATTTTTCTTCCGTCCGGGCCCGTCCCGTCAGTGCAAAGTATTCGGGTTCTTGGCCTTCACCTCACATCATCCTTGGATCCAAAGGGCACAATAGCAGGCCTCAGACGCACCAGCGAACAGGTGAGCCGCATGATACGGCGAGTGTCTACCAAGCGCGGCGGCCTCCGCGGGTCTCAGTCCCTCCAATTGGCCCACGCGTTTGTGACCAGTCGCGTCCTCTACGCCTTGCCTTACCTTCGCCTGCGTCGTAGACACGAGCACCAGCTGGACGTCCTTCTTCGTTCAGTATACAAACCCGCTCTGGACCTACCTATTGCAACTTCCAACAGCCGATTCACGGCTCTGGGGGTACACAACACCTTTGCAAAGATGCGCGAAGCTCATCGCGTTAACCAAATCAATCGACTGTCGCAGACGCCTTCAGGGCGCCGTCTTCTACACAGACTTGGCCTTAACCCGATATCTGACCAAGACCCTCTGGAGCCGGTACCAGAGCTCTGGCGTCAAAAGCTATGGGTGGAACCTCTACCCCGTAATATGAACCCCGACCTCCATCCTGGCCGTAGACTAGCACGTGCCGCGGCCCTTCATACGCGACACTCCGATCGTCCTGGTGTTTTCTACGTGGACGTCTCGGGTCCCTCCCCCTCGGGTCACTTCACGGCTGCCGTGATTACAGAGGGCAAACACGTAGATGGCCTCTCCTTTCGAGCAGACACAGTAACGCACGCTGAAGAGGTTGCCATAGCTTTGGCCGCCTCTCACCCTGCCTCACGCACCATCCTGACGGACTCGCGCTCGGCCTGTTCTCAGTACCTTCAGGGTTCCATTGCTCCGCTGGCGGCTAGCCTACTACAGGCAGCCTCTTGGCGCTTTAACCCTCATCCCATTCGTATAGTGTGGACCCCAGGCCACTCGGGCCTGCCCGGCAACGAGGCGGCAAATGCCGCTGCCCGCGCTTCTCCTGTCCGGGCCGTTGCGCCTCCATGTCCCGAGACGGAATCTGGCAATACCTACCTGACGCGCTTTCGCGAAATTTTGGCTTATTACCGGGCTTCGCGCCGCCTCTACCCGGACCCCGCACGCGGTTTGGAGAAAGCGGACGAACGACTGCTACGCCGCCTGCAGACGAACACCTTTATCAGTCCGGCGGTCGCCAGGCACTTTTTGCCGGAAATCAATGGCACCTGCTCGACCTGTCATGTGCTCGCCGACACATATCACGTCGTAGCATCGTGCCCAGTTAATCCCGTCCCTTTCTCATCCCCTTTTCCTATCCCAACTAGAGAGGCTTGGGAGGAGCACCTGCTCGGCTGCTCTACCTTAGCTGCACAACGCTCCTTGGTGGAGCGCGCAAGGGCAGCTTCCAGCTCCACTGGCGTCCCGGAATAGGGTCTTGCCACTCTAGCACGCCGATGGGCCACGTCGGCACTCTCTAGTAAACTTTTCTGAAATAAATGTTTTTTACCACCACCACCCTAAAAGCGCTTTTGAATACGGGAGAAGATGGCACACAATTCATTTTTTATACGTAAATTCGACACTTTGCTTCATCTGCTGCGCTCCACCTATCTCCAAGCCAAGTACTCCGTGGTGGCCATGGTGGCACAGACCCCGAGGAACGCACTCGTTTGTATCTGTAGGCAGGGGGCCTGCGCAAGAGAAAAAAACAAAAAAAGACAATGAGCACAAATTTAAACAAAAGCTGACGTCACTTCTGGGCATCGTTGATTGGTTCCAGCAGCTTCGCGACTGCGGTCGTGTGGCTGAAAAATTAGTCAGGAAGTGACTAGCGAAAGGAGTCGCTTTGCGACTGTTTGCGACCGTTCGCGACTGCTTGCGACCAGTCGCAAATGGCCGTGCAACCACTGCTAGTCACCGGTGTGCACCAACCTTAAGATCGATGTTAAGCGATGGCAGAATGGTAATGATATATTTATAAAAAAGGCAGATCCCACGAGTAGTGGGAATTGATTATATGCGAAGCACGAGTGAGAAATGTTGATATGTCACTTTAAAATCAGCACAACGTTACGAGGTGGCGTTCAATGATGCAATACATGACTTCGGTGCTATGACTATCGTGCTTGTATACGTCGTTTACCGTTGTCATATATTTACGTCACGTGATACCAAATTTAGTACATGTGGAGTGAGCGAAACGGCCGCGAGCACGCTAAGAGCGTGGTATGTCGTTATGTTCTTACGTGACACGCGTGTAAGAATTGTCATGTTTGCACCAGTGATATATTCCATCATCTATTTACGTTACGTGACACCAAATTTGGTATAGATGGAGCTAGAAAAACGGCTGCGAGCGCCTCATGAAGGGCCTAATATACCCCAATGTAGCGTTGACGCGCGCGCACGCTATGCGCAGCCACGCTACATTAGCAAAACGCGAGCCCTCTATAGCATTGCGCCAGGCGCGACCAGCGTCCATCGGGCGCGGCCCGACGGCGACCAGCACGTTATGCAACATGATGCATTTCCCGCCGACGCGTTATCCAGACAACGCTGCGTCTTTCTCTTTTCGTGACGGTGGTACGCCGGACGCGCTGAAACGCACATTCGTCAAAGCAACGCAGCGCGGCGCGTGCCTGCGAGTATATTGCAAGACCGGCTGCTGGCGGGGCAATGCCGGCGTGACGCGAAGAAAGATGCGCCGGCGAGCACGCGCATCGCGTCACGTCGAAATGTATTGGCGCCTTTAGCGTCGCATGTAGTCATCTTCTCACATGACACGCATTTCATGATTATCACTTTTGCACCTCTCACATACCTTCGTAATCCATTGGCGTCATGTATTACTAAATTGGCGTCATGTATTACTAAATTTGGCATATATGAAACTAGCAAAACGGCAGTGAGCGCATCATGAGCCTGGCATGTAGACATATTGTTACATGACACGCATCTCATGATTATCATGTTTGCGCCAGTCACATACCTTCGTCATCTATTCAAGTACTGTGATACCAAATATGGCATAAGTGACGCTAGCGAAATGGCCGCAGGCGCATGAGCGTGGCATGCAGTCATGTTGTTACATGACACGCATGTCATGATTTTCATGTTAGGGTCTGTCGCTTGTATTCGCCAAGCAATCGCGCCATACCATACTAGTTTTCCAACATGCCATGTGAACGAAACCACCGCAAGAGCTGCAGGACCGTGAAATGTAAATTATAGCATTCATGACATACATGCCATGATTTTCATGTTATGACTACTCAAATTTCTTCTTCATACAGTCATGTTATGCCATATCAAGTTTGGGATCGATACCATTATTGGAACGGCCAGGAGAGCTAAACGTCCTAGGCTGCTAGATAGATAGATAGATAGATAGATAGATAGATAGATAGATAGATAGATAGATAGATAGATAGATAGATAGATAGATAGATAGATAGATAGATAGATAGATAGATAGATAGATAGATAGATAGATAGATAGATAGATAGATAGATAGACGCTCAAAGTAGCCAAAGTTTTCTAGGAAATACTTCGCATTTAAAGGGCCACTTACCAGGCCCCATACCGAATTTTCGGTTAGACAGTGAGCATTTTGCTTCAAAAATTTTAGAATCGGTTCATCAAGAACGGAGAAAACAGGTTTTTTCAAGCGGCGCGAAAGGAGGGTGACAGGAGGCGAGCTCGGAATCCTTGTCCCTCCTCCGCGTAGCTTTCGCAAGCCAAATCTCTTCCCCGGCCTCTCCAGCATGCAACCATGAGGTGACGTGTGCATTACGTGCCCAAACATGTTAAACCCCCGAGCCCGCCAGCAGCGTTGCTTTGTTGACCAGCATTATTTTGTGGTCTTCTGGCTGTTTCTGCGTGATGGATTGGAAACGCTGGCTTAGACGCGGTAGAGTAGATGAGCACAATGAGTGCGCGAACGCTTAGTAGCGCTCCACGGTGGTCGTCGACTCAATGCGCTTATCGCGAGGACACGAACGCATGCAGAGCGCTGGCACATTAGCCCCGCATTTTGTAGCATTTCTCGGGAAAAAAAGAAAAACGCGCACAATTTTTTATTGCGTCTCATTATTTATTTCAAGTTTTACTATTCTCTTAAAGCAACAAATACATAACTACGCATGTTGTGATAAATAATTTTTGCCATGTCACACGGTATACTGTTGACAACGTCAGAGCAGAGTCGCCTACGTAGAGGACCATCGTCAATGCATTGCCGTGTGCGTAGGGCCATTCATACGCCCACGTCATGCCCTCATTCTCTAGGCGTGCGCCGGCAGAAGGGAGGGGTAGCAGCTTTCATCTTCAAATTTGACCCATTTCCGCGGCGCCTAGCGTTGCGAATTTTGGCAGACGTGATCATGAACGCATCGTCTACGCAGTGCGCTTGTCAGCTCAATATTGTCAAACCGATTGAGTGGCCCTTTAAAAACACTGACGAAAAAGCGGCCACCACGTGCGAATTTGAAAAGAGACCGCTGGCAGAATTCGATGTAGTGCCTGCGTTGTTTTAGATGCGGAAGCATCTTATACTCGCGCCTTGTAGTGCGCCGTCCGCGCCGTCCGCACCGCTTCTCGAACATTCGACAGCTGACGCGCGCGCATGCGCCGTCGCGCCGTCGCCCACTCTTCCACCATCTGTGCATCCCTTCCTCCTCTACACACCGCGCGTGCTTCACTCCTCCACCATCTGTGCACCCTTCCTCCTCTACACACCGCGTTCGACATCTACAATTCTCCTGATTCTCCAGTGGACGCGCATGTGGCGTCGCGCTTCGAGAACATTCAACAGCCGACGGTGCATGCGCCGTCGAGCTGTATATATACTCAATGTCGGCGCTCGCTCGCTCAGTTGCCGCTCGTCGGTTGGTTTGTACGGCGCGTCGACGTCCAAAGTCGCGGTGAAATGAATTCCAACGAATCTACAAACACAATGATCGACGTCCCTTCGACCAGCGCCGCCCTTTCGCATACGTGTGTACGTGTTCACTCATTTAACACCCCCTCCTACAACCACGTTAACCAATTTAGCCATCGACCCAAGTAAGTCGCAATTTAACACCCCATTTCACAACCACGTTAACCAATTTAGCCATCGACCCAAGTAAGTCGCACTTTAACACCCCGTTAACCAATTATATGCTCCGCATCCTCTTCAGTGTTCCCCCGAGGGAAGCTGCGGGCAATCTTTTTTTTAGGGGCGAAGCTCCTTAGGGCGTGGGCTGTGCGTGCCCTGTAGCCTGTATGTAGCCACCTCTAGTTTAGTTCTTGCGGTGTTCACTAGATGGCGGTACCGTCTCCTGTATGTAGCCACCTCTCGTTTAGTTCTTGTAGTGTTTACTAGATGGTGGTACTTGTAGCTGATGATGAAAAGATGCAAGATGTTATAAACTAGAAAGCGGTACTTGTAGTTGATGAAAGACGCGAGATCTTATAAAATAGGAATGATGTCACATATGGCGCGTGTCATTGGTTGAAGGCAATCGTTCGATTTAGTGCGGCGACGTACGCTAGGGGAGCGTTGTAAAAAAATCCGTTTGCTGTTGGCGCGCGCTCGGAGGCGCCGGGGAATCGTCCTCATGACCATGTACCTCGCACCCAACCTGTCGACCGGGAACATCAAGACATTCATAGACACTGCGTTACGAAATTATGAGAACAAATACAAGAATGGACCATTTGTACTACTTGGAGACTTTAACGTGGCTATCATAGACAATAATTGGCTTATCCAACTATGGCTTCTAGATATGCACTCAGACGTATATCGTTTGACCATATGAAACCTACCACGATCCGAGGAACATGCATAGACCTAGTATTTGCAAATTGCCCACTGCAACCCATACAGGAACCGCTCTCCCTTCATTTCACAGACCATAAAGCCGTCATAATGAAGGGACATCGCAAGCCATCCATCGTCTAAGAACAAATAAAAGTTGATTGGTGTATATACACACACAGCGTTTCTCACGTCTTTACATGATGATCGACTGGGCGAATTACACGGAAGATTCACAGTTTACCGATGGATTCCACCGGAGCTTCGCCCATTCATCATCATTCACCCCGTGAATATACCGTAATTTTTATTTCAGTTTTTAGCGAGCAGTGGAACGTTGGTTGCGAACTTAAGGCAAATAGGCAATGCATGGTTGATCAGTTTTTAGCAGAATAACCAATATTGTGTTTGGCTATTAATCACTGCGTGGAGGGCAGTCTAGTGAGCATCGAACAGTTGGCTCATTGAATCTATAGGCAGAACATTATTGCGAAAAGTGCTTGTTGCGTTGAATTTTATTTTTCGTTGTTTTCATTCAACCTGTTGTATAGTGCTGACGTGCGTACCTGTTCCGAGTAAGTAAGAAGATTACATGCATGTCGTCATACCTGAACTTATCGTCTTATATAGAGATTGTTCTTTGAACGGCTTCTAGTGGCATTGTAGCAACGACACTAGTGTACCATCGGGTAATACTCCAGTTGGAAAAAAAATTTCAGATCCCACCAACAGTGGGAATTGACGATATGCGAAGCACAAATAAGAAAGGTTGCTATGTCACTTTAATATCAGTACAACGTTACGAGGTGGATATAAATGATCCCGTACATGACTTACGTGTCATGCTTATCATGTTTGGATGTGTCGTTGACCTTCGTCATCTATTCACGTCACGTGATGCAAAACTTAGTATATGTGGAGCTGGCGAAACGTCTGCGAGCACACGTTTAGTGTGGTAGGTTGTCATGTTTTGCAGGACAAGCGTGTCAGGATTATCCTATTTGCACCAGGCATATACTTTCGTCATTCATTGACGTCACGTAACACCAAATTTGGTATACGTAGAGCTAGCAATACGGCCGCGACGTGGTGGTGATGGTGGTGAAAACGTATTTATTTATTTATTTACATGAAATTTTCTGCGGAGAAGCTCCGAGTAGTCGGAGATGCTTGGCTTGCGGTGGGGGGGCCCTCAGTCCAGGGCTCCGCTTGCAGCAGCCGCTCTGCGGGCCCGGTTGATCAGACTCAACTGATCTTCCAGGTTCTCGCTGGCCAGCAGCTCCTCCCATCTCTCCGCTGTTGGATTTTGTACTGGTTGTAAGGCTGTAATGGCCTGACACTCCCACGTGACGTGGTACAGAGTGGCTTTAGCTGAACACCATGGGCAGAGAGAAGAGTATGCCGAGGGGTGCATTTTACTCAGGATGTGCAAATTTGGAAACGTGCCGGTTTGAATTTGCCTCCAGCTGACCGATTCCTCTTTATTTAGTGTTCGGTGTGGTAGCAAATAAGCTTTCCTATGTCCTCTGATACGGCCGCGAGCGCATCATAAAGACCCCATATTCTTCGATGTGGCGTTGACGCGCGCGCACGCTGGACACAGTGACGCCACCTTAGCAAAACTCGATAACTCTATTGTCTGACGACAGGCGCGACAAACGACCGTCAGCGCAGCCCGACGGCGACAGGCGCGAAATGCGACATGCTACATTTCGCGCCGATGCGTTACGCAGACATCCCTGCGTCTCCCTCTTTTCCGAACGGAGTGAAGCCGGACGCGCTAAAACGCGCATGCATCTAACCAACGCAGCGCAGCGCGCGCCTGCGAGTATATGACAGGACCGGCGCCTGGCATGGCAACGCCGACGTGACGCGACAAAATGAACGCCGACGAGCACGGCATCACGTCTCGTCGAAACGTATTGGCGCCTTGACTGTGGCATGTAGTCATGTTCTTTTATAACGCGCATGTGACGATTATAATGTTTGCACCAGTCACATACCTTCGCATTTCATTGACGTCATGTAATACCAAATTTGGTATTAGTGAAGCTACCGAAACGGCCACTAGCGCATCATGAGCGTGACATGTAGTCATGTTGCTACATGACACGCATCTCATGATTATCGTTTTTGCACCAGTCACATACGTTCGTCATTCATTTACGTACCGTAATACCAAATTAGGAATATGTGAATCTAGCGAAGCGGCTGCGAGCGCATTATGAGCGTAGCATGTAGTCATGTTGTTACATGACACGTATCTCATGTTTATCATGTTTGCACCAGTGTCGTACCTTCTTCATCCATTCACATCCCATAATACCAAACTTGGTGTATATGAAGCTAGCGAAACGGCTACCAGCACATCATGAGCGTGGCATGTAGTCTTGTTGTTGCATGACACGCATCTCATGATTATCATGTAGGCATCAGTTATATATTTCGTCATTCATTGACGTCACGCAGAAGCAAATTTGGTATATGTGGAGCTAGTAAAACGGCCGCGAGCGCATCAAGAAGAGCCCGATATACCTCAATGTAGCGTTGACGCGTGCGAGCGTTCTGCACAGCGACGGACGCTACGTTAGCAAAACGCGAGTACTCTTTAGTCGGACGCCAGGCGCGACCAGCGTCCGTTGGCGCACCCCGACGGCAACCGGTGCGAAATTCATGCCTATGCGTAACCCAGACAACATTGCGTCTTCCTCTTTCGTGACGGAGGCATGCCGGACGCGCTGAAACGCGCATGCGTCAGAGCAATGCAGCGCACCCCACGCCTGCGAGTATATGGCAAAACCGGCGCCTGGCGTGGCAACGCGGGCGTGACCAACACCACCTAGACTATTCACAAGGCCCGTTCATACCCCTCTCTCCAGACGACATACGTCACGCTAGTTGTCCGATGTTATGACCGGCACAGCAAGGAGGTGGTTTGCAAGGGACGCTCATCGGCGTAAAAGTCAAACGCTGTCCGCGTCCTGCAGGAACGCGGGAGGCGTCTGTGTGCGCCGCAGGAAATGCACATCAGCGTCGCTGGGACACACAGTCGGCGTCTAGCGCGTGCACGGACGGCTATGAAAGGAGCGTGTCGGGAGGGCGCTGTGCTCTCTCTCTGGACGTCGCTGGCCCGCTCGTCTCGAGTGCGCTCTGGGCCCTTGTGATGGAAAGGCGCGTCTGTCCGCTCTCGTTGCAATGTACTTCTCTTGCAAATATGTAAATTAAACGCATCTTCTACTTGTTCGTGAGACGCGTCGCAAGAGTCGTCCCTCGCCGGATCCTGGGTGGCAGCCTCAACCCCTCCCCTGACATATCACCGACTGTCCATTGGCTGAGGACCCGTCGCTCAGGTGGTGGCGTTGGTCACCCCGCGCACTTTTTTACCCCGAACGGCGGACAAGCCACAACAGGTTTGCTTTTCATCGCTACCTGCTTCACTGGTTAGACTGCGTTAGGCTTGGTGCTGCATCGCACTGCTCTGAGTCTTCGTCCGTTCCCACGTGTCCTATTTTATTGGTGTTGTATTTGTGAGTATGTAATTACACATCGATCAGTGCGACATGGGAAGTTGTTGTGTTCCCGAGTGCCGCGGCAATTATGACAGTGGTCCCATAATGCGTGTTTTCGCATTCCCCAAGGATGAAGCTCGGAAGAAGTCTTGGATAAAGCCATTCCGCCAAATGATTTCACACCAAGCATACACTCCAAGGTGAGAAACTGCTGAAGTTTGTTGTCTTACTGGCTCTATCGCATTACTGGCGTTTTGGCTCTGTTACTGTTGAACGGAGCGAGTATCGTGAGTGGTGATGGTAGTTTTGTCGCGCTTCACGTAGGGCAGTGCGGTAAAATAGTACAGAAATACTCAGGCTCGTGTCAAAGTTCCCATTAGCCCATTTCGTGTGAAAGTAATGAAGTCACTGTTATGCTTGGTGCAGGTCTGTGAACTCCACTTCCTCAAGGCTGACTTCACAAAGCTGTCACATTTAGACGCAGCGTCGGGACGGACATTGACAGTCGACAGCGAGAGGGTGCGCCTAGTGTCAGATGCTATACCATCAGTGTTTCCGAACTGTCCGTCCTACCTGAGCACGAATCGCAATCGTCGAGAATCTCCTGTCTCGAAACGAGCTCGAATGGAAGACGAGGCCTTGAGCAAAGCGATTAAGGACTCTATATGCGCACAAAAAGCGAAGAGGAGAAAAATGCTGTGTCCTTTTTCGAACACTTAAGAGGCAAGCTTTCTGCTGTATGCAGTAATGATTTCTGGGCAATCAAGGCCAACGGTCGTTGTGTGATGTTTCTCCGCATCGAAGATAATCCTTCACCGCACGTGAGGTTTTCTGTCACTGTGCTTGCTGATCTCTTACTTGCGGTCTCAGCAGGTATGATCAAGCTGGTTTCATTACCTTGCGAGACGCAGTTCCAGACGCAGTGCGCGACAACAGGACGTTGTCCTCACTGCTCCAGCAGCTGGAAAACCACATGACTGAGACGCCTGAAGTTGCAAGACCGTCGAAAACAGCGTCAGTGTTGTAGCATATCGGCTCCTTATTGAATGAACTGTTCCAAGACAGTGACACGACCGAAGAACACAGTGCTTTGTTTTGTTTGCTAAATGAGCAAATAGCTCTCCCACTCGCTGCCCCCATTCGTCGCTACTGTGCTGAAACATTAGTGTTTTCTAGCATCCTGCACTCCATATCTCAGCACGCCTATAACTTTGCCAGATCAGCGTTCACGTTGACTTTGCCCCATCCTTCAACCCTGCGCCGCGTTTGTTCCAAGTATGGAGGCGATCTACTGAAGAAGCAAAACGAAGCGAACTTCCTCTCCTACATTCGAGAAAGAGTGAAGTGCATGTAGCCGCACGAAAAGACGGTGACGCTAATGGTTGATGAAATTCATATCAAGCCATACTTCGATTATAAAGGGGGCAGCATAGTTGGATCTGCAGCCAATTCTCAAGAGGCAGCCACAACCGCTCATGTTTTCATGCTTCAGTCGCTCTTGTCATAAAACAAAATGTGCTTCACATTCTTCCTGTTGCTAAAATGACCGCCGAAATTCTACATGAGTTCTGCAAGAAAGTAATTTTAGAAGTGGATTCTATGGGCCTCAGGGTCATTGCTGTAATTACCGACAACAATTCCCTCAACCGGAAAATGATATCGTTTTTCTCAGAGAAACAGGAAGTAAGCATTGTATATCCTCATCCAGCGGACAACAATCGGCCTCTGTTTTATGTCGCAGACCCTGTGCACATACTAAAATGCATCAGGAACAACTGGATGAATAAAAAACGAAGGATTATGCTTTTACTTTCCTGAAGTGAGCCTGTCAGAAATATTGCCCGACGGGCCGCCCAGAATGAAAGCAGCATCATTTGAAGCCTTACGGCAGCTGTATGCACTGGAGCAGACATTGTTTCTCAAGCTTGGCTACAAGCTAAATTCCAAGGCAATCAATCGAACACCTGTGGAGAGACAAAATGTAAAGTGGGTGTTAAATGTCATTAATTCGTTTGTAACAAACGCACTTGAGACGCGTGGCGATGCCCTTGAAACCACATGTGCCAGTTCAACAGCTCTCTTCATAAACATCATATCGACGTGGTGGAAAATCGTCAACGTGAAGACCCCTTCGAAAGGTCACCGACTGAACGACACCCTTCAAAATCCAGTGAATTCTACGGTGGATAAACAGCTGGTTTTCCTTAGTGGCATGGTAGACTGGCTGGATGCTTGGAGCAGCGTCAACATGAGCCGTGGCTGCTTGACAAGGGAAACACATTCTGCGTTGAGACTCACTTGCTACTCCCTTGTTGAGCTGTCGCGGTACTGTTTAGAAGAACTGAAGTTCAAGTATGTCTTCCTGGGAAAATTTCAAACTGACACTCTTGAAGATCGCTTCGGTCGCTACCGTCAGTTAGCTGGAGCACAATATTATGTTTCCGTGAGGCAGCTTCTGGAGTCTGAAAAGAAAATTTGTCTGCAAAAGCTGCTGATGCTTCCGCATCCAGACATCAGCAGCGAAAGTGACACAGAAGTATCGCAACATAACTTCTCTGTTCACATCTCAAATAATGAAATTTCCAACCCAAAGCATGACATGGAGGTCGTTGCTTATATCGCTGGATATTGCGCTCATTCAGCTCTGAAGAAGCTGTCATGCGCATTTTGCAGCAGCGTGCTCGTCCTGGAGAGCAGGAACATAGATGTGGAAGGTAACACAATGATTGAGAACTTGTCAAGAGGAAGCCCAAAGTTTCCGCAGCCATGTACTGTGCACATGGTGCTGGTGGCAGCGCTTGTTGTCGAAAAGCTCACCAAGGGAGAAAATGCAAAGGTGTTCCTCGCGTCGAACAACCAACGTGGCATTGTAACCTCCATTACCACATCACTGCTAGGAGATGTTGAGCTAGAGACTTATCGCCATACCTCTGAGAAAATCGCCATACCTCTGAGGCTATCGTGCGGCATGTAGTGCGTGTTTCAACAAATGTCGCTCTTAACAACTTTTGTAGACTTCTAAATGACACCATCCGAAGCACCGCACAAAAAAAGCAGCTGACAGAAAAATCAAAACCTTGAACAAGAAATGAGGTAGGATGGTTTTAGCCTTTCGTGCTAATAAAACCACTTCTACAAATGCATTTCTGACTATTTCATTTGATCACTAAAGTGTAAAGGCAGGCGTAAACAAATGCAGACCGCGCAGGAACAAAAAAAGAACAAAAAAAAGAAACACCGGCTTTCAATAAGTGCCCACAGCAGATATAACGAGAACGAGTGGCGACGATGGCCGGGGTGCAGGTGGACAACTGGCGTGACGTCACGCTCTCCCTGGAGGGGCCTCGTCAATAGTCTAGGTGGTGCTGGCGTGACGCGAACAAATGAACCGCGTGCACCGTGAGTACGTGCACCGCGTCACGCCGAAATGTTGTGGCGCCTTGACTGGGGTAAGTAGTCATGTTCTCACACGACACGCATCTCATGATTATCATGTTTGCACCAGTCACATACCTTCGTCATCCATTGACATCACGTAATTCCAAATGTGGCATATATGATGCTACCGAAACGGCCGCGTGCGCAGCGTTAGTGTGGCATGTAGCCATGTTGCTACATGAAACGCATGTCGCGATTATCATGTTTGGATTTGTCAATTACCTATGTCGTCCATTCGCGTTGCGTAATACTGAGTTTGGTACATGTGAAGCTAGCGAAATGGCCGCGGGTGCATCATGAGCGTAGCATGTCATGTTGTTACATGACACGAATCGCATGTTTATCATGTTTGCACCAGTATCATACCTTCGTCATCAATTCACAATACTGAATTCGGTATAAGAGAAGCCAGCAAAACGGCCGTGAGTGCATCATGAGCGTGGCATGTACTCATGTTGTTACATGACATGCATGTCATGATTTTCATGTTAGGGTCTGTCACTTGTGTTTGCCATGCAATTGTGTCATACATACCGGTTTTTCAACATGCCAAGCCAATGAAACCACCGCAAGAGCTGCATGACCATGAAATGTAAATCATGACATTCATGACATACATGTTATGATTTTCATGTAATGACTAGTCAATTATGCTCTTCATACAACCATGTTATGCCATAACAAGTTTGGCATCGATATCATTATCGAAACGGCCAGGACAGCTAAAAGTCGTAGGCCGCTAGATAGATAGATAGATAGATAGATAGATAGATAGATAGATAGATAGATAGATAGATAGATAGATAGATAGATAGATAGATAGATAGATAGATAGATAGATAGATAGATAGATAGATAGATAGATAGATAGATAGATAGATAGATACGCTCAAAGTCGCTGAAGTTCGGTAAGAAATGCTTCGCATTTATTATCGTCAGAAATAATCACGACACATTTGCTATATGGTCATGCTGACAGGCTTTATCTTATATGTGATAATAATACAGCACCCGAAACAGCCTCTGCTGTAGCACTGGTGCCTAATGAAACGTGCATACCATAATCTCATCAATAATATTTGTCCCGCGTCCCGGATAAACACGCATAACAAGCGTTTCGAACGCCGCACGCGCTCCCCTGCTTTGTAAACATACAGCACCTGATACAATGATTCTTTATATAAAGATACGCGCGATGAAATAGCTTTCTCAGCATAGGACATTCGGAAGATGCCGGCAGACATGGCCAAACTGTATTACGGCTGTGACATAAAGAAATCTGTGCTTACCGTGGAAAGCACATTTTCACATGCCTCACTACACTTTACATTGCGTCAACTCGATCGGCTAATCTGAACTGAGTAAGCTAAATGCCCTAACGAAGCAAAGAACATCACAAAAAAGACTTGATTGCCACGCTGTCAACCTCTGTTGATGCGCGGCAGCTAAAGCTGCTGCTGCCGAAGCTTCAGTTCTTTCGAGAACACGTAAAATCTGAGGCTCTTTTGTTTCAAACTGCTGTTGAAGAATACAGGAACACAGTGTGTGAATCCAGCCACCGCGGAAAATAAATGTAAGGTGAAAAAGGGTTTATTGGCGACTGTTGCGACGGTGGTCCTACGATGAAACACGATCGGACAAGAGCAACGGTCGAGCAGATGCCGGCGATGATCAGCACGAGCCGAGCGAGCGAAGCCAAGCACCCAGTACCCAAGCGGTGGCGATGTTGTTTGCCAACGATGCGTTTTCTTCTTCACAATTTGCCCCCGCCGAAAAAGAGCCATCCTGGCGACCTAAGAGTCTGGAGGCAGAGGGCTATGATATGGCTTAAGGCGGGCGATGTGGACGATGTCACGTCCACGCCGGCGCATGTCGTCAGATGGGGAAAGTGGTTCGATGAGAAAATTCACCGGCGAGGTTTGCTCCAAAACGCGGTATGGGCCCTCGTACTTTGGAACGAGTTTTGAGGATATGCCGGGTCTTTGGTAAGGAACAGCCAGCCATACAAGTGATCCCGAGGAATAGCTGGGGCTTTGTGAAGAGTCGGCGTTGTTTTCTTTCTGGCGCTGTTGTTCTTGCGACGTAAAGGTGCGTGCGAGTTCACGGCACTCTTCCGCATTACGGGCAGCTTCGGACACAGATGGGCATTCGGATGCGTCAGGATGGTATGGAAGGAGAGTGTCGATGGTGTGGGATGGTTCGCGTCCATAAAGAAGAAAGAAAGGTGAAAATCCAGTGGTAGACTGTGCCGCGGTGTTATATGCGAACGTGATGAATGGAAGAATGCGATCCCAGTTAGTATGATCGGATGTCACATACATGGCGAGCATATCGCCAAGGGTGCGGTTAAATCTTTCCGTGAGCCCGTTAGTTTGCGGGTGGTATGCAGTGGTCTTGCGATGAACAACATGGCATTGAGAAAGCAGAGACGTGACGACTTCTGATAGGAAGGCTCGACCTCGGTCGCTTAGTAGCTCTCGAGGTGCACCATGTCTTAGTATGAAGCGATGAAGGATGAAGGATGCTACGTCCCGCGCAGTGGCACTTGGAAGGGCGGCGGTCTCAGCGTAGCGTGTTAAATGGTCCACAGCGACTATGATCCACCGATTTTCATCTGATGTTGTCGGTAGAGGGCCATAGAGATCAATTCCGATCCGATCGAAAGGTTTGGCAGGGCACGGGAGCGGTTGAAGCGCACCGGACGAGTGGAAAGGCGGTGATTTGCGGCGTTGACAGTCAGGGCAGCCCATAACGAATTTTCGAACGAAATTATACATTCCGCGCCAGTAGAAGCGATGGCGAATGCGTTCGTAAGTTTTGAAAACTCCGGCATGACCACATTGGGGATCGTCGTGAAAGGAGGCGCAGATTTGTGATCGCAAGCTGCGCGGGACAACCAAGAGCCACTTACGACCTTCGGGGGCGTAGTTGCGTCGGTGTAGCAGCCGATCACGAATCGCGAAATGAGCAGCTTGACGTCGGAGAGATCGTGGTACCGCAGTGGTTGACGATCCAGAGAGACAGTTAAAAAGGGAAGCGATCCACGGGTCCTTGTGTTGTTCACCGGTAAAAGAGTCGAGGTCGAGAGATGCGACGGAGTTGGTACCATTGGTTTCGCAGGCCGAGTCGGGAGGTAAAGGCGAACGCGACAGGGCGTCGGCGTCAGAATGCTTGCGTCCGCTGCGATAGATGACACGAATGTCGTACTCCTGGATTTGCAGTGCCCACCGAGCTAGGCGGCCAGAAGGATCTTTCAATGTGGCGAGCCAACAAAGTGCATGGTGGTCCGTTACCAGGTCGAATGGGCGACCGTACAAATAAGGGCGGAACTTGCGAAGCGCCCACACTAGCGCCAAGCACTCTTTTTCAGTGACGCTGTAATTGGCCTCAGCTTTAGTAAGTGTGCGACTCGCATAAGCGACGACGTATTCGGAGTAGCCCGGCTTGCGTTGGGCGAGGACGGCGCCTAGACCAACCCCACTAGCGTCTGTGTGAACTTCCGTTGCAGCTGTTGGGTCGAAATGCCGAAGAATTGGAGGAGATGTTAGCAGACTACGGAGCGTGGCAAACGCGACGTCGCAGTCAGAAGACCAGGATGAAAGGTCTGCATCACCGCGTAGGAGGTTGGTCAGTGGTGACATGATCGACGCAAAATTTCGCACGAAGCGCCGGAAGTACGAGCATAGTCCGACAAAACTGCGTAATTCTTTCAGTGTAGTAGGTTTCGGGAACTCAGCGACTGCTCGCAGTTTTGCAGGGTCGGGTCGAACACCATCCTTGGACACGATGTGCCCTAAGATGGACAGCTCTCGCGCGGCGAAGCGGCACTTTTTAAGGTTCAGTTGGAGCCCAGCGTTGGTTAAACACGTCAGCACCAGTTGGAGCCGACGCAGATGTGTAGGAAAATCGGGAGAGAAAACGACAATGTCGTCGAGGTAGCATAGACACACAGACCACTTCAGTCCACGCAGTGTGTTGTCCATGAGTCGTTCAAACGTGGCAGGAGCATTACAAAGCCCAAATGGCATTACGTTAAATTCGTACAGGCCATCTGGTGTAATGAACGCAGTTTTCTGGCGATCAGCTTCTGCCATAGGAACCTGCCAGTATCCAGATCGTAAGTCTAAGGAGGAGAAGAATTCGGCTCCTTGGAGGCTGTCAAGGGCGTCGTCGATGCGCGCTAATGGATAGACGTCTTTCCGCGTCACCTTGTTTAATCGCCGGTAGTCGACGCAAAATCGAATCGATCCACCCTTCTTTCGAACTAGAACGACAGGAGATGCCCAAGGACTGTGCGATGGTTGAATAACGCGACGGCGTAGCATCTCTTCGACCTGGTCGTTGATGACGTGACGTTCTGCTGCAGAGACACGGTACGGTCTTTGACGCAATGGCTGGTGCGAACCGGTGTCAATGTAGTGGTGCACTGCGGAAGTCCGACCCAATTGCGGCTGAGAAACGTCGAATGAATTCGCGAAGTGCTGGAGAAGATTAAGAAGCTCGGCGCGTTCATGGGCACTTAAGGTGTCGGCGATGGAACTCGAGAAGGTGTCACTCGATGAGCATTCCAGTGGGGAAAGGGCATGAAGTTCGGTCGAGGCGCTACTGCACGATTCGTCTGGCATGTTAAGGAATAAAGAGGAATCGAGGTACTCCACTCGACCGAGACATTCGCCGGCAAGTAGCGTAAGCGGTGCAGAAAGGGGGTTGTGGACGAAAATATTGCTTCGGCCCGCAGTGACGTCGAGTGTAGCGAAAGGCAAGGAAACGGCTCTGCGGCTCATGAAAATGTCGGAAGGTGTAAACATTACTGTAGCGTCGTTATGGTCATCGCAGCAAACAGGGACAACGGCAAGAGAGGCTGGCGGAATTTCAGTGTCTTCACGTACGACGAGTTTTGGAGACCGCTCAAGAGTTTCGTGCAAAGGTTCGTCATACAGGTGCGAAAATTGAACTTCAGCGCGTGCGCAGTCGATGACGGCATGATGTTGTGACAGGAAGTCCCACCCGAGGATAACGTCATGCGAGCACACCGAAAGGACGATGAACTCGACAACGTACATAGAGCCTTGGATGAAAATGCGGGCTGTACAGGTGCCGAGAGGTCTGACTGGCTGTGCGCTAGCCGTACGAAGCGATAGTCCAGAGAGCGACGTGGTCACTTTGCGTAGGGAGCGGCAGAGCTGGGCGGCTATAACAGAAACGGCAGCACCTGTGTCGATGAGGGCAAATGTAGAAACACCATCGACAGATATGGCGACGACGTTAGCAGGTGAAGTGCGAGGACTTGGGCATTTCGATGACGGCGCAGTTCTTGCCTCTGGAACTGCGGCGTTCAGTTTTCCCGGTTGGAGGAAGTGGGTCGGGGACGCATTGGGGACAGAGATCGCCTGCGAGGAGACGGCGAGCGGGAAGAGTGAGTCGGAGCTGGGCGCTGGGGTGACTGAGACCCGGGAAGATTAGTGTAGCCATACTGCGGTGAAGGATAGGGAGCAGGTAGGTGCGTGGGCGGTAGGTCATACGGTAATGGCCAAGTAGCGTTGTGTTGTGATTGGAAACGACGACGACAATATCGTGCCACGTGTCCTGGAGTACCGCAGGCGTAGCAGATTGGTCGATTGTCAGCAGTGCGCCAGGAATTGCTGACTCGCGGTGCAGCCCAAGGTGTCGAAAGAGGGGTAGAGCGGGGAGCAACTGCAGGCATGGGTGGCAAAAGCTGCTGGCGGGGTCTGCTGCGTACCACCTGGGCATAGGTAAGAGGCGCGGCCACGGGCTGCATAGCCGGCGCATGGGGAACAGTCACGGCCACAGGCTGCTGGTGGGCAGCGACGGGAACAGCCTGAGCTACCTCTTCGGCAATAACGTCGCGGAGTGGTGAGGGCAGACGAGAGGACGGCGGCTGCTGCGTGAAGGGAATCAACGACAGTTGCCGAGCTACTTCTTCACGCACGAAGTCTTTAATCTCTTGCAGGGTTGGTGCGTGGTCGGGAACGGAAGTGAGACTGGAGAGCGAGTCGGCGTGTGAGGAAAATGGCCGAGTCAGGGCGCGCTGCTTGCTCAACTCGTCGAAACTTTGACACAAAGTAACAAGTTCCGCAACGGTGGCAGGATTACGGGCGAGGAGCAGCTGATATGCACCGTCATTTATCCCTTTGAGGATGTGTTGAATCTTCTCCGACTCGGGCATGGTGGTGTTCAATCGGTTGCAAAGTCCAATGATGTCTTCAATGTAGCTTGTGAAAGATTCCGTTGGTTTTTGTGCGCGAGTCCGCAAGCGTTGTTCGGCTCTGGACTTGCGGACAGCGGGTCGGCCAAAAACGTCAGCGAACAACGTTTTCAAGATGGACCACGTCGTAATGTCGTTTTTGTGGTTGTTATACCACATTTCGGCTACGTCAGTGAGGTAAAAGATGACGTAAGTCAATTTGTCCGCGTCATCCCACTTGTTGTTTGCGCTTACCAGTTCGTAGTTAGCGAACCAGTCTTCCACGTCAGTCTCATCAGCTCCGCTAAAGACTTTGGGCTCTCGCAAACGAAGAACGCCGGGGTTGCTTGGGGATGTAGTGGAAGAGCCAGGTTGCGCGTTGTTGGTAGCCATGATGGTAGGTAGCGTTCGGTTGCGCAGCTCCAGGTTGAGGCGACGGCGAATGGCAGCACCCAGGTTCAGGCGACGGGGAATGTCAGCACCCTCCACCAATTGAAAAAGGGTTTATTGGCGACTGTTGCGACGGTGGTCCTACGATGAAACACGATCGGACAAGAGCAACGGTCGAGCAGATGCCGGCGATGATCAGCACGAGCCGAGCGAGCGAAGCCAAGCACCCAGTACCCAAGCGGTGGCGATGTTGTTTGCCAACGATGCGTTTTCTTCTTCACAAAGGTAATAAATCTCACTGTGGTGTGGCCCACCGCAGCAACGAATACACGGTTGCGCGGACGGATGACTACAACTACCGGCATGCATCACGGCAGTAGTGGCGGAGTGGAACTAGCTGGTGAGATTGGTATATTGCGTGCAATTGTGATGTGAAACCTGAAAGCATCACGCAATGCCTAAAAGCGAATCTGAGCAATTGTTAAGTCTAATGATATCGCTTGTAAGTTGTTGCGGAGCATAGTTAGGTGATATTAGGCTGCTTTTCTGCGCAAGAAGGTACCAGTGAAACGGCAGGCCATCAAAACATGACAGGGATGTCCCAGCTCAAGAGACAGGTACCCAGCAAAACCAACCTTATCCAAAAAAAAAAAACGGCGTTGCCAGGCAGCAGAGAGCCAAGCTCTGCTTGGAGTGTATTAGAATGTGGCAATTACTTGGAAGGTTCACAACACCCGTGCACAGAAATTGAAGCCAAAGGAAGGTGTAGCCACTTATGATATCGTGATCGGGCTCTGTATGACGTGATCGGGCTCTGTATATCGGGCTCCGTATGACAGTGGCAAGCTTTTATCTCAACGCAGAGGTAGGATATTCACTTTATACCAAATACACGCTAGTTGACTGAGAGGTATATATTCCAGGTTTTTATAATTAGTGTCACTGTTTTCGAATTGATTGTTTTTTTTTGTTTCTGAAAACTAGCTTCAAATATGTTTTACAGCGATGGTTGGTATGAGATCACAACTGGGGTCACGCGCAGTTGTCTGCCGCCGCCTCCGTCGGTGTCTGTTACCACATCGCGCGTTGAATTATTAAAAGAACATACCACGGAGGACACAGTGGGGCTTGAACCGGCGTCCACTGTGTGTCAGCCCGGTATTCTGCCACTGAACCACGGCAATGCTCCGCACTTTTTGACAAACTTTCCTTAGGCACGCATGATGTCGGGAAAGCAACCTTGATAATATGACTTAATAAATGTTTTAAAATAGCGAAAGAACAACCAGTCGTCGCACAATGCGAATAACGTGAAGAGTGGGTCGTCCATTTCTCCAACTCATTACAAAAGCTTGTTCTTGCTCCCCTATTAACTTCGGCGCATACCCACTTCAGCCAAATATTTCCTCGTCGTTTTCAGCCACTGCATTAAAAATTGGCTCAAAATTTCTTGCAAGTGTTTAGTACACCACGCTTTTCACAAAAATGGCGAAAAATAGCATAGCGAGTGCCAGCCTTCTACCTAAAAATATTTAATATTAATGCTATAGTTGGTGTCAAGCAAGTGTGCTTGCATTATTTACCCATTGAGCGCTTTGAAAATGCTCTGAAAGGCCGCTCTTTTAGCTTTCGCTTTGACAGTGCTGTCTGTGCCTTACAGTCCAGGCGTTTTTTGTCTTCTAATTTCGTGTGATGTGGTCATGGACACCGGCGGACAAATACGGCACCGCGCGTGCCGCGAGTTGTGATCTTATAACAGCTTTCGCTGTAAAAAAATTTTGTCGCTCAACTTTATGCCGTGTAATATTGCCACCTAGTGTTCTGTGCCGGTGAACGAGGAAGAAGAAGACGAGCCACCCGTGCCAGCGGAGACGTCCTTCTATCATTGAAGCAACTTTGTCCCAACGTGATGACCAAGGGCTGCATGAAGGCCGTATCACGCCATCCTGAAGCATTTCCTTAACCTGCGTTTGAATCACGTGCCGTTCGGTTGGCGAAACAGGATAAGGCTGCTGCCGTATGGGATGCGCGTCGTCGTAGGTGATAATATGGTGTTTCGTTATCGGTGTTTGATGTATCTTCGATGAACGTGTAAAGCATGTGTGGAACTCCAGCAACAGCTCGCTCAAACGCTGCTTGTTCGCTTCAGAAAGCGCTGGATTGATGTCGACGCTGCGGAAAGGCGTTTCAGCAGTGCCGATGGCCTCGGAAGCAAAACACTCGGTAACATTGGCGACTGGGTCGGCGTAAGCGATGACAGTTCCAGGAGAAAGGTGCCGGAGCTCGTAGCTGAAGTTTGTGACAAAAACGTTGCAGTGATCATCACGAAGGTCAACAAGGCTTCTCGCTACGCAGACACCCTGAGACAGCAAAAGCAAGTGATTGCTTTCTACGACTGCTTCACCATGCATCACTCCGTCCCACGCCATCTGAACCACAACAGTTGCACGGGGTGGTGACGTGACAGCGTCGTCGACGACGCGAAGAGACACTCGGGAGTGGCTGGGGTCGGCGTAAGCTGTTGTGGCGTTTGTGGTCGCGAAAGTGACTAGACGTCGTCGAATGTCAATTATAGCACCATACTCCCTGAGAAAATCCATGCCGATGATCAGGTCTCGAGAACACTGCCGGAGAACGCTTAAACTAGCAACCAATGTAAAACGCGGACTTGCAGACTTGCCGTGCACATACCGAGTGGCGTGACGATATGCCCGCCAGCTGTACGAATTGGCGTTCGGTTCCAAGGCGTCGTTACTTTCTTGAGAAGGGGGGCAAGCTTTTCGCTAATTATGGAATAGTCCGCACCAGTGTCCACTAAAGCGCTGACTTCGCGACCATCTAGCAGAACAGGAATACCTAAGGACACTCTTCCGCAATCAGCCGGTGGTGTTGTTGTCGATGTATCGTCGGTATTTTCAGTCCGCGTCGATAGGGGGCCTTGAGCATGACCAGTGTGAGCGGCCTTGCCCCTGAAGGTCGCTGAGGCTAGTTTTCCCGACGCGGGCTAGGTGACCGGCCCTTCGCCACGCCCGCATAAGTGCGATGATTCGGCGAGAACCGCCGCGGTGATGGAGAGCGTGAGTGGTGCCGAGATGTCGATCCGCGCTGCTGAGCAACGTAGTCAGCGATTTCCGGAGGCCGCTGGCCGAACCTAGGAGGTGGGGAGTTGGCCGAAAAACCACGAAGTCCCAGCTGTCGATAAGTGCACTGTCGGTAGATGTGCCCAGGTTCACCACAGTGATAGCAAAGCGGACGTCGATCGGGGACCCGCCACACGTCTGATTTTCGCGGAATCGGTCGCCGGTCACTGAGGTACGGGCCTGCTTGGACTGCCTGAAGCATGGCTGGGGCTGTGGTATAAGGCGGAGTGAAATGCTGTGCAGGTTGGCGCAGAGTTTGGTCTGCCGGAAGCATGGCAGGGGCCGTGGTGGGAAGCGGAGGCAAAGGTGGTGCTGGCTGGAGGAGAGTTTGCGCATACGACATGTGAGGGAAGTCATTTAAGGGCCGCGGCTCTGTCTGACAGGACGGTTCTCGTAGTGCCTGCTGAACTTCATCTCGGACAATGCCGGACAAAGAACTGACAGTGGGCGCTGAGGGTGCAGAAAACTTCTGCAGTTCTTCGCGATTTACGGAGCGTATGAGCTCTCGGAAGAAGTCGACGTGGGCCCCGAGACCACCCATGTAGTTCGTAGCAGAAGCAAAGTTCACTTGTTGCTCGTACGTCTGGGTCCGTTGCCGAAGCGTGCTTTCAATCAGGACGGCTTCAGCAAGAAACTCTGACGTTGTCTTGGGGGGTCTGCGTACAAGACCACCGAACAACTGCTCCTTCACTCCACGCATCCGGTAACGCACCTTCTTCTCTTCCTGCATGTGAGGGTCGGCTTGTCGAAAAAGACGCGTCATGTCCTCAACATACATTGCTACGCCTTCATTTGGCATTTGCATACGGCACTGGAGTTCACGTTCGGCTCGCTCTCGGCGATCGGGACTTGCATACGTTTCAAGAAGCCGCCGTTTGAAGTCCACCCATGACGTGAACACACCTGTCCGGTTTACGTACCAAACCCGTGCCCCGTCATTCAAACTGAAGTAGACATGTCGGAGCTTGTCTGTGTCATCCCACATGTTATGAGCGGCAACGAAGTCATAGTGGAGTAGCCAATCTTCAACATCCTCATGGACAGCACCATCAAAAGGATTCGGCGTTTTTGGTTTGAACAGTGTATATTGCGATGGCGTTGCGCCTTCCATACCGGCTGGGTTGGAGCCGCTTGGGACGGCGCTGCCTGGAATAGTTGGGGCCGTCATCTCTTCAGAGAGAAGTCCGAACTCAGGGTCCAGTCCACGGATCCTGTGGCTAGCATGGTGAACAGGCGTAACCACCGGTATGGGGCTGGAGCATCTTGTACTAGGAGGAGTTCCGTGCATAGGGTACCCAGCACCTCCACCAGTTGTCACGTGCTAAGAGCTCGAAGGAACGTATAAAGGGAGGTGACTGTCAAAAATCTCAGAGACCAAGAAGGACGTCTCCGCTGGCACGGGTTGCTCGTCTTCGTCTTCCTCGTTCACCGGCACAGAACTGACCCCCTGTTCACTGGCACAGAACACCAGGTGGCAATATGAGACATACCCTGTGGAAGAACAGATCAAGAAACCTGTCATTTCCGGGGTACGGAGGACGCATGTGAAAACGTCACCCCACTTGTGAGGACTGCCATAAATTAACTTTTAAAAGGACTGTTGAACGCTTTTTGCAGGAACGTCAGAATATGTATGTTGAAAGATTTGATTGGGTCACGAATTGGCCACCGCGAGTTCTTGTGGATCTTATCAATTATGAGGAAACTACATAAATTTGCAGCAAGTAGTTGCTTCTTTCTCTTTTTACTCATCCTGACGAGACATGCCCTCTGTTTTTAAGCAACGTGAGATGACAGAAAGTCCTATCGCACACACGTCACGGCCTTGGTCATTTTTTTTTCGATTGTGTTTGTAACTTTGAGCGTGACCGCGAGCTCGCTTGCATGCAGGCACCTGGCAACCTTTCATGGCGGTTGAGGTAGCTATGCCGCTTACAATGCTTGAGTCTTTTACTGATGGGGCATTTCGGTATATGCGATGAATTGTAGAAATAATAGCAAAGGCTTTCTGTACTGCTTAGTGAAATTCCTAGCCACATGCTACGTATGCTATAAAGTCTGTGTGGCGTGATTTCAAAAGCTTCGACTACTGATCCTTGGTGAGTAGTGTTAGAGGGCTCTTTGAGTACAACCAAAATGCCACGTGCGTCTTTTTTTAAGCGAAGGGGAATCGCTCGAGTAGCAAGGGTACAATTTGACCATAAAGGTGTGGCGCCTTGCTCTTACGCGCGCGCCATTTCACCGGGCATCATCAAACAGTTCATGTGCCTTTCTACGTGCAACAGTCGCAACGTCAAAGTCCTAGTGTCATAGTAGCGGTATGCTTGTGTCATTGACATTCCCACAACCAGCACTGTATTTTTGAGTCATGTCACATCGTGGACAAATAGACTCCTTTCTCAATGCGTTGAAACGTTCTGACACAGCCCATTTGGCCGCAGGTCGCATCATCGCTCAAGGACTAAAAGACATGATACCGTATAGACAGCGCGGTACGACTAGATACACACGGTCATCTCTCCAAAAAATTTCCTCTTGTGAAGAACGTGTTACTGAACCACGAAAAAAGTTGCGCTTGCGGGTTCGTTCATGGAGGCGCACTAAGAAGTTAGGGAGTGGTGCTCGTGCACAACTCTAAGGAAAAAGGGTGTTAAAAGGATGTGTGGTTTGTCCTTTTGCGGACTAATGGGGCTGCCACAACCATTATTTCCTTTAACGACAAACGGCACTGGTTTTAAAAGTTAGTCTCCACAGATGAGCTCTAGCGACTAAAATTTAGTCCTCACATTTACACTTTAGTGAGTAACCGTCATTCCCACAATTCACCTTAAACAACTAACATTTAGTCCTCACATTTGCACCCTATAGAGCAACTGTTAATCCTCACATTTACATCTTACCGGGTAACCGTTAGTCCTCACAGTTGCACCTTGCCGGATGAATGGTTGATCCACTGAAATACTCCAACCGGATGAACTTTTTGTCCCTAGTTCAAACATTGTTTTCTGTTTAATTTCCGCAGGCCTAACACTTTTTCCCCTGTTTTTCTTTATTCTTTATTCTTCAATCAAAGGTTACCCCGCATTGCCCAAAGGCATTACAGCAGGGGGGTTACAGAAATGACATAAACAATTCTTCATTTTTACAGCACACTTGCATGGCAGACAATTCATTCCACTCTTTAACAGTTCTAAAAAAATGAATTCGCGAACAGGTTCGTCCGGGTGCGTAATTCTCTTATTTTAAAAGCATGGTCGGTTCTAGATGAATGGTAATAAGGTTCCTTAAAGTATTTTTTTCTTTATTGATTCTTGTTTTATTATTATATATCTGAAAAAGAACTTCAGTCGCAGCTTTTGCGACTGAAATTTCTGCGCAGCGAGCAACAAATTGGGCAGAAAATAACACACTAAAATTAGTTAGCCGCCTATGTGTAACTGCTTTTGCAGTCACGGCAACAATGAACGACAAAAGTGAGACATTGATATCTTTTATTTTTCTACATACACATGAAGTTTCTCCATTCTTTTAAGTGAGTTCATGGTGAAGTGTACAAGTCAAGTCTCGTTGTCAAATCTTGTTCACTCCTTGGGGAGCTCATCCGACGGAAGCGATAGATGACAGACATTGCAGACGCCAGCGCACGCAGCCTTCTGCCTATTTTGTTCCCACGGCTGCACGTTCAATAATATAGTAAGAACAGTTAGACACACGTGACAAAATATACGGATGCACGCCTATGACAAGTACATGCACATTATTATAAAAACAAGCGCTCAAATATGACACACAAATAACTTAACCTTCACATCTCGCACAGTCCTTCTTAAGCTGCTCTGACGAAAGAGATGGATGACAGGCATCGCAGACGCCAGCGCACACAGACAGACTTCAGCACGGTGTGTTCCCACGGCTGCACAATAAGTATGTAAATTACCGGGTCTCACGTGACAGAGGATGAATACAAATGCATATGAAAAGTACGTGCAAGGTGAAATGAAAACATACGTGAGACATGACACGCTAATAATTTCACCATGATGTCACACATCATCAAAGACTCATTTCGATCCCCGTAGCGCAAAAGCTTAGGAGCGGTGGCCGCAGACACAACTGCGTGAACAAACCATGCGCTAACAAGTCGGCAAGTCCTAAGCGACGTCGTTCAGCTCGAGCAAGCGAACGCGAGACCAAACACGGCGCTGCACGCAGATTGTCTGCCGCCTGCGAACTTCGAACAGGAGAGCGAGCGTGCGCTTGACCGCCGCCACGAAAAGCACCGACCTGGTTTGGAGCTAGCGCCGAAGAAATCGACGGTAATGCGGCCCTTTTCCACAAACTCGAGCGAGTGCAGCGCGCAAACGCGAGTCTGCCGCCGTAGCCAATGGCGCCGAGCTGCTTGAGACCGACTGACGGGAAAGCCAACTGTAATGGCGACCAATTTTCAGTGAGTTCCGACGCTAGCGAAAGCCCCGCCAACGCACGCTGGTGCACTTACAGCGCGCGACATCCTACATCCAAGCTCTTTACGAGAATCCGCAACGTGTTTTTGACGACTCCAAACACAGCGACGAGGTCTCAGCCCAATATCGTCATCGCGGAGCTCATCGCGGCGGCAAAGGCAGGCGAGCACTCGATGAGCGAGCGTACGGGAGGCCGACGGCAATGGCGGCCGATTTCCAGGTGGTCGCGAAGCACAGGAAAAGTGCAGATGTCGAAGCTGACCTTCGCGATGCATTTCGTGTGTGCAATATACAACACGACCGAACCCGTTGCCGGCAAGCGTGATCCGTATTACACAAGCAACAAGTAGAGTAGAATAAAGAATGATAACCTACTTGTCTTAGAATCCAGCACTGCTTTCTGCCCTGAGTTGAACTGAAGTATATATCCGATAGGCCTGTTGTCTTCTCGGCCACCATATTGGCCTTCCCAACTCTTGCTGTCGTGTGTTGGTAGTGACTATCTTGAAGCCAGAGATATACAGCACGGTTTGGTGACGTGTCGAGGCTTGCTCCATACTTCATGGGTGCAGCGAAATGCAAAATCAGCAGCCCACGCTCATCCAAGCGTACACACAAGCACCACGTCATAATTCTTGGATCGTCGAATCTAGGCGGCCGTGGTCGAGCACTTCGAGTGCGACGCAACGCGAACCGTCACCGGCAAAATACGGGAAAGACTGAGCCAGCAGAGGAGGAGAAGGACATGCGTTTTGTGGAGAAGGAGGACTGGTCACCTTGGCAACGCTTTTCGCGCTGCCTGCAATCCCCGAGCGTGTTTAGAGACTAAGTGGTTTCACGCGGCACGCCTCTCTCTGTGGTTGCTACTCAACGGTTTATCCGTTCATCGCGCCTTAGAGGGCGCGATGAACGGGTAAACCGTTCATTGCCTTAGAGGGCGTTGTGCTGTTCTGAAGGTGGCGAGGTCAGGGAAATCAGAAGCAATCGCGTCTAAACAGTCGAGGCTGTCTGGCTCGCACAGTGGTGAGTAGAGGAAGGCTCGGTCGGCATTTGGCGTCTGCATGCTGGTGACCGCTCTTGTAACGCGCCATGCAGTCGAACTCTTGTAAGCGCAAAGCACATTATCCCAGTCACCAAGATAAATATCGGAGGTTTACCAATCAGCACTAAAATGTTAGTCGGGGACAACTTAGAATCGATGGCAGTGAATTCACGCGCGAAACTAGTGCACAGCGAATTGACTGCGAGGGAGCTTCTCTGACTGTAACTGCAATCTGTTATGTTCACCGAGCAACTCTCATGAGTTCAGCCTCGTCATGCCATTGAACAAGCACTGCACCATGGCTGATTCTACTTGAATCTGTGTGAATATCTGTTGCAGCGGAAATACTGCAATGACGTAGTACTGATGTATTACTAGTTTATTTATTTATTTATTTATTTATGGTACCCTCAGGGCCCGAAGGCATTACAGAGGGGAGTGGCAATACAAAATAATACAGCAAACGGCAAAACGTAAAGGAAAAGAAGGGAAAATACAAAGCGATTGGCAAAAACACACAGTAACAAAGAATTAAATGTAGTAGCGGTAATACATTACAACGATTTTGTTAAAAAAAAAACGGCAAAACGGCAAAACGTAAAGAAAAAGAAGGGAAAATACAAAGCGGTTGGCAAAAACACACAGTAACAAAGAAGTAAATGTAGCAGCGGGAATACATGACAACGATTTTGATAAAAAAAAAAAAAGCACGACATATATAACACGAAGCAAAATCAAACATCGCAAAACATGTTTTGCAAAAAGGCCCTAAAACGTGATGTATCGGTAATAGCCGTAGCTGAGTGTGGTAGTAGATTCCATTCGGATGTGGTTCTTGGAATGAAGGCATGCGAATAGGTTACGGTTCTGCAGCGGGGAACATGAACTTTTTGCAGATGGTCCAATCTGGGTGATATGAATGAGGGGGGTTTAATAAACTGTTCACGAAGATTTTTGCTATGATAAAGTTTATGAAGGAGACTGAGTCGGGCTATTTTACGCCGAATGGCGAGTTCAGGAAGGTTGAGCTGGGACTTCATTAAGGTAACACTGGCCGTGCGGTTATAATTGGCTGAAATGAAGCGAACTGAACGATTCTGGACTGCTTCTAATTCATGTGTAAGTGTAGTGCCACCAGGATCCCAGACGGATGATGCGTATTCAAGTGATGGACGAATATAAGTAGTGTAAAGAAGTTTCTTAAGGGATGAGGGCGCCATGTAGAAGTTCCTGCGAAAATACCCGAGAGAACGGTTAGCCTTGGCGATGATGTGCTCCACATGGTGGTTCCATGACAGGTTACTGGAAATATGAACACCTAGGTATTTGTAAAATGAAACAGACTCGAGGTGGGTATCATTGAGATGATAATCTGGATACGCAAGTGAGGTGCGGCACACACGCATTGCTTTGCATTTTGAAATGTTTAGTTCCATGTTACATAATTGACACCAGGTAAATATGTTATTTAAATCCGTCTGGAGCGAGGTAACATCATTTTGGTTAGTTATTTTCCGATAAATTACACAGTCATCTGCGAATAGGCATACCTTTGATGAGACATTAGTTGGCAGGTCGTTCATGAAAATTAAGAACAGTAAGGGTCCCAACACAGAGCCTTGGGGAACACCCGAGAGCACCGGCTGGACGGGGGAATCAATATTGTTAGCAGAAACAAACTGTGTTCGGTTGGAAAGAAAGGCTCGAATCCAGTTAAACACGTTAGGGTCTAGGTTTAAGTGTTTCATCTTAAGAAGTAGTAACTGATGACTGACCTTATCGAATGCCTTAGAATAATCTAAAAAAATACAGTCAATGGTGAATCCAGAATCGAGTAGGACATGCAGGTCGTTTGTAAAGACTAAGAGCTGCGTTTCGCAAGAAAAATTCTTGCGGAAACCGTGTTGCGAGGGTGTGAAAAACTGGTTAGACTCGAGAAAGTTAACAAGGTGGGTGAAAATGATATGCTCAAGTATTTTGCACGGGACAGATGTCAGTGAAATTGGACGGAAGTTTGATGGATTGTGTGTTAGCCCTGATTTGTGAACTGGCACTATCTTACCGACCAGCCAGTCTTCCGGAAGGCTAGAATGCTGCAGGGACTGTGAAAAAATGCATGACAGGATAATAGAGGAGTATTCAACAGTGTTCTTCAGGAATTTAGCATTGATACCATCAACTCCACATGATGATGAGTTTTTAAGTTTCTTAATGACCGCACGAATACCTTCCGAGGTAACGAAGATAGCGTCCATAGGTAGGTAATGGGGTGACGGCAAGGAGATTTGGTTGTTGATGGTCGCCTGGTGAGAGAAAGCTTTTATGAATGTGTCATTTAGTACAGATGCGCATTCTACGTCGGGCACGGGATGCCCTTCAGCTGTCAGCAAGGCTATAGCGCGGCGCTCGCTGCCACGCATAAAATTCCAAAACTGTCTAGGGTTATTTTTCAGCATAACCGGTAGAGTGTGACTAAAAAAGGAAGACTTAGCTCGTTTCACTTCAGATAAATAGGTTGTGGCAGCAGATTTGTAAGTAGACCAACGTTTATCAGACGGGGATTTGACAGCAGCACGATAAAACCTTTTCTTACGGTTTGAAAGGCGGTTTATGTATCTGTTGTACCATGGAGCACGTGTATTGGAAAGAACTTGTTTTATAGGGATATGTTTAACGGTTAGCTCTGAAACTTTAGCTTTAAATAAGTCCCAGTTGCTCTGCACCGATCTTTCAGGGTAGTTGGGTAAGAACTCATCTAGGAATGTGCCCAAATCCTTGTTAATTGAGTCAAAGTCAGCCTTTCTGTAATCCCGTATAGTTTTAAGCTGCTTACGCATGCGTGAGAATGGCAGCAATATATTTGCTTGAATAATATCGTGATCACTGATACCAGGTACATTGGACACTGAAGATACAATATCTGGTTCTGATGTCAATATAAGATCAAGAATGGATGACGTAGTATCGGTAACGCGCGTAGGAAAATTAACAAGCTGCGTCAAACCAAAATCTGAACAGATGCGAATAAAATGCTCCGCTTCCGCTGAGTTAGGCAAGGAATATGAATAAGAATTTGACCACACAATGTTAGGGAAATTGAAATCGCCTAGTAGAATCACAGCTGCGCGAGGAAACAAAACCTTCACATGGCTCAGACAATCATGTAGGTCATTGCAAAAGTTTGCACTTCCTGAAGGTGGGCGGTAACATACGCCAATGACAACTTTTCTAAAAGCCACGTTGAGGCAACACCATGTTGCCTCCAAAACCGAGTCTATTGCAACAGCGTAGTTTTCAATGCTCTCATTCACCGCAAGAAGAACACCACCGCCACATCTATTAGGTCTGTCGCAGCGATATATTTTGTATTTTTTATCACAGCACAGCAGCTCTTCGTTTCGTATTTTGTCGCAAAGCCACGTTTCAGTTACCGCAATAATATCGGCGTTTGAATCATTAACTGCTGCACTCAATTCATCTTTCTTGGACAGGAGGCTGCGAACATTAGTAGAGAGCACGATCAATTTTCTGTGGTCAACGCAAGTGCCACCACCCCTTGCTTCATCCTAGCTTCCCGAGGAAGCATTAAATTGTCGACCAGAACGAAGTTGCCGAGAAGAGGAGTTGGCGACACTAGCGTTATTAGTTACGCGTCTGGATGGCCCGATTTCATGCACTGTATCAGTAACGTAGTCGTAGCCATAACATTTCTCATTTGCAAAAAGTTTGTTATAGCGCACACTGAAAGGGCAATGAAGCTCTTTGGCGAAGTTGGTCAGCATTGCTCTAGTACGGCGAGTGTTAGCAGAAAAATCCTCCCGCATAACCACTTTGCTTCCCTTGAGCATGTGACGTTTTGAAAGAACCATTTCTTTCGTTTTGTAGGTGGAAAATTTTACTATAATCGGACGAACTTTATTAGTGGAAAAGCGGCCGATTCTATGTGCGCGTGCAACGTTATCACCAGATAAAGTTAGATCAAGGGACTGGCGAAATAAGCTCAAGATAGTTTCCTCAGTCTGCTGCGTAGTTTCAGAGGCATTGTCTGCGATACCAAAGAATACTAGATTATCCCTCCGAGAGCGATCCTCAGCCTCATCGAGACGCGCACGTAGACCAAGCATGTCGCCCTGCACTTGCCTTGTAAGTTGACTCGTTGCCGTCAGTTCGCGCTGAATGTTGTCTATAATGGATGTCCGCTTTTCAACCGTTTCCAGGCGCGTCAATATGTTGGAAATGTCTTTAGTAAGCGAAAGCTGATGTTGCTTAAGCTCCTGGATGTCACCTGACATTACCGCTTGCGTGGTTTCAATGCGAATCGAACGTTCTTCCATATCTTTCACCATTTTATGTATTTCAGTAATTTGATCATCCTTGGGTCCCGGGTTCTGCTCGACATCACCACATATTAACAACAAAAGGTCACAAAAAGGCTGTAACAGGGCTTCTGGGCATGGAAGCACCATAATAAAAGGGTTGTCAGATCGAAAACTCCTACACGGTAGTCTGTTAAAATAACTGACCTGCAAAACGTAGGGAAGCATGAATGAGTACATGCTTCTGCCGATGCTTCCATGCCCACTGCCGGTGGCATGCGTGCAACACGGTTTTAAAGGGGCCAGTGGTGTCGCTGTCGTCGTGGCCGATGACGATTTTGCTGCGGCACGTGCGAGATCCCTCCCCTCGAAGAACCAGCTCTGATGAGATAAAGTGCAGAGCACCGGACCCTGGGTTGTATCCAGGTAGGTGCTGTTAGCAGTCGAAGGGAAAGTCACGCTGGAATGTACGCTGAGCGGTAGCAATGCTCCGGCGTTGGCTGTACTCAGGCACTCGACGAGAAACTGCAAAACGTAGGGAAGCATGAATGAGTACATGCTTCTGCCGATGCTTCCATGCCCACTGCCGGTGGCATGCGTGCAACACGGTTTTAAAGGGGCCAGTGGTGTCGCTGTCGTCGTGGCCGATGACGATTTTGCTGCGGCACGTGCGAGATCCCTCCCTTCGAAGAACCAGCTCTGATGAGATAAAGTGCAGAGCACCGGACCCTGGGTTGTATCCAGGTAGGTGCTGTTAGCAGTCGAAGGGAAAGTCACGCTGGAATGTACGCTGAGCGGTAGCAATGCTCCGGCGTTGGCTGTACTCAGGCACTCGACGAGAAACTGCAAAACGTAGGGAAGCATGAATGAGTACATGCTTCTGCCGATGCTTCCATGCCCACTCATTGCCCACTCCATGCCCACTCCATGCCCACTCAGTTGTAATGCTGGTCGTGGTGCGGATATGACTATAGTGCGGGTGAGAACAAACTGTAGCTGCTGAAAGGCTGCTTCGCAACCTGGTGTCCGGCGGAAAAGGACATGCTTTTGCGGCAACTCAGTCAGTAGTTTTGCTTTGTCCGCAAAACTTGGAACAAAGGAGTGAAAGTAAGAACATGGGCCTAGAAAGCCGCGCAGTTTCTTGAGGGTCTGCGGTTTCCTAAAGTTGCTCACAGCGGTGACCTTCTGTAGGTCTGGTCTTATAGCAGCTTTACTCATCAGGTGCTCCAGTACCAAGGTATTACAATCTCAAAGCAACACACTTTTGGGTTTAGTTGAAACGCAGCCTCCTTCAGACAAGAGAGAACGAGGCAAAACAATATTTATGCTCCTCAAATGTTCGACAGAAAATGATGACATCCAGGTAACATAGGCAAGTTTTCCACTTCAAGCCCGCATAATGATGTCCATATATTTTCGTAATGTTACAGAGTCATCGCCCAAGCCAAGTGGCATAACATTACACTCCAAGTAACTATCAGGAATTACACAAGCCGTCATTTTTTGAGAAGGAATCTGTCGGTGTTGGATCGCAAATCCACTGATGAAAAGTAGAAGGCCTACAGCAGGTAGTCGATGACACCATTCATGCGAGGAAGTGGGTACACGTCCTTCTTAGTTATATAGTTCAGACACCGGTCGTCAACACAGGATTTCCAAGGCCAAGCTTTTTTTTCTTTACTAATATACTAGATACCACCCATGGACTCGATGATTCTTTATTTACGCTTTAGGTGTATGATTCTCGCTGACTTCTTCTTACTTGACCTTGCACTCTGGTGCAGAAACTCATAAATGTTTCTGTCGGAGACGCTGGTCATATTCGGTTTCAATCTTCTGACGAGTGAGTGTACTCGGTGGCTGAGGTTTATGTGACTTCTGTGTAAATTCAAACACTTTAGCATGTTTAGCAAACAGTGCAACTATTGGATTGCTAATATGCGAAAAAAAACCCGCTAACCATTTTATGAAGTCAGTATTACTTACTGGAGACATCGCCACTATCCGAGTGAGTCACTTTGTTGCGAGTTTCTATGTAGACACTGTCCTGTCTCGTAAGCATGGACAGGCTAGTAGTATAACAGAATCAGTTGAGCCACTAACCACCCAGAGTTTAGTTTTCCCTGAGCAAGAGAAAGGATGCATCACGGCAGAAAAATGCTTTTTAACACAAGATAAAATCAAAAGCTCTGTTACAATGTCAGACTGAAATCAAAGCGATACCGGAAGCTGCGACAAGCACGCGGGCCGTGGGCCACGCTGGTAGAATAGCATCTTTCACTATAATGACGATAAGCTGAGGCTACTGAGCGAGGGCGGACAACAGAACCTCGCCTGCCCAGCATTTGACAGTCGCACAGGACTTTTGCAAGTAGTCAGTTCCAAAGCTACCATCATGTCTGGAAGGGACCAGCACTTCAAATTAAGCTTTGAACGCCACGCCCGAAACACATACAGACACAGCGCACAAATCTGCTCAGCACAAAGCCGTGCCGCTAACTGCTAGAAAAGTAGCAGATTTTCCCCAATAAAGCAGGACGTAGCAACCATGTTGTTCCTTGGAAACTAAGGTCATCACATGCACAGCAGCACATATACCTGAACCATCATGAGAAGATTGCCAAGTAGCACGTGAACCTTGCTTTGAAGCAAGGAAAGTGTTGGAGGCCTACTTTGGTGTAAAGTGGTACGTCCAGCAACTTCACCTTGATCGATCGCACCCGCTAGTTCACCGGTGGTGGACATAGAAGCCGCGGCAGGGGTGAGGGAGATGGCGATTGTGGCTCGCGCTGAGCAGGTGGCGTCAAACTTTGCACAGAGGCAAGCGGGTCACTGTGGATGTTCAGCCGGTACTCTTACTGCTGTCCAGTCGATGAGCTGCCTTGTTTCTTGACTTGCACATTTCAATTCGGACACTCCGAGAATTTTTCACGCCAACGCCGCCCTCATTTCTCATGTAAAATGCACATCAAAAACAAACTTCTCTCCACGCATCTCTGTTATGCTCACGTATGAAACGCGTGAGCTGACGAACGTGGCTGAACGTGGCTGTTTTGCAATATGAAGCTGACAGGAAACTTCCAGCACGTCCTCACTGATCATGAAAAGACACCAGAAGAAAATCTCAGAGGGTCGGGCGAGGGGAAAGGGGGTTTGGCTGTGTCACTCCAGCCGCAGCTGTGATCATTGTAAAAGCGGAGTACCAACACTGTGAAGATGGCGTATGGCATCTTCGCAAGGTTAGCGAACCCTCATACGCATGTGTTTAGAAAAATTGTTAATAATTTAGAATACTTGGTACTCTACTCTAGGAGAGTGTTTACCATATGTTCTCAGAATGCGATGAAACTACGTGCGACCACTTCTCTCTCTGGTGCGGCCATATTATCTTTTATTGGCATTTTGCACAATTAGCAACCTGAAGTATTATTCATGTGACTTAGTGGCCAACTTCTTCTCTGTACAACTTTACGATTTGTTGTCACTATAGAATACTTTCTTCCTGGTTGTGATGAAAGTTCTTTAGTTGGTATAAAAAGAACCGGAAGCATAATTACGCTTGGTGAAACGTTTCGTGCTGAAATACAGCTTCATAGAACTTCTAAGTTGTTTGGAATATTAGGGTATATACCAGTCGCTATTGTATTCCTTAAATTTAATACACTCCTTTGCAGGTCTGAACGTTACCAAGTGGTTGGAGCACTGGGATCCTCGTTGGCACTGCGCGATTTTCTACGCAAACGCTACCATTCCGTCAAGAAGCGGACGTAAAAAATTTCATGCTTTGACTTTTTCCTGTTTACTATCTCGCTTTCTTTTGAATTTTGATAAGTTTTAAAGCAATAGCAGAGTGAATTGATATGACAAATTTTGCACTTTAAGATTTGGTGCTGCTTATCCGATCTTGCAAAATGAACTGCCTTGTAATTAGAGGCACGTCAGTGGAAACATTGAATCCTTAGACGTATAATTAGAGAAATATCCCACTTTTCGCTCTTCAGTAGAATCTTCCGCTGCTGCGCGTCGCCACCGAAACTATGATATTGCGCCGCTGTTGACAAATATATGAGATTTAATGAATTAATATTTTATGTGCTTACGGCAGCTGGTATCTATGATGCTTTGAGTCGAAATTCAGCTCGTTCAGTAGAACTGCAAATCTGTCGTGCCATCACGTGCAAGTCAGCTATAGCTTTTTGTTTATGGTATGTTTGTCCGTTTTTCTATTTGAACTAGTTTAACCTAAACTGTATTTTAAAAACTTTTTGCAGTTCCCACGTACTCTGAGAATCAATGGCATGTGAACCACACATCAGGAATGTTGATATGTCACCTAAAAGAAGGGACAACGTGTCGAGACGGCCGTAAATTATGCCGATATTATTTAGATGCACTAAATATCACAAGACAATCTAACAACTATCTTCGCCATCTATTCACGTCACGTGATACCAAATTTGGTATAAATAGAGCTAGATAAACTGCCGTAAGCGCCCTATGAACGTAGCATGTAGTCATCTTTTACATGACATGAATATGATTATTATCAAGTTTCAACGTGTCATCTTCAGTCTTCGTCTATTCAGGTCACCTGATACCAATTTGGTAAATGTGGAGCTAGTGAAACGGCCGCGAGCGCCTTATAGCGTAGTATGTAGTCATGTTTCACGTGACGCACATATCAAGATTATATTTCGAGATGTTATTTACCTTCGTCGTCCGTTCGCGTCACGTAATACAAATATTGGTATACCTGAATTCAGTGAAACGGCCGCGATCAAGCTATGAGCGTAGCGTCTATAGTCATGTTTTACATGACACGCATGTCTTGATTATCATGTTTGAACATGTCTTTACCTTTGTCGTTCATTCGCATAAGGTAACATCAAAATTGGTATATGTAAAGCTAGCAAAGCGGCTATGAGCGCACTATGATCATAGCATCTATACTTATGTTTTACATGACACGCATGTCATGATTATCTTGTTTGGGCGTGTCATTTACCTTTGTCATCCGTTCACGTTACGTTATACCATATTTTGTATATGTAAACCTAGCGAAACGGCTGCGAATGCGCTATGAGCGTAGCATATAATTATACTTATCAGTACACGCATATCATGAATATCATGTTTGAACGCGTCAGTTACTTTAACGTCAAATAACGTCACATGATACCAAATTCAGTACACGTGGAGCTTTCGAAACTGCTGGGAGTGCATTATGAACGTGACGTTTGGTAATCATCTTACATGACACGCATATGTCATGACTATCATGTTTGCACAGGTCATATACCTTCGTCATTCATGCACAAGTAATACTCAATTTGACTTATGTAAAGCTACCGAAACGACAACGAGCGCACCGTGAGCGTGGCGTGTAGTCATCACTAACATGGCATGAATATCATGATTTGCACGTTAGGGCCTGTCACTTCGGCTCGCAATGCACACATGTCATAACATAGCAGTTTTGGAATATGTCATGTGAATGAAACAATCTCAAGAGCATCACGCTCATGAAATGTTAATCATGACATTCACGAGATCCTTGTCATTATCTTGAAATTATGAATAGTCAATTATGCTCGTCATACACATATGTTATGCTGTACCGATTTTGGCGTATATCAGATTATCAGATAGATAGATAGATAGATAGATAGATAGATAGATAGATAGATAGATAGATAGATAGATAGATAGATAGATAGATAGATAGATAGATAGATACTTTTGCTAGTGCCTCCTCGCCTGGCCTAAGCCATTAAATCATCATTCTCGTTTTTTCTCGCTTTGTCGTCAACGCAGTCTTCAGCTCTGTATTCTCCTTCCCCTCCCCTACTAGCCACAGCGCCATGTAACCCAAGAGCCAGAGAGAGGCACCCAGAAATTAGGTGTTTTTTCTCTCTCTTCAAGAATCCCTCAATCAATCAATCCAATCAAATTGATTCTCATCAGCAGTTCACTCTGAGCAACCACCATTTTCGCCATTTTTTTCCACGACCTGACATTGCCTACACTTGGCGTCAGCCTCCTATGCATTCACGCCTGTACTAGCTTCCATTTTTGAACCCAACTAGCATGCTGAACACTTCACAGTCTTTTTAGGCATGTCTTTTTTACACCAATTGCCCTCTGAAGTTTCCCACTCAACAAACACGAAACACGGCGTACGATGAACGCTGCCCTAACCAAAAAAAAAACAACTCTAAGCTCTACTACAGAAAATTACGTTGTCAGTGTTCGTGCATCCCCACCACGGGACGGCAGGAGAAAAAGAAAAAACACCAACAAACAAAAAATTACCTGATGATTGACCCCCCGCAAACGTTGTATACAGTGATAGGTGCCCTAAAGATTTACACTGTGGCCTCATTAATTAACATCAGCAAGCTCTAAACATGCGAAAAAACTAACCTAAGCAGTTTGTCCGGAACCTTTGTGAAACCCATCCATCCGCCATGCAAGTTCCAACAAAGACCAAAAAGTAACCTGCCGAAATCCGGGATCAAACCAGGGGTCTTTAGGTATTCAGTCTAACGCTTTCCCAGCATAGATATTTCGGCTCGATACGAAGGAGCGCCGCGGAACGGAGAAAAGAGCGGGCCTCACACACCCCCGGGGAAACACGCTCTGTCTATGCGATTAGGACGGCCGAAGAGAAAGCCGCCGCGTGTCTTCCATCTCGGAGGTCATGTTCCACGTGACGTCCTCAGCATGTCTGACGAACGTGAGGTCGGGTGTGGTGTCTCGGCATGCCGATACGCTCGGTCTTGGTGGGTTGGTTGGGTTGGTGAATCTTCGAACTTTTTGCTCCATGTTCTTCTCCCACTTGGCTAAATGTTCTGCAGGGGCGCTTAATAATGGACCCGCTTGTTGTTGAAGCGGTGTTCACTCACCCAGTATAGAAAGAAAAGCAAGTTCTGTATTTACGCCTCTTTCCTGGGACGACACACCGTTTTCGTAAAAAGACACACGGGTGAAAAATACTCACAGAAAAAAAAAACTGGCAGATCCCATGAACAGTGGGAATGAATGATATGCAAAGTACGATTGACAAAGGTTATTATGTCACCTTAAAATCAGCACAAAGTGACGAGGAGGATGTAAAATATGCCGTACATGACTTCTATGCGTGATTATTATGTTTGGTCGTGTCATTTGACACGACCCAACGTGATAACGAATTGGCTATATGCTGAGCTTGCGATACAGCCACAAGCACGCTATGAGCGTAGTATGTAGCTATGTTTTGCATGACACGCATATAATTAATATTACGGTTGGACGTGTCAGGTACTTTTGTCGTCCATTCACGTCACGTAATACCAAATTTGGCATATCTGGAGCTATCGAAGCGGTCGTGAGCACGCTATGAGCGTAGCATGTGGTCATGTTTCACGTGACACGCATATTATGATTATCATGTTCGGACGTTTCAATTACCTTAGTCCTCTACGCACGTCACGCGATAATTATTTTGGTATACGTGGAGCTAGCGAAACGGCCGCGAACGTGCTACGAGCATGGCAAGTAGTCATGTTTTACGTGAGATGCCTGCCCTGATTAATGTGTGATTTACATTCGTCGTTCATTCACGTCACCTTATGCCAAACGTGGTATATGTGAAGCTCGCGAAATGGCCGCAAGCTCATCATGAGTGCTGCATGTAGTCATGTCGTTACACGACATGCACCTTATGATTGTGATGTTTGCAGCAGCCACATACCTTCGTCAGCCATTCTCACGCCCCGTAATGCCAACTTTAGTATATTCGATGCTAGCGAAACGGCACTTACCACATCATGAATGTGGCATGTAGTCATATTGCTACATTACACGCATCTCGTGATTATTATGTTTGCAGCAGTCACATACCTTCGCCATCCATTCACGTCACGTAATACCACATTTGGTATATATGAAGCTTGAGAAATGGCCGCGAGTGCATCATGATTGTGCCCTGTAGTCATGACTTACATGATATGAATGTCATAGAAGTCATGACAATTTTCATGTCACTTATGTTTGCCATGCAGTCATGTTATACCATACCACTTTTGCAACGTTTCATGTGACCACCATAAGAGCAACAAGACCATGGATCCTGGGATTCTGGGTTCAAAGCAACGGTAGGGCAAATCACACTATCGGTCTTCTTAAATCAGCAGCTAAACAAGTGGCTAGAATAATTCAGAGGATCACTTTCCACAAAAAAGGCATGAAAGAAAGTCATACTGTCCGTTTAGTGCAGGCGCTCGTAATGAGCAAATTGACATACAGCTTGCCTTTCCACACGCTGAACAAAAGCGAGGAAGAGCAAGTAGATTCTATCTTCAGAGGGGCTTACAAGGCAGCATTAGGCTTACCGATAAGCACTCCGACACAGAGGCTTCTCAAGATTGGCCTGTATAACACGTACGCTGAACTGAAAGCAGCAACATTGATCTCTCAGCGCAACCGCCTAAGCCAGACGAAGTCGGGAAAAGAGATACTGATGAGGGCGGGTATAACACCGCAACCCCAAAACTTGGACGAAGAGCTGGTGGACGTACCAGACCCAGTCCGACGACATATTTCGATCGCCCCTATTCCCAGGAACATCACCAAGGAGCGGCATAACGAAAGGCGAGAGGAGCGTGTAAAATGGATCAGAAAATGAGTTAGAGGCAATGAGAACGTGCTATACGTTGACGCTTTCAGGTATAACTGGAAGCGCTGCGTCGTCACAATGGTAAGCAGTGACACGAGAAGCATGACGTCCAGCGCATCACTGTATACTACATCGATCACCAAGGCCAAGTGTTTCGTTATCGCATTGGCGATTAAAAGTCGAGAGAGCAGCGACGGCCAGACGTACATTACCATACTCTCAGATTCGCAAGAGGCGTGCCGGCTATTCACGAAAGGCTGTCTCCCATTAAGCATTTGCAAATCTTTAGGCGGCGAATTCAGCAACACTTATAGGATAGTCTGGTGCCCTCGACATGCAGGCCTAGAGGGTAACGAGAGGGCGGACGCTCTAGCTCGAGCGCTCACGAACCGAGCGGAGCAGCAGCCTTTCTCACTGTTACCATCACCCAGCAACGACGGCTTTCGCGAGGAGGAGGAAAACGACCCGGCTCGGATGGCTCCGCAAGAGCTTCTTGCTCACCAGCGATGCACGCGGCAAAAATATGGTGCCGCCCACAAATCCCTTAAAGGGCAAGACGCCATAGACCTCCGTAAAAATGCAAACAGGAGTTTATCCAAATTTAGTACGACTGCACAAAATTCATCCCACTTTGTATGGGCGTGATTGTCCGTGGTGTCGCGACTGACCACCGACCCTTTACCATATCTCGTGGAGTTGTGCTAAACAGCCAAATGAACTTGATCGCTTACAGCGTATGTATAGAATGGAAACCTCTTTGGAGCAATGGGAGGCACTCCTCGCTAGCTCGGACCCGGAGGTGCAACTAGCACTCCTGGACCACGTCCGACAGGCGGCGCAAGCCAGTGGAGCTTTGGACATGGGGCCCCACGCATCTAGTTCCTGAACCCCTTCTTTTTCAACCCAATAAAGTTTTTTCTCTCTCTATATATATATATATATATACACCATGAACTCAAGGTGGTTGACGGTGGGAAGTAGACCCGAAGCGCAAACCGTAAGAAAGTGTGCGTGTGCCACTTCTCGTTTAGTCCTTGGAATGTCCACTGAATGGCGGTGCTTCTATATGGGGAATATATGATGAAAAGATGCGAGATGGTGGGACTTGGAGTGTTGAATATATGAACGAACGGACCCACAGACAGATGCATGGATGGACGCATGAACGGACGCAGGGGCGGATTCAAGAACGAACGCAGGGACGGGCGCACGAACAGACGCATGGATGGTCCCACAGATGGACGCATGAACGGACGAATGCTTCGCCCCACTCTCCATCATTCACTCCGTGGATATGCTGCCATTTTTTTTGCTCGTGCATGGCCTCAAATGTCGACCGAGAAAATACGTTAATTAGCTTTTGGAAAACAGGATGCCTACGTAGGTGCGCGACCGAAATTAGATATCGTCAGGTCAACACAATGCTGAAAGTGAGCGCGTGACGGCACTGAAACATTTTATCGATGTGAAATGGTAGGAGAGTGGGACGATGAACTCAGTTGTGAGCCATTGCTTGCGACACCTTCCACGGCGAACCATTATTTCCTCAAGCTCCAATCTGTACATAAAGCCCCATCATTCATAACGTCATACTCAGAGACAAGAATCACGAGCGGTATCTGGATGACAGCCATTTCTTTTTGGCACACAGGTCATACAACACATTTCCGAGTAGTGACTCACTATCTGTGTACAACAATGCATTGTATTGCTAGCGAATACTGGCTGATGGTGAGCCAATATAGAAAATAAGGTAGGCGGAGTGGACGGCTCACCTGTCGGTGGTGGCAGGGTTGTGGCGGTAGTCCCAGTTCCCGAAAACCGGAGCTCGACGTGGCCGCGATATATGGTGGGCTCAATGTCATCAGATAGCGAGAAGTCAGCACCGATGATCTTATCGGCAGGGAGGTCTTCAAAGACGGGAATGGCTGGAAGAACTCTAGTGCCCACTGCCATCCGGATTGAAATGTCGAGCATTCCGACTGGCATAGCACTTCCTCCAAGTCCGCAGAGGGGAGGTTGCGTCCACGGTCGGATAGTGTCCGGAGCATGGCGTCGGTGTAGCGCCGTTCGTTCCGCACCGGTATCCACCAGAGCAGATAGGTCACCTGTTGCCTCAACATGAATGGACATCCGAGGAATTTGACAAGCTTGGTAGTGCATTCGGGTCTGTAAAGGTTGACGACACTCCTTGGCGTTGTGGGCAATGCGACCGCACTTTCAGCATCCGTGTCGTGTGTTGGTGTAAGTCGAACGGACAGTCGGTAATGTGTCCAAGCTAAGTCAACGACGAGAGTTTTGCTGAAGATCGGCTGCCCTTTGAGCGAAAACCTGGGGTGACGCTCCAGGTGACTGGCAAGATAAGATGGCAGCATGGGTAGGGTCAGCCAAGCCATCAACGACATACTGGCGGGCAGCCGGAGAGATCCATGTAATGCCACATTTGTCGAGAAGCCCGAGCTTATTGTAGACGTATTTACGGGCGTCTTCCGATGGAGCCTGCCGACGCAATCGCATGCGCATGAAATGGTCGTCGTATGCGGATGGAAGTGGTGGGAAGGCCGTGACGAAGGCTGTAGTCCAGTCACTCCAGGATTTGTACTTGCAGTCATCGTATTGATGCCACGCTTTGGCGGACTCGCGCAGTCGGCTTACGGCTAGCGATAGCATCACGTCGTCAGTCCATGCATGTCGACGGGCCAACGAATGATTTCATCCAGCCAGATGATTGGGTCTTGATCCACGCCAGTAAAATCAGAAATTTCTGCCATAGACGGAGGAGGCAACGTGGTGCGTGCACAGGCTGCTAAAAAGGTGACGGTGGTGTCTACAAGACGCTGGCTCGTAGTAGCGATGGCCTGCAGAACCATGCAGAGTTCGCTGGCGGCTACAGGCGAGGAATTAAGCCTGTCTCCTGGCGACGGTACTGACGTTGCTCCAGGGATGGTACCTGAGGCGGAGTCCAAGGGAGCGTGTACGGTGTCCCTGGGCAAGGAGGCGCTTTGCGAAGTTAAGTCAGTGGAGTCACCTTGTGGTTTGGCAGGGACGCCTGCAGGCAGCGCGCTGGCTTCGGTACCCGCGGTGGCCAGGTCGGATGTCATGGCCACGGTCGCAGGAGCTGCGGGCTGCTGGAAAGTGCGTCCGCTACGTAGTACGGTTTTTTCACGTAGATCGTCGCACACAGGTTCGTTGAACGGCTGCGCCATGGTAATTTTGGTTGGTTGGTTGGTTCCTCAACACCTTGGCGCAACCCACCTAGGGGGATAGGCCTTGAATGGAACGGTGCCTTGCTTTTTAAATTAATTCACTTCGTGAAAGAGAGGGTTCGATTAATTAGGTATTATAGGTAATAATAAAAAGGTGGTAAATTTCAAAAAAAGAACCTTGAAAAGAAAACCTATGAACATACAAAAAATAAAAAAAGAAAAAAAAATAAAAAGAAAAAAGAAAAAAATTATACATAAAACAACTGAAGTTACCTATTTTTAGCATTCCATTCTTTTAGATTCTCGTAAGAAATTTGTAACAGCGGTAAAAACGCTGCTGTGGTTGAATTCAAATGCGACTGCGCCAAATGAAAGAATCACCGGAAGTGTCAAGTTTGAGCCCAACTTTCTTAGGGGTTCTTCTAGTAGATTTTCCCTATGAGTTTTGAATTTTTGGCATGACCAAAAGAAGTGCTCTAAAAATTCCCTCTCATTACAATAAAGGCACAAAGGCGAGTGTGGCAGACCCAATCTGTTAAGGTAAAAGTTCAACGAGGGGACTCGACAACGCAGCCTGGTAATTACTATTTCTTCCTTCCTTCCATGGTAATAAGCGAGACAGACACAACACCCGTTCGTCGGGCAAGCTGTTCTATTCTGCCTTTTCTTCTTTGCATTCCAGCCCATGGCCCACAGCTGCCGCGCCGCTCCTCGTTACACTATCTGGTCTTTTTAGACGTTCATTGTTTAAAGTATACTCTGTTTCCATAGCATTCCGCTTCTTTGTAAAAAGACATGGACACACTTGTTATTATTCATGTTCATTTTCCACGTAGAGCACCAATCTTGAACACGTTCCAAATCAGTTTGCAGTTGGGTAAGGTTTCTGTCTTTCTTTACTTGTCTATACCCTACTGAAACGTTCCGTATGCGAGTCCAATAATTCCATATGTTTCCATAAAGAATACATATGTTTCCTATATATTTTCCATATATTTCCGTAAGATTCTTACGGAAACATACGGAATTATTGGACATCGCATACGGAACGTTTCAGTAGGGTACACAACACAATCGTCTAAAAACAATCTAATATGTGATGAAATACCTGCTGAAATATCATTTATGTAAACTAAAAAGAAAAGTGGCCCTAAACTAAACCCTGTGGAAATCCCGATGTCACATCAACATAATCAGAGCTTTTGCCGTTTAAGATGACGCATTGCCGGCGCTGGCAAAAATAATTCTCAATCCAATTTAGGACAGCAGAATCTATATTTAGTAAATTAAGGTTGTCGCAAAGGAGTGAATGTGTTACCGTGTCGAATGCCTTGCGGAAATCTGAGATGCAGTCAGTTTGCCCCCCTGAATCAATGGTGGACACCAGTCGGCATCTGCATGATGGTGGCCACTCTTGTACCATATTGTCACGGGGTCGTGACGTGGCCGAAGACAGGAGACTTCGTGTTGGGAAGTAACAGTTTATTTGGGCGAACGTCTGCCCGGTAAACGGAAAGTCAAATTACAGCAGCAGTCGTGCACAGATAGCAGTATCGGACTGATAGCGGCAAACGGAGCGTCGGCCTTCGATCAAGAACTGACAAGCGGCGAAGCGCGTCGGCATTTTTACTCTTGCCGTCGAATATTCTAGCGTTATCCCTGGTGGTGGCGTAGGTTCCAGAACATTCTGTACCCTTCGCACAGGGGGCGTGATGTTATCAAAATGATCTACTACAGTCCGGAACTTTCTCGAAAACTGCAGGCGCGGTTTGCGCTGAGAATCGTGTGGTGTTTTGGGACGGTAAAAAAAACTTGGGAAATGGAACGTGGCATTGCCCCCCTCTGAGATAAAGGCATCGTCCTGATGCTTTAACTAAAGATGAAGGTACAACAATAATGCAATAAAGTACAATGAATAAATTACGATACAACAATAATACAAAATAACACTGTTTCAGTTTGTTAACGCGCATGAAAAACTCAGTTAACGCGCATGAAAAAGGCTCAGTTTTAGGTCCACTGCTTTTTCTTACATATAGTAATGATCTGCCTAGCAATCTGACTTCTTATGTGCAACTTTTGGCCGATGACTGTGTTATTTACCACGAAATAAAAAATGCTACTGACGTTTCTTTGCTTCAACAGGACCTTGACCCTATCGATAATTGGTGCTCGACTTGGCATATGACACTTAATATTAATAAATGTAAAGTAATGCGGTTCTCACGCCAACGTAAATTAAACCCTTCCTTTTACAGTATAAGCAGCTCCCCAATGCTACCAGTGTCATCCTATAAATACCTCGGGGTTATTTTAACAGCAGACCTGAGTTAGAATATGCATGTCTCCTCTATTATCTTAAATGCTAACCGGACACTTGGTTTCATTCGGCGACATTTTTCTCTAGCCCCCACTTCTTTTAAACTGTTATGGTACAAGTCACTTGTTCAATCTAAACTCGAATACGCGTCTTCAGTATGGGACCCATGCAATAATTCACTAATAAATGCACTTGAAGCAACCCAAAACAGAGCATCGCGTTTCATACTTTACGATTACGGCCGTTTATCAAGCGTAACACAAATGAAAGCAACTCTATCTCTTGAACCACTCACACTGCGCAAGAAGATATCGAGCATGTGCCTTTTCTTTAAAATCTATTAATTGAACGCCACCCTTAAAACTGCTCTTATCTTACCCTCTGCTCATGTTTCATTGCGCATAGATCATTCTTGCAAAGTTGGTATCCTAAAATGTCGCACTGTATCTTATTCAAATTCGTTTATTCCTAGAACTACATCAGAGTGAAATCGCCCGCCACCATCCCTAGTGCTTACTAACAATATTGACCAGTTTAGGAAAAAAAGTGTCTGATTACTTCACTTCTGTGTAGCTTGAACTTTTTTTCCACAGTGTTTATTTACCTTATAATGTGTCATATGCATGCAGTTGTCAATGTTAGTTTTGTTATCTTTTCATGCTAGAGGCAATACCTGTATAGATTTGTGTTAAAACTTTGTATACTTCTACGCACCGCTGGATACTTGTTTGTTCAGTGCTTTTGTATATTTGCTCATATGTGTGCAATGTTTGTACAATTCTAACACCTTTCAACATCCTGATCCTGTACCACTCCCCTCAAGAATGCCCTTTGGGCCATGAGGGTACCTGAAATAAATAAATTAATAAATAAATAAATGAAACGGCTTGAGGCGCGCGACATGAACGACTTCAGGTCGCGATCGGCGTCGTTGAGAGTGTAGCGGCCGGAAATGTCGGCTGCCAGAGGCAGCGAGAAAGGAGACGTGAAGCAGGTTTGGAGTTGCAGGGCAAGACTGTTTATTTCCACTCCGTGCGAGTGACGAGAGCTCCCCTCGACGAGGGAGAGAATGAGGCACCCCCGCGTTCTTCTACAAGAAAGAGGAAAAGGGGGCCACCGAGCGAGCAGACGTAGCATGCAGCCGGTCTAATCCCCGGAGCCGGCCCCGACAACACGTTGTTCCCCGAACACGGAGGAGGAGGAGCTGGCGCTCAACCATTCCGTTGCTGGCGGGGTGGTAGGCGGTTGTATGCTGCAGCTTCGTGCCGAGGAGCGTTGAAAGTGCGGAAAAGAGGTTGCTCTGGAATTGCCGTCCCCGGTCAGTTGTTATGCGGGCGGGGCAGCCAAAGCGGGACACCCATGTTTGAATGAAGGCCTGCGCGACGGTCTCAGCTGATATGTCCGCAATTGGTATAGCTTCGGGCCACCGGCTGTACCTGTCGATGCATGTGAGCAGGTACCTAAATCCTTGGCAGGGCGGTAGTGGTCCCACGAGGTCAAGGTGAACGTGGTCAAACCGCGACTCAGGAGTCCGAAATTCCTGTAGTGCAGCCCGATTGTGGCGAGTCACTTTCACTTGCTGACACGTTTCACATGTCCGAGCCCATCGTCGCACGTCCGCGTTGACTCCGGGCCAAACGAAGCGTTGCGTTATCAGCCGCTGGGTGGCACGGACACCTGGGTGGCTGATGGAGTGGAAAGTGTTGAATACCACTTCGAAGCTATGGCCGCAGCTCAGCGGGACGACCCCGAGTTGACAAGACTGAAGGGAGGGGGATCTTCACTCGTGCTCTCGGAGGTTGCACTTCCCTACGTCCAGAGCACGATAACCTGCGATACCTCCCAGGCAGCACCACGACCTTTTGTCCCACTGAACTTTCGCCGAGTGGTATTCAACACTTTCCACTCCATCAGCCACCCAGGTGTCCGTGCCACCCAGCGGCTGATAACGCAACGCTTCGTTTGGCCCGGAGTCAACGCGGACGTGCGACGATGGGCTCGGACATGTGAAACGTGTCAGCAAGTGAAAGTGACTCGCCACAATCGGGCTGCACTACAGGAATTTCGGACTCCTGAGTCGCGGTTTGACCACGTTCACCTTGACCTCGTGGGACCACTACCGCCCTGCCAAGGATTTAGGTACCTGCTCACATGCATCGACAGGTACAGCCGGTGGCCCGAAGCTATACCAATTGCGGACATATCAACTGAGACCGTCGCGCAGGCCTTCATTCAAACATGGGTGTCCCGCTTTGGCTGCCCCGCCCGCATAACAACTGACCGGGGACGGCAATTCCAGAGCAACCTCTTTTCCGCACTTTCAACGCTCCTCGGCACGAAGCTGCAGCATACAACCGCCTACCACCCCGCCAGCAACGGAATGGTTGAGCGCTTCCACCGGCAACTCAAAGCCGCACTGGCAGCGAAACTCGACCGCCAGCACTGGGTGCAGAAGCTCCCGCTCGTTCTTCTTGGCCTACGCTCAACGGTGAAGGAAGACCTCGGCTTCAGCGCAGCGGAAATGGTCTACGGCTCAACAGTGCGCCTCCCGGGAGAATTCTTCTCCGACCAGACACCTTCCGCCCCAACAGCCTCCGATCACATCGAGAAGCTGCGCGCATGGCTCGCGCAACTCAGGCCAACAGCACCTCGCATCGCCCGCAACAGGAAAGTTTTCACTTTTCCTGACATAGACTCTGCTACCCATGTGTTCGTGCGACACGACGCAACGAAGCCGCCCCTTACTCCGCCGTACGATGGCCCATTCAAAGTTTTGGGACGTACTAACAAAACCATCGCAATCGACGTGCGGGGGAAACGAGAAGTCGTCGCCGTTGACCGCGCCAAGCCTGCTCATATTGAAGTTTCCATTCAAGCAGCCTCTCACGTACGATTTCAGTGCTAACCATTGGACTGTGACCTTTCACTATTCAGCCCGTAACTGCTGTCCTTCTTTAAAAGCTCCGCAATCTAGGGGGGGAGCCTTTGTAGCGGAAGCTGCTAAGCACCGCCGCATTCTTTTCTATCCCGTCTGCAGCCGGCCGTCGACAGCGCGCCTACTCGCGGCGCCAGCTCCTCCTCCTCCGTGTTCGGGGAACAACGTGTTGTCGGGGCCGGCTCCGGGGATTAGACCGGCTGCATGCTACGTCTGCTCGCTCGGTGGCCCCCTTTTCCTCTTTCTTGTAGAAGAACGCGGGGGTGCCTCATTCTCTCCCTCGTCGAGGGGAGCTCTCGTCACTCGCACGGAGTGGAAATAAACAGTCTTGCCCTGCAACTCCAAACCTGCTTCACGTCTCCTTTCTCGCTGCCTCTGGCAGCCGACATTTCCGGCCGCTACAAGAGTTTGTGATGCCGTCGGAGCAACTTCGTAATCAAGTGGGCCGAGACTTTGAACCACCCTGTACGGTCTGAAGTACCGTCGCAGAAGCTGTTCACTCAGTCCACGTCGGCGTATCGGCGTCCACACCCAAACACGTTCACCGGCCTGGTATTCCACGAAGCGTCGTCGCAGATTGTAACGGTGGCTGTTGGTCGTCTGTTGATTCTTGATACGGAGGCGCACGAGTTGTCGGGATTCTTTGGCGCGTTGATGGTACTCACTCACATCGAGGTTTTCTCGGTCGGTGACGTTGGGTAACATGGCATCGAGTGTCGTTGCCGGGCTGCTTCCGTAGACCAATTTGTATGGAGATATCTGCGTCGTCTCCTGCACCGCCGTGTTGTATGCGAAGGTCACATACGGAAGAATGGCATCCCACGTCTTGTGTTCGACATCGACGTACATTGACAGCATGTCGGCGATCGTCTTGTTAAGCCGCTCGGTGAGGCCGTTGGTCTGTGGGTGGTACGCTGTCGTCCGGCGGTGGTTTGTTTGGCTGTATGCCAAGATCGCTTGAGTCATGTCGGCAGTGAATGCCGTTCCTCTGTCGGTGATAAGGACCTCCGGGGCGCCGTGACGTAGGATAATATTTTCGGCAAAGAACTTAGCTACCTCAGATGCACTGCCTTTTGGCAGGACTTTTGTCTCGGCGTAGCGGGTGAGGTAGTCGGTAGCTACCACGATCCACTTGTTTCCGAAAGCCGACGTCGGGAACGGCCCCAGTAGGTCCATACCAATCTGCTGGAAAGGTCGGCAAGGTGAATAAATTGGCTGCAGAAGTCCTGCTGGCCTTCTCGGTGGTGTTTCGCGTCGCTGACAGTCTCGGCATGTCTTCACATAACGAGTGACGTCAGTGGTAAGACATGGCTAGTAGTACCTTTCTTGTATCCTCGCGAGCGTGCGAGAAACACCGAGGTGCCCTGCCGTCGGATCGTCCTGCAGGGCCTGCAGGAGTCCTGGTCGCAGAGCTGAAGGCACCACAAGGAGGTACTTAGCTCGAAGTGGTGAAAAGTTCTTCTTTTGTAGAAGGCCGTTTCGTAGAAAGAACGACGCAAGTGCGCGCTTGAATACCTTCTGGACTACGGCGGTCCTGCCTTCGAGGTATTCTATTAGGGCCTTAAGTTCCGGGTCGGCCCGCTGTCGTTCAGCGAAGTCGTCGGTAGTTATCGTTCCCAAGAAGTAGTCGTCATCCGGGTCGTCGAGTAGCGGTTGGTCAACAGGCGCACGAGAGAGACTGTCGGCGTCAGAGTGTTTTTTGCCGGACTTATAAATGACAGTAATGTCATATTCTTGAAGTCTCAGGCTCCATCGTGCGATGCGACCTTCAAGATGCCTAGCCACCACAAGGCGTGGTGGTCGCTCACAACTTTGAAGGGCCTGCCGTAGAGGTAGGGGCGAAATTTCGACGTAGCCCAGATGATGGCGTGGCACTCCTTTTCTGTTGTGGAATAGTTTGCTTCTGCTTTGGATAGCGATCGGCTGGCGTAACTAATAACCTTCTCAAGTCCGTCAGCCCTCTGCACAAGAACGGCGCGAGAACCTACGCTGCTTGCGTCAGTATGTATTTCTGTCTGGGCGAATTCGTCCTAATGGGCGAGTAACGGAGGCGTCTGGAGGCAATGTTTAAGCTCCTGGAAAGCGTGTTCCTGTGGCGTTTCCCACTTGAACTCTACGTCGGCCTTGGTAAGTTTAGTGAGTGGATCGGCGATGCGGGCGAAGTTTTCACAAACCGCCTATAATAGGCGCACAGGCCCAGAAATCGGCGCACGGCCTTCTTGTCAGTGGGCGGCAAAAAGTCGGTGATGGCGGCTGTTTTCCGTGGATTGGGACGAACTCCAGACTTGCTGATAACGTGCCCCAGAAACAAGAGCTCCTCATACGCAAATCTGCACTTTTCTGGCTCTAGTGTGAGTCCGGACGTCTTGATGGCTTGAAGTACAGCTTCAAGGCGCCGAAGATGCTCGTCGAAACTCGAGGAAAACACGACGACGTCGTCCAAGTACACAAGGCAAGTCTGCCACTTCAATCCTGCCAGTACTGTATCCATAATGCGTTGAAAAGTTGCAGGCGCTGAGCGAAGGCCGAAGGGCATCACCTTAAACTCGAAGAGGCCGTTTGGTGTTATAAACGCCGTCTTCTCTCGGTCTCTTTCGTCGACTTTGATTTGCCAATAGCCAGTCTTGAGGTCCATTGACGAAAAGTACTTGGCGTTATGGAGCCGATCAAGTGCGTCGTCTATTCGTGGGAGAGGATACACGTCTTTTCTTGTGATTTTGTTCAGGTGGCGATAATCGACGCAGAAACGTAGGGTCCCATCCTTTTCCTTCGCTAACACCACGTGGGATGCCTATGGACTCTTCGACGGCTGGATAATGTCATCCCGCAGCATTTCATCAACTTGTCTCTTCATGGCCTCACGTTCTTGCGTCGAAACCCTGTACGGACTCTGACGGAGTGGTCTGGCATTTTCTTCGGTTATGATGCGATGTTTCGTGATTGGGGTCTGCCGAATTTTCGATGACAACGAAAAGCAATCTTCGTATTGCAGGAACAAGGCCTTGAGCTGTTCTTGCTTATCGTTCGGAAGTCTGGGATTGACGTCGAAAGCTATGGGAGGGGCTTGGTTCCTCTGAGCAGGTTCCGCAAAATCGGCGAGGGCGAAAGCACTGGTGGCTTCGACAATTTCTTCGATGTATGCGACCGTTGTTCCTTTGTTCACATGTTTGTGCTCATTGCTGAAATTCGTGAGCATAACTGTTGCTTTGCCTTCTCACAGCTCTGCTATTCCTCTTGCGACGCAAATAATTCGGGTGACCAACAGATGCTGACTGCCTTCAACGACGCCTTCCAAGTCAGGTGATTTAGGAGCGCCGACTGAAATAATGACGCTTGAGCGAGGCGGAATGGTGACTTGTTTTTCCAGCACATTCAAAGCATGGTGTCCTGACGGCGTACGCGGCGGTAGTGCTTCTTCTGCGGATAACGTTATCGACTTTGTTTTTAGGTTGATGACAGCACCCTGGAGGCATAAGAAGTCCATGCCAAGGATGACATCTCTCGATCAACGCTGTAGGACTACAAAGTCTGTAGGATAAAAACGGCCGTTAATGGTGACTCTCACTGTGCAGATTCCTGCAGGCGTTACGAGATGACCTCCGGCTGTGCGGATTTCAGGGCCTTTCCAAGCTGTCCTAACTTTTTTTAACTTCGCGGCGAACGACCCAATGATGACAGAATAGTCGGCTCCAGTATCGACGAGAGCAGTCACACTGTGGCCGTCGATAAGAACGTCGAGGTCGCTAGTTTGCCGTCTCGCATTACAGTTAGGGCGTGGCGTCGGGTCACGGCTGCGTCGGCTTGTTCCGCTGCTTCCATGTTGCGTCGTCACGCCACCTTCGGTAAGTGAGCTTTCGCGTCAGGGCTTTGCCTGGTAGGCGTTGTATTCGGAAAGCTCCGTCGCGGCGTCGTCGTCGGAGGATCTTCGGTAGTTCGTCGCACAGCAACCGCACCTCCACCGGTTGCTGCCCTTAGTTTCCCGGATTTGGGCTAGGAGACCGGCCCCGCGTTTGGCCGGAGTACTGCCGGGGGTGCCGTGACATGCGGCGGCTGGGCGACGGTGAACGGGAAGGACTTCGTGGTGTCCATTGAGTTCCTGTCAGGTAGTCGGCGATGTCACGTGGCCGTTCCCCTGGCTGTGGACGAGGTGCATCGACGGCGAAGCCACGCAGTCCCATATGTCGGTACTGGCAACGGCGGTAAGTGTGCCCGGCCTCGCCGCAGTGGTAGCACATTGGGCGGTGGTCAGGGGTGCGCCAAACGTCGGTTTTCCTCGGCGCACTGCACTGGCCCGCTGGCGAACGGTAGGTCGTCGGTGGGGGTGGTGGCGGCGGTGGTGTCTGGCGACGGAAGTGCGATGGGGTGGCGTTTTGGCGTGCGCGTGGAGGAGGAGCGTGGCGGCGTGCTGCAGCAGCATAGCTCATGACTTGCAGCTGCGGCTCTTGAGGCTGAGGAACGCCCAGCGACTGCTGGATATCCTGGCGTACGACATCCGCGATGGATTCCACGTGAGGCTGCGCTGAAGGAAGTAATTTTCGCAGCTCCTCTGGCACGATCACTCGGATAGTCTCACGCAAGTCAGTGGTTATGAGCGCTTGAATGTCGGCGTAGCTTGTAGACAAGAAGCTACTGTTATATTGCCGCGTGCGCATCTCGAGCGGCGTCTTCTCCATTGTAGATGCTTTTGAAATGAATTCAGCGACCATTTTAGGCAGGTTTCTGATCAGCCCGGCAAAGAGTTTTTGCTTTACTCCTCGCATAAATAGACGCACCTTCTTCTCCTCGGACATGTCGGAGTCCGCGTAGCGGAAGGGTTTATTTATATCTTCCGTGAATATCACCACGTTTTTATTTGGCATCTGCATGCGGGTTTCGAAGAGAGCTGCGGCCTTCTCCTTGTGCACCACACTTGCGAAAGTGCTGAGGAACCTGGCGCGAAAGGCGTCCCACGTTGTGAGACTTCGCTCTTGATTCTCGAACCAGGTCCGAGCAGCATCTTTCAAGGCGAAATACACATGCCGTAGATGTCACGGGGTCTTGGCGTGGCCGAACACAGGAGACTTCGTGTTGGGATTTAACTGTTTATTTGGGCGAACCTCTGCCCGGTAAACGGAAAATCCAATTACAGCAGCAGTGCTGTACAGATAGCAGCCTCGGACTGATAGCGGCGAACGGAGCGTCGGCCTTCGATCAACAACTGACAAGCGGTGAAGCGCGTCGGCATTTACACTCTTGCCGACGAATGTTCTGGCGTTATCCCTGGCGGTGGCGTAGGTTCTAGAACAACCTGTACCGTTCGCACAGTGGGCATGATCTTATCGAAATGATCTACTACAGTCCGGAACCTTCTCAAAAACTGTAGGCGCGGTTTGCGCTGAGAATCGTGTGGTGTTTTGGGACGATAACAAAAACTTGGGAAAGGGAACGTGGCAATATTGTAAAGTTAAATTCCTGCAAACGTAGCTCCCATCGCGTGAGGTGACTAGAAAGGTCACGGAAACCAACCAACCAGCATAGTGAATTGCGGTCAGTCACGATCGTGAAGTACCGCCCGATATGAATGGAACTTATGCACAGCAAAAACCACAACGAGGTACTCTTGTTCAGTAATGGTGTAATTGTTTTGGCCTTTCTCAAAGAACGACTGGCGTAGGCGATGACATACTCAGCGTCACCGAAGTACTGGGTGAGCACTGCGTTGAGACCGATGCCACTTGCGTCGGTGTGCACTGCTGTCGTAGCAGATGGGTCGAAATGGTGCAGTATGGGTCCAGACGTGAGAAGGAATTTAAGTTCGCGAAACGAGGCATCACACTCCGCTTTTCAGCAGTCCTGATCTTTTCAAAGCAGTGAAGTCAATGTACGGGCAGTATTGGCCAACTTGGGTACAAATCGGCGGAAGTCTGAACGGATACTAGGTAAAATCCTTAGTTCGCGTTGTGACTGCGCTTGTTTGAAACAAGTAACTGCAGCAACCTTTTGAGGTTCTGGGCCAACACCATGTTTGCCTACAAGATGACCAAGTACAAATGCCTCTCGCTGACTGAAGTGGCATTCCTTGGAGTTCAGGGTAAGGTCAGCTTGTTCAAGGCATGTTAAAATAATGTAAAGTCAATGGTTGTATTCAGTGAAAGTGCGTTGAAAAATGACGATGTCGTCGAGGTAACATGAACGAATCTTCCTTTTGGGACCACGTAGCACTGTGTCCATAACATTTTCACATGTCGCAGAGGCGTCGCACAAACCAAACAGCATGAATTATTATCAAACAAGCCATCTGGCGTGACAAAAGCGGTTTTCATTTTCTCGACTGAATGCATAGGTACCCAATCGGAGGTCCACAGATGAAAAGTAAGATGCCGAATGAAGACAGTCGATAATGTCTTCTATACGGGGAAGTGGATACACCTCCTTTTTTTCGTATACACATTCTTTTCTTATGCAATATGTACCACTTAGCGCTGGTAGTGCCTCTCTTGGGGGAACTAGCATCTTTTCAGCATTACTAGCAAGATGGCGCGCTCAGCGTGAAGCTCCGCGCCCAGCTCGTCATGAGTGTCGATGTGCACTCATCGTTTCTGCATGCTTTGCTCCGCGCAGGAAAGGGCCTTATCCGCGCACTTACCTTGTGGTGGGCGTGAATTGTGCGCTTTCGGCTTTCTCCAGAACAATTGCGTTTATTTTCCGGGCGCACAAAGATCACTTCGCTTGCTGGACATGCTCTGATTACAAAAAGAGCGCGCTTTTAAAACACAGCGAAGTAACAACTATGCCTCTTGTTAGTACGGACTCATATCTGTACCTTTGAGTACGTTTGGTGAGTCGTTTTAATTTAAAAGCGTGCCGAGCGGTAAACGTTCTTACACCCGAGCTGTAAATGTAAAGTACCGAGCTGTAAACGTTTTTAGTTAGCTCTCGTCCTGTGTGTGTTGTTTTGCGCCTCATTTGTGCATGAGCAGCGCGCTGCACTTTTGATCTGCTTGCCATTTACAGCGTTAGGTTCTAAGTTGTTGCTATCGAATTCATTGCTTCATCCTTGCAGCGAAACTGTGGCTTTTTTTTACTTCCCTCGTGTACATCTTTTGTTTCTACGAATGATTTAGGCATATCATACCAGTCATTGAAATTGGTCAGGAGCATAGCGAAAAGATCACTCGTCACTCATTTCACGACAAATACTCTACAAATTGTTGCTTCAGTACTCGTTTGAGAGTATTATTTTATCTCTATGCCATTTTTCACAAGCTGAGATTTACATGTGTTGCAGACGTCTCTACTTTTCTGTTACAGCCCTTTCCTGGTGCGAGATGCACGTACAAGGCAACAAATTGAACGAAGCATACTCCACGAAAAACCGATATAAAACTTATGCAGGATGTGAAAAAGAGTTCCGTAGAATATGCGGAGAAGATAGGCCGCAAATCACACTTTTTAGAGGAGACTGCCCCAACGCAAATTTTTTGAAGAAAGACCACTAGACAGCAGCAAGGGTACTTATATGTGGCGTGTAACTCAAAAGCTAAGCAGGACATTAATGCGTGCACGTTTAAAACTGCAATAAATCTAAGCTGAAAAAATACACTGGCGTTGGCTAATGTTGGCAGAGCATTTACTGTGAGCCTAAGCAAATATATTTGTAAAGAAACTAAGAACACGTGAACTCTACGAGTGCGGAAAGTCGCCTCAGTTTGCATTGGGTTGACAGTTTTCCTAGCAAAATACACTGCGCGTACTTCAGACACACTCGCAGCAATTCGGAATGTACCCACTCATTCGCATCCTCACTTTTCCCTAAAGCTTCCACTAATCCTAGCACTGATCACTTCACTCTCTAGCCATCCTAGCTTACTAAACGTCTCACTAATTTAAAACAGGTTTCTCTACTTTTGCAGGTATTGGGTGTACTGAATAAACGAGACGAGTTTTCCGCTTTGACTGTCGAGTGTGCCGCAGGCATAGTAGACTTAGCGAAACTTCGCTATCAAGCAATATTCTCGATACTAAATTTTTTCATTGTTTCTATCTACAAGTTCTACTCAATACTAAGTTTTTTCATTGTTTCTATCTACAAGTTTTACTGATTTGATTAAATAAGAAGGGGAAATGGCGGCTTTCTCATTGCTATATCAGATGTATTTCCTTCTGGAGTAATTCTCAGAGCTTCACCACTTCAACTCATACGCGCATGCATTCTCTTTTGATATCGAGTGGTTGAGATTTTCAAAACTGTTTAATTATATAAAAAGAGAGAATGCTTTAATCACAGGAGGCTCGCAGTCACACTTCTTGAGCTTTTCTGATGTTGTTCCGCCAAACTTACCATTCAAAATGATTTGAGCTCCAATGACGATATATAACTTCCTTTTAAGCGCAAAACACCATAAAACCCTGGTTGTCATCTCATGTCTTTAATCAATTTTTGTGTAAAGTCATCGCTTTGCATCACACCTGAAAACTTATGTATAGCATAGCCACGCGCAGATTAGTAAACAAGATGGCGAGAAACGACAGAGGGCAGAAAGAGCTGTAATGTGATGTGAGGAGAAGAGAGCAGGAGGCATGACAATCATGGCATAGCCATGTTCATTATTATGCTTTATAGTTAAACAATGGAACAGAAGTGCACGTAAGGATTCAAAGATGGGAATGAAGAAATACAATGTAGACCCTTGCATAGAAATGTTCATTGTAGTGTACTAAGGATGTAGTAAAGGTAAATTAGGGTGTAGAGCACCGGGACAGAAATAAAAGAGAGACCGCCACTGCATCGAAAATGCATGTTTTACAGCTAAACCTTTTACGAGCTCACAACACGGGTCACGTGTGCGCCATAGTTGTCTGCTGCCACCACTGCCACTGTTTGCAACCACTATCGCACGAAATAAGAAACAAAATCAAGGACTCAATGGGATTCGAACCGGGTCCCCTGCGTGCCAGCCCACTATTCTACCACTCAGCCACGAAGGTGCTTGGGATTCCCTTGCAAGTTGGCCCTATAGGCAGGCTTGATGTCGGAAAAGGATACGAATTAATATTAGTCCTTATCATTGTGACGTGCCGTTGTGGCCATCGGATATACTGGGTTCCTAGGCGGCCTAGGAAGGACGTCCACATTCTTTCAAGATCAATAAGAGACTGCCCGACCCTTTTTTAAAGGTGATAGTCTTTCTTGGGGACCTTCGACGCAAAAAATTTGGTCTGTCTGTCTGTCGTTCTGTCTGTCTGCACATTTGTCTATTTGTCCACTCTTAGCGGCATCGGGTACTTGAAACGGCTGGCCCCATCCGCAGCGCCCACCAATGTTGCTCAAGGTTGAGCGTTCAAGCTTGTGCAATTGTCAATTAAAAAGCAACTATTGCGCATGTCTGGGGCACCATAGCAACACGTATATATTCTGCATGTGCGTCTTTTACTAGAAAAGGCATACATAAGTAATTTAAGGGACCATAGCGGTTATCACACTGCGTTCACCATTCAACACTTGCACGGAACGGAGAGTGTTTCCAACGCTTTGGTAAGACGAGACGGTGGTGGCACATACCCGTCGCCTTGCGTTCTACACCTTATCACCTCCGAGATGGGCACACACACCCGTCTCAGAGCCACGCGCTTTGTTTTCTAAAAAAACTGCCAGGTGGCGCTCATGTCTCACGTGTGATGCGACTTGATGCGCTCGTTCACCTCCACTACATGATCGAGGCACGCTAACGCCGCGCCTCCAGAACACCACCCACCAATTTTCTTCCGCAGAACATCAAATAAATGTCTTGTTCACTCTCTCCACACACAAGATTATCGTCTTTCGTAGACATTTTCTGAAACATGAAGATACAGGCCCCATTTTTTTATTTCACATTCCTCATGCAATCGTGAGTTCGGCGCCGATCTACTTCGTTTTGCTCGCACAAAGGCGCGAGACACGCACCGAGCCTAGTCTGTGATCGCTCATCACAAGCCCGGGTTTGAAAACTAGTCGTCCCGACTTCATACACAAAACACCTAGACAGGTATAACTAAACTAACTTAAACTGTCTTCTCTGTAACCATCTACAAAAGTAAAAAACATTGTCTATCCACTTTCAGGCACACAAAATTATATACAAGCACCAACAACTATTTACACTGCACGGCACCCATGTACACCTTAGCCCGCAGCATTGGGCTGCTCCACGTGAGCAAAGGGGCTCAAATATGGTATTAATTTTTCAACATGCAAACTGTCACTTCCCGTGTTGTTTGTGAGTTCAATTTCGTAGTTCATGGGAGACAGCTTGTTAACTATCTTGTGAGGTCCAGTATACGATGTCGTTGTTTTTACACCGTACGTTGGAGCCTTCAGGAGCACCAGTTGTGTCCTTTCAAACAAAACGTCCTTGTTGTGCTTTTCAAAGTGCCGCTTCTGTTTTTCTTGACCTAGTCAGATGTGCATGGCTGCGAGATTCCTGGTTTTTTGTAGTCGTTCACGCTCTATACTGAAACAGTTTGATTCTTCAATGAGCTCTTCAAGCTCTCGGTGGCTGTATACAACATCTAATGGTAGCACTGGATCTCTACCCTAGACCAGGAATAAGGGAGTTTGGCGAACCATGTCTTGTACCCAGTGTTGTAACAGAATACAATATGAGCGAGGACATCGACCCATTTTTCTGCACCGGCGATAGTCGAGGTAATTGTCTGTTCGATTGTCTGACTGTCTCTTTCGCACAAGCCGTTTGCTGCGGGGCGAAATGCTGTAGTGGCAGCATGTCTGGTGCCCCGATGTTTGAGGTATGCTGCAGTAGAGCGCGCCATCATTTGAGTACCGCAGTCTGTCATAATTGTGCCTGGGCATCCGTGCTTTAAGATTAACCGTCGTTCGACAAACTTCTGGATGATTGTGGCCTCTAGTTCCGAAGTGGTTTTGCCTCCACAAGCTCTGTGAAGTAATCAATGGCTACAATAATTTACTTGTAACCTCCTAAAGTTTTGAATGGTTCTATTATGTTCATCTCTTCATTCCAACTGCGTGGGATGGGCTGTGGAGTTCTATTGGCTGTAATAGACCGTAGGGCACCGATGTAGACATCTTCATCCTCTGACAAAGCTCACAGTAACGCACGTACCGTCTGACATCTGCATAGAGCTTCGTGCAGTAATACTTAGACCTTAGGGCATCGAAGGTTCGCCTGATGCCAATGTGGCCACATTGTCGCCCTTCAAGCAATTCACGGAGTGTCTCAGCTTGTCGCTGTGCAGGAAGGCAGAGGAGAAATCGACTGTTGACTGGGCGTTGGTCTCTTTTGTACATCACGTCGTTATGCATGATAAATTTCTTTTGCACGCGTTTCTGTTGCTTTTTTGTGCCCTGCGCACCCCTAAGTATATCCACGACTTTAGCGCAAAGTGCATCTTGACGCTGCTCCCCACCCATGTTGTTGCAGAATCGCAGTGATAGATATGATACAGCAAGAATTGGTTCGGAATCATCAACAATGGGGGAATTCCTTGAAAGACAATGATTGCTGCAGAATCAGTGACCAACAAAGAAGGCATTCGTTTCTTTCCTTGTAGCGCAAGACCAACGCAGTGCATGGTGGTCACTGACAACTTGAAATGTTCGGCCAATCTCGTATGGACGTAACTCTTCTAATGCCCATTTTACTGCAAGGGCTTCCAGTTCTGTTGAAGAACAATTAAACTCTGCGCCTTTGAAAGATCAACTCAAGTATAGCACTGGACAGTACCGTCACTCTTCATCTTCTTGCAGCAATAAACCTCCCAAGCCAAGCCGAGATTCATATGTGCGTGCATGGACATCAAATTCTGGTTTTCAGAGATTAGCTTAAGGGCAGGCGGCTGGCACAATGCGCGCTTTATTGTCTCAAATGCCTTTTGCTGATCTTCTCCCCAAGAAAAAGTAGCGTTTTTCTTCGCGAGTGATCGAATAGGTGCTGCGATAACGCTGTAATTTGGTGTAAACTTCCTGAAGTACGATGTGAGCCCGATGAATGATTGTAGTTCATTTATATTTTGAGGAAGCCGGAAAGCCTGAACCGCTGCCAGTTTTGATGAGTCAGGATATACACCGTCTTTTGTGACAGCGTGCCCGAGGTAATTGATGGCAGTACAAAAAAAAGAAAGAAACATTTTTGTGGCTTGAATTTCGTGGCTGCTATTTCGAACTTTGTACATATGTTCTGTACGTGCGAAACGTGTTCTTCAAATGTCCGGCTGAAGACTACCCAATCATCCATATACACAAAGGCATTGTCGTATTTACTACCGTTAATGATCGTATCCACGGCTCGCTGACATGTGAATGGGGCATCTTTAAGGCCAAATGGTATCTGGAGGAATTCGCAAAGACCCCACGGTGTGACGAAGGTAGTCTTCTGTATGTCATCTGGACGCATGGTGATATGATAAAATCGAGACAAGAAGAACATAACAGAAAATTACTTGCTTCCGTGAGTGCCTGCAGGGTATCTTCAATTCTTGGGAAAAAGTACATAATGTCCTCAGTGACGGCTTTGAGACGTCGACAATCAAAGCACATCAACGTTGTCTCGCCTTTCTTTGCTACAAGGACAAGGGGTGACGCCCAAGGACTCCGAAAAGGTCGCACTATATTGGCATCAATGAAGTCCTTGATCATACTTTTGACGAGATTACGCTGTGCTGGTGACAATCTGCGAAGACGTTGCGATAGTGGCTTTGCATTTCCATTTGGAATGCAATGTCGCTCAACTGTGCGGGAGCCTACTTATGTACTTGACTGTGCAAAGCAAACCGACTGTTGCACCAACAAATCTTTCACGACCTGCAGCTAATTGGAAGATGACGTTGTTCCAATGTTAAAGCTGACGTCTCCTATTGCGTTTGAACAGTGCTGCGGATCGACGACCGTGCGAGCTGGTGGCGCCTCAAGGTCTACAAAAGGAAGGCGAGAAAGTTGGAGAATCTGTTGGCAGTCCTCTCCAGAAAGTACAATATCCTCAATTCTGCTTGCATCTTCAATGAGGCCAATTGTCATCTGGTAAGGAGACTTACAAAGAGGGTCATCCGATAAACATGGAGATATACAAAGAGGGTTCAGCTTGAATTTAGGACGACGCAGCGAGCCATGGACAGAAAAATGGTAGGTGTAACTTTAAGAAACAAGAAGAGAGAGAGTGTATTAGGGAACAAACGGGGGTTAAGGATATCATAGCTGAAATTAAGAAGAAGAAATGGACATGGGACGGGCATGTAGCGCGTAGACAGGACAATCGCTGGTCGTTAAGGGTAACTAACTGGATTCCCAGAGAAGGCAAGAGGGTTAGGGGGAGACAGAAGGTTAGGTCGGCAGATGAGATTAAGAAGTTTTTGGGTACAAATTGGCAGCAGCAAGCACAGGACCGAGATAACTGGCGGGACATGGGAGAGGCTTTGTCCTGCAGTGGACGTAGTCAGGCTGATGATGACGATGATGAAGGAAGAAATATGGCTTGAGAAGAGCAGTTCGTGATCAAAACCTTTGTTGTATTTTCCGATGCAGCTGTTACCATGGGCTTCACTATGACTGAATAGTGGTTGTACAAGATATTTGTCCCGTTGATGACCATCAAATGATTCTCATCTTCCGACAAGCAATGCCAGGTCACAGGAACTAACTTACGCGATAAAGGCGGCAGTGGTTGCTCCCTAACCAGGTAGAACTTGCGTAGCCTTTAGGGAACCGATACCGCGAAGCTCTCCGAGCCCCAGTCAATGACAGCTTTTGAAGCCCTCAAGAAGTCATTGTCTAGCAGTATTCCTTTGAGAGGTAACTGGGGAACAACAACGAAGTCATGCTGCAGTGTTTGATCGTCCACAGCACTAACTTGACCTAAATTTTTTAGCAGATAGCCGCTTGCTCTTACCAAACGTAGGGACGAAGGCCTTATGCCTAATTCGAATTTCTCACCTATTGGTTCTGTAATCAAGCTTTTGGCAGCTCCAGAATCCAAGATGCCTTTATTCGTTTGTCCGTTGTTGACGATAGGAGGAGAAAAAGTACCCGGTTCAGAGAGACATGACACCTGCTGAATTACCTGTGACTGCTCGCGGGCATCAGTGTCACCAACTGTTCGTTTCCCCGCTGTTGTGAGCTGGAAGATTCGAAATCTTCCTGTCACTTCAAAAATTCTGCAGTTAGTGGTAGACGACACTGCATGACAAAATGGCTACTTCTAGAGCAGTTCAAGAACAGTTTACGAACTCTCAAGTCATTTTCTTGTTACCTTTCAAAAACACGCGTTGAGGAATGAGTCGTTTGCCCCGACGGTGATGGCTCCGCTTTCATATGCCCTTTCACCTTTCTCTCAGCTACATCATCATCTGAGGAACCGCTAGACTCTATGCTGTCCGCGCGTTGACGGTGGCGCATAGGCTTCTGAGGTGAACGCTTCGCCATAACATGGCATTCGGTGGATGGCATCGTGGATGGCGTTGCGCGTTCTTCCACATCTAAAATTGGAATGCTTTCCTCCGAATCCCTGATCTGGTCAAAGCGCGGAAAAGAGCTTATCATATCGTCAAGCCGCCTAAACGTTTTATCAAAGAAGTGCTTCTTTGCCTTGAGTGACAGAGTAGCCATGATAACTTGGCACTTTTCCTGTCATAGTACATGATAGTTTCTCTGCTCCCTTAGGTCGAGCTTTCGGTATCCGAAGTCTGTACATAACTCGCCTGCGCATTGCGTTGTGCCAAACATCCGCTGCCTAGATGTTACATCGCAATCCATGTTAAAACGTCGGCGGAACGCTGCCTTCATGTCAGCCCAAATACTGATACTAGCCACCTTCGTGCGGTGACGCATCCATGCTTTAGCTGGGAGCCTTGAAATATTGAATGGTATGGCAACCTCATCAGGAATGCAGAATGTTCTATAGCAATAGTCAACTTGGTGAAACCAGGCATTCAGATCTTTCCCGAGATGCGGTAAGGAGCTCGCCGCGAAACTCGAAAGTAGGTGGCGAGCGTCTTCACTGTTAGACACGCACACGGAAGTATCGCTTGTGGCTTGTCTTTGTTGCTTTCTCAAGCTGCGTTTAAGATTCATCAACGCACTGCTCTCTTCTGCACTGGTGCTTGATTCGGCGTCAAAATTTTTATGCGTTTTTAGCTTCAGACGCTCGATGCGTTCCGTTAGTGGAGCAAGAAAATAACACAAAGGGTCATGACTTGCCTTCATCTGTGAGTCAAGAGGCGTTTTTGGTGCGTCGTCGTCTTTGGCGGCGTCGTGGTCTTTGCGAATCATCAGTTTCAGTTCTTCCAATTTGCTCCAGAGCTGTTCCATCTCGGTTCTTAGGATATCGGCTTCGGACACAGCTGACCGGTAGGCTTCCACCCGGACGGCGTCATCTAGCTGCTCGAACACGTCGACAGAACACGGGGCCATCGCCATCTTCGAATCACGGAGCCAAAGTAGCGCGTAGGAAGCGATGTCCTCACATAGAAGATGTAAATGTCTTCTTAGTTCACCTCGAGCCGTTGGGCGCAAATTGCGACGTGCCGTTGGGGTCATCGGATATACTGGGTTTCGAGGCGGCCTAAGCAGGACTTCCACACTCTTTCAATATCAGGAAGATGATGATGCCTCCGCTATGGCTCTTGCCCACTGAAAGGTATTGGCGGAGGATTGAGGATATGAAATTGAAGGCCTTTCAAGTGATACCTATACCTTACAGAAGGATGATAAAGCACGCGTAAATACAGAAAGAGTGCAATACTTTTTGCGATTTTGACCGGACAGGATAATATATATTTTGATTTGAAATAGAAGTAATTTTTAACACGTTTAAAGTTGATATTTAAAATGTACTTAATAATATTATAATAACAAAAATACAAATAAAAATTTAGAGGTGCATTCATGTTGTTCCATGAAGATAACTGCAAATGGCATCAAAGGAATTCTTGTGGCTGTAGCCTGAAACCGGAGTACCAAAGGAGAGTATATTCTCAATGGTGAAGGGCAATTCAAGGTTAGCAACTGGGATGACAAGAAGACGTTTCCTTAATAGACAGTAACGGTCATATGACAAAAAAAATTGTTCCATTGATTCCGAATCTGTACAAAAGCTGCATATTGGAGATATTCCCAGAACAGCCCTGAGTGAATATTGATTCAAAGGGGGCACACGACACCGATATCTTGTTGGCATGGCTTACAGTTCTCTAGTATGACACTAGTTGCAGTTCCATGGATATTTCAAATCTTTAAATGCAGTGCGTAGTGTTTCTAATTTATGGCATCAGCCCTGAGTGAAAATTTTCGATATCTTATTGTCGTTATAGTAAACAGCACCGGAAGCACAGAAAGTATTAAACCGTTTATTGCCATCCGAGCTAACGAATCCGCCATTTCATTTATCTCTAACCTGCAATGTCCCTGTACCCAAAATAATTTTAAGAGCTTCAGTTGTGGAGGAAATAGCGTAAGGAGTGTCCTTAAGCATCCGATTGAGATGAAGCTGTCATTGACGTACATACGGACAGGGAGTCTGTAATTATTACAGCAGTGTGGGTGTCCAAAATTAGCTTTCCTAGTGTTAGAACAATTGCCAAAAGTTCAGCTTCAAAAATAGATGTGAATTTTGGTAGTCCTAATTAAAATGACCAGTCAAGTGAAGAAGAGTAAATGCCTACTCCTACCTTTTCGTCTATTACTGAAGCATCAGGGTTATTACAATATTTGTTCCCGCGTTTGCAAGGTAATTTTGCAAACGGCTATTTGGGACCCTGTGTGATTGATATTTAGGATTACAAGAAAAAATCTCATCATATTTTATGATAACATTTTGATTTGGCACGTTTGCTGCTGATTTATCTCAAATTTTCACGTTTATTCTGGCAATAGTTGCTTCTGAACAAAGTTAATTTGTTGTGTATGAAAACGTGGCCAATGAGCAAGAAAAAAAAGAGTATGGGTCGTTGATGATTGCATATTTTCATCGTGTTACCAAATAGCTATAAAATTTTAGATAAGCCTGCACCGTCAGGATACGAAATCGGCAAGGCAAGGTTGGTAAGCACGCCTCCTGATACAAAACATTGTTTGCAACAAACTTTGGGAGCCCTAAGTATAGTCGTAGGACTTCACGTTCCAAAACAATCAAAGGCTTAAGTTTATAGGCTAGCCTACCTGAGAATAACACACATCCAAATTCTAGTAAGGGACGCATATAAATTTTGTAAATGATAACCAGAGTGTCCCTGCGTAAAGCATAGCGTCTGCTGGTCCATCTGCGAATCATGCCTAAGGCGCGTTGTGCCTTAAACGCCATACTCTCTATGTAAGGAGTGCAGTTTAATTTATCATTATAAATCATTTTCAAATATTTAAGTGACTCAGCTTGCGGAATCGGCTCTTCTTTAAAACAAATAGTAATTGATATAGGATCTGTTAACAAAAATATCAACATTGCACTTTTGTTTACATTTAGTGACATGCATAATGTATCTAGCCACCCCTTTAGCAAATTCATATATTTCTGCAGTTTGTGATATAAGGAATGAATGTCAAGGTCTGCTGCAAAGAAGGTAATGTCATGAGCATACACATATACATGCACATCGTGGCCGTAAGGAATTGAACTCATTAAGATGTTGAATATTATTGGAGACAAAGCAGCTTCTTGGGGAACTCCGGGAGATTGTTTAAATTTTGTCGAAGCGCAGCCATTGTTAAAGCAATAAAATTCTCCTGCCTTCAAAAATTTTTCCTGCCACGCAGTAATGTACCTTGAAAAATTCTGGCTTAGCAGTATCTCCAATATCACTGAAAATTCCACACTGTCATATGCTTTGGCTATGTCCAAAGTCACTAGAGCAGCATGTTGCCTTCCTTTGCTAGAAAGTTGGATGCGGCTTTCTAAATAAGCGTGAGTACACCATGTCGAACAGTGTTTTCTGAAGCCAATTTGATTAGGGTTTAATCATTTTTTTCCTGTCATCCAGCTTGTCGTTCTCTTATGAAGCACCCTCTCAAGAAGCTTTACCATATTAGAAGTAAGAGAAATTGGTCGTATGTTTTCTATGGTATAGCCTAAGCCTTGTTTGTTCTGTATTGGAAATATTGTTGCTAATTTCCAATCGTATGGAATCCAGGCGTGTCTGAACGAGTAATTTACAGTGTTCCGGAGGTCACCTGGCGATCAGTTAAATAATAATTTTATCATGGCAGCTGTAATTCCATCTGAACCGAGAGCTGATGAGTGTAAATTACGAACTGCCTGAGCTGATTCTTCCAATGTAACTCTAGTAAAGTTTGTTATTACCTTGGGAGGTCTTAGATCATACAACTTGCTTGAAGTGAATCGACAATCTAGTTCTTTTGCTTTGATTTGCCAAGGTTTTTTTCATATTGTCACTCACTAGAAGCTCGAAGAAACGTACAAGGAGACGCGACTGTCAAAATCTGAGACACAAAGAAGGACGTCTCCACTGGCACGGGTGGCTCGTCTTCGTCATCTTCGTTCACTGCCACAGAACTGGCACACTAATCCCTGGGACCGAAGACCAAGTGGCATTACTCCTCCCCCCAAGAAAGCATCGACCCGATGCTCAAGAAAGGTGTGCAGAACAGTGGGTTGAAGTGGGCAATATAAACAAACAATAAACAAAGCAGCACGCGAGAAAAAATGCGTCCTGGGCCCGGCAATAGGAAATAAACGGCCTTCACTGTTCATATAAAGAGTTCACTGGCACATGAAGAAAATTCACACCACCGCATAAAGTATGGTTTTAGGCGGCCGACGTGTACAGTCTCTGGGAGTGGTAACCTGCGCTGGGATGATGGTGAGCCTCCATCTGGAACCACTTCGTAGTTGACGTAGCTCACACGTCTGGGTAGTTTGTAAGGTCCAAAGTACTTCCTCAAGAGTTTCTCACTGAGACATTGCTGCCTAATGGGTGTCCAAACCCAAACTTTGTGACCAGGTTCATAATTAACTTCTCAATGACGGATGTTTTATCGCTGTGCATCTGCGCACTGTTGAGTTTTGATGTGCACACGGGCCCGTTGACGTGCTTCCTCAGTGTGCTCAATGTACTCATTGATGTCGGGGGCTAATTGGTCGAGCTCGTCGATGTCCTGATACGGAATCATGGTGTCTAGCATAGTTCTGAAATCTCGACCATACACGAGCCGAAATGGCTTGAAGCGTGTAGTTTCCTACGTTTCTGTGTTGTACGCAAATCGTACGTATGGCAGGATGTCGTCCCACGTTTTGTGCTGCACATTCACGCACATAGAGATCATGTCGGCTAGCGTTTTGTTTAGCCTTTTTGTTAAACCATTACATTTAGGGTGATGCGCAGTGGTCTTTCGATTGGTTTTATAACTCAACCTGATGATATCATCCAAGAGTTTCGCTGTGATTGGTGTACCTATATCAGTTATGACATTTGACGGGGCACCATGTCGTAGCACAATTTGACACATAAAAAACTGGCAACTTCAGATGTGGTCGCTCATGGCAATGCTATCGTCTCAGCGTAACACGTCAAGTAATCGGTTGCGACAATAATCCATTTGTTGCTGGAAGAAGACAAAGTAAACGGGCCTAGGAGGTCAATTCCCACTTGATCAAACGGTGTAGGGGGTAGATAGATCGGTTGTAGATGGCCTGCAGGCTTTAAGGGTGGTGTCTTGCGACGCTGGCATTCACGGCGTTCATTCACGGAGCGTGGGAGCGTTTGACACAGGCAGACGTTTTAGGCCTGTAGTAGTGTTGTCGCACCCGATCCATAGTTCTCAAGTAGCCCAGATGGCCGGATGTGAGCTCGTCATGGCAAGCTAATAAAACGTCATCACGGAGGGCTTCAGGCCCGACGAGAAGGTGCGATCTGTCACCAGCACTGGTGTTGTTTTTGTATAAGACGCCATTTCCTAGGCAAAATTATGGCAACGTTCGTGAAATCGGAGGAAGAATGGGGGCGGTGCCACCTTTTAAGTGATCTCTAATCATTCTTAGATCGGCGTCATTTCGTTGATCAGACATCAGATCCGGCCCGCTCAGAGTTGCCACGAAGGCGCCGTCCTCTTCTGCGCTTGTATTAGCGGATTGAAGAGGTGCTCGTGATAGCGTGTCGGCATCTTCGTGCTTTTTGCTTGACATGTAAACGACGGTTGCATCAAATTCCTGCAGGCGCTGACTACATCGTGCTAATCGTCCTGCAGGGTTTCGTAGATTGCTCAACCAGCACAAAGCATGATGATCAGTCACCACTTTAAATGGTCTTTCATAGAGGTATGGCCTAAACTTTGTAATTGCCCAAATGATCGCGAGACATTCTTTCTGTGATGTAGAATAGTTAGATTCTGCGCGAGACAGTGTGTGACTTGCGTATGCTATGACCCATTCAATGCCGTCTTGTCCTTGTACCAAAATAGCTCCAAGACCAATATGGCTGGCATCAGTGCGTACTTCTGTGTCAGCATCTTCATCGAAGTGGCCTAGACGGGAGGGGAAGAGAGCCGGTGCTGTAGTTCCGCAAAAGCAGTTTGGTGTTCGTCAGCCCAGACAAATGGTGTGTCATCACGCGTGAGGCGTAATACTGGCTCCGCAATGTTGGAGAAATTTTCAATAAAGTGCCAGTAATACGCGCACAGACCAAGAAATCACAGATGACTTTTCTTGTCAGTTGGAGTTGGAAAAGTGGCGACGGCACCAGTTTTGTTAGTATCAGGCCGAACACCAACGGCGCTCACGAAGTGGCCAAGAAGCTTTAATTTTTCATAGCCGAAATCACATTTCCCAGGCTTGAGTGTGAGATTGGCCGATCTAAAGGCTTCGAGCACATTCCGAAGGTGACGAAGATGCTCGTCAAACGTTTTTAAAAACAGAACGACGTCATCGAGTTAGACGAGACAGCTTTTCCACTTGAGGTCTGCCAGGACGGTGTCCATCATTCGCTGGAATGTAGTTGGAGCAGAACAGAGGTCGAAAGGGAGCAATTTGAATTCACAAAGGCCGTCCGGCGTTACAAAAACGGTCTTTTACCGTTCACGTTCCTTGACATCTATTTGCCAATAACCACTCTTCAAGTCGATGAACGAAAAATACTTCGCGCGGTGCACCCTGTCCAGAGAATCATCCGCTCTGGACAATGGGTACACGTCCTTCTTTATGACATTGTTCAACTTCTTGTAGTCGACACAACAGCGAAGCGTGCCATCTTTTTCACAAGAACGACTGGTGATGACCAAGGGCTGCTTGAAGGCTGTATCACGCCATCCTGAAGCATTTCCTTAACCTGCGTTTGAATCGTGTGCCATTCGGTTGGTGAAACACTATAAGGCTGCTGCCGTTTGGGATGCGCGTCGTCTTAGGTGATAATACGGTGTTGCGTAATCGGTGTTTGACGTACCTTCGAAGAACGTGCAAAGCATGTGTAGAATTCCAGCAACAGCTCACTCAAACGCCGCTTGTTCGCTTAAGAAAGCGTTGGATTGATGTCGATTCTGCGAAAAGGCGCGTCAGCAGTGCCGATGGTCTCGGAAACAAAACACTCGGTGACATTGACGACTGGGTTGGCGTAGGCGATGACAGTTCCAGAAAAAGGGTGCCCGTTTTCGTAGCAGAAGTTTGTGACAAAAACGTCGCAGTGATCACGAAGGTCAACGAGGCTTCTCGCTACGCAGACGTCCTGAGACAGCAGAAGCGAGTGATTGCTTTCCACGACTGCTTCACCTTGCACATCTCGTCCCACGCCACCTGAACCACAACAGTTGACGGGGTGGTAACGTGACAGTGTCATCGATGATGCGAAGAGACACTCTGGAGTGGCTAGGCTCGCCGTAAGGTGTTGTGGAGTTTGTGGCCGCGAAAGTCACTAGACGTCGTCGAATGTCAATTATAGCACCAAGCTCTCTGAGAAAATCTATGCCAATGATCAGGTCTCGAGAACACTGTTGGAGAACGCTCAAAATGGCAACAAACGTAAAACCGTGGACTTGCAATCTTTCCGTGTACATATCGAGTGGCGTGACAATATGCCCTCCAGATGTACAAATTGGCGTGTGGTTCCAATGAGTCGTTACTTTCTTCAGAAGGGCAGCCAGTGTTTCGCTAAATATAGAATAGTCCGCACCAGTGTCCACTAAAGCGCTGACTTCGCGACCATCTAGCGAAACAGGAACATCTAAGGAAACTCTTGCGCAATCAGCCGGTGATGTCGTTGTCGATGTACCGCCGGTACCTACAGTCTGCATCTATAGGGGGCCTTGAACATGACCAGTCTGAGCGGCCTTGCCCCCGAAGGTTGCTGTGGCTAGTTTTCCCGACACGGGCTAAGTGACCGGCCCTGCACCACGCCCGAATAGGTGCGATGATTCGGCGAGAACTGCCGCGGTGGTGGAGAACGTGAGTGGTGCCGAGATGTTGATCGGCGCTGCTGGGCAACGTAGTCCGCAATTTCCGGAGGCCGCTGGCTGATTCTAGGAGGTGGGGAGTTTGCCGGAAAACCACGAAGTCCCAGCTCTCAATAAGTGCACTGTCGGTAGATGTGCCCAGGTTCGCCACAGTGATAGCAAAGAGTACGTCGATCAGGGGCCCGCCACACGTCTGATTTTCACGGAATCGGTTGGCGGTCACTGAGGTACGGGCCCACTTGGACAGCCGGAAGCATGGCTGGGGCTGTGGTATAAGGCGAAGTGAAATGCGGTACAGGTTGGCACAGTTTTGTCTGCCGAAAGAATGACAGGGGCCGGGATGGGAGGCGGAGCCATCGGTGGTGCTGGTTGGAGCAGAGTTTGCGCATACGACATGCGAGGGAAGTCATTTAGGGGCCGCGGCTCTGTCTGACAGGACGGTTCTCGTAGTGCGTGCTGAACTTCATCTTGGACGATGCCGGACATAGAACTGACAGTCAGGGCAGAGGGTACTGAAAACTTCTGCAGTTCTTTGCGCATTGCAGAGCGTATGAGCTCTCGGAAGAAGTCAACGTGGCCCCCAAGACCGCCCATGTAGTCGGTAGCAGAGGCAAAGTTCACTTATCGCTCGTACGTCTGTGTCCGTTGCCGAAGCTTGCTTTCAATCAGGACGGCTTCAGCAAGAAACTCGGACGTAGTCTTGGGGGGGGGGGGGGCTGCGTACAAGACTACTGAACAACTGCTCCTTCCCGCCACGCATCAGGTATCGCACCTTCTTGAACACAGACGGATGCATGGACGGACGGAAGCAAGAACGAATAGACGGACGAATGCTTCGCCCCACTCTCCATCATTCAGTCCGTGGATATGGTGCAATTTTTTTTTATCTAAAGCAAGGGTCACATGGTCTCCAAGATACAGGACATGCACTCTCCGTTTCGGAGATCATAGAGGGTTTCACATCCCTCACAGATGGTAGCACATTATCTACCGTTTGCTCTTTGCTTGAGCAACGCCTCTGGAAAGGCATGATATGTTTTTTCTACTAGATGGACATCGTTGTCCATTTTTAGAGCTGGTTTAAAGTTGCTTTGTGTTTCTAGCGGCGATGGCCGCACTATCTCGGCCTTGATCGACGTAGATTGATGGCCTCCTAAATGCACCTATACTACAAATTGCCGCATGGGCTTGTTTTCGCCGTAACACCTGTCGAACAAAATGCGTTAAGGAGACTCGTACCACTACGCGGCATTTATGTAGTGTTTTAGGGGCGAAGCTCTTTACAGCGGCACCCACTCGTCTCTCGTCGTAGTCGTAGTGCGTAACCAGTCTTACGCTATGACCTGCAAGGTGGTGCCGGTGAACGATTCTCCCTGTCAGTTGTTGAACTATAAAAAACTTGCAGCGTGCGCGTTAACTAAAAGCCGATTTCGCCTGTCTCTCATTCCAATTAGCTGTCATTGGCATGTACACTGAACACTATCTGAAAAGAAAGGGTTGCTACGTTATACTCGCTTGGCGTAACCTCCCTGGTTTTAGAAAGGTTAGCGAGCGTTGGGCCACAGTGCCATGAATACAGTGAACTAGTATATACCATGGACTCGAGGTGGTTAAAGGTGGAAAGTAGACACGAAGCGCAAGCCGTAAGAAAGTGTGCGTGTGTCACCTCTCATTTAGTCCATCGAATGTCCGCTGGATGGTGGTGCTCCTATATGCGGTATATATAATGAAAAGATGCAAGATAGTGGTACTTGGAGTGTTGACTAGATGAACGAACGGACACACAGGCAGATGCACGACCGGACGCATGGATGGTTGCACGGACGAATGAACGCATGGACGGACGCAGGGGCTATTGCATGGACGAACGCAGGAATGGACGCACGGATGGATGTGCGGACGAGCGAATAGACGCACGAACGGACGGGCGGATGGCGCACGGACGGTCACACAGACGGACACATGGACGGACGGAAGCAACAACGAATGGACGGACGGGTGCTTCGCCCCACTCTCCATGGTTCACCGTTATTATGCTGCCGTTTTTTCTCCGAAGTATATGTAAGTAATTTCATGGCTTTGTAGTAAGACACATGCTTCCCACGCGAATGGTCTGGATTCGATCCAAATGGGACGGAAATATTTATTCTTTAGTTTATTTGCTTCTTTCTCGATTTTTTGCTCACAAGACATGGTGGCGACGTTGATGGTGGAATTTGTGCGACACGAGCTCTCTAACGCTATCACGTTAACGCAGCGAGCTGCGTCTGACGCGCAAGTAGGTTTTCTGTTCTAAGAACCCGACGATGACAAGAGGTCGTGATAAAGCTCTTTCGTGCCGCCTCAGCAATATCGGCACCGACCCCCAGGCATACCGAGAAATTCAAACGCTTGCTGATCACATCGGTGCGCTCAAATTTCTCCTCTTTAAGCACGTTTTCAATTAACCCTTCCTGAGTTACCAAGAAAATAGAATGGTTGCTGAACGCATCGGCACACTCAGGTGTGTTCCTTTTGGGCCCTTATGAATGAACGCTTACTGTGTGCATCCGTGATCCGGTGACCCCTGTCCCCTCCCCTTAGAAAGTGATAGGTGTAGGCCCAGGGGGCTCAAACTTTGCGGTGTCTAGTCACTAGAATGTGCGTTCTTGCACTACCTTCGGATATCGTAGACTGAATAGCTAATTGTCTTTTCTGCATGGGTCACAAGCGCGTTCATTATTGCAGACGTTTTCTTTCGACGAGGAAGCGGCGCAAACCTAGCACACTTTGGTCACAAGTTTCACTCAACACTTCGACCATGCCAGTAATGAACTATACTCGGCCCCACCTTTTCTTGGCATGCAAGTGAAGGCTACGTAGCCAAATTGCGTGCATCCTAGCGCCATTGAATGTAGTTCCAAAATAGCACTACTAATAAAGGCGATAGTTTTTCTTCGCCAGCAATTTTTGTCCATGTGTCTATATGTGTGTCTGTCTGTCTTTCTGCTTCTTTGACCGGGTTCAGTAGAAAGGTGAAAATTTAACCCTCTCTTAAGCAACCAGCCATATTGATCTTATTTTTGCGTTCATACGTGCTGGCATTGCTAAAAAATGGCATGCATGTGTAGAAGGCAAGGCATGCATGTGTAGAAGGCCCAGCACAATCACACCGGAAGCTTGAAGAGCAGCTTTTCAGAGCTTTTTCTAAACACTCATTGGGTAGCTGCTGCAAGCACTCTTACTGATTTTTCTTTTTGAATGGTGCGCATTAGGGTCGGAATACCAAGGACAAGAACAGTGTTCGTGCTCGATGTGTCCTATGTATACTTAAACCTTCGTGCCTTCAGATAAATAAAAAATCTATAAACTCACGCATTTAAAAATTTTCACCATTTTCTTTGACCTATCAACTCCAATTTCAACGCAATTTACAGCATTGAAGAGCTGGTTTCGCAGATATTCCGGCATTGGTCTCCGCGTCGGCGTCATTAGTTCTGGGCGAAAAACCATTATACGCGTCTCCGAAATATCGATAAACATGCAAATAGAATAAATAATGAAAACTCCTGGGTCAGAGTGGGGATAGAAACCGAATCGTTGAGGTCCACGTGGAAATTGAACACACGTCGTTTCAGTGTCAAGCGCATGTTCTACCACACGGCCAAGCGTCTGCTTGTGAATACATTAAAAAAACACTCTGCTTGCAAATGGAGTGAAAGCAACACATGCTTTACAAACACACGCGTCCGGTATACATGCTTCACAATGCAACATGAAATATTGCAGTAATAATGCATGACACAGGCGCCCATGTAAATGAGGCACCAGAACATGTGATTATCACAATGACTACGTGGTTTAAAGCCAGTGACCCACCACAAAACGCACACACGCTACTGCGCCTGTTTTCTTGAGGCTGTGTAAAGGATGCATAGCTGGTTAGAAAAGGTTTCATGCATTAAGTGTACACAATATTGGAACAGAAGATCGCTATCGCGTTGAACTAAAGGTGAAGCTTTAGGGTACCCTTATTTTTAACGGCCATTATAACATTTTCACTCTTTTATCAAATCACCATGATCGAAGCCGTCATTGATATGTCAGCCGCAAGGATGTAGGCATATTTTCGTTGTTTTTGTTTGGGGGGGGGGGGCTTTTTCATATGGACTTTTTTCGTCGAGTACGCCATAGCGAAAAACAATTCTGGAGGGGGGAGAGCAAGGACCTGGTGTAGTGACGCGACTCGGCTACGCTATCTGTCAATCTGTTCGGCTAATATTGATTGAAATTTAGGGTTTAACGTCTCAAAACCACCATATCATTATGATAGACGCTGTAGTGGAGGGCTCCGAAAGTTTCGACCCCCAGGGGTTCTTTACGTGCATCCAAATCTGGGCACACGGGCCTACAACATTTTCGCGTCCATCAAAAATGCAGCCGCCGCAGCCGGGATTCAATTCCGTGACCGATTCAGCAGCCGAGTACCTTAACCCCTACACCACCGTGGCGGGGCGTTCGGATAATATAAACTTCACCTGAGTTTTTATGTGATTCTACGAAATTAGGCTCATGAATCTCTTGGACTTTTTCGAATGAAGTTTGCGATGGCACGCAAAATGCCAAGTACTTATTAACAATATAAGAAATGTAAAAAACAACACCGTAGAAAGGGCAAGATGTAAGCTTGCGATGAACACTCCGTAAACAGGGGTTGTGTCGAGACTTACCTTCCTGAAGGCTAGAACAGAATTTATTTCTTTAGCACAAGCGTGCCTGCGCTTCGTACCCTCTTCTCTATACATAAATAACCATATGAATATAATGCAAAAAACCTTGCGTTAATTAACCCTTTTATGAAAAACTGCACCATTTTCATCACCATGACAAGCCGCCGATGCTTCGCATATGGCAGGCAGTGACAGTTTTTGCAACCATATGTGATGAGCAACTTCCTAGGCATAGGAACACCATGGTATCCTAAGAACTGGTTCAGCAGCACAGCACTTGGTATGTTGATGCATACCCTTCTTCAGAGGCCGGCAATCACCACTCGAAAGGAGTGCGCTTCCATCAGCGACAACAACATCGTGAAATATTCTTACATTGATCACAAGCACACATTTGCATATATTGTCACGGGGTGAGAATAGGCAGAGGGCAGAAATATATTTACAGATTATACACTGAGTGCACAGTGTCCTTGAACCACGATGGCGGAGTGGCAACAACAACACGAGCTTTTCTTTAATCGTCATCTTCGTCGCCTTTATGGTGCATTCATTGATGTTATTGATGACTTGTATCATTTAGCCGCCACCGGTGAAAGCGCCGTCTTGGTGCTCAAGAAAGCGTGAAATCCTGGACAGAGAAGTACGGCTCAAGGCAGAAGACGTGTAAAATATCAGTGGACGGCAGAGACGATGAGGATGGAGTGTCCAAGGGGGCGATCTCATCGGTAACTTCGGTCAGTTTGCGCCCGTTGTAGCGAGTGAAGAACTTCGAAGACAGGGGAACGTGACGGGAGGGAGTCCAGAGCAAGACCAACGATACTGGGGAGTAAGAGACAGCTCTGTGACGGCTGTCGTAGCGATCATTTTGAGATAGTGCGAGGCAGAAAGGCGATCGCGGGCAATCTGGCGGGCTGCTCGAGCACGAGTAGTTGCGTCCCGAGCGTACTTGGTAGGAGTGCCAGTATGCGACAACAGAAGAGTGTCAAAAGGCAATGTGGGGTGACCGCCGTACAAGAGATAGAAGGGGAAAAGCCAGTGGTGTCGTGTCGGGACGAGTTGTAGGCAAACGTCACGTAAAGCAAAGTGACATCCCAATCATGATGATCTGCAGAGACATACACGGATAGCTTTGTCGTCAGGGCGCGGTGAAGGCGCTCAGTGAGTCCATTTGTTTGCTGGTGGCAGGCAGTGCTAAATTTAAGACGTGTGGAACATGAGCGAAGAATATCGTCCTAGACCGTGGAGAAAAATGAACGACCACGGTCGATCAGCAGTTGACGTGGTGCTCCATGGCGGAGAATAACCTCATGAAGGAGAATGTTTGCGACACCAGCAGCACAGCTTGTTGCTGGCGCTCGCGTTATGGCAAAGCGTGTCGCGTAGTCTGTTGCCACCACTACTCACTTATTCCCACTCAGAGACGTTGGAAATCGTCCACTGAGATAGAGGCCGACGTGGTAGAATGGGTCTGTTGGAATGTCGATAGCCTGAAGTGGAAAACGTGGTGCTATTGAAGGGTGCTTGCGGTACTGGCAAAACTCACAAGATGATACGTACTCGCGCACAGAGTAGTAAAGGCCGGGCCAGAAGAATCGACGCCGTACGCGGTGATACGTGCGGGCTGCTCCGAGATGTCCAGCAGTTGGGCCATCATGAAGTTGTTCGAGCACAGTAGAACGGAGCGTTGCAAGAACTACCAGAAGAAGTTCTGGGCCTTCGGTGCTTGTGTTGCATCAATAGAGAATTTCGTCATGAAGCGTGAACAGGTGAAGGGAAGGATCTGAGGTGTCAGAAGCTAGACGGCGTATGATAGACCGCAAATTGGCATCGCTGAGTTTTTCCGTACGTATGTCCGTGAAATCAGAAATGGCGAAGGCAAAGGCGTCAGAATCATGCGCTGACAGGTCAGATGGACCGACGGGATGGCGAGATAGACAGTTGGCATCGTGGTGCATTCGGCCAGACCTGCAGGTGACGTCAAAGCTATATTCCTTCAGCTTTAAAGCCCAACCACCCAAGCGTCCAGAAGGATCTTTGAGGGAGGACGACCAGCACATGGCGTGGTTATCTGCGATGATCCAAAAATTGGGGCCGAACAAGTATAGTCGAAATTTTTCATTCCCATACAAGAGCGAGGCACTCGGGCTCAGTGATGGAAAACTTGCACTCGGATGGAGAGAGAAGGCGACTTGCGTAGGCGATTACACGATTTGGACCCTGTGGCCGCTGGGTGAGAAAACCGCCAATACCGTGTCCGCTGGCATCGTTGTACACTTCAGTAAGTGCTGAAGGATCGAAATGACTTAAGATGGCCGAGGAAGTGAGCAACACAGTAATTCGGCGAAACAAATTGGCTTGCTGGGAACCCCAAGAAAACAGCCTGTCCTTCTTCAGTAGCTGTGTCAAAGGATGGGCAATGTCGGCGAAGTTGTGGACAAAACGCCGGAAATAGGAACAGAGACCGACAAATTTCTGTGCATCTTTCGTGAAACGTGGGGTGGGGAAATCTTTGACGACGCGAATTTTGTCGGGATCGGGTTTCACGCCTTTAGCACTGACAAGATGACCTAGCACAGTGATTGTTTGACGGCCGAAACGGCATTTGGAGGAATTGAGTTGTAGGCCTGCCCTTCTGAAAACTTCTAGAACAGCTGACAGGCTGCTAACGTGACTTTCAAATGATGACGAGAATACAATCACGTCATCGAGATAACAGAGGCATGTTGACCATTTGTAAACCCGAAGCAGGGAGTTCATCATTCTCTCAAATGTAGCGGGAGCATTGCATAAGCCAAAGAGCATTACCTTAAACTGGAAAGGTCCATCCGGTGTAACAAATGCAGCCTTTTCATTGTCTAATTTTACGACGGAAATCTGCCAGTATCCTGAACGCAAGTCGATAGAGGAGAAGTAGGCAGACCCGTGCAGGCAGTCGAGGGCATTGTCAATTCGTGGCAATGGGTAGGCGTCCTTGAACGAGACCTTTTTTAAGCGAAGGTAGTCGACGCACAAGCGTCAGTTGTTATTCTTCTTTTTTGCTAAAACGACTGGTGAGGCCTGTGGACTGCAAGATGGTTCAATGACGTCTTTTGTGAGCATTTTATCAACTTCACGTTGGATGACTTTTTGCTCTGCATGTGAAACGCGATAAGGACGTCGTCGGATCGGGCTGGCGTCTCCAGTGTAGATCCTGTAACAACTGACGTCTGAGCTAAAGGGATGTAGGCAAAGTCGAAGATGTCCCTAGAGGATGCCAAGATATGCCGGAGATCGGCTGCCCATGCTGGAACGAGGTCTGTCGTGACCGTCTTGTCAAAGTCGGCAACAGTGGAGCTCTAAGAAGGGGTGCAGTAACGGGCAAAGGAGTGTCTGCAATGAATGCAGACGCAGAATGTTCACTGACGGAAGAGACGTTGGCTAGACCCATACTATCCGGAACAACTTGAGCACACCAGCTGAAGTTCAGTATCTATAGCGACGCCACATTATCCGTAATCATCAACCGAGTATGAGGAAGCGCAACATTTCTGTCTAATAACACGTCCAAAATCGGTGCTAGCTCATACTCGCCATCGGGTACCAGAGGAAAAGACCTCATGGTTACATAGGTCATGGCTTGGGGCGCTAGGTGAACGTACTCGACAGAATACAAACGTAATTGAGGTGTAGATGAAGTGTCATAGCAATAAGGTAGGTCAAGCTGAAGCAGTCCTGTTCCGGAGTTTATTAAGGCAGAGTGCGTGGCAAGAAAGTCCATGCCCAGGATGAGTTCATGGGACCTCTTCTTGAGTATGGCAAAAAGCACATTTGTGGAGCGGTCAGCAACACTAACACGTGCGGACCACATGCCAACCACAGGAAAAGTTTCACCGTCGGCGACTTGGAGGAGCGGCACTGTGTGCGGTGTTAATACCTTTTTAAGGTGGCAGCGAGGCTGTGAGTTCATCACCGAAATGTGAGACCCTGTGTCTAGAAGGGCAACAGCAAGTGCATCGTCTACTTTAACGTCTATGAGGTTGCGTCATGTCAGCATAGTCAGAGGATTTGGCTGGCGAATCGTCGATGCAGCATCACCTCTGGTAGCTGCATCGTCTAGTTTTCCCGAGCCAGGTGTGCAATCGACGAAAGAGGACGACGCGATTGGGGTGAGCGCGACGATGGGCGACGGGACAGCGCTGGGCGGGACTGGTGGCCGGGAGGGGATGGTGACCGACAACGCACCGTCGACGAACCGTCACCACCGGCTGGCCGAGACGACTCGTGGCGAGTTCCGAAGTGGCCATCATCTGCCTCTGCGCGACGATTGTAGCCATAGGAAGGCTGACGCCAATACCACCTGCTATTGCAATAGCGGGCCACGTGACCAACACGATCACGTTCAGCACGATCAGCAGTCCTTCACTGAGCGGGATTGCGAGAGCGTGCTGGGAGCCTCTGGCCTTGGGCGTAGGAAACTCGCGGACGACGGTCAGTCGGTCGGGAGGGGGCGGCGGTGCATACAGATTTCAGGCCAATGTTCGATAGCTCTTGGCGAACGACGGCATGCACTAAAGGCACCATTTGGGAGCTGGGCTCACAGTCACAAAGAAAGTTGAAGTGGGAGACATAGCTTCAGGTTCTCGACGGACGATCTTCGTGACGTGCTCTGCAGTCAGCGGTGCCAGTGGTACAGACATGTCTTCGCACGACCATGTTGCTGTGGTGTTGGGAAGTCGAGTGAACTGATGGGAAATGCGTCGGTTCTTGGCGGCCTCAAAACGCTTGCACTCTCGGATAAAGGCATCTACTGTGTTACAGTCCCTGCAAATTAGCAAATTGAACGCGTCATCGGCAATGCCTTTTAATATGTTCGCTACCTTATCGGACTCCTCCAGGCCGTCGTCTGCTTTGCGGCAAAGGGCGAGCACGTCCTGCATGTAAGACAGGTACTACTACGATAACGTTTGAGCGCGAGATGCCAGCTCCTTCTTGGCCGCTGTCTACCTGCCAGTCGATTCACCGACCAGTGCACGCATTCTTTCTTTGTACGCATCGCAACTGCCGATTTCCCCTTCGCGGTTCTCAAATCACACTTTGGCTGTACCCTTCAGGTAAAATAGGATGTTCACCAGCATGAGCGTTTCGTCCCAGCTATAATTCCTGCTTCTTCGCTCGTACAGCGACAACCATTCTTTAGTTTAGACATTGTCGGTCCCGCAGAACGTGCTAGGGTGTTTCAGCTGGGGCAGAACAACTGTCGTTGTTGCGGTGGCCGCTACGGAAGCTGGAGCCGGACCCTCTTGTGCCATCGTGAAAGAAACCATGCGTCGACAGCTGCGTAGCTCCATCCTGTTGCCCTGCACCACCACCAAAATGTCACGGCGTGACAGTAGGCACAGGGTAGAAATATAATTACAGATTCTACACGGAGTACACAGTGTCCTTGAACCAAAATGGCGGAGTGACACATCCTCTGACTATGCCGACACGACGCAACTTCATAGACGATAAAGTAGACAATGCACTTGTTATTGCCCTTGTAGACACAGGGTCTCACTTTCGGTGATTAACTCGGATTCGCCGCCGCCTTAAAAAGGTTTTAACAATATTACAAGTTTCAGCATTGTTATAAGGACAAAGTCCGTATTCAAATATTTTATCTTAATTGTGCTTATGTTCGTGCACGCGCCTCCGTGACGGCTAAATTATACTCCATGTGTTTTCATGATTTCCTCTTTAGATAATACTGAATCTTATTTTGAAGCGATATAGGAAAACTGAGAAAGCAGACGCCGATTTTTTACAGAATCGAGGATTAGTAATATGTAAAGTGCGATAAAGTGAATATTTTCTCCAAAAAGGTAATAGTAAACTTCGAAAAACATCATGCAAATTTTAAGAAATCAGAAGCTTTACATATATTAGGAAAATATGCACCCCAAGCAGTGATATTTTGGTGGCCCTCATAAGAGTTTTTTTCGTTCATGAAAAGCCGTTAGTCCATTTGGGCATGCCTCAATGCCGGGTAGCACGGAGTTGGAGCCTCTCTCATCAGTTTAACCTTCACGAAGTTTTAATATATCATTTTTTCTTTGCGCAGGCATTGATTATCTGATTTGTTGAGATTGTTTCAAAGACATACTCGCTGTTCACTATACTGTCAGCAGTCAGAAAAGATATGTGGAATGGTTTATTTGTTGTCGTAGTTGTCACAGACTGCAGTATCGGTCATCTCGATGCGGAAAGCATAAGACAGCTTACAGCATTGCACAGGCCGACCTTAGGGGCCCGACTCCAGCCTGGCCCGAAAACATCAGACTTCCGCCTGCCCGAGCCTGGCCCGGAGTTTTCAAATACGGCCCATACCCAGCCTGGGCGTAAAAGGCTTCAGCCTGGCCCGGCTTGGCCCGTTTCAGCCCATTATGCCTTGAACATAGACGAGCCACTGTTCACTCTTCGGCAATTGTGAAGATACCTTCCTCACTCAAAATATAATCTTGTGAGTGTTTTGGAACTTCTTCTAGTGTCATGACGCTTCACTGGTATACTCTGTGTACTTTCGGTTAGTTACGCCCGTAACACTTTTGAGAAATATTTGCAGGTTAATATAAAACATAATTGTATTTATAGCTGGCTGTCTCATGTACGCAGTGCAAACCACACAATGTTGTTCTTGCACTTTAAAAACAATTACAAATTGTACTGCCTTCATGAAGTGCAAAAATGCCAGGCATTTATACTGTGAGTCTACAAAAATTGCATGCAAGCCAGGGCGCTTGAGTAAAAGTAACAAATCTCCGGCAAACTTCATTGAACACGCCATGCAATAAAAACACGCTCTAGTTGCTACTGGGAAGAATATACCAGGCTGGACAGCGTTACATAAATTTTAGCTATCTCGTTGGCTTTTTGGCTGTCTCCAACGCGAACTGTGGTTCGGAGCTTAAAAAAAATAAAATCGACAGGTCCCACGTACTTTGGCAATCGACGTTTTGCAATGCATGCACCGGGAAGGTCAGCTTGTCGCAATTTTTTATTGCGCGACACGTCTTGAAATAGTGCTAAATATATGTATTAATGTCGCGCGCTAAAACAAATGGTGAAGAGTGACAGATTTTTAATAACCAGTTGTTCGCACTTGCGAACGATGCCAACAGAAACATGGGTATTAGCAACATCAGAAGCTGATATGAAGCGCTGATGCTCGCGAGGACGCTGGCCCTGGACACTGCTATATAAATCAACTTCAGTGCATGGTACCTAACCACAATAGACATTAACCCGACGTGGTGGCTGTATCAAAGGTGTACATACGTAATGTTTATAAAATTGCATAGGCAGCACCGCAACCACTCTGGACGTTTCACGAAGATGAGCGTTTATTTGAAAAGCACTCGCGAAAACTGGTGTAGCTCTGTGGTAGAATGCTTCATTCCCACGCAGAATGCTTGGGTTTCATTCCGGCTGGAACCCTGGCATAATTCTTTGCATTCGTCGGGTCGACGCTATCGATGTCAGGTATGTCTTAACTCTTGCGCGTTAAAATTGTTCCTGTGTGTCCTCGTCGTTCATCGGTGCATTTCAAGTGTCAATCACCTGCGGAAGATACACACAAGTTAGTGGCCCATTCTCGCCCGTGGTTATGTGCCACTGTCTGGCGAGAAGTGTTTGACGACGTACGCGATGAGAATGTGACAATGTTTATGTCTTGGCCAGCGCGTCCTATGCGTCAAACCATCTCACACTCCCATGCTAATTTTCGTTCACACCAAATTGAGGGGATGATCACGAGAGCAACTGAAAGTAAGTGGATAGATAGATAGATAGATAGATAGATTGATATATAGATTGATATATAGATAGATAGATAGATAGATAGATAGATAGATAGATAGATAGATAGATAGATAGATAGATAGATAGATAAATAGATAGATAGATAGATAGATAGATAGATAGATAGATAGATAGATAGATAGATAGATAGATAGATAGATAGATAGATAGATAGATAGATAGATAGATAGATAGATAGATAGATAGATAGATAGATAGATAGATAGATAGATACGCTCAAAATCACCGAAGTTCGCTGAGAGCGAGCCACCGTCCCCGTTGTTCCCTGTAGAAGCCTGTTTTGTCGTCTTCTTGTGCCGGCATTCGATCATTGAAATCCTTATGTCCTTGTATGAAAATCTCCGTGGAGCCTTTATTGGCGTTCATCGCAGTGCCGTCTACATCATGGCGTGCATTCGAACACTTCAAGAACAAACAGCCCTCTGCCCCGCGTCCCTTCGTCTCTTCAGTCTGTGTAGCGCGCAATTTACTACATCGTCCCACCACGACAAAGTCCGCGTGATCCTTCTACGAATCCTCCCCACAACAAATTATGCTACAATTTTCACTTTACTTGCACAAGTTTAAGCGAAGTACTATAATACAGTGTTTCGAATTCCTCGACTTCAGTTCATGGCTATCTGTCTTGGGCGTTGCTTTCTAATCAGGGTATGAAACTCAGGACGATAAAAAAATGGCAGCATATCCACGGAGTGAATGATGGACAGTGGGGTGAAGCCCGTCCATTCGTTCTTGCTTCCGTTCGTCCACGCGTCCGTCTGTGTGACCATCCATGCGTCCATGCGCACGTCCGTGCATGCGTCTATTCGTGCGTCCGTCCCTGTCTTCGTCCATGCATCCGCCCCTGCGTCCGTTCATGCGTCCATCCATGCATCTGTCTGTGTGTCCGTTCATCCATCTATTCAACACTTCAAGTACCACCATTTCGCATCTTTTCATCATATATTCCCCATATAGAAGCACCAACATTCAGCTAACATTCCAAAGGCTAAACGAGAGGTGGCAAACGCACACTTTCTTATGGCTTGCACTTCGGATCTACTTCCCACCTTTAACCACCTCGAGTTCATGGTATATACTAGTTCACTGTATTCGTGGCACTGCGGCCCAACGCTCGCTAAACTTTTCTAAAACCAAGGAGGTTACGCCCAGCGAGTATAGCGTAGCAACCCTTTCTTGTCAGATAGTGCCCAATGTACATGCCAATGGCTGCTCATGGGAAAAGAGAGACAGGAAAATTCGGCTTTTACTTTTTTACGGCTTGTACTTCGTATCTATTTCCCACCATTAACTACCTCGAGTTCATGGTATACACTAGTTCATTGTATTGATGGCACTGCGGCTGAACGCTCGCTAAACCTTTCTAAAACTAAGGAGGTTACATCCAGCGAGTAAAACGTAGCAACTCTTTCTTGTCAGATAGTGCTCAATGTAGCAATGGCTGCTAATGGGGAATGAGAAACAGAAGCATTCGGCTTTTAGTTAACGCACACGCCACGAACTTTTTATTGTTCAACAAAGTACAGGAGAAATCTCCCACCAGCACTACCTTGCTGGTCAAAATATAATGCTGGTTACACACTACGACTACGACTATGACTATGAAGGACGAATGGGTGCCGCTTTAAGGAGCTTCGCCCCCAAACAACGGGAAGCCTTCAGAGATGCGTTAGCCTCAATAACACTTCAAGTGTGTGCTCTGTTAAACTGGCACACGGTGGAAGACTTTTACGGTAGTCCCCGCCGGCAGCCACATGCACCAAATCAACACTGCTCTTTTGTAGCAGTTTCGATCAGGACACACTGTCTTTTGGAAAGGTGTTGTAGTTGTTGATGAACCATTGAGTCTAAATTGCGTGCATGCATCAAAATCACAGCACACTTGTTTAAGACGTGGGTGTCATCTTAGTAACTAGAACCATTCACATAGCCCAGTGAGAGTGCTATGAAGGCCACCGTGATGACGGCATCGGTGAATGTCACTCGCATGGAGGTGTGCATAACGTTGATATTGCAGAAGCCAAATTAGACCGGTTGCCGTCTTCTGAAATTTTCGCGCTGTCGAAGGGAGAGCTGATGACAACAGTCTTCGACTGTTGGACATTAAAAGGTACTCTTCTGCTCCGTTCGAAAGGGCGTCGTACACATCTGCGGTTCTTATTGTACCCATTTCGCCTATTGCTTCTAACAGTTTATCAGTGGTGGTCTTCTACGCATGACTGTTTTTTATTGTGTAACTTCATACGTATTACACAAGGTTGAACTGGTTCTATCTTCAAAGAAATGGCAACACTCTCATGATTAGTTGCTGATGTCTTTGGTAGCACAACTTTATAGTGACCATTTCGTAAATTGATGGCTTCATAGAACAATCTTATGCCGATGCCTTGTTTCGGTAATATCTTTCCTGCAATATACTACTGGTATTATGCTAACAAACCATTGTGATGAGTAAAAGAAGTCCCCCCCCCCTTGATAGATAAACTTCTGTTCGCAGGAAGCAGATATGACTGCTCGAACACTGTCCACTTTTCTCTTCGACGGATATATGGTCAATGGCGCGTGCACTCCATTTTAACAGAGTGGTAATAGTGATTACCACCCTGTTATCCGACACCCAACGGACTTTACTGTCAGTTGGCACTGCTTTCCGCAATCAGTCTGACCCAATCAGAAGACTTGCTGTGGTATCGCAGGTGACACTTGGGAAAACAACAGCATCCGCCAATGGTTTGACTTCTGCAATGATGACTTCGTTAAATTAATCCGTCTTTGAAGTTTCACTGATGTCACCGCAGATAACAGGAATAACTGCCGCTTCTATCGGCACTAATTACAGCAGTGATTACAGGAATTAAACCAACTGACTTTTAACTAGTGAAAATTGTTAGTCGAGTCAAATGGGCGAATGAAAATTCTTTCTTCCAATAGTCTATAGCCGCTTTCAAAACTGTTAAAAGGCGGCCACTGGTAATCACTGTGGAGCTATAAAATCTGGCTAATTTTGCTCACAAAACCAAAACTGACACACAAAACAGCGCATCTACCATTCACTTTGAAAGCTCGCTAACTCAGAAGGTAATTGTTTTAAACTGTGCAAACATTTAGTTGTTTTCATTTTTTTAATTTACTGCCGTATAGAATGTTTGTACATATCTAAAAATGTCTCCGGTCAAAGTAATGGCAATGCTGCATCTAGCATGCAGATGGCTCCTTTTCGAATTTTTAACTACTATTGGACACATTTCTTGAAACATCTTGTATATTAGACCCGGGCCTAATACGGGTCTTACTTAGGCCCGGGCCCGATTCGAGCCCGAAGCTCGTGGGCCCGAGCCTGACCCAACATTGCTTTAAAAGAATAAAAGTAGAAGTACCTGAAAACTTTGATAAGCGTGAAGTATTTAAAATGCACTAAAAATTAATAAAAACGAAGGAAAACAAATCATTCCTCAGGATCACCACGAGTAATCGAAACTGGAACAGCAACTTGTTTTTTTTTTTTCGGTGTTGAGGTCTTGTAGGATGGCGTGGAACTAATGCACGGGATGAAAAATCGGCACCGTATCTGCATGATAATTTGCCAATGTCATCGAAAGAAAATAAAGTTTTTTCATTCCATTCATTCATTCATCGAAAGACGATGGTCACGCGTGTAAAAAGAGTGAACAAAACATTCATTTGATGTTCTGCGCAAGAAAATCTGTGAACGGTATTCTGGAGGCACTCCGTTGGAGTGCCACGAGCATGCAGCGGAGGTGAACGAGCGCATCAAGTCACGTTACACGTGAGACAAGACTGCCATCTGAAATTTTTCTTGAAAAAGAAAGCGCGTGGCTCTGAGACAGGTGTGCCCACCCGTCTCAAAGGTGATAAGGTCTAGAACACAAGCCGATGGGTAAGTGCCACCACCATCTCGTCTCAGCAAAGCGTTGGTAACACTTGCCTTTTCGTGCGCATGCGTTGCATGGTCAGCGCAGCGTGATAAGCGCTACAGTCCCTAGAATTTTTTATGTATGCCTTTCCTAGTAAAAGACACACATTCAGACTATATACGTAGTGTTATAGTGCCCCAGACATGCGCAGTAATTGATTTTTCATGGACAAGTACACAAGTATGAACGCTAAGTCTTGAGCAATATTGGTGGGTGCTGCGGATGGGGTCGGCCGTTTCAAATACCCGGTGCCGTTAAGAATGGACAGACAGACAGACAGACAGACAGACAGACAGACAGACAGACAGACAGACAGACAGACAGACAGACAGACAGAAGGAACAAAAATATTGCGTCGAAGGTCCCCAAGAAGAAGAACATATACTTTATTTGTCGAATCCAGATGATTCGAGTCCGGCCTTTTTTAGTGAGCCTGGTCACCCACGGTGGATGCAGTTCCGAGACCTTGTTTCGAAGCGGCTTCCTCGGCACGCTGGACGGCCCAGAGTTGTGGTGTCAGGTTTGAGCTGAGCAGTGCGGCCTCCCAACGCGAGCGGAGGCTGGCGGTGGAAGAGTGAGATGAATCGGCACTGTTCGAATTGTTTATTAGGCCCTGACACTGCCACAGCATGTGACTAAGGGTGGCAACCTCGCCACATGACGTGCATCTGTTTGTAGTGTATATGTCTGGATACATGGCATGCATGAGTCGGGGGTTTCTGTATGAATCTGTTTGTAATTGTTTGAAGTGTACCGCTTGCGTTTCGTTTAGCCTTTCGTGAGGGGATGGGTATATGCGTCTTTGTAACTGGTAATGTGTGGTGATATCGTTAAACCTGGTCATACGATCCCCCCAAGCCCAGATGTCTGCAGCTCCCCGCGGGGGCTCGTCGTCCTCTGGCGATGTTTGGTGAGTGAGGCCTCAAGCAACGCGATGAGCCGCTTCGTTCGTGGTGCTCAGTCCGGTATGTGCCGGGGTCCATAACAGATGCCTTCGGTTATCAAAGTCGACCTCTCCTGGATGTATGAGATGTCATTGGAGTATGTGAAACTCCTCTTGCGAGATGCGTCCATAGGCAAAATTGCGAATTGCTGTTTGCGAATCACTAATCACGTATGTGGCATTGGTCTGTGTGAGGGCCAGTGCTATAGCCGCTTCCTCTGCCGCTTCAGCGTGTGCCGGGTTCATAGTGAGGCTTGTGATGTATTTGCCGCGATGGCCGGTAACTACCGCCGCGAAACTCTTTTTATTGGCATAACGCGCGCCATCAGTGAAAACCGCTTCAGTGTCGATGGAGTAGCTTTGAGTAATGCGTTGTGCCCTGGTTTTACGCCATCCTGTATGGTGTTGGGGGTGTATGTTGCGAGGCAATGGGGGTACGTATACTTGCTCGCGTACCGATCTTGGAATTTCGGCTTTGATGCCGTGCTGCGTATGGTACGTGATGCCCAGTTTTTCGAGTGGGTGTCGGCCTGGGTGGGTCTTGGATAGGCGGTCGAGCTGGGAAACTTGTTGCGCCTCCACGAGTTCCTCGAGGGTGTTATGCAACCCTAGCTCTAGGAGTTTGCTGTTGCTATCACCGGGCGCCAGTCCCAACGCGAACTTGTACGTCTTGCTTATCAGGGCGTTAAGCTTGTCTTTTTCCGCAGCTGTCCTTTTGTGAAACGGGGCCGTGTACGTTAGTTGTGAAATAACAAAGGCTCGTATGAGTCATATGACGCTGCCTTCGCGCATGCCCGCACGTTTGTTCGTGATGCGTCGGATGAGTTGCATCGTACTGGTGGCCTTTGCCATTACCTTGCGCAGTGCTTCATCATGGCCGCCGTTCTGCTTAACCATCATCCCCAGTACCCGGATCTTCTTTACCAATGGGATTGGTGAGCGGTTTGATGATGTTAGTTTGATTTCTTGTTTTTCTGAAGGTACGTAGTCTTTGGGCGGGCCTCCCTTTTTCACCGGTCTATATAGCAGTAATTCGGATTTTTCGGCCGAGCAGGTGAGTCTCGTGCCTACGAGGTAATGTTCCACGCATTCTAAGGCTGCCTGTAAGCGATCCTCGATCTCTCCCTCACTGCCAGTTGTCGTCCAGATCGTAATATCATCCGCGTATAGCGTGTGGTGCAGTCCATCAATTTGATGTAATCGCTAGGGTAACCCCAGCAGGACTACGTTCAAGAGCATAGGCGAGATCACCGAGCCCTGCGGTGTACTTGAGCTTCCAATGTTGATTTGATTTGATTCTAGTTGTCCCACTCGCATGCGTGCGGTTCTTACCATGAGGAAGTCTCGGACGTAGTTGTATACTCGCATTCCGAGGTTCAATCAATTTGTCGCAATATGGCGTCATGACGAACGTTATCGAAGGCCTTCTTCAGGTCCAGGCCAAGAATGGCTCTCGTCGAGCACCCAGGATTTTCTATGATTTGATGTTGTAGTTTCAGAAGAGCGTCATCTGTGGAGAGATGTCTTCTGAACCCAATCATAGTGTGTGGTAATAGGTGGTTGTCCTCTAGGTAATCTGTTAGCCTAATGAGGAACGCAAGCTCCATCAGTTTACCTACACATTATGGTAGGGAGATAGGGCGCAGGTTCTGCAGCTGCAATTTCTTGCTGGTTTTCGGTAAAAGTATGATATGCGCTTCTTTCCATGGCTGGGGTAACTTTCCACGCACACAACACTCGTTTATATAATCTGTGAGTTTCTCTAGCGATCTGTAATCGAGGTTGCGCAGTGCCCTGTTCGACATCCGATCTAAGCCTGGGGCTGACTTGGTATTGAGTTTGACGAGAGCCGCCTCGATTTCGGAAATTGAGAACTCTGCGTCTAGGATGGCGTTGCCTTCTCCCTTGTAGTCCGGATATACTTGTGGGGGCGTTTGGGATATGTAATAGAGTTCCGCCTCCCGTAGGAAATCTTGCTCCGTTCCTCCATAAGCGTGTATCATTTTGCATATGCCTTGCCTCTGTGAGGTCTTGGTGTTCGCGGGATCTCTGAGCTACCGCAGTATCTGCCATGTGCAACTCGTAGTGAGCTGACCATCTATCTGCACGCATTTCTCTTCCCATTGCTGTTATTGTAGGTTAAGTGCGTGCTTTTCTTTTCTTTGTTGAGCTGTGCTATTCGTTTTCACAGTCTCCAATTATGTCGTTGTCGTTTCCAGCGTTAATGCAGTTGGGTCTTGGCTTGCCATATGTGCAGTAACCGGGTGTCTATTCTATCAAGCGCAGCTGTTCATGGCATCACTTGCGTCACCCTCTCAATGTCCCGCCGAAGTTGGTCGGTCCATTGTTCAATGTCTTTCATGTCTTCAATCTGTTGCTTGTCTCAATGTTTTCGTAGTAGTTCCCAATTGGTGATCTTCATTTGGTGACTGGCATTGTGTTCCTGTGGGCCGCCTTCTGCATCTATAGAGATAATGTAATGGCCACTGCCCAAGTCTTGCATGGTGTTTTTCCAAGTCACCTATCGTGTATTGCACGTAAAGGTAAGGTCTGGCGTGGTGTCAGTGCTGATGCTGTTGCCCTGCCTAGTTGGTGCCGCTAGTCAGTGACCAGCTCGAGGCCGGCGAGTTGTGCCGTTTCCCACAAATTCCTGCCTTTCGGCTGATCGTGTTTGTAACCCCACGCCGTATGCACCGTGTTGAAGTCGCCTCCAATGAAGAGTTGATGACCCTGGCAACAACTCTTCAGTTGTTGCCAGAGTTGTTGCCCCAAACGAGCAATCCAATATCCATTGCTCGTTTCAAGTGGACGTGAAAGCGGTATTTGCGGCAGCTCGGACTGCTATAGACGTTGAGTACGAAGATGCTGTCGGGCGTCTTACGTGGTGGAATTAGCTCTACGAGGACGTTTTGAATATCCTTGACTTGGGTGTCGTGTTCAATAACAGTGAGCTCTCGCTTGACCAGTGTGGTGACGTTTGGATTCTCCGCCTTGCCTGTTGTAGACTGGTACCCTGAAAGTTTGGCGGGACCGTTTGTTTCCTGCAGTATGATGACATCTGGACGTTCGGGAATCGTTTTCTGGTATTGTTGTAGATGCGCTCGTTTGTTTTTGTAACTTCTGCAGCTCCACTGCCATATTGTATGTTTTTGTTTCGAAGAGTGTCTTGCCATGGTTATGTGGTGCTACATGTGTGGCATCACTTCGCTATGCGACGTCACCAGCGCGCTGTTGGCTGCTTCTAATCTGGACAATCTGAGAAAAATGCTCTCCAAGCTCTGTTGAATTGTACGCGTGATAGTCGCGGTGATAGGTTCCTCGAGACTGCTCACGCGAGCCTCGAGTGCTTTCACCCGGTTTTCGCCTGTTGCTGCGCACGTATACTTGGGACGTACTGACCTTTTAAGGGAGATAGCCAGTCCGCGTTTAGTATCAGGGCCTTTGACCTCACCATCCTCTATGAGTTCTTCTTGTGTTTCCTGCATTGCCTGTAGATCAGTCTCGCTGTGAGCGGCAGACTGGAACTTTAGTATGAGTTCGTCCTTTGCGTGAATCTGTGCCTGCATGCATTCCATTTGCTTTTGCATAGTTTGTATCTTCTCTGTTAACTGAGCTATCTCCGCCTCTATCTATGTGTTTCGTCGCCAGCCTCCGCGTTTGGTGCACGTTTTCCTTTGACCGCATCTGCAAAGCTCACCGAATCAGTTGCCTTGCCGTCCCTCGTTGGGGTCCGTCCAGGTGTTCGGCTGCGAGCTCGGCGTTGCTGCTGCTTTCGGGATTCCGGTGTGCGGCTACGAGATCGGGAGTGGCTTTGACTGGGTGTCCTGGATCTTGTGTGGAGCTTACTGGTGGAATAGTTGGTGGCACTAGTCTCTGCCTCCTCATTGGCTCTGCGTCGTTCCCATTGTCTCTTCATCACGATGTAGGGCGTTTTGTACCTTGCACGGCAGTTGCGGTCGACCATCATGTGTGCGCCCCCGCACAGCTTGCAATAAGGGGAACACTTGTGGTTCGGGCCTGGGTTAGGGGCGTCACAACCACGACACACTTTGTCCTTGGGCTTTGGGCACACGTCCATGTAGTGACCAAGTCTCCCGAGGCAGTGACACATGTCGACTTGCTTGCGATACAAGGTGCAGCTAAGGAGAGCGTCGCCGTACCTGACGTAAGTGGGCACTCGTGGTCCTTAAAACGCCAGTATGACGGTCGTGGTGTTACTGAGCCGTTTGGATGCCATGGCGTAAGGGTTACGCGCGTGAACGATGCTGGTGTGAATGGACTTGGCGTCTTCTTCCAACGGGAGGCCCTTGATTATTCCCTTCACCGTGTTGTTGGGGGCCGCCTCGTACGCACTAACCTCGTGGTGGCGGTCACCGATGGTGATGGCTTGAAGCTGTCTCTACTTATCAGCGTGAGAGGCATGGGGTGTGTTCACGACGATGATGTTTTGATGGTTGTTGGAACACACCGTGTCCTCCCCTGCTTCATGAGCCGATACGTTGGACGCGCGGTAAATCGCCGATGTGAGGCGCATGGTTCCAGTGGTGGCCGCGTCGAGGCCTCCTCGTGGTCGTATCACGATCTTCAAATCGCTCCTTGGGAGTAGTAGCATTTTGCTGTTTCTGATGACTTGCTGCTTGATCTTACGCGGTTGTCGACGCGAACGCTGTCGGTTGCAGTCCGCTCCCTTGCCGGTGCAGGAGGGGGCCCCATTCTGGGTGTTGCTCTGCGCGTTTGCGCGGTTAATTTAGGTCTTAGATCCGATGGTGCACCAATCCTTGCCCTCCAGAAATTCTTATGGGGAGATATTCTCCCCGTTCACTTGGACTTCCATTGTTGATGGGCGAAGAAAGCGCCCGCGTCAGAGGAGATGCTCACCGCGTCTCGTCGGGTGGCCGGTTTGCGTGAGCGTCGGGCCAAAGGGGCGTGGGTTCAAAACCTCTCGAATCCGGCAAAAAGTCCTTTCCAACCTTGAATTTTGGTGTCAGTGGAATCCTGGTGACTTTCCGTACGCGTTGTAAAATTCATGGGCTGAATGACCGAAAATCACTGCCAAATAGTTCTTGGAAGACGGAACCAACGTGATGCGCGTCTGCTCTCTTCGGCGACCAGCGTGCCTCCAGGTCCCCAAGAAAGACTATCGTTTTTAAAATAGATGCTCTGACGCGCGGCATGGAACCTATGACGGCGCGCTGATGTTGCGCCCCGGAACCGTGCGAGTAACGCACTCGGCCACGATTGCACCCAAGTTGCCTGCGATAAGCAAGAGTTTATCATGTACCAGAATCATTTGAAGGACCGCGTTACAAAAGACGCTTTAGGGAACAATGTTATGCCAATTGCGACACGTTCAGATTGACCTCAATCGAAAGCTGAGTGTCCGGCCTACATACGGTGCAATTACCATAGGTGGAACCTGCTTAGTTTTACTGCAGTGTACGTTTTTGTCTCGAAAAACAGGCCACCTTTTTGCCATTTCCATAAACTTCCATTGTAGATCTTTAACTGATCCGGCTATAAAATAGAAGATTACCTCAGCACGATCGCTGCAGCCTTCTCATCCATTCAGGTTTGCAGACGTGCTCTGTTGTTTGCGTTTTTCAATATTGAACCTTTATAAGTATTTATTCGAAAAAAAAACACACTCGTTCCATTGAAACCACGCTAGCTTAGAGCCGAGACCGCTAGGGGTGCTGGCTGTTGTGCGTCCACAAAAGCTGGATATGGAGAGAAAGGAAAAATAGTGCACTCACCACATACGATCGGCTGAAGCTTCTTTTGAACCAACTGTTTACCTACAAGACAAAGACTCCTGAAGCTTTTTTGAGTAAGTGCACCACTGCCAAAACTATAAGTTTATTGTCAACATTTGAAGACCCTAAGGAAGAGCAAACCATATTCTAGCTTTGCCATTTTACTAGAAATATAACGTGATTAGTTCACCCTTCAGCCATTGCCTTATCATAGCAGTCTTCATGTAACTTACACTCTTGGTGTTCTCTAATCGGGTTCGTTGGCTGAGGTTATGCCCTCTACGGTGGCTTTTGCGGCTGGGCCACGTTCTCCTGAAGTGACGGAACTCAATGACTGTGGTCTGGCTGACATGACATCCACGAAACCGAAGGAGGGAGCCGGCAGCGGCACTGATCCTCTGTCAGGCGCAATGGAACGCTTCAGATGCGGCTGGACGATAGGGCTGACGTGAACTGCCAGCTCAATTTCCAGCTCGGTCGTTCTTTCCCGTCTCCACGCTGTTTTCGCAACGCGAAGAAACGAGATATCAGCAGAAATTTGGAGACCACTTTCCTTTGGACGACTTTGTTTATGTACAGATGCTCACGTATACGTAGAGGCACCCGCGAATAAACCCAGATGAAAACACCAGGGTCATTATTTGTGTCCTCATCTGTAGTGTAACAAAATGACGTAAATTGAAGCCAATTTAAAAAAAGTAGAAAAGTCATAGCAGCCATTTGGCCTTGTTTTAAACAGTTTATTTTTAAGAAGCACGAATGAAACAGACTGGGACGAAGAAGAGATACATACTGGACATATGCTTCCCGTGAGAGCGCGTGTCCTGTGTGTATTTCTTCGTCCTTCTTTCATTCGCACCTTTAAGGTAAAAAAGCTATCTGTTCTGTCAGTGGGACCCTTAGCGATAACCTTCGTAATTCAAAGGTCATGAGATAACAGACCTTAATGCAAAGTACGCAGCAGTGCAACACAGTCGTTCTGATTTGTCATCAAACTCTGCCTTTTTGCAAAGTAAACCTTGCTATAAACGAGAATTAGTCATTCCCTCCTTGTCACGTTTCTTAAGACAAATTTGGTTTATTGGGTTCGTTGAGTCGACTAGCCAAGCAGCAGCTCAGACAGATTGTCTTTGTCTTCTTCCACTCCTGGATCTCACCCAAGCATATCAGGTGGCATTAGTCCCCCCTTTGAAAGCATCGACTCGATGCTCGTAACGGAAAAAAAATGAATGCATACACACGCATATACAGAGAACCAAAAGAGGGAGAGTGCCAGTACTCGCAGCGCAAATGGGGAAATATCGCCAATGCTTGCGCAAGGCGCAAAAAGAAAAGGCATAAAAACACTGGAGAACACGAACAGCAGCAGCAGCAGCACAATGTCACGGCATGTCGCAACACGTGAACCACAAGCGCTACTGTGTGAAGTAGGGCTTCAGCCTAACGACATGCACGGTTTCGGGCCGAAGCTGTCGACGAGAAGACGCTGCGCCGTCCGGAAATACCTCGTAGGTAAGATCGGTGACACGTCTAAGAACCTTGTACGGTCCAAAATAACGGCTTAAGAGTTTTTCGGATAAGCCTGGTCGCCGGACAGGGGTCCATACCCACACTCGGTCCCCAGGGTGGTAGGTGACGTTTCGATGGCGGAGGTTTTAACGTCGTGCGTCTTCATCTTGTTGGTGACTGGTGTTTATGCGAGCTAGCTGACGAGCTTCTTCGGCGTATTGAGTGTATTGCTTAGCGTCTGGAGCGATTTCATTGCTTTGGTCACACGGAAGCATGGCTGCGAGCATGGTTCGCACGTTGCGTCCGTAAACGAGTCGGAAAGGCGGAAATCGCGTTGTTTCTTGCGTTGCCGTATTGTACGCAAACGTTATGTATGGAAGAATTTCGTCCCAGGTTTTGTGTTGTACGTCAACGTACATTGACAGCATATCCGCTATGGTCTTGTTGAGCCTCTCTGTCAGTCCATTCGATTGCGGGTGATAAGCCGTCGTTTTTCGATGACTTGTGCAGCTCAATTTCAAAATGTCCTCCATCATTCGTGCTGTAAATGACGTCCCTCTGTCCGTAAACACGTATGACGGGGCACCATGCCGTAGGACGATTTGGTGCACGAAGAACTGCGCGACTTCAGAGGATGTGCCACGGGGTAACGCTTTTGTTTCAGCATACCGAGTAAGATAATCTGTCGCCACTATAATCCATTTGTTCCCAGAGGACGACAAAGGGAAGGGTCCAAGAAGGTCCATTCCCACGAGGTCAAACGGTGTCTGTGGTGGTGCGATCGGCTGGAGCAGGCCCGCGGGTCTCACAGGCGGAGTCTTGTGACGCTGGCACTCACGGCAGCCTTTCACGTATCGATGTACAGTAGTTGATAGTCGTGGCCAGTAATACTGTTGGCGTACTCTAGCGAGAGTTCGCGAATAGCCCAAATGTCCTGACGTGGGCTCGTCGTGGCACGCAAGGAGGATCTCGTCCCGCATTTCGTTAGGAACAACAAGTACGAAGGCTTTGTCGCTACCACGGGCGCCTTTCTTGTAAAGAATGCCTCTTCTTAAAAAAAAGAAGACAGTTCGCGAGCAATGTGTCGAGTGACCTGAGAGTTCCGGCCTTCCAGGAAATCAATAACTGGGCGCAATAACTGGGCAATAACCCGCTGTTTTGACATAAATTCGGAATCGCTGACTGCTCCGAGAAAGGCATCTTCATCCTCGGAGTCCCTGAGAGCGTGCCCCACAGGCGCTCGAGAAAGCGCGTCGGCATCTTCATGTTTGCGCCCTGACCTGTACACAATCGTAATATCGAACTCCTGCAAACGCAAACTCCACCGAGCGAGACGGCCGGATGGATCTCTGAGATTTGCCAGCCAGCAGAGCGAGTGTTGATCAGTCACCACTTTGAAGGGGCGACTGTAGAGGTAAGGCCGAAACTTGGTCGTCGCCCACACCACTGCGAGGCATTCTTTTTCCGATGTAGAATAGTTGGTCTCGGCTCGAGAAAGAGTACGACTGGCGTAAGCTATTACATGTTCAAGGCCACCGTGTCGTTGTACAAGGACAGCGCCAAGTCCAACGTTGCTGGCACCTGTATGAATTTCTGTAGCAGCGTCCTCATCAAAATGGGCAAGAACAGAGGCTGTTTGCATTCTCTGCCGTAGCTCTATGAACGCTGCATCTTGTTCTGCGCTCCAAGTAAAAGGCACGTCATCTCGGGTGAGTCGCGTAAGAGGTTCAGCTATCTTCGAGAAGTTGGCGATAAATCGGCGATAATACGCGCACAAGCCGAGGAAACGGCGTACTGCTCTTTTACCTAATGGAACAGGGAAAGCGGCGACAGCAGCAGTTTTGTCTGGATCAGGTCGCATTCCATCCGCACTCATGACATGTCCCAGAAATTTCAGCTCTTCGTAGCCGAAATGGCATTTTCGGGTTTCAGCGTGAGTTTAGCTGTGCGAATGGCGTCCAGAACCTTTCTCAGACGCTTCAGGTGTTCTTCGAAGCTCTCGGAAAAGATGACCACATCATCGAGGTAGACAAGGCAGCTTTACCACTTCAAGCCAGCGAGAACTGTGTCCATCATCCTCTGAAAAGTGGCTGGGGCAGAACAGAGGCCGAAGGGAAGAACCCGGAATTCGTAAAGTCGATCTGGAGTCACAAATGCAGTTTTTTCTCGATCTCGTTCATCCACTTCAATTTGCCAATAGCCACTCTATAGATCGATGGACGAAAAATACTTCGCGCGTCGTAATCTGTCGAGAGAGTCGTCGACCCGTGGAAGCGGGTAAACGTCTTTTTTCGTGACGCTATTAAGCTTCCTGTAGTCAATACAAAATCGCAGCGTTCCGTCACTAGAACGACTGGCGAGGACCAAGGGCTGCTGGATGGTTGAATAATCCCGTCATCGAGCATATCTTTTACTTGTGTCTGAATAGCCGCACGTTCTTTGGAAGAAACGCGATAAGGCTGCTGCCGGATGGGGCGGACGTCATCGTCGGTAATAATTCCGTGCTTCGCGAGGTGTGTTTGATGGACTTTGGAAGAAAAGGCGAAGCAAGACCGAAACTCCCTTAAAAGGTCATCAAGTGCAGCCTTTCTCTTGTCTGACAGCGTCGAATTAATGTCGATGTGGTCTAGAAATTCTTCATCCTCATGCGTTTCCTCGGACGCGAAGCACTCCGTGACGTCGGCAACAGGTTCTCTATAGGCTACGGTGGTTCCGCGGAAAAGATGCCGGTGCTCGTAGTTGAAATTCGTAACTAGTATTTGCGACTCTTCGTTACGGACACGCACAACACTTCGGGTGGCACATACACCTTGGAGTAGCAGAAGTGATAGGTTGCTTTAAGCCACCACGTCACCGTCCCGGAGGTCTTCACAAATGACTTCGATGGGAACAGTCGCTCGAGGCGGCAGCGTCACACTGTCGTCAGCAACACGCAACGCAGGTCTACGGCAGTTATCAGCGTCTCGATCTGTTGCGCCTTGAGTCGAGAAGGTCACGATGCGTTCACGGAGATTTATGATGGCACCGTATTCCCGAAGGAAGTCCATGCCGATAATCAGCTGACGTGAACAGTCGCGCAGAACGAGGCAGCTGAGCACAAACTTTCACGCACGAATTTTCACTCTTGCCGTACAGCGACCCAGTGGTGTTACAACGTGTCCTCCAGCAGTTCGAATTCGCGTTTCATTCCATGGCGTAATCACTTTCCGGAGATCTTTCGCTAGCCTCCCGCTGATAATCGAATAGTCTGCACCAGTGTCTATCAATGCATTGACCTGAAAACCGTCAATCAGCACAGGTATGTCAAGTGACACGCGGTCACTGGCTTCAGATGTGGATTTCGGCGTTTCTTCGGTACTGCGATTACTCTCTGATAGAATGTCTTCCGTGTTGCGTGCAAGCGTCGATGGGAGGTCTTACGCACTTCTGAGTCCCAGCGACCTTGCCCCCGAAGGCCGCTGCCTTCAGTTTTCCCGACGAGGGCTTGGAGAGCGTTCCCGTGCCGTCACATCGAAACGTGACCTAGTGGCTGCGGGTCTCCTCGGAGATGGTGACCGTGGTTGCCGTCGTGTAAAGGGTGCACGCTGTTGCGCGAGATACTCTTCGATGTCCCTCGGCCTTTGACCCATTTGGGGACGAGGTGAATTGACGGAAAATCCACGCAGGCCAAGTTGCCGGTATGGGCATTCGCGGTAAATGTGACCAGCCTCACCGCAATGATAGCAGAGGGGTCGTCTGTCCGGCGTACGCCAGAAATCAGACTTGCGCGTTTGTGCACGGCGACCATCGATGTCCAAACCAGTGTGCGCCGACTGAATCGCGACTGACGGCATCATTGTCTGGATCGGGACGTATGGCACTGTCTGAAGCGGAACTTGCGGCACTGTCTGGATCGGGACGTGCGGCACTGTCTGGATCGGGACGTGCGACACTGGCTGGGTCGGGACTCCTTGACCAGAACGAGGTGTGGCAGATCGCAAGGCTTCCGCGTACGTACGACGGCGACTGTCAGTAGACACAGGAGCCGTTTCCGGATCAACCGACATCAGCGGAAAACGATGGGCGTGCAACACCTGTTGGACCTCGTCACGGATGACACTGGTGATAGAACCAACATCGATTGGTCTTGTCCCGTACATCTTTTCCATTTCTTCCCGGACAACAGATCGGATGATCTCGCGAATTAATTCGCTACTCTTGCTCCCAGGGGTGGCGAAAGTTTCGGGGGTTGAGGCAGCATTCACTTGACGGTCAAACAGGGCAGACCATTGGTGCAGTACTTGCTCCATTGTTGCCGCTTCAGTAAGGAACTCAGCAACACTCTTAGGGGGACTACGCACCAAACCAGCAAAAAGTTGTTCCTGCACACCACGCATGAGGTGGCGCAACTTTTTTTCTTCTGCCATAGCAGGATCCGCTCACTTGAAAAGCCGTGTCATGTCCTCAACGTACATCGAGACGGTCTCGTTTGGCATCTGGATGCGTGATTGTAGTGCACGCTCCGCCCGTTCGCGGCGGTCGGGACTCTTGTAGGTCTCCAGAAGGCGACGCTTGAACTCGCGCCAAGATGTCAGAACGTCATCCCTGTTCAAAAACCACGTCTTAGCACCGTCCTTTAGGCAAGTGTACACGTTCCGGAACTTCGCGGCATCATCCCAGTAATTTATCGCTGCGACACGTTCGAACTCACTCAGCCAGTCGTCAACATCTTCATGCTGCTCTCCGTGAAAGGGGCTAGGCATGAGCGGCTTCTGGACGGTGCAGTAGATCGGCGTGAAAGGTGTCAGAGCTTGCACGAGATCTTGTGTCGAAGTCATAGTCGCTGCGTCAGTAGTTGGTGTCTTAGGCGGTAGGCCTCGTTTGCGGCGGCTTACTCTATGAACAGGAGTGTCCACGGGTGCAGGGCTTGTGTTCCGGCTGCTGGACGGGGTCTTGGGCATCGGGTGGATCATGAGACGTTGTACCCAGCAACTCCACCAGTCTTGTCACGTTTCTTAAGACAAAATTGCTTTATTGGGTTCGTTGAGTCGACTAGCCAAGCAGCAGCTCAGACAGATCGTCTTTTTCTTCTTCCACTCCTGGATCTCACCCAAGCATATCAAGTGGCAATATTTTGTTCTAGATTTTCGACAAGGTGCCACTACCTGAACAAGTTGAATATTTGCAATCTTCCTTATTCCTTTGAGGGAAATAGACAGGATGACCTCCAATGTGCAATGGAACACTGAAGAACTTTATGCATACATTGAACGGGCCATCGGAGTCATTCACAGACTAGCTGGTAATATGTACTAGTGTTATCGTGAAAGTATAATTTCCTTGATTCCCAAGTGCAATCTATAAGCCAAATCGAAGGCCTTACAATTCCTTCAGTGCAGTCGATTGCTCACCTTCTATCCTCCAAAAAATGAGCACCGCCGAGGACATCAGCAGTGCCGCTATGGCCAAGGTCGCCCCCCAAATCAGTGCGTTCCCTGGCAGCGATAACCTGATAAGGGAATGCGCACAAATCTACTCTTCAGTATTCTCACACGCAAGTGAGAAATTTTTTCCTTATTAATATAGCTTTGTTGGTAAATTTGGTGGTGCGCAATTTACCACCCACGAAGAAATATAATCCTCACCCACAGCCAAAGCGCATTTGTATGCCGGTCGAGTGTTTAGAAGAATTGTTCGACCATTTAGAGTACGAGGTACTCTACTATTGAGCGAACTAAGCTGTTCCAGGTACTGCAAGATGTGAGTATCGTAAAAAAATTCTTATTTCCGCAGCGTCAAGCATGATAGGTGCATTTCGATTGGCTGATATCGTCATACAAACACTTGTTGACATAGCTGTATTTTGACAGAAGATGAACCACCGATCCAACAGTCAATGTTAACACATCACTGCTCAGAAAAACGTAATCTTTTGTTTTGATTTGTTTTTCGCTGTGAACAGAAGCTTTTATTTTCTAGTATGGGCGACAATACATTATTAGGAGGAATGTACTCAATGTTATAACGCATATCCACAAAAACCGCCTTGACATGATTGAATGGCAGGCGCACTTCAGTTGTGGGGCAAGTATTTCATTTATGACTAAGTTTTATTGCACTGTAGTTTGCGTAGCCCATGCAGAAATGTTTTCGTTCAAGGAAAATGATGTAGTTTACATTAAAAGCTCTGCTTGGAATGACTTCTAAATGCACTGATTTGCGGATGTGCATGATTGCGCATGAGCAAACTTTTAACCTGACTGCTGTTGGAGCATGGTTATGTAGATGTACTGTTTTTCATGTTCAATCAGCCGATAATTAGGCGTTGATCTAAACAAAAACTGGAGTAAATAATCTTAACAGGAGCTCCGTATGGTCCTCTTCACTCGTAGCGCGAATTGTGCTTCTACGACTATTCACTAATACTAACAAAATGGCTGCAAACCGAAGACATTTTCTTTCATAAAAGGAACACTAAATGGAAATAATATCTTAGTTTACATTGGCAAACCGTACTCTGAGAACTCAAATGCCTTATGTTTAACTCTGATAGGTTTACTCCTAGCGGAAAAACTCAAGGTTGAAGTTCATTTTTAAAAATTGCGCCGGAATGACCGTTTGTGACGTCACAAATTTGATAATATATTTTTGGGATTTTTGTGACATTGGTTTGATAAATATTTCGGAAACTTTGTATGCTAAGTCTAGAGCACCAAAAGATGACAATGTATGTCAGCTTCATTGATTGGAAGATGCGTAGGGCCCACTGGACGGCTTCAAATTTCCTTAAGCAACGGTGGTTCGAGCGGGAATCTCAAAGTTGCTTCGCCACATGCATTTTCTTTTCGTTTGTTTTCTCACCTAGTATGTATCGTGTAGTGGTAAGAGTGGTGCTTTGTCTATTGTAACATAGTCTTTACTAATAAGAGAAAAATTGTTTTGCTCTAAGGTGTCCCTTTAAAACCATATACTTGACAATAAGGCAGAATTATCATACTGTGCTCGAAATACTCTACGTAGTGCTAGTGAAACGATGACACAAATGTTTGGCTGACCCCGATCAAAATCATCTAAAGAGTATTCATTTGCCTTTCTGTTTCTCAGAATTCGTCGCTCAACTATGTCAATCATACCTTTTGAAGTACTAACAAAGCAGGCTGCTTTCCGCTGAGATTTTCGCACTTTTTTACACTTCCATATCCGCAAAATTTCCTTTAATATGTTTTAAACGGGAAGTAGGCACAGAAGTTGGGGCTTTTTGAGAAGCCCATCTGTTGTTTAGGACCACATTATCATACAGGAATGTGGAAAGTTAGGGGAAAATATAGCTATAATATTACGACACCTACTACGGAATCAAGCAAAGATTTCCGCTGCAGCATACGTTTGTGAAACAATTCATGATAAAACATATAGGCGTGTTTGTAACTTGACACTTTTCGGGACCATTTCGCTTTGGTAATTAGAAAAGAGTATCTTGATTTACATACATTTTGCAATTCACCAATATAACATGCTTTATGCGTACCATGATGTTGTGTTTTGCAGAGCAGTGATGCCGATTTCGATTGCACTGTTCGTCAATGTAAACTGAAAAATCCTGAAATTACGTAGTTCACAGTACTCAAAATCTATAGGTCGTCTTGCAAATGTTTACGTCTGAAACTCGTACGGGCTGGACGCACACCTGAAGCCTCTGTGGGGGCGTCTCGCCGCTTCTGCTCATCCCTTTCATGTCCCGTTCAGACGACACGGCAAGTGGTGCCGCTTTTCACCATCCACCGGGTCTCGTGATGGCGCTGTACCCAATCTCGGAGCCGCGAGATTCAGCGTGAACTGAGAAGTGCGCGTTCTCGAATATTTCTCTTCTAAGGTAGCACATGGTAAACACGTGTTTCCTTCTTGTCTTACATTGCCATTCGATATGGCCGGAATGTAGACCGCCTAGGTACCTCAGCAGACGAGTTCGCCGTCATCTTAGTTCTGATATCGTATGATAAACCACAGAGTGGCGTGTAAAGCTAATGAGTGGTTGTACTGCATTGAACCGCACTTCTTTGATATGTGGGGTGTAACCTCCCAAGAGACACACTTGTTGGAGACCCGCGCGTGCACATATTTGTCTTAGCTCTCCCGAACAATCCCAGTATAGATATCGCGAGAGGGCAGAGCATGCATGGCCGTGACAGACGCTTTTGCCGAGTGGCGCGTTAAAGCTCGCCATTTTCAGCTACGACGTGCTCGCTCTTTCCAATTTTGTGTACCGCCCATTTGCGGAAACCTGTGTTTTTTCCGATGCCCAAGAATTGAATTTAGTGCTTCGCCTCGGGGCAGCCCCCAACAACAAATAAAGCATTCGTCTTGTTGTTAAAAAGAACGGTATGTATAAAGTTCAACGCATTTATCAGTTAAGCGCGGGCCGAGCGGCGCGCTACGCATCAGCAAGCGACGGCCCACATAACCATGCTGCTCGCCAAGCATGAACCCACGTGGGTCTCGCCACCGGTGACTTCTGAAGCTACCACAACTATCCAAGAATCCCAGTAAAATTTTGTGCTGTGGCAGTGCAAAAAAGTTGCTTCTCATGGCTGAGATAAAATCTCGAAATAGCAAAGTTGTCTGGGTACCAATGACGCCAAGTGACGAATTGGCCAAGTAACGGAACTGGCGTAGTTACTGATGACACAGCAGAACCACAGCACAATGTCATTGATTATTTACTTCTTCTGCTTGGTCTATTTGCTTATTCTGCTTGGTCTAACGCTTCTGCTTGGTCTATTTTCTCACACTTACGCGTTTTCTCCGCGTGGAGCTGAAAAATAAACAGTTTAAAATAATATTAACGCATATTAGAGTGTTAATTATTATTGCGGTGCATTTACGAGCCAAAACAACGTACGAAAAGCTTATGAAGCACGCCGTAGTGTCGGACTCTGGATTACGTTTCGACCACCTGAAGTCCTTTAACGTGCTTTCAAATCTACACCCTAGGGTGCTCTTTTTTGGATTTCGCTCTTATATATATGCGACTTTCTTGGACCGAAAACATGGTATTTTGTCTGCTGTGTGACCATGGTGGTTCTTATCGCAGAGTTGATCGTAGAAGATTTAGAAGAAGTGGCGCTATAGTTTTCTTTACATCTTTTAAATACACATTTATTTCAAACAGTGGTGCGCATAATTCGACTATAAACGCTTTATTGCCATATAAAGGATGGGAAACCCTTTCGCGTTCATCGTAGTTGCTAACAGATTGCCAGCTGTGCCATAACCGACTAAACAGAAAGAGAAGGCTTCAACAATTCTGTCGTCTTAGTTAAATGTCGCAGAGACTATGGTACTTTTTAAAACCTTATATTCAGCTACGCGAGCCAGCATAATTCGCAGTTCAATGCGCAGTTTTTTTAGGTAGAAGTGAAAAAAGGGGTTCCAACGGCGTAGTTATGCCTGGAAGGAAGTTTTCAGTCATCAAGTGGAACCAGCCAGCCCAAGATAAGATTCCAAAAATAGGCTACATAACATCGGATAAAAAAGTGTGAGGACAGATTATATATTTCATAATTTAGCAGATATTGATTGAAAGCAACTTCCAAGGACGTCAATTATTTTAGTGAGATGCACTTGGCCTTTTATGAACACTTGAGAGCCTAGCTATTGAGCACAATTTTGACCATCACTAATTTATAGGATGAGTGACCAGAAAACCAGGTCATTGTACCTTCATTCTTGGCAGGGAATGCAGCTTCATGAGGAACGAAGGCAGCAGGAACGAAAGCAGGAGCAATGGTAGGTTGTGGAAGTGTTGGCGCTGAGCAGTAGTAGTCCGGATGGTATGGGGGGTAAAAGTACATTGGCCACAACGGTGCCGATGGCGGGTAATCGCGGTAGGCTGTCTGGTCTGCACACAGTGAATGAGTGTTATACTAAAAAAAGGCTTTTCAGAATGTACACATTCCACATACGCATTTTCCACGGTAAACTTCACCCACCAAGAGCAGCACAAAGAATACACACGACTAAAAAAATGTATGATACATAAGCGTTGTAAATTCTTTAGAGTTCTGTTGTCTTGTGTGCGCTAGTTATCATAAGTATATTGAACATATTCACACATGCCAAATGTGAAACCATATGCCAAAATGCAAACTTTGAACTCATTTTTACACTCATAACAAAGTAACCACAAGGGCTCCATGAGGCGCATAGCACAGGCACACTAGCAGCTGGAAGAGTGACCTTTCAAGAGCCTTTTTTGTCACACACTTTAGAGGAAATAACTACGAGTACACTTGCATCGTACTCACAGCATAGTAATCCGGGAAGTAGGCAAGTGTGCTCTATTCCTGTAGTGTTCATAATTCTTCTGAGAATTGTGCTCCTGCTACACACCTGTAAGGCGTCGCGTGCACTTTGCTTGTACTACGGCTGACGACAATGAAGGATCATGCTTGAGCTTTTTGCAGTAGGTTGGATGCATTTAATGACCCACTCGTTATGCAGTTCACATTGCCTGACGTGATATAGTAACTTTACTCTTCTGAAGCAGTCTATTAAACACATGTTCACGTGATTCCTTACCTGACGTGAATCCTACAAGTAAGATCGGTCTAAACGCTTCTGCAAAAAGCAACTGTTTGCTGTTCAAGCATGCTTCATATTTATTTTATTTCGAAGGACTAAAAACGTTGTGAAATTGGTCTATCCAGTGATAAAGGCTAAAGCTCTTGCTTCTACTCTTTTGAAATTTTCAACATATGCCTCTTCCTCCTTTAAACAGCACACAGTTATGACTTAGTCACGCAAATGCTACCCCACTATATTATAAAACTCAGCATTGAACGTATGCATTGCCGTAACTAAACTCTATAGCCACCGCTATCAAGCTGACGCTAAAGTAAAATTGTCTAATACTTATACGTGTAGTATTGCAACAACGTAGGTGTCTTTCAGCAAAGATTCGCTAAGCGCGTTCGTAAGGTTTCACCTATCAAAAAAACTCAGTAGTTAGGATGAAGGTTGTACGAGTAGAAAAGGAAAGTCTATGCAAACAGACCGGGCAACGGTTTGTTCTGGTCGAAGGGACCTGAAAGGAGAGAATATAAAAGAACCTTTATTACATAGACACAATTTTTCAGTGAATAGTTGACAAACTCTCACTTTCTTCTCGTTATTTCTTATTTTAAGTTGAAATTGTGTATTCAAAATTGCATAGTAAGTGGAAGAAAAATTCGGAAAACTTTGCCTGAAGCAGAAAATTGGGATCGCTAGAAAACTAGAAGCTTAACGCAACGTCAATAAACAATAATTAGATTCATATTAGAAGCCTGCTTAGAGGATTCCATATATATAAATCAATAAAAAGCACGTTGTTTGAATACTTACGCAGAGATGCTTGGTAGATCTCGCTATAAAGAGCTGCGTAGGAATAAATTTTTGGCTCAAAATGAGAATATCAGAAAGAAGAGGAAAACTGTATCGAACAGTTTATACACAAGTTTATTCATTTTTTTAAGTCAAGACATAATGCTGCACCTTGTGAAGAGCTGTTCAGAGAAAAACATACCGCATATATCGATTTCTTCGTAGTTACCATTCTTTCGCAATTGATCATTTCCCAGCCTAATACCTTGAGCTTGACATGCTAACGCAGCATTTACGTAACTATCAATTCCATAGTAATATAAGAGCTTCACCTCAGCCTGCTTGATAAAAGTAAACTGGGAGCCTTCCGGCGGGAAAGGTTCTTCCTATGTCTTTTGTTAGGTCTTACATTTACACCGAGAGATTGCAACAATGTATCTCATGTAAGAGTTTAGTGCAAAACGACGCAAAGATAGTGGATTATTCTGCATGGGATTTTTTCACAATGGCTTATATATATCGCTCATATGGCACTCTGATATTACTAAAATAGGAGTGTGTTTAGAAAAAATATTTAACGATTTTGAGTACTTGGTACTCAACTATGGGAGAGCAGTAAGCCGTCCCCTAACAACACAAGCAATCAGGTGGCACACACAGCATGCACGCGAATGTCGTTTTGCATATTTCTTCTTTCCGCTTTACGAGCTAAGCAACTACACAGATGCCTCATCTCTCCTTCGACAAAAATTGCAGATGAGCGATTTAAGGCAAGCCAAAAAAAAATTTTTATGCCTTACGCTCACTAGGAAATCAATGATTTGTTATCCATCTGTTCAAAAAACTACAGCTGAAGTTCATCTTTGCACGATGTCCCTCCAGCATAAAGATACAAATGGATAGTGCATGCACTACTTTTTGAAATTTCGTTTTTCGCGAGTAAATTGGACAATACGAGATTTAAGATGAGGCTACGCGAAGTGGGAGGAGCTAAGAAACATGGTTGTTCTTTTTCTGGCAGCTTAATGTAATGCTGTATTGAGAGTGAAACAGCTGCGACTACTCACCCATTTCGCTGTTTTTGTTCTTGATGAAGTTGAAGGCAATGACAATGTGAAGAACTTGAAGCATGGTACATACCCACTGTTGTAGATGAGCTACGAAAAAGCTGTTTGTCAAATCGTAAATGTATAATTTGAAAAGTGAATTAAGTTACAGAAAAGCGAACAAACGCACACAGAAAGCATTCCGCATGAAAATTTTTCAGAAAATAACTAATTAGAGCTCCAGCAGAGATTTCTCACTCGCATTTTCAGCGATCAATTTAGCTCCTATAGGTTGAATACGCATGGGTTTAGCAGAATGGGCCTCCACGACGAATGGTCCTACATGAAAATGGCCCATGCGTAACGTGATTTCCTGTGTTTCAGACAACTTTTTCCGCAGAGCTGTGTGTGGCGTGTACAAACAAAAACTCATCCGGCTGGTGATTTTGCTGCTGATAGCAGTTGGCATTTCTTCTTCGTAATCCGGCATAGGCGCACATTCGCAGAGAATATGTATCTGTGTGTCACGAGCCTTCTTGCAGTGTTGGCATTTATCCGTGGTGTATACCTCCGGGCAGGCGGGTTTTGTCCACGCGGAGGTCCACATAGCTTGCACTTGCCAATGCCGTAGTGTGGCTGCTTCGCTCAAGAGAAATCTTCCACCGCTCCTACCTTGGGGTTCATGATACAATGCCTATATATGCGGATTGGCAAGCGAACTGTTGTGCCGCGTGAGCAGTCGGTGTTTAGAACCAAGAAACTCGCTCGCAGACGCTGCCTGCACCGGCGTTCGGAGGTCAGAGTTACGGGAGCGTGGGAAAGATGGGGAGGTGGCGCGCATGCGCAATGGAGGTGTAAACACCACGGAGAGGGATGCCTGGAATAGAAAGAAGAGAATCACGGCGGGGGGTAGCATACAGTTTTCTAAAATAACTAGAGGGGACTTTGGCACTGCGATCGTTCAGTGACCACATGGATTTATTTGCCTAGATTTTGCGCTTGCGGGTGGTTAACGCACTTGTAGCCTCGTTTATTGCTGTGTTTTTGGTTTTGTTTCGAAGAAAAGAACAAACCGTTATCACTTCATGACCCAATTTGAAATGGTAAGCCTAAATGATTGAGGTAGTGAAGCGTTGCTGTCGAACATTAGCTGATTGTTATTTCTTGACAAAGCAGCTTGAAGCCATACAAAGCTGTAACAACCGTAAAGTGTGATGACTAGGCAAATTTATGTCATACACATATTTCCCATGCACGCTGAAGCGCCATGCGTTGCACCTCCCGTACACACTAGCGCGAGAGCTTCCTCTAGTGTATACACCAGAAGACAGCGATCTCATGGCTTTCTGCCATATTGAAAAGGGCGTCATGCCATCTGTTGCAAGCGTGGTGAAGCAACATCCTCAACTGCCACACGAGTAGACGCTCTGCAAATCAAATGCGAAACTTTAAACCCAAGTTTAGCTGTAAGCATGTTTGGCGCTGTTTCTCTACTGTAAATTTGTGCTGATTTCGAGTGAAACGTCGAGGAGACGTTCCTCGACAGACACTAATGTCTGCAGCTCGTGCATTGCAGATTGAGTAAGCAAGTTTGTCGGGTACGTACTATTTGACTGAAAAAAAAAACACGAACAGCGAAAAGCGTTGCTTTCGACTCAGTTGAACTGCGACGTGCCTTGACTGTGACAACGCAGACTTTGATCTTTAAGGCGGCGTCAACGTAGCGCTAGAATCTCGCTCTAACTTACCCTAATTATAGACGAAGAAAGTTCCTAAAGCGCAAACGACCAGCTAGGATAAGAGAAACGAGAACAGAGCGCTGAAACACATGTACACTGCATATGTTTATCCAGTCCTGCCGGGCACTCGAAACAAACACGCGGTGTCAAAGTGCCTGTCAGAACAATATTTCGAAACGCTACGGTGACGCCGGCGAAAGCACTGATTCGCATAGTGACAGTCAAGGCATGTCACAAGGCCAAAGCCATGCTTTCGGGCCATTCACAGTCTCTTTGCATCGCGATAGTAGTTGTACTAAACGTGCGAGGTACGTGCATCCACGCGTGAGTCGTATTATATCCTATTTTTGGCTTGCGGCCTCAGAAAGAGTACGGCAATGATTTGGTACCGCATACTATGCATGCTGCACGCAAATAGCCGCTGTTAAGTGGATCAGCTGGCATCGTGCTTAAATAAATGCAATAAGTATACTTACTCAAACACTCTTACTGGGCTCGTAGTTTTTCCTGCCGATTTCCATTATATCCTAAGGCGGCGGAGCTCAGCGTTTTCCGTTGTAGACCAAAATATGTGAAATCGCATAACACTGCACTCGCACGATTCCCACAATACGCTGTGAAATTCTCAAGCTGTGCTCAGCAATCTCTTCTTCTTGAGCTAGTTTTTGTCGCATCCGATGACCGTTACCCAGATGACATTTTATAAGCGGGTGCAGCGTGAACAGGCGCTTTTTCGCATTTTAAACTGCCACAGCCATTGCATGCCATGATAGCGAGGCACGCCTTGGCAATTCAAAACAAATTATGGCGTCTCTGGGAGCGAGAGTATACTACTAAAGGCACCTGGATGTGAGATAGGCGTGCTCTTGTCTATATTCAGGAAACTCTATTGGGGGGGGGGGGGGGGGGGAGGAGCGCCGACTAGCACACACTGCCTGCATCGGCTTTGTGAGCCTACAGGTGGGTGGGATGTTGGAGAGTAGGTGAAAAGAACATGCCTGCGTACCCGCTTTTTATTCACACTTGAAGGAGAGGAGATTGGATGAAGAGAGCAGCGCATGCGCCACGAGAGCAGAAGCGAGAACGCAGAAGAAGCGCAAGCAGGTGGTAGGGGAAAAGTGGAGAGCATAACGGCAATTTGTTGGATAGAGGGAAAGAGGAGTGTTGAGCATGCGTAGTGTGATAGCAGTCACCCACACCGACGCCACGGGACATAGACCCGATAAAGAGATGCTCCGCATCTAAAAGTGGCTCCTTTCTGTGTCAGTTATTATAGACAAGAGTAAAAAAAAACACTGGTCACGGCTTTAGGCACACTAGGTGTAACACGCCACCACGTGGATACACAGAGAGATCGTTCCCCAATCCACAGTTTAAAATAAAAATAAAAATAATCAGACAGCATCGGCATCTGGAATGTCTATGTTTCCAGCGCGTTCCTGAAATACAAACATGTAACAACTATTACGGTCAATCACACTTGTCCGGTGTATACGTACGCGTACTTTTCTAGCATTCTTCCTTGTGTTGTAGGGGCATGCTTAAAATATTGAGCTGCTTGTCGTTCTTCATGTGGCATAGTAATTTTTTTCTGCTATCACCATCATTGCTTCACCCTTGTGCCGAAACTGTGTTTTTTCTGACACCTCCCTACACTGTAATACACAAGACCATGCTATTCTCTGCTATCTCTTTCTTTCCTTCCGTACTTCTCCTCTATGAGTGCTCCTCGTCACCCTCATTTGCGCTTTCCAGCCCAGTGCTACACTATACTGTAGTAGCTACGCAATTCTTCATCATTATTAAGCGGGATTAAATAATTGCTGAAGTGGAAGCTCCCGCAGTGCCTTCTCAGCAGAAGTGAAGCAATATTTTTCAACTGCCAAGAAGGCGAAAACATGCTCTTTTTTGGTATTGCCCACTTAAAAATCAAGTGGCTTTGATATGTGGATGTAAGTGCTACGTTGCTTCCATAGTAAAAGATGGTTGTTCCCGACAAAATAACACACAAAACTAAGTATGGGTGAATGAATCTCCAAAAACTTTGCCTCCAATTAGAGGCTTACTAAGAGAAACTTGTAACACCAAGACACACTTTGAGCACTATGTGACACAAAAATGTTTCCACATTAAGGTCGTTGAGCGTGAAAGGGAACACTTCGTTTTTAACTGCTGTACGGTGATAGAGTATCATGCCCCAAGTAAGAAGGGTGCCGCAACCACCATATTCCCATAAGCGTGGCTTCACTCCTGGGCAATCATTTCCAGTCCAGCATTTGTTTTATCCTCCTTGATCATCACCCACTGTTTTTCCTTCCTTCTCGACCACGAATAACATTCCCTCTTTTCCACTTTTCCTTCCAACCCCTTTGACATACCGTACAATGCTCTTTCCTTGGCTTTGTGTGCTTTGACATCGCTACGCTCTGCTCCCCTTCTCCAGATTGGCTGCCCGTTTGAATGTGGGAAGACACCTTTTTAAAAACGATAGTCTTTCTTGGGGTACTTCGATCCAAAAATTTTGGACTGTCTTTTAGTATTTGCTTGTAACAATAGCAAAAACGGCACCAAGTGATACCCCAAATGGCCAAACCCATCCGCAGCGCCCACCAATATTGCTCAAGTTTTAGCGTTCATACTTGTGCGATTGTCAAATAAAAAGCAATTATTGCGCGTCTGTGAAGCACCATAACAACAGATCATTATTTTGTGTATGTGTGTCTTTGTCCTAGAGAAGGTACACATAAGTAATTCCTAGGACCATAATGTTAATCACGCTGCGCTGATAATGCAACGCGATGCGCTGATGTTTCCAACGCTTTGCTGAGACGACACGGTGGTGGCACCTGTCCGTCGCTTTGCGCTCTGCACCTTATTGCCTCCGAGACAAGCGCGCATCTTTCTCCGTGGGCGTGCACGTTTTCCTTCGTTTTCGAAGATATTTGCCATACAGCGCTCGTGTATAACGTGCTTCGATGCGCTCGTTCGCCTTCACTGCACGGATCAAGACTCTATAACAAAATTATTTACCGATTTGCTCACGCATAACATCAAATAATCGTTTTGTTCACTCTCTCCACAAAGAAGACGATCGTCTATCGACGACATTTGCAGTGATACATGCAGATACGGGGCCATTTTTTTCGTCAACGCCGCCGTGCCTGCATTGATTTAGCAGCTCAGGATTTCTAGTTTTATGGAAGGTCACATGCAGTCAGCAGTTTCAAAAGATCTAAAACACAAATGTCAGCCTGAAATTGCAGTTTGAATATTACCACGTACCAGTGGCTGAGATGCCAGTGGCGGTGGCCGAAGGGTGGGGACGTATGTATCATGTGCTCTCCAGGGATGGTATAAACGACTGCTAACAATCATGGTAACAGGAACAATCAGGAAGATAGCGACAGTTATGAAGTCATTTTGCCTACGCTGCCATCAGGCCATTGTGTTTCGAATACTTCATTTTTGCATGTGGATGTGAAAGCCAGGCTTCATCGAGTGGAGCATTTCCGGGATACACAAGCACGCCGAGCGCTGCTATCCGAAAATATAGCGTTGGGGGTGTACTAGGTGAGCTATCTCAAGGCAGTTCCATTCAACAGTACGGAAGGAATGAAGAAAGCTCTGGCCTGTGGTGAAATAAAAGTGAAAGGCCAGTGATGTTTGGTCATGGACCCGGGGAATCAAGAGGATGTAGCTCTGAAGCTCCACTGGCTTTTGCAAAATGCACTGGATGAAGAGGAGCGCTTAGCGTGGGCCCCATACGGGAAGGTGCCAGACGTCTCGAAGAAAAAAATCACAGCATATCCACGTAGTGCCTGATAATGAGTGGGGTGAAGCATCCGTCCATCTGTTCGTTCTTGCTTTCATCTGTCTGGGCGTCTGTCTGTGCGACCGTTCATGCGTCCATTCGTCAATACGTGCGTCCGTTCGTGCATTCATCCGTTCATGTGTCCATCTGTCTGTGCGTCTATCCGTGCGTCCATCCCAGCGTTCGTCCGTGCATCCGTCCCTGCGTCCATCCGTCCATCCATCCATCTGTGCGTTCGTTCCGTGCATCTGTCTGTCTGTCCGTTCGTCTATCTAGTGAACACTCCAAGTACCGACATCTCACATCTTTTCATCGTATATTCGGCACATAGAAGTACCGTCATCCAGCGGACATTCCAAGGACTCAAGGAGAGGTGGCACTCGTGCACTTTCTTACGGCTTGCGCTTCGTGTCTACTTCTCACCTTTCACAGCCTCTAGCTCATGGCTATATACTAGCTCACTATATTCATGGTGCTGCGCCCACACCCCTTTCTAAACCTTGCTAAAACCAAGGCGGTTACGCCCAGCGAGATCAACGTGGCAACCCTTTCTGGACATATACTGCTCAAAGTGTGTCCTTCTGATACTACTTTTTTTTAATAAACATCAAATTGAAGGCAAAATTTACTGACGATTATGTCACCAATACTAATCTCTGTAAGTTATTTCATCAGAAACAACTATCTCTTCAACTATAATTAACGTCCGCTTGTTTCCTCCTCAATTTAAAAGCTTGCGCGCATGCCACTCGTCTACTCCGTCCGTGGAGGTGGCTACCTACTACTACTACTACTACTACTACTACTACTACTACTACTACTACTACTACTACTACTACTACTGCATACATCGTGGACGCCCGACCCATGGCATAGGGAGCTTCGCCCCCAAAAGTTAGTGGGTGAGAGCTATGCAGGGCAACGAGTCGACGATGCGCCTAGTTCGTCGGGAACTCCGCTATGACATGAAGGTCGAAGGCATTACGCTCCACCTGCGCGTCGCCGGAGCTATGGCTCTTCTGGTTGCTCCAGGTAGACCACCAATGTATCCGTGTACGTCTTGTGTGTTATATTTGAGTTTGAATGTCTCTCACCTTTCTGAGTGTGTAGCTTTTTGTTGTTGGTTGAAGGTGTTTATGCACTTGTGTTTATGTGTTCACAAAAAAGCCTATTTTGTATTCTGTAGTTATACCTGTCCATGTGTAGCCCCACCGCGGTGACCTAGTGGCTAAGGTACTCGGCTGCCGACCGAAAGGTCGCGTGAATAAACTCCGGCTGCAGCGGCTGCATTTTCTACGTAGGCGAAAATGCTGTGGAACCGTGTGCTCAGATTTGGGTACATGTTAAAAAACCCCAGGTGGCCAAAATCTCCAGGGCCCTCCACTACGGCGTCTATCATATTCATATGGCGGCTTTGGAACTTTAAACCCTGCATATCATCGACAAAAAAAGAGTCTTCATTACGCGAGTAAATACGGTAGCTCTCTGGTGGCAGCGAGCATTTCCAAAGAAGTTAAGAATTTTGAAATTTCTGCCGAAACACCCTACGGGAAATCTTTTGTTCAACACTCTATCTACTTCCTTTACCAAAACATTTGTATTTGGAACTACACTCAAGCCTCAATATAATGTTTGTGAATATAACAAAATACTGGTTAAAACGAAGTAAACAAAACAGTCAGTCTTGCAATAAACCTAGCGTTAAGAGTGAGCGTTTCTAAAAAATTTTGGAATATAATGAGCCTGGCTTTGTGTATTAAGCTGCTTTTTTTGTAATGAGGTTTCAGTGTATACGTAAATGAATATTAAAACATAAGACCAAGTTGAAAAGAACATTTTCCTCAAAATGTCATGTTTCGTTATTTGAATGCACAATCTATAGCCCGTCATTTTGCTGAATGACGCTTCTGTCCACATAGTTTGTCCAATATTCACGCAAAGATGTTAGACCACCCAACACCTGCGAAACCGAAAATGCCGATTTTGTGTGTATAAAAATAACTTAATCTGTAGTGTTTTGTTGGGTACGTAGCAATCATGTCAAGTGCGAACATGATGCTGAAAAAGCATTCTCAACACGTCATTTTTCATCGTAAAACAATTAAACTTTTTCTTGGTAAAGTTATAAAGCGGTATATGCTTGTTCATGCTAAAGTACATGTATTTGAGCCTGTAAAGTACCAAACTACTTATATCTAAAGAAACTAATACCCGAAAAAGCAAATTTTTCATACAATGGTTCTTACTTTGTGCTCAAATACATGAGAAAAGCTTCTATTATTTATTATCTCGGTTTCTTTCAGAGGCAAACTATACCTGCATTCGTCAGACACACACACAAATAACTTGAGTTGAGTCAGTGCTTGTCTTCTTCCCCGAACTGCTTGCTGTGTGCATTTTGAAACACTTTCACGATTATTATCGGCCATTTCCATACTTTTACAAGAGCAATGCTTAAGAATTTAAATATGACACTTTAGGGCTACGCAATCAACAAGCTTTAGTTTTTACTTCCCAGTTTGCGACTTACTGGTGCGAGTTCTACGTGAGCGCTTTCCTCAGAGCTAATTAGGCCTGTGCGAATAGTAACATATGTGTTTGAAGCCAATAGTTATTCACTCTAGTCATTTAGGATTGAGTTGGAATAGTCTATTGGCATAGTAGAGAAAAAAGAGCATACTTGTCTCAACCCCGACAAACCTCCATAATATTTTTTTGACTGAAACAAGGCACTGCAAATATAAATATTTTACTTTAAAACGAACCGGAAGCGACCCTAAATAGAAAAAGGTTTTGACTTTCAATAAACGTAAAGCGATAACCTGGAAAATGGAATTTTAAAGCTTGCTTTACATGAGCACATAGGTGGGTATAAGAACCTTCTAAAGTTTAAAATTGATTAACTGATGTGAGGGTAATATGTGCTCACGTAACCTCAAACTGGGGCTTCCTGGCAGTGCTTTTTTCTCGTAGATGGAATTTTTAGCGAGAAAGCGACCCTTTCTTCTTTTTGTTTTTGTGCACCCCACGCGTAATATGTTTTGGGAGCCTTAAAACATGCTTTAAAATATACATACATATCTTTTTACGAGCCCAAGCCACCTCGTCATTATGGAACAGGCTTTTGTCGAGTCTCCGGAAATTAGACCATTGGTGTTTAGAGTGCACCGTCATCGCACAGTACACAGGACTCTGGCATTTCATTTCCATCTAAACGTGACCGTCTCAGCCAGGGGCGAACACGCGACTTGCGACACATCAACGGAGCGCGGTAGTCATGCTACACAACAGCGGATTTGAGAGGTGCGAGTTAAAGGAAACCACACACACACACACACACACACACACACACACACAAAACAAAACACACTATCTTGTTGTAACGCATTCAAAAAAAGGTGACGTGACAACAATTAAGGCAACAATAACAAATATACCTGTTTCATTATTTTCTCACGTTCGTCCCATAATGGCAAATCATGCCAGTAGTATAGGGCTGCGTCTTAAGAGCGCAGGTGTACGCGAAAACGCGGCTGCATGGAAGCTGATAGTTAGAGCGCGAGATGAAAACGACGACACAGAGAAAATAGGGACACCAAAGACACGCAGGACACGAGCGCTCTGTGTCGTCGTTTTGTTCTCGCGCTATAACTATCGTCATGCCATACCAACTAGGCCAAGCTGCCACACTTCTACGTTGCATGGAAGCGTTCCGGACCGCTTCAACTCAGCAGGTTAGGCACCTCTCAAACGTTCCGAGCCTGACTATATTGCACCACTCTTCCGTTTTGCTTTTCTACGTCTTTTTCTTCGATTACGTTCTTCCGCAGTACGGCGGGAGCAGGTTTCCCAGATAAGGCGGAGACGAACGATATCGTGACGTAATGACGCAATCAGTTGTGACTCACACGACTCATGCGCACATAGCGAAGCATCGGCGTCAAACTGTTAACCGCCCCAATTTTTCACTCGCTCCTCGTCATGCTGCGAATTTCGCATACGGCAGCTTTTCAGCGCCATAGAATGGCAATTTCGATGATGTTAAGACGCGGTGCACGCGATAGCAGCACCTAGCAGCCGCGTTTCGATTTATTTGTGTTTATGGGCTTTACCTGGACGTATACGTGCAAGGAACCACGTCCCCGGAAATTCATCGAGGACAACCGTATGCTTTGTGTCCGGTATCCAAACGGTGAGCTCCACAATGTGACAAGCCAGCGGTGGGTGGGGGCATCTTCATCGAACAACACTCGCTATAGTTTAGTTCAACTGAAATTTGAGGCTATATAGGTAGCGTGTAACTTTAGCGGGTGGGTTCTTTGAACATGCCGCTACTTAATGGTTAAAATTCCCGGGGACACAGGTGAGTAAGCTCCGCTTGCAGTAAGTTAGGCAGGTAGCTTTTTGTGTCCTCAGAATTATTGCACGTGACGTACTGGATTGCCCGTCGAGCCACCGTTGCCATTATTTCGTGCATGTCTTTACTGATACGTAATACTTGGTTTTCGCAGGCCGGGACACGTGACTCGGTTCGGCATGCCGTCGTGTTGAAGACTGGTGTGCGAACATGTCAAGGGGTTCAAGTTCTTCAAGTATGCACAACACCTCGCGTCGGGGGACTGCTTCGGGCGTAACGCAGGTGGGTTAACTCTATAACCGTTCACTCGTGTTTTGAGTGTTACTTTTGCCGTGCTAATCTTTGTACTGCTTTCTTTTTTGTTTTTAGCATCTACTTTGCTCGTAGACCGGCTATGGCTTCGCCCTCAAGCGTTACTCGCGAGTTTGTGTTATTTGCGCGTAAATTCGCATCGTTTACAAGTTTTCATGTTGTTTCAGGAGCGCTGAACGACGTATACACTCGTTGACAACACAAGTCGAGACGTGCGCGTGACGGCCGCAATCCGATAAAAATGCATCGCCGCGCCATCTGACGTGGAGAGTGCGCATGCGCGTTCTTTCGATTTTGCAGCCATATCTTTTTACTCTTTGCAGCGTACTAATGATTACATGTAGCCTTTTGAGCTAGGCATCGCTTTTTTCGATTCCTTCACGTGCTCAGTTCAATGAGGGCACGGTGGCGGGAAAGTGTACGTCGCTGCACCGCCGCGGTGGTCTAGTGGCTAAGGTACTCGGCTGCTGACCCGCTGGTCGCAGGTTCAAGTCACGGCTGCTGCGGCTGCATTTCCGATGGAGGCGGAAATGTTGTAGGCCCGTGTGCTCAGATTTGGGTGCACACTAAAGAACCACAGGTGGTCGACATTTGCGAAACCCTCCACTACGGCGTCTCTCATAATCATGATGGTTTTGGGGCGTTAAACCTCAAATATCAATCAATCAATCAAATGCACGTGGCTTACTTCACAAACAACACCGAGCTGTTGCACTTTTTGTTTAATGCACTGGTTTTAGAAGCTCATTTCACAGAAATTCCGGTGTCGGTGTCTACGTAAGCGCTTTGGTGGTGGACTAAAAAAATGACAGCATATCCATGAATTTAATGATGGAGAGTGGGGCGAAGCATCCGTTCGTCCATTCGTTCTTGCTTCCGTCCGTCCATGCGTGCGTCTGTGTGGCCATCCGTGCGTCCAACCGCCCGTCCGTGCGTGCGCCTTTTCATGCGACCGCTCGTCCATCTGTGCGTCCGTCCCTGCGTTCGTCCATGCATCCGCACCTGCGTCCGTCCATGCGTCCATCCGTCCATGCAGCTATCCATGCGTCCGTCCGTGCATCTGTCTGTGTGTCCATTCGTCCACCTTTTGGACACTCCGAGTACCACCATCTCGCATCTTTTCATCATATATTTCTCATATATAAGCACCGCCATCCAGCGGACATTCCAAGGACTGAACGAGAGGAGGCACACGCACACTTTTTTATGGCTTGCGCTTCCTCTCTATTTCCAACCTTTAACCACCTCGAGTTCATGCTATGTACTAGTTCACTGTATTCATGGCTCAGCGGCCTAACGCTCGCTAAAACTTTCTAAAACCAAGGAGGTTACGCCCAGCGAGTATAACATAGCAACTCTTTCTTGTCATATAGTGCTCAATGTACATGTCAATGGCTGCTAAGGGGGAATGAGAGAAAGGAGAATCAGGCTTTTAGTTAACGCGCATGCTGTGAATTTTTTATTGTTCAACAACGAACAGAAGAAATCCCCCACCGGCACCACCTTGGAAGTCAAAATGTAAGACTGGTTAAAACTACGACTACGAGGGACGAACGGGCATGGCACGTTGAGGCTAATTATGGAGTAGGTGATGCCAAGTAATCTCGATCAGGTTCTCGTGTTCTTCTCATGGGTGCCAATCTCAAGCGTCCTTCTCATTTTTTGTGGCTCGAAGAGCTCGCGAAGAGTACAGAGAAGTAGCGAATGTCTGTCCACTCATTCATTCTATTGCTTTCTTTATTTTGTTTTTTGAGGGCCATGCCATGACCTCGCCTATTACAAAAATCGTTTTTTTAAGACGATAGTCTTTCTTGGGGACCTTTCTTGGAGTCTTTCTTGGGTCTGTCTGTCTGTCTGTCTGTCTCTGTCTGTCTGTCTGTCTCTGTCTGTCTGTCTCTGTCTGTCTGTCTCTGTCTGTCTGTCTCTGTCTGTCTGTCTCTGTCTGTCTCTGTCTGTCTCTGTCTGTCTCTGTCTGTCTCTGTCTGTCTCTGTCTGTCTGTCTGTCTGTCTGTCTGTCTGTCTGTCTGTCTGTCTGTCTGTCTGTCTGTCTGTCTGTGTGACCATTTGTTTTTTTGTGCACCTTTAATGGTACCGGGTACTCTAAACGGCTACAGCCGGTACCACAAACGGCCAACCCCCTCCGCCGCGCCCACCAATGTTGCTTAAGATTCAGCGTTTATACTTGCGTGATTGTCCCTTAAAATCAACTATTTCGCATATCCGAGGCACCATACCAGACACATATGTATATAGGGTTTGTGCGTATTTTACTAGAAGTTTTTTTAAAATTACATAGGTAATTCTAAAAATCGTAGTTTATCACGCTGCACTGACCATGCGACGCTTGCACGAAAAGGCGAGGGTTTTCAACACTTTGCTAAGACGACATGGTGGTGGCACCTAGCCATTGCATTTCGTTCTACACCTTATCACCTCTGCGACGGGCGCGCACGCCAGTCTCAGAGCCGTGCGCTTTGTTTTTCATGGAAAATGCCAGATGGCGCTCATGTCTCACGTGTGACGTGACTTGCTCGTTCACCTCCGCTGCACGCTCGAGGCACTCTAAGACAGCGCCTTCAGAATATCAATCACCTATTTTTTTGCATAGAACATAAAAAAATGTTTTATTCACTCTCTCCACATGCAAGACTATTGTTTTTCGACCACATTTGCCAATTAACATGCAGATCCGGGGCCAATTTTTTCTCGTCTTTTTGCCTCTTTTGTTACATGTGGAAGGTGATATGACTGCGCCTTGTTATGTTAATAAACTGAAGCATTCTTTAGGCTCTATGCCTTCTCGTTTTTGCCCCGCCGCGGTGGCGTAGTGGCTAAGGTACTCGGCGGCTGACCCGCATGTCGTGGGATCGAATCCCAGCTGCGGCGGCTGCATTTCTGATGGAGGCGGAAATGTTGCAGGCCCGGGTGCTGAGATTTGGGTGCATGTTAAAGAAGCTCTGGTGGTTGAAACTTCGGGAGCCCTTCACTACGGTGTCTCTCATAATTACATGGTGGTTTTGGGACGTTAAACCCCTCCTATCAATCATCAATCAACTAAAAGGAACGTACAAGAAGATAATAAATGAAGTGTGTGGCACCGGTTTGCCACTGAGACAAGATATGCTCTCTCTTTAATCAGGGAGCAGCGAGGCGCATACACCTTACTGCCACCATGCCCCCATTATACTGAGCGCGTCACGGAATGAAGAAAGTGACGCCTGGCACGACACGTGACACGTAATCACTTGTTCACTGCAAGAAAGTAAAAACCAATGACTGCGAAATTGAAAGGACACGCATGCGTGCTCTCCACGTCAGATGGCGCGGTAATGCAGTGTTATCGGATTGCGGCCGTCGCTCACGCGTTCCGACTTATTTTGTTGACGGGTGTACGTACGTACACTAGTGCGCCCCACGCAGCACCAGCGTATCCCCCGCACTATCGCCGACGTTGTCTTTGGCAGGCTTGCTATAACGGCACTGCATAGGGTAAGAATGGCTTTAATATTCAAGAAATAGAACAGTCCACACATTAAACGCAAAAAGCCTCCTCGCTTCAAGCTTTGTTTTTGTTTAATAAATGTATGTAAATGCAGATAATTCATGGTTCTCTGAAGGGTTAACGTGGGTTTCTGGAAGGGGTGCCACCATCCGTAGCACGCGCAGTGATATCGCGTCTTCCTCGTTGCGTTGCTATAGCTGGCACTTCGATTACTGTTGCCATTGCCCTGTTAGGCACTATTTGTTCAGTTTGACCGTGTCGTTGTGACGTGATGCTGTGCAATTTAAACGCTCGCGGCAGCTAGTAAGCAATTTAAGCCCAGGTGGGTGCCTGTAGAAGTTCGCAAAATACGTTTATTTGCCTATTCTTTTCTTTGTGCCAGTCGGTTACCATACTTCAAAAGTAACAGTTGCTAGCTTTCAGTCTGTTTACTCACAGGTGCGCAGCGGAGGTAACCAATGCTACTCGTAGGCCTTGTTCAGCTGTGCTTTTAAACTGGGATACGCTTTCACAATGCTTGCATTCAACAGGCTTAATTTTCTCAATTATGTTAGAATTAGGTGCTTGCTAGATCGTTGTGCACATGTATTCTAAGAGTTTTGCGTCGGAAACAGGGTTTGAAACCTTGACTCTTCCTCTAAGTATGCGGCAGATGTGTGTTTTGAGCTGTAATTGTGGGTTCTCACTATGGGGTGTGCCTAACACAGGAAAACACGCCCTTAAGTTCCCCCTCCTTTCGTCCACAAGAGTCCAGTTTTGATTGATTGAATGCCTTATTGTAACGTGAACTATTACTCATCACTTGCCGCTCATAAAAGGATCACGCGCTTCATTATGCCAGCAGGCATAAACGTTTTCAACACTTGCAGGCATAGCTACCACGCTAAAACTCCCATGTTTACATATATATATATATACCTCATGAATATTGTGGCAAACACAGAAAAATGAGCCCTTAAGTATACACTTCTTCCCTTCTATATATAAAAGGGAAGAAGTGAAATAAGGGAGAGAACTGTATACCTAAGGGCTCGTATTTCCGTGTTTTAACACAATAATAATGAGATATAACAGACAGTAATGCCTAGGAATGTACAGGGGAAGTTATTAGAACCAACGGAATGTAAATAGGAAGAAAGAAGAAAGAAAAGTGGATGAAAAAATTACCAGCTGTGAGCAGGAATCGAACCTACGACCTTCGAATAACGCGTTCGATGCTAAGAAGTGTATACTTAAGGGCTCATTTTTCTGTGTTTGCCACAATATTTATGAGATCAAACAGACAATAATGCCAAAGAAGGTATAAGGGAAGTTATTGAACCGAATTGTTTAGTAAATGTGAAGAAAGAAAAAGGGGTGAAAAGATAACTTGCCGTGGGCAGGAACCAAACCTGCGACCTTAGAATAAAGCGTTCGATGTTCTACCACTGATCTACCACCCCGGCTATCCCCCGGCCACTTTATTGGGTATATATGTGAATTTGAATGAGCAAGTTTCAGTCAGCGCCACCAGTAGCCATGGCGGTGAGTGTGGTACACTTTGTGAGCCTGTTTGGCGTCTCGTAGCACGTATTATGAGCTGGCAGCTGACCAATATTCCCTCGTATACCACCTAAAGACACGAAGTCTGCAGTACGAGACCCTCAATAAGGAATGGGGAAATAAGTGTATACTTAAGGGCTCGTTTTTCGTGTTTGACACAATACTAATGAGATCGACCAGACACATTCTCTCTGCGAGACTCATTAAGTGTCTAGAAGTGCCTGAAAGTTAGTTTGATGCAAAGGCTTTAGAAATGAAAATTGAACCAATTGAAAGCGCTGAAATAAATTGCTTTATTGGACAGCAATTGATATATAAATGCAATCATTGTACAAGCAGTAAATCTGCAATCGATTATCAGCTTCATTCGGTCAATAATTAAAATTGTATCGAAAATTTAACTCTGCCAACGAACATTTCTACAGTAAACAATTCTTCAAACACCAGCAAAAACACCCAGACCAAACATCTAGGTCAACACTGCGCTACCTTCACCAAAGCATTTCAACGTAGCAAAGCATGCACTAACGAAAATGCCTAATTTCCCGATAGCTCCAAGTTCGTGGTCATTACTACGTCTACAGCGCACAGAAGTCGCCAAGTAAGGGTGCTGTTGCAGAGGCGTATGCTGTCTATACCCATCTCGAGTAAGTTGTGTATGTTGGCAAAATGGGTGCACCACGTCTTGCCATGATGTAAAGTGGGTGATTTTTGTTTCTAGCAGCACTGCATCTGATGCATGCAACGGACGGCCCCGCAGGTTCTTGGTGCATTTCGTCAAGTCCTCGCTCCACCGGCGATCAAGTCTCCTGTAGATTGTCACTCAGTTGATGGTGCTCTGCCTGCTCGAGCCCACTGCGTTGTCTTGGTCGATGTTTGCCCAGTGATGTGCGGCAACTTGCGTGAGTGAATCCACGTTAAATAGGGGCAAGGGAAGATGTAGCAGACTCGTGACTTCATTTATGATTAACAGCACACCCAGGTTAACGTAAGAACACTGAAATTCAAAATATCAAAACATGTACAAAGAGTGACTAAAAAAGAGTACATGCACAGGTCCCGGGATCGAGTACCAGCTTGATGAAGATGAAAATGCTGCAGGCCCGTGTGCTCATATTTGGGTGAATGTTAAAGAGCCTCAGGTGGTCCAAATTTCCGCAGCCTCAACTACGGAGTCCCTTATAATCATATGGTGGTTTTGGGACGTGAAACCCCACATAATAATCAATCGTAAAAAAGTGCCCAGAGGGAATAAAATCTTCAGTATGCCGCAGAAACTGCAAGATGATCAAGTAGTACCAAGTAATGGTGGGGTTTATTAATACAATGTCTGATTTCAATCGTAAATATCTCCTTTAGATAGAAAAGTTTCGGTTGTTCATCATCTCATTTCCTGGAAAAACTGAGTCTGTCAGACCAGACACCCATAAACAGAGTCCAGTTAGTGCTTGTCTTCTGAAATACTTTCCATAATTCTTACCGATCGTCGCCCAATTTTCTTTACCATTAAAAAAATCACTTGTGACACCCTAGGGCTACACGATGGACAAACTTTAGTTTGCAGTGTACAGTTTGTGCTATAATGGCGAGATTTTGATGCGAGCGCTTGCTTCAGAGCTAACGTTACTAGACATGCGAGAACCGTACGTTTTAGGTTCGACGCGAGTAGTGATGTGAAAGAATTTTGAACCGGATTCGAATAACATGCACAGCCTAATATAAAAAATACAGCTTGTCCACGAAGTGAATGATGAGTGGGACGAAGCGTCCGTCAGTGTGCCTGTGCCCCTAAAACTAGTCCTATCAGGCTTAAACCACTAACGCCATCTAGTGTTATTTCAAAGGGCACATACACACAACCCAATAAATCTATTGAACAATTCATAAACTAGAGGTGACTACATACTACTGCTACAGAGGAGAGAACAACCCACACCCTAAGGAGCTTCGCCCCTAAATATTGAACATATTTGTCGTGACCAAACCAACTTGTACAATACCGTAACTAAAATAAGGCATGTGCAATTGTATTTATTTTAAGTTTAAAAAAAACTGGAAGCAACTTCGAATAATACGATTTATTTTCAGTAGAATGCAAATGATAACCTGTTAAGTACTATCCCCGTCAAATGAAACGCAAGCCTTTGCGATGGAATAGTGCGCGCCATTCACTTATCACCATGAATAGGCATGCGTAAATGTGCAGAGGTGCCGAACAGGATGCGCGCGCCTCTCAATGGTAACACCTGGATGGAGTGCAGTATACTAGTCGCGAAGGCTTGCCTCTTTTTGCGTTTCGTTTGATGTTATATGACATGAAGTTTTAAATTTCACTATATACTCGTAGCATGTGAGCCAGTATAACAAGCTTTTAAACAATGAAATGGTGGGACGATACTATGCCCATTTAACCCTGACGTGAGGTTTCGCGCAGTGTAGGTTCCTTTTAAATAGATGTATTAAGGATCTTGCGACCATCCACTGCAGCGAAACGGCCTATATAAGGGGTCAGGTGATGGTGTTGGTCATATATGTCCATTTCGAATACTTCCAAGTCACTTCGAGATAAATTTCAATTCGAAATATACAATAAAATATTCGTTCACATAATCGCAACCTCCATATGCCAGTCAAAGCACATGCTTAAAGAGTGTACACGCCTAAATATTACCTGTAGTGACCAGAAGGGTTGCTGATCAGGCTAGTTGGTCATCCATGAACGTAGCGTAGATGTACTGCGCTAATACACGCTACGATCTGCAGTGACCAGATTCCTCATGAAATGATGCGGTATGTCGCAGTCCAGTAGTACTATCAATTTCAGTGCCCTTTCAATGGCACTCAGCATTCATCTGCCATAAATGTGGCTCACTTTTCCTTCTAGCCTGCTAAGTTTTCCATCCGATGCAAGAGACGAGCCTGCAAATCTGTACGTCATCCATCTCTTCCTGCAAGATTTCCTTGGTCGACCATTCCGCAGCAGGCAGTCCATCTTCATGCTAGCGACCTTTTCGATTCAATGGAGCTTTGCTTGAAGATGCGCAATGACTCCGTAAGCATGTGCACTTCTTTGAGTAACAGTGGTGGGGTGCAAAAACTGTGGACTAAGCAATCTTCAGTTCACGCCATGTTGACATAATTTCTATGCGAGCACTTGAGTTACTCCGCGCTGCCTTTAGCAGCCAGATTCAAAGCACCATGACAAGGTCATTTCGAGCACTTGTGCATTGACGCGGTGGCGTTAAAGATCTCGTTTCGCAGAAATGTCGGCGTCGTTCATTGTGAGTGAAAAAGTATCTTCTGCATGACCGAAAAATCGAAAGATGCAGGTAAAATAAGTAAAAAAAAACTCTGGGTGGGAGTGGGCGTCGAACCCAAGTCACTTGCCTATAAAGCGGGTATTCTAAAACGTGTATGTTTGTGAATAGAGGGAATCTAACTTTCTCTACTTAGAAATTAAGTGAAAGTAACTTCCATGCATGCTTTAAAAACGAAGGGCCCTGTATACATGCTTCCCATTACAATAATGCGTGGTACAAGTGTACATTATCGTCGGCCTCAGAACATGCGATTATCACAATGACTTCGTGGTGTAGAGCCAGTAACCCACAACAGGCACACATGCTATACTTCGCCTATTACTTTATAGACACGTTATGGGTGCATAGAAAGTTCGAAGACATTTTATGCACTACGTGCTACAAGTACGTACTTACGGACAGGATCCCCCAATTTTTTTAAAAACTGCTAGTTTTATTCTCCTTGAAACAAAGAAAATCGTTTACTGCAGCACTCATACCAGGACTGGTAACCTGTTCTCTTTATTCTACAAAAAGAAGATATTCAAGATGACACAACACATCCATTATAGTGAGAGAATGCGTCAGCCAGTGGCAAAAAGATTTGGCAATCTATGGCACTACTAAGCGAAACCTACAATGATGCTTTACGTTTAGAGTGAATCAAATGATACAATCGCGATTTCCTTTAACTCATATTTTCACTCTGTTAACAACTCGGGATAGCTGCAAACTTGCTATCTTGCATTGTGTGACAGCATCTATAATTGGTGTCACTGTATGAAGTGGTCCTGCACTAAGCTAGGTGTTAAAACTCGATATCAAGGTATCATGAACCTTTATATATATATATATATATATATACAGCATATGTAAAATACGTACGCCATGTATCGCATTGATATACAAGAGGCTTTTTCTTTCTTTCTCCGTGATTTGCCGGCGTCGAACATCTTTCATATGAGTATTGTACCTGTCTGCTTGGTGGTCTACAGTGACACGGGTAAGCACTGTTTTTTCTAGTGACTGCTTTTGCAGGTTCTGTTTGCGTATAGCTAAGCATTGGCAGGCCTTCGTGTAACGGAATACTCTGAAACATTTGGGGACTATTTTATCCGCGAATTCGGTCTTACCAGGTATTGGTAAAGGAGAGCAGCGGAAGTTTTGTATTGAGTGCAAGCACATTTTCTATGCATTGCGGTGTGGATGAATTGGTCCAACTTCATGGTGCTGAAGATGTGCTGAAGCCATCCGGGAAGTGGATGTGTCGGCAGTAAGATGCCCATGTGTTTGTACACCAGTATTCGCTTTCTTACATATCCACGCACATTGTTCAATATAAAATAAACCTGACGAAAAAAAATCCTGATCTGATATGAGCATATTAAACTTTCCGGTGTTCTCGCGCACAGATACACCACTGCTAACACATTTACTTGCTGAATTGACTGCTTGAATACGAGTGCCATGATTATCGGAAACCGACAGCCCATAAATAGTTGTAACACCATGAAAAATGGTCTTTCACGCTTCTCTTGAGGTTCTAGTCTTCTCTTGATCTCATCATAGCCAATAGAGCCTTGACGTAGCCTTTGTTGAACCAGGCAAGTTTGTTCCTGTTCACAAAGCTCAAAGATGCCCGGAAGGTCAGTTTTGACTGCATATTCAACACTTAATGCGGGTTTAACTGTGATGATGGACGAATCTTTGTTTACTTTATTGTATATCCTTGTACATTACAAGAAAATGACTCAAACGACCGGAAAACAAGGCGAAAGGAACGAGCGTCAACTCACAACTCAATTTGTTGCCAAACCACCACCAAGGCTGGGCGAAGGTACCTTGAAGTTGTATCGCGAAACAATACAAGATACCTAGACGAAAATTATCGGTAATACAGATAGAAAACACTGCCGCGAAAGTTGTATCCGATACGATACTTGCCAATTGTATCGCACCGCACCTCCACCAGTTTAAAAGGCGTTTATTTGCGTGTATTGTGACGGTGGTTCTACGAATAAAACACAATCAGGACTGAGAAGCGTTCGGGCAGATGCTGGCGATCAGCGCGAGGCGAGAGAGATGAGCCAAGAAGCCAGTACTCAACGTTTGCGATGCTGCTTGCGAACTATACGTCTTCTTCACACTCTTGATACTTTCATACATTCGCAAGCTTGTTGTTGTAGGCCCCCACAGTCAAGTAGCGAACGCGTGGGCACAAGAGCGATAGCTTGAGAGATTCCTAAATGTCACCCATTCATTTCAGTGAAATGTTTGTTGGTATTTCAAAATTATTGTTTCGAATTATTGTAATTAGCGTCCGAAGAACGCATTAGAGTTAGATTTAGCGTTTTAACACGACAGCTCTATCGACACTTCGCTGACAGCGGCCCTTGCTAATCATTTTGTAATTGATCTTAGTCGCCGTCGAGCTTGCCGACCAGCTGGTGGATTGTCATCCAATTGCACGAGCTCCAATAAAAACCCTTCGCACGATGGCGCGAATACAGGTGTGCAGTTCCAGGTTCTCTACCAAAGTGTTTTGCATTACTTAATCATTGCTGCAGCAACAACGCCGGTCATGACATTTTTGTGGAACCTTGTGTATATAGGCAAGCCTACATGGAGCACATAAAGCTGTTCTAACCTTTCTTATTCCTACCTGCCTGCGTAAGCCAGTCGTTATCTAAATACTCACCAACGTGCAATCAATTTTCATGAGCGAGAGGACATGTTCACCTCAGAAACGCATTAAAACTTTTGTATTGTCACTTGGTGGCGACTATGTAGGAAGCGGTCGTCACTGGTAGAAATGAAACTAATTTGACGGGCAAACTAAAAGTTTGCCCGTCAAAGTAATTCAAAGTACAAGCGAAGCGCACTGTACACCGACAGTGGCAAATAGTGTCGTCGGCCTTTGGTAATCTCATCGTCCACGGAATGCGTCTTGTATTTATACAGCGGTGATCATATATACCAGCGTTATCACTGGTGAATGCCTCAGGTCGCGGATTAACAAGAGCACGTTTACGGTGCCTAATCTGAATATTAATTCTTCAGTTTTTACATCCTAAAATTACATGACTACGTGGGCACCGAAGGGGAGAGTTCCGAAAATTTTGACCGTGTGGTGTTCTGACATGCAATAAAACCTTGGTGTATGCTTTTCTGGCATTCAACTTCGGCATGCAACATCTGCGCCTGCGAGGAAACGCTCGAGCACATTCTATGTCATTGCCCAGCATACCAGTCCGAACGACGTATTATGGAAGCCAAGCTCCGTCAGCTGGATTCACGGCCGCTTACAGAAAAGATCCTGGGACCTTGGCCGACGGTCTCCCATACACGCAAAGCCACGAAAGCCCTCTTGCACTTCTTAAGGACCACCATACTTCACGACCGCTTGTGAAAGAACAGTGTGACACTATGCTGTGTAGTCTCGAGCTGACTGTTCATCTTTCTATTTCTTACTCCTCTTCTTTTCTATCTTTCCTTTTTATTATTTTCCCTTTCCCCCACCCCCAGTGTAGGGTAGCCAACCGAGCCAAGCTTGGATAACCTCCCTGCCCATCCTCTGTATTTATCTCTCTCTCTCTCTCTCAACTCTATTAACATGCGGCCATCGTAGCCGGATTTGCGCGTAGTCTTAGCAGGACATTCTTGAACAATCTCGAAGTTTTTGATGATCATCATTTTTTAAAATCTTTGTTGACAACCTTCGACGCAAACATTTTTATCTGTCTGTCTGTACAATTGTCTGTTTGTCCGCCCTCAACGGTAACCTAAACGGATCCCAAGTGGCCAAACGATACTCCAAACGGGCGACCCCATCCACAGCGCCCGCCAACAATGCTCAATGTTCAGCGTTCATACTTGTGCGATTGTCAATAAAAAGTAATTATGGCGCATATCTGAAGCATCATAACATGTCGATATTATGTATGTGTATTGTTTACTAGAAACGGCATACAAAAGTAATTCTAAAGACCGTAGCGTTTATCACGCTGCACTGACCATGCAACGCTTGCACGAAAAGGCGAGTGTTTTCAACGCTTTGCTAAGATGACACGGTCGTGGCACCTACCCATCGCCTTGCGTCCTACACCTTATCACCTCAGAGACGGGCACACTCCGCGCGCTTCATTTTGCAGGATAATTCCCAGATAGCCGTGACTTGATGGGCTCGTTCGCCTCCGCTGCGTGCTCGAGGCACTCTAACGCAGTGCCCCCAGAATACCACTCACCGATTTTCTTTTGCGCAGAACATCAAATAAACATTTTGTTCACTCTCTCCAGAGGCAGGACTGTCGTCTTTCGACGACATTTGCGGTGTAACATCAAAATACGGGCCAATTTTCGTGCCTCAGACCCCTTTACGCCAAATTGAAACAAAAACTAAAGTGCGTGGCAGCGTAGTTGCACAAGCCATCGCGGCACATGGCCGGTATTTAAACTATTGCCGCCTATAGCTACGATTTCCTTGCAATTGGTAATAGCTAGAAAAATGGGGAGGATTAAAAACGGCAACCAATATACCTAAAATTGAAAAGCCCTTCTGTTTCTATCATTCGCAATGAATCAGTTGAGATGCGCAATAAAAATGGGACTCCTAATAGTTACGGCAATTAAGCCATAGCTATTAAGATTGCCAACCGTATTGGGCATCTGGAGAGCGGCATCGGAATTGGTGCGGCCACTACCACACGCATCGTGATGCGCGGCGCTTGAAAGTGGCTAAGGATAAGTGTCATGACTTTGAAAAAACTAAAAGGGAAGAAATCTAAACAACAATACGTGCGGGTAAATACGTGTAGGTAGTTTCTGTCAAGACTGCGCAAGCTCTGTCGTGTTGCTCTGCTTTCCGAATGGGTCGCCTACACCTGATCACCTGACTGGTTGAGTTAATTCAAAGTTAAAATATCACTGCTTCTATTCCTATTAAGGCGGCTCAGTGGCACCAGTACTAACTTGAGGTTCGCAGTTAAATCAGGGATTACTGTTTTGCTCAATGTAGCCTTGCTACTGCAGTATGTTGTAACTTAAGGTACACAATACATTATCTAATGTAACGGAAATAGATAGATACTCGACTTGCGAGACATATACAGATACAAGATACACAGAGAGTATATTGAATGTATCCCTAATATATGCATCTTCGATACTGCATTATGCGCACCATGCCACATGCGCAAAATGCACCACTACGTCACAAGGCACGATCGGACAGTCTTACATTGCACGTGCTATTTCAGAAACCTGTCATTTAGATCTAATTCAGCTGGCTGGAGTATCACTAACGTATCGCTATTACATATTTCTTCTTCCTCATGAGGCGTGCGTCTAGCATATCTGGATCAATAACCTTCTAGCTTCCGCCTAGACTAGTATTATTAGCAAATCTTGCCGCTCATGCTGCAGTGCATTTGAATGTGTGTAAAGGTTAATCTTGATCGGGAGGTCATCCTCTTTTGCTCGATAGTTATATAGATTTCTGAAATAGCACACGCAGTGTGAGTGTCAGATTGTGAGATGTGGCGTAGTGGTGTGTTTTACGCATCTGTAGCATGACCCATATACGACGGTTGTTTGGCAAGAATAAATTTAGCTACAAGTCGACGCTCTTTTCACGTTCTCAGGCAGTTTCTGTCGTCCAGCATTCTTAATTGTAACTTGCACAAGGTTGCCCATCGACAAGTTGTACTAAATTACATCACTGTACACGTATTCATGGGAGCATTGCCAGCATCACTTGTAGTGAAGGTGGCGAGTGTGACTCTTTTCACCCGGGAGTAGATCGTGACCTTTGCTCAAGACTGCTGCTGAACTATAAACCTTTGTATGCTAGCCTAGGGTCGGAACGCTGCAGGTGAGACGCTCTCTATGAACAAAAGGAGCATTTCTTTTGAGGTTTCTTATCGGCATGAACAAATCTAGAAAATAGCCGAACAAAATTATCGGAGACATTGTTGTCTTTAGCTGTTGTGCAGTAATTGTGATACAAATCCCGCGAACTTCATTCGCTTCTGTTCAAACGCATCACCTTAGGGCATCGCGTCAGATGCGCTACCAATTGCAGAAAAATACCATTATCTCGGCCATTCTTAGGCTAAGTAAGAATAGGGCATTCTCAAATATTGTGTTCCCTGTGAGCTCGTATTGCTTGGTGCACTTTGTGTATCTACGTTACATATAAACGTGACATTTTGGTGTACTTACAGCGCTTCAATCTTCAATCTCATCGACGGATGCTACATTCTAACCAGCATAGTCTTCTGCGTCCCGCCTGCGCCTCTTGAGTGGGCAAAACCATCCCTGTCTTGCTGCCAGGTCGTACCATCATCAGCAGATATTCCCCTTCTGGTTCCTGCTTCTTCGTTCCCTTATCGGGAACGCATCATGCAAAAAGCCTATCACAGTGGCGAAGACTCATCGGCAGTGTTTCTCAGTGTCGTTCCACTGTGATCACTAGCGGTCGCATAAACAGTGCGTGACGGACTACATTTCTCATAGCCCCCGCGAGATATGCCCGTGATCTTTGCATCCACCCTGGGCATCCACCCTGGGCTACCAGTTGCCCACGAAATGCTGTGTAATACCTTATAATCGGTGATATAATGCTTAATCTAACACAGAGCTGTTTCACGGGTGCTCTCAAGGGTTCCGAAATCTATAGCACGCCGAAATGGTACGCTGTTGAGATGCCATGAGTTAATCGAGTTTTTAGTGACTATAATTTAGGCTGGACACATATCATTGAAAAAATAAAGTAAGTGTAACATATCGTGCCATGATTGCCCTTAGTCCTCGCATTTCACCACCATATAAAATCGCTGCCATATTTTGACTGATCTACATGTTTTTTAGCCATGATAGGCATCCATTCACTTTGTGAAATGTAGTGGCATATTGATGCTGTTTTGCTTTGAACTGTATGTAAAGCTGTACAACTTGAAACAGATTCATCTGTTGGTCTGTGCGGCAGGGAGGCTTTTTTTCTCTGTGCGTGCATGTTTTAGAGCGAAAGCTGTTATGAGATCACAACTCGGGTCACGCGCCACGCCGTAGATGTACGGTACCACCACCTGTGTTCATAATGACTTCACATGAAATAGAAAAAGAAACGCCTAGTTTTATGGACACAGTGAAGCTTAAACCCGGGTTCACTGCCTGCCAGCCCAGTGTCCTACCCCTGAGCCACGCTGGTGCTTGGTTGACAAACTTGCCTTAGGCAGGTTTGACGTCGGGAAAGGAATCGTGCTAATATAAGTAATAAAGCATTTTAGAACAGCAAAAGAACAACCAGGCGTCACACAATGTGAATAGTGGAACGAGTGGGTTGTCCAATGCTCGAACACTTTACAAAAGCTTGTTCTCGACCACCTATTAATTGTGGCGCATACCACCTTCTGACATAATTCCTCATCGTCGTCAGCCGCTGCTCGAACAATTTGCACGAAATTTCTTGCAAATGTTTAGCGGATACCACACTTCTCAGAAGAATGACGAAGGCTAGCATAGTGAATTGGGTAGGCCTACTACTCAGAGTATATATCTAATCCCATAGTGGGTACCCAAGAAGTGTGCTTGAAGCAGTTACCCCATGATTGTTTAGAAAAGGCTATGAAAAGCCACTCTATAGCTTTCACTGTGACTATGCTGCGCCTTCTGCGAAGGTCTTGCGTATTTTTTTTTTCAGTTGTTTGTTGTCCCTTTTGCTGACGCACTCTGCCAATCACAACTTGGGGCTCCTGTGGTTCAGTCTTTAGGCTATTGTGCGGACGCGCTCGGCAGGTTCTTGTTTGTTCAGTATTCGCTTCTTGCGAATCTGTTTTCTTCTGGCGACCAGGTTAGAGGGCGTCGCGAGCAATGGTATTTGGTCCAATACTAACGCATGGCCACCTGCTTACGGTAAACGACTATCTAGAACCAGTTATGCGGTTAAGTCTGTGTTTGGTGATAGTATATGCTTGCCAACTCGGCATTCAACTTTGAATGCTTTGGTCTCGCTTCGCCCTGTAGGTGAACATGGATATTATGCCAAAGGTATGCCGGCGCGGGCTGTAATCACCACAAACAAAACTTGCGGTTTAAAGGGGGTCTGTTTGGTACTTAATAAGTTATTTTTTTGTCTGTTACTGCAGTGTTGTTGTATAAGCTTTTGTAGGTAGGTAGGTATAAACTTTATTTTTCCTTTGTAAAGGAAAGGTGCAATGGAAGAGAGATGAGGAGAGATTGCTACGCTCGATAGTCCTCCGCAACCCTCTCTGCCCAACCCAGGATGGCCTCCTGGACGTCGGGTTTCAAGCTGCGCATGGCAGCCTCCCACTGCTCCTCATTACTAATTAGTTTTCGAAGGGACGGTGGAGGGGGGTGCTTAGGGCACCCCCACATGATATGATTAAGATTTGCTTTCTGTGCGGGGCAATATTTACAGGAGGAGGACGGGTAAAGAGAAGGGTACATGAGGTGAAGAATGTAAGGAGAAGGAAAGGTGTGAGTCTGCAGCTGTCGCCACAGTACTTCGCGCCTTCGTATGGATTTCGACGTTAGCGGCGGTAAGGATAAACGACCAAGGCGGTAGTGACTACAGATGTCGTGAAATGTTAAAAGGCGATCCCGCGCAGCAAACGGTGCCGTTGTCGAAACGGGGCCTGGCTCTTCCAGCGCCTGCGCCCGGAACGTAAATCCTCGGGCGCTGGCGTGAGCCGCCTCGTTACCGGCAAGGCCCGCGTGCGCGGGAGAACACAAGTGCAGGAGCCTGCTATTAGGCACAGTGTTGCAGCGAAGGTGTGTGCTGTACTGCGCGAGTGAAGACTGTTTGTGTCATCGTAAAATTCTAGTGTTTATTGACTGTTAATCACGGAACTGTCAGTACGTTCTCTTTAGTGCACTTCGATTGTTCTTGAAGTTGTTTTTTTTTCTTGTGAGAATGATTTCCTCCGTATGGCTCCACAATTTTTTTTTTGCATCAAGCTACATGGGTTCATATTGTTTTTTGTAGTTAAGACATATGCAGTGAATGTATCTTTTTTCTTAAATTTATGCTGACCACTGTAGTTGCGCAACCGGTAAACGTCCGGAAAGGCCCATCCTTATTACCACAGCATGGCAACGGGTCACCTTGGCGACTGAACAAGTAACTTAAAAAGGTGGCTAAAGTCCTGCCTATGCACTCGGCAATGTTTTCGAAAAGCGAGGTCCCTGGACGTCGGGTTCTTGACGTATGCCTAGAGTGAGTGCTCATTGGTGCAGGCTGCGGGTCTGCCTTTAGAGTAAATGCCGCGGAGTTGTAAAGTTCTAAAGGTCAGTTTAGTGGAGTACAAAACATTATTTGAGGCTTTACTTTGTGCCACGTCATTCAGGTAAATTAGGATTCGAAATATTGAGAGTTGTGTGGAACAACTCGTTTGTTTGTTGCTCTGCTGTACATGGTTCTTTTCTACTAGTATTGCTCCACATTTACGAAGTAATTTTAGGCCTCCACGAAATTTGTATTTTTTCTTTCTTTGGCTAACAGGTAGTGTTACTGCAAGATTTCTTCGATTGAGAATATGTATCGGTATGCAATATATTGTTACTACAAATCCGTAGAGCTACTACTTGTTGCCTTCGTCCAGTTAAGTGTGAATTCCCATGTAGCTACCATATTTTACTCACCCTATATTTAAATTTTCTCAAACTGTATTGTTTGTCAAATTGCTTGTGCTGTTGTGTTGTATTGTGTTGTTTCCGTTTCAAAAATAAAGTTTAATTGCTGGGATTCGCTCAAATAAAGTCTACATTGCGTGTTAAGTTACCTTTCTTATTTGTGCTCTCTGCAGGTGTTCAACTCGTTGAGCACTTCTCTGCCCAATATTGGTTGCTGTACCAGTCAAGGTAGCAAATAGTTGCCCTATGTAAGCGAGCTGTTAATAAATTAGTCTGTTAGACACCAGAAGGTTGCATTGCTAAAATGAAATTTCAAATTCAAGAGATGTTAATCCAAACGAGTTCAGAATATAGTCTCTCCACGAGATGAATGTTGAACCTGCTGAGGTCGTTTTAACAGGTGGACTTGTGTTCATGACAAGGGGCCAAGACAAGACTGTTTTTCCACATATCTTTACCAGAAATGCTTGGTATTCAATAATTGTAATAATTTTGCACAGCATGCAAGTCCTGTTTTACGACTAGATCAGTTTTCCTTGTCCTGTGCTCTACCTAGTGTGGAAGTGTCCATTACTACCAATTCGACGTTCGCATTATGCACCTTCAAACACTGATGTTCAGTGGGCAAGTCCACAACCAAAGATTCAAATGCGATCTCCCTACTTAGAATTGACAGCAGAGCATTGATTTGACAGCAGTTAAGTATTTTACAAAGGTAAGTTTGGCCTCTCATTGGTAATGGCAATTCCTAATGAGGGGAAAGGGGGGCAGCTGTCTACATTAAATCACTGTCTGCCGTCTCTCCAGCTCTCCCACCCTTCCACAGCAAACATTCAAAACTTATCGGAAAAGTAATCAACTTACCTGACCTCCTCTCAAATAACCGTAATTGTTCTCTCCGTCTATGGAAAAACATTGAGAAATAACACTTCTTTTTATTGTATATATGGGTACTGTGGCGGTTCACTGATGTTATGGAAGTATGAATATTTGCATAAAAATTCCACCAATCGTAGCCCGCTACTGTCAAGTATAGATGTCAAAACAGGCGCAATCTCACACATTCAACGTTGTTCCATTGATTTCTTGAAGTAACGGTTGAATTTTTTTCTTTTCTCTTACATGCACCGACGCCTTACAATGTATCCGTGGGGTGACAATCCATCATCGCGTCGCGGTCCTACGGAAGGAGAGGGCCGCAGATGATGCAGATGACGCCCGCTGACCGCTGTTGTTAGTGTAGGCGTGCAGGTCTCGACTAGCTTGTGTCGTAGTATTCAGAGTCTGCCGAAAATTTCTAGCAAGTATATTGGCTGAAAAACAATCGAAAATGTTTAGCCCGTTATCACCCCCTGATAATGCTCAATTTTTGTCTGACGTCAACCCTTGCAGCGATTCGCCATCTATGCGCTCTTTCAAAGTTAAAAGTTCCCCTGGTACTTTGGCTTCACAGCACAGATGGCCAAGAACGGATTAAAAAGTTTAGCCCCTTATCGGCCCCGATAAAGGTCAATTTTTTTCTGACGTCACACCTTGCAAAGATGCGCTATATATGGGCTCTTTCCGAATGAAAAGTTGCCCTGGTACGTGGGCCTCACCACACGAAGAGCCAAAAACACTCGAAAAATGTCAGCCCCTTATCAGCTCTGATAAGGCTTCAATTTCGCCTGACGTCATACCTTGCAGTGAGGCGCCATATATGCGCACTTTCCTAGTTAGAAGAACCCCTCGTACGTTGGCTTCAGCACACGAATGGCCGAAAATGGTCGAAAAACTTTAGCCCCTTATCAGTCCTGATAAGGCTCAAGTTTTGTCTGATGTCACACCTTGCAGCGAAGCGCCAGATATGCGCTCTTTTGGAGTTAATAGTTCCCCCTGGTGCGTTGGCTTCACCACACGAATGGTCAAAAAAGGTCGAAAGGGTTGATGCACTTATCACACCCGATAAGGCTCAACTTCAATCTGACGTCACAGCTTGCAGCGATGGGCCATCTATTGGAACTTTCTAAGTTAAACGTTGCACTCGTACGTTGGCTTCTCCGCACGAATGGCCAAACCCGGTCGAAAACGTTAAGCTCCTTATCACTCCCGATAAGGCTCAAATTTTGTCTGACGTCATAGTTTGCTTTTTCTACTGTTTCTCGTCTTTCGTGTGGTGAATCCAAAGTGCCAGGGCCAACTTGAACTGAGAAATTGCGCATCGATGGCGCATCGATGCAAGGTGTGACGTCAGACAAAATTTGAGCCTTATCAGGGGTTGATAAGGGGCTAAACGTTTTCGACGGTTTTTGGCCCTTCGTGCGGTGAAGCTAACGTACCAGGAGAACTTTTCACTCGGAAAGAGCTCTTAGATAGCGCCTCGTTGCAAGGTGTGACGTCAAACTAAAGTTGACCCTTATTGGGGGTGAGAATGGGCTAAACTTTTTCGACCATTTTTGGCAATTCGTGCTGTGAACCCAATGTACCAGGTGTGCTTGGTTTCAAGGTGTGACGTAATACAAAAGTTGAAGCTTATGATGGGCGATAAGGGGCTATACTTTTTTTACCGTTTTTGGCCCTTCGTGTGGTAAAGCCAACGTACTTGGGGAACATTTAACACGGAAAGACCGCATAGATGGCACTTCGCTACAAGGTGTGACGCCAGACGAAAGTTGTGCCTTATAAGGACTGATAAATAGCTAAAATTTTTGAACCAGTTCTGGCCATTCATGCGGTGAAGCCAACGCAACTGCATGGGGAAGTTTTTACTCGAAAAGAACGTATATATGGCGCCTCGTTGCAAGGTGTGACGTCAAACAAAAGTTGACGCTTATCGGTGATGATAAGGGTCTAAAGTTTTTCAACCGTTTTTGGCCATTTTTGTGATGTAGCCATCGTAGCAGGGGGACTTTTCACTCGAAAAGAGCGCGTAGATGGCGCATCTTTGAAAGGTGTGACAGACAAAGGGGCAAAACGCTTTCGGTCCTTTTTTAGCCATTCTTGCGGTGAAGTCAAAGTACCAGGGGAACTTTTATCTTGGAAATAGCGCATATATGACGCATCGTTGGAAGCTGTAACAAGAAACAAAAGTTGAAGCTTATTGGGGGTAATAAGAGGCAAAACTTTTTTCACTGTTTTTGGCCATCTGTACAGTGAAGCCAACGTACGAGGAAAACTTTTAACTCTGAAAGAGCGCATAGATGGCGCATCGCTGGAAGGTGTGATGTCAGACAAAAGTTAGGGATTATCAGGGGGGAGGGGGGGGTCGATAAGGTGCTAATCTTTCCGACTGTTTTTCAGCCAATGGACTTGGCTAGGAATTTTCGGCAGACTCTAAATACTATGACACAGGCTGGCTAAAAAGTGTACACCTACACTACCAACCGCGGTCAGCGGGCGTCACCTGTTGCAGCCATGTGTGCTCTCTCCTTCCATAGGACCATGGCGCGACGACGAATCGACATGCCATTGACACGTTGTGGGGCCTCGGGGCGTGTAAGGGGAAAGAAAAAAAAATATTCAACTGTTCCCCCAGGGCATAGCAAGGAAACAACGGTGAATGTGGGAGAGTGCACTTTCTTGGCATCTATACTTGACAGTAGCGGACAACGATTGATGAATATTTTATGGAAATATTTATACCTTCATTAGAACAGTGAAGTGCCACAGTGCCCATATATAAAATCAAAGGAAGTGTTATTTCTGAATGTTTTTTTAAGTTTTCATTTACGGGAAGGAATAATTACGGTTACTTGAGGGGGGTCAGGTAGGCTGGGAACTTGTCTGATAAGTTATTAATGGTTGCTGTTGAGGGGTGAGGTGTTGTAGAGACGGCTGGCATTGATAGAAGGCAGACAGCTGCCCCCTTGCTCCTTATTAGCAATTGCCTTCACATATGAGAGGCCAAACTTACCTTTGTAAAAGTACTTACTGCTGTCAATTTAATGCTGTGCTGTCAATTCAAAGTAGGGAGATGGCATCTGAATCTTCAGTTGTAAACTTGGCCACTGAGCATCAGTATTTGAAAATGTATAATCTTATGTTCAAATAGGTAGAGAAATGGTCACTTCCACACGAGGGAATGTGCAGAATAAGCAAAACTTTGTGCCCAGCCTGCGAGTCTTCTTTCGATTATAATGTGGAGTTTAATGTCCCAAAACCACCATATGAATATGAGAGACGCCGTAGTGAAGGATTCCCGAAATTTCCACCACCTCAGGTTCTTTAACGTGCACCCAAATATGAGAACTCCGGCCTACAACATTTTCGCCTCCATCGGAAACGCAGCCGCCGCAGCTGGGACTCGATCCCACGACCTGCGGGTGAGCAGCCAAGTACCTTCGCCACTTGAATACCGCTGTGGGGCACAAGTGTTCTTTTACGAATTGATCAATTATTGAATGAGAAGCATCGCTGGGAAAGACATCTAGACAACAATCTAGTCTAAGCCTCCCTTTCACTCTTGCCATGAAGTCCACTAGTCAAAACGACCCCTGCAGCACCCTGCGTTGAACATTCATTTCTTAGAGCCTCCAGATTCTGGACCTAGTTGTTTCGATTGGCATCTCTTGAAGGTTCAATTTTATTTTTGAAATGAATCATTCTAATGTAGCACAGACTAATTCATTAACGACTAGCTTCTAAAGGACAACTCTTTGCCACCTTGACTGGTACTTCTACTGCGATTGTGCAGAGTAGTGCTCAAATAGAATAACACCAGAGTGCTATAATTAGGAATATTAAAATAACATTCCTAATGAAATTTTACTTTATAAAATCGCGGCAACCAAAATTTATTTTTGGAACAAGAACTATGAGAATCGTTGCAACAGCACTAGCGATTCGACATAGAATACATTTTATGAAGCTTCAAGTATAGTTTGGTCACGAATATGGTAGCTGCATGAAAACTCCCACTTAACATGCCAAAGACGACATGTGGTAGTACTAGAAAATATAATAGGCAATATATTGCATACCGTTACATACTCGCAATCAAACAAACTATGTACTGACAGTATACTTTGGGCAAAAAGAGGAAAAAATACAACAATGGTAGGAAATTGAAAATACATGGTAAATGCGAAGCGGTACTAAAAATGACCAATGTACAGCAGCAGATTCGCAGACCAAGAAACAAGCAATTCAACACAACCCTCAATATGCCGGAACATTTCCACTGAATGAGCACGCACTAAATAAAGCTTCAAATAAAGTTTTGCACCTCACTTGACGGAAAGATACAATTTCAGAAGTCAGCGAAATGGCCTCTTTAAAACTGATACACAAGTTTTCACCGATGGCCATGGGCTACAGGAAAACTTGAAGAACCTTCCGGCCAGTGACATCGCTATTATAAACATTACCGAGTGCAAAGGCAGTAACTTCAACCACCTCTTTCGCCAGTGCTTTAGACGACAACCTGACCAGTTGCCATTCTTCGGTTATCTGGGTGGGTCTCTCCGGTTCATAATGATTGCCTGTAATTATAGTGATTAACATAGATCGAAGAAAATGATACATTCACTACATATGTCTTTTTTACAAAAACACGCGGTGCACACGTAGCTAAGAGGAAACCAGTCTGCCAAAAAAGAAATTCAGGAACATTCAAAGTGTGTTATGTATATTTTATTCCCTGATTTACAGTATCCAAATTCCAGAAATTCACTGAGAAACAAAGAAGCGCAGCACACCGTTTCCCGGCCTGGCAGAGTGGTTATTTTTCATTAAACCTCGCTTACCTTTTCTACAAAAGCATAGAGAATAACAGTGTAATAGAAAAAAATTGAATAGTAGTATGCGCCACACATGCCAAAGCAAACGCTCATCAGAACACAAGTTTTTGTTTGCCGCAATGATCGTTTGCCCCCAGATACTTCTTCATTAACATGGTGCGCTAACACGGTGCGCTTTTTGGCACGGTGGTGCTCTTTGATGTTCGCCGACAGGACGAAGTAAAACCAAAGCATGCAAAATTTAATGCCGAGTTGGAAAGTATATACTGCCAACTAAAAGAGACCTAAAGACGTCACGGGTTCCTAGATGAACTCTTCAACATCAAGCAGGCGGCCAAGTGTTATCATTGGAACGAATACCAATGCTCCGGATGCCCTCTAATCAAGACGCCCGAAGCAAAAAGTTTCTAAAAAAGCGAAGGCTCGATCTCTAGCACGCAGCAATTGGTGATGCTTCAGCTGAGCTGCTTAATTGAACCAACGAAAACCCTTCGAGCACGTCTGCTCAAAAACATCAAGACTCAATGAAAGAGTGTGCCACCCAAAATGCGCCACTTACAACTAAATGCACACACACAAAAAAAGAAGCCTCCCTGCCACCCAGATTTACAGATGTGTGTCCCAAGCTGCCCAGCTTTCCATGCAGTGTAAAGCAAGGGATAATCCCTATGTCACCACATACAATGTGAAGGGATGCCTCTATCATGGCTTAAAAACATGCAGATTCAGCTATGAATCTCACTGCAGTTGTATGTAGTGGAGAAATAGAGCATCAAAGTAAAACATAGCACCAAATTTCACACTTGCCTAATTTAATCAATAATATGGGTGCAGCATACTTAATATAGGCAGTAAAAACAGCAGATTGACCTAATGGCATCAAAACAGCACACGATTTCGGGGTGCAATCGATTCTGCAAGCCTTGGGACTATCCTTCGAACAACTCTGTACGATAATAGGTAATATATCGCGCCACCCTGAAGGCATTACAAAGCATTTCACGGGCCCCGCCGCGGTGGTTTAGTGGATAAGGTACTCGGCTGCTGACCCACCGGTCACGGGTTGGTATCCCAGCTGCGGCGGCTGCATTTCCGATGGAGGTGGAAATGTTGTAGGTCCGTGTGCTCAGATTTGGGTGCACGTTGAAGAACCACAGGTGGTCGACATTTCCGGAGCACTCCACTACGGCGTCTCTCATAATCATATGGTGGTTTTGGGACGTTAAAACCCCTCATATCCAAAAAGCATTTCACGGGCAGTTGGTAGCCCAGCGTGGCTTCAGAGAATGCTGGTATGCGTACCGGGGGCAATACGAGGGGCGGTCATCCAGTAGTCATCCAGTAGCGGTCACAGTGGAGTGATGAATAGCAGCAACGCGACAGAGTCCTTGCAAAGATGGAAGACAGTAGGGTAGGTCACAGCGATATATTATTTTGCATGGTGCCTTCATTCATTTATTCATTCATTCTTTATTTCTATTGCAAAATTTATTACAGCATGGCAGGAGCCATGAAAAAAGCTGCTCTAGGCAGCTTGATGATGTCTTGGCCCCCGTTCTCTATGGTGGCAGCAGTTGGCGGAGGTGGAACAAGACGTGCTTTGGAGTATTATTCAGGATGACATCAATACAAGCAAATATAAATAAGAAACGAAACAATATAAAAGATTGTGCATAACATAAATATAAAAGCACGTGAGAAAACAATCTCTTCCATACAATGCAACTGATTACATGCTCAGACACACACTTCGCAAAGGTGTGGTAATTTCCGGAAACAAAGAAAAAAACACACTAACAGAAGGACTGAATAAGCTAAGCTAGTTGAGACGGCTTTGTATGATGTATTAAAGCGAGCATTTTTGAGTGAAGCAAACAATCTGGGTAATTTGATTTTTTTTACATTTGCATGCCATAACTTGTTCGTGATTGGGGTATATAGACCATACTTCACTGTAACTTCGAAGTGTGGTGGTTTGGGTTAGTTGGTATGACATGACGATAGGTATAGTGAGAGAACAGAACTTCTCCATCGTGTCCCTTTGTCGTCGTTCTGTTCTCGTGCTATAACTATCTTCACTGTGATGGCCGGTATAGGTAGCTCTGTTTTTATGTAGACAGGCTATTTTCTCGAATACTCTTTTTTTTAATTTATATGGTTGTGCCACACACGATGAAGGAACCGATTGTAGAAGGAAAAGATAATGGGGATGTTGTACTACCTCAAGAGACCCTCATTGTGATGTTGGTAGGTTACGCTTGCTATGATAGGTATTATTTTATTTTGTAATGAGCGTATTTTTCAAAGGTTTGATTCAGTTGTAGTACCCCATACGAGGTGAGTGTAATTGATGTGTGTTGCAAATAGCGAGTGATAGATTAATAGTTATACGAATGTTGGCAGACGATATATTTATTGCTATTGAGTATGCCTGTGATAGGGCTAAGTTTTTTACAACAAAGTGCGCGTGTTGGTCCCGATGTAATGTGCTGCAGAAATACGTTTCTGTTACTTTAATTTCACTACCTATTTCTATGTTACTGTTGTTCAGCACCTAGGTGAGATGGTTTGAAATGATTGTTCCTTTGGCGTGAAAAATTGCCGCTTTCGTTTTATCGCAGTTTATTTTCAGATGATTTCTGGTTGAACATGTTGACATGTTCCGGAGAAACTCATTGGCGCTGTTCGTTAGTGTAGTGTGATAAGATGTACTTATTATGCTCATGTAGTGAAGCATATATCGTATACTTCGCAACAATGTATAATAAGACAACGTCATTTAGATATAAATTTAAAAGGAAGGAATTTAAGATACTACCTTGCAGAACACTTGTCTATTGCCAAGTGCAGTAGGAACATTCATTTCGAAATTAAATTCCCAGACAAAGCGCGAATTTAGCTCTATCGAACATTTTTTGTCCCACGAACCTTTCCTGTTGATATTATACGTCTTTTGTAGTACGAGCTCAAAGTCTGTGCGCGTAATACGTATTTATCACCTGTGTAAGTTTTTGTCTTGCTTTTTTGTTCTTAACTCCTTCATTCGTCATTTTTGTGGTTGTAGCTTTTATTTGTGTTCTTGCCTTATCAGCCTCACTCTCATACCCTATTTTCAATTTTCCCCCCTTTGTATCCTAGTGTCGCTCCCATCCACATATCTATCTACCCGCATCGACAATGGTGGCTTAGCTGACTCGCACGCCCTGCTATCACTGTCACAACCTATCGCTCGTGTGGCCCAACCTAAAAGCGATATGCTTCACCCCACAACGCGAAACAGCCACCATGCTATATTCAGATGTCGGGGCTACTTTAACCTGTCCGGGCAGTCTATGTGCATGCTAGACTTCTGTAGACAAAATTCCAGCCTGCGGTGCTTTTTTAAAACCATGAAGCAGGTTAAGCTAGCCGTAGCTATAGTGTGGCCTCTCAGAAAACCATCATAATTATAAACGGGTAATTTACCACAGAAATTGTATAAATCACACTACTCAAAACGGTGAATTAGGCAATAGAGAGCCGGCCAAATGGCTCCTGCATGAACGCGGCAAGCCCATGACCCTGAGTACGTTCAACGAGAGTAATCTAATGAACGGGAAAAGCAAAGCTGGCTGCAAGTAGTCCTCGAAACGACAGAATGCCTCACCAACGGCGACGTGCCCATAAATCTATGATAGGTGCGAACGCTTGACTTCAGTGCCCAATTGTCTCCCTGGAACTTGGACATCCATACATGTCTATGACTGTCAGTGGTTTATTTCTAACCGCTCTGCGCTGAGACCCAGCCTAGAAACGACCGAGCATCGCCTAGCTAACGCCTTGCAAAAACCTAGAAATAACTTAGAAAGCGCCCGCATCACCTGGCTATGACTCAGAAACGACCTAGAAGAAGCAACAACATTAGTCTACGGAATCGTTGTTTCTATTTTAGGCCAATTTCTTCCCTAAACCGGAAGACGGCAGATGAAGCCAAAGTGCAGCGCAAGTAACTAAAGTGCACCTCGGTGCTCGCGCCAACAGAAAGCAAGAAGAAATTGTGGTCGCCCCCACGGTCGTTTGCACGCAGCTTCTACACCCCATTTTGTGCATGTGCCATGCATGCTTTTTTTATCCCTACTACGCTGTAAACAGAAATAAGCCGAGATAGGAGTAAATGACCTTGTCCTCTAGCGCACGCCCCGATGGGAGTTTTATAAACACCGTCCGGAGGGAGTAAAAAATTTACTCCCCATCAGTAGGGGGTTTTTGCATGGTGCCAGGGGGGTTTTTATTTACATCCATTGGGGAACTTTTTCAGGCCAATATGGGAGTAAATTTTTTGCATTGACTGAGAAAAAAAATTACGTCAGCAGCCGTACCATGTGCAAGCGTAATTTTAATTGAATTACATTTAATGCGCACACCAATGTTTACAGTACACAAACATTCTCACAACGTTCACGTAATATTACAACACCCGCACTCACAACAGCTTACCACACACAGTACACACCTACCATATAGTCAACGGGTATATATAGGCACCACATTCTGACCTCCCATGTAGCCCAGATGAAAGCCTTTTTTTTCTAATAATTAAGCAATAAATACGCACGGCGCAAGTATGAACTTGCGGTGGTCTGATGTAAGCACTTCAACACACATGCCTTTTATCCTAATCCTGCCTAATATTCAATAGTTTTTTACTATAGCAAAAAAGTTTTATCAGTTTACGCTCTGTCGTACAGGCTGAATTTGCATTAGCAGTACAGTTTGTGGACCCGTAAAATGGACTGATTCATACACAAAGTGCGCGCGGCCTTGAATGAACACATTAACGAGGCACATTCAGCAGCTCCAGCGATGAACCGAGGTAGACCGCCGCTACCGCGTTCGACGACTAGGCCTCACTCACGAGTACGGCACGGTGATTCGATGAATGAGAGCTGGCAATCACAAAATGCTTGCTGATGTGGAGTTTACGTCTCGTTGTTTTTGCCATGCACAGAAATAGGTGTCCGCTATCCACGCAGTTTAAGCTACGGAGCGATAGACCTAAACGAATGAGACGGTTCGCAGTCGCTGTTCCCGTTGCTCGCATGCATTGCATGTATGGCTCGCAGAGCTCGCCACGGCGGCCGGCAGTGGTGGTAACTTTTGGGGGGCCTAAGTCGCCAGAACGCTTCCTAAAAGTCGTCAATTTCAGCCAAAAGTCGCTAAGTGATGATGATGATGACGTTTTTCCTGAGTTTTTAGTTTTCGACTGGATAAAGCACGTTAAGGGATTATTTTTAAACAATGATTTAAATAAATTTCTGCTGTGGTGAATAAAGTGAACAGTCAAAATAAAATAATCATTTCTAGTGTCGGACTGCGCTGTTCAGTTTTGGTCTGGACAAGCAACTCTGGGTCTGCCGGGAGACGTGGATTGCGCGGAATAAACTTCTAGGTCTGAACCACAGATCGGAACATGGAGGAAGGAAAGACAGGAGGGAGCGTTGCGCAACTCGATTGAAGCCCACCAAGTCGGCCCAACAAGTGACCAAAACGTCAGCGCTCGCGGTAGGTTTTAGTTCTCTCGGCGCTGTTCCGTCTTTGAAACACCTCCGTGAGCCGGCCAGTCTGCGCCGAACCAGTTCATTTCGATTAAAAGCTACCGGGCGCCGTATTTCGAGGTATCGGCAAGTCTCGTTTATTGCGTGATCTCACGGCAAAAGGGCCGACTTTGTTGGCTTCAAAACGGGTTGGCTTGCCAAGGCTGGGTGCGTGACGTCATGCTCCCTCCTGTTATTTCCTTCCCCCATGATCTAGCCACCATACCCATGGGTCGGAACCCAGCGCAGCACTCTGCCGGAAATTAAGTTTTCTCTCTCTCTCTCTCCGCGAAGCAGGGGAACGCGTGGTGTGCATAAATTTTGTGCATGCACGCCACGCACGCTTTTTCTGCCTCATGAAGGTACTGCAATTCCACCAAAGAGCCCATACTTCGTCAATTAGCTTTCAACAATAACCTACTGCGTGCACAGCTGCTATCTAACGTTTGATGTAATATGTTACTACAATGCTAGGAACGAGTGAAACCTAAAATTATTTTATTGGACACATTGCACTCAAGAAGATCGTTTGACCAAGTATCGTCTCGTAGGGAAGAAGCATGAAGAACAAGCAAATTGAAACAGTGCCGGCCAAGATGACAAGATTTAAAACATCTGAAATGTTTTAAATATTTTCATTTTGGCCGGCGCTCTTTCATTTCGATCGTTCTTCACATTTCACTCAAGTCACTAAAGTCTATATGTCAAGCAATAGTTCCACCTCACCAGTCCACACCTCCTCGTCTGCAGACTCTCCACTGCTTTGCGCACGTGCACTACTTCTTGGCGCGAACGCTGAGGAGTACGCTTGCATGGTTCCAACTTTTCTTGTCACTGTGTCAGGCAGGTCATAGGTGTGGCAGCACTTTCCAAGACGGCGAAGTCCGCTACGAACACTTAAGACCGCATTTGTGCTGGCAGTGCTGAGAGAATTTCTGAGTTTTGTCTTAACCACGCTTAGTTGGCTAAAAACTCTTTCCACTTCTGCGTTTGAGTGCGGCAAGGAGAGCACATCAACTGCGAGCTGCGCGACCTCGTGAAACGGGTTCGAGCCAGCTGCATCACGGTACGCAGTGGCCTCGGACCAAAATGCAATGGTGTCGGTGGTGTTGGCCCAGCCCACCAGGGTCAGCTTCTTCCACTGCGCGTTCACGAGATCTATCTCGTTTGGTTGAACACCGAAATGTTCCGCCAGCTCCGTGATAGGCTCCTTGAGTACTCGCAAGCATGCTCCCACAGACAGCCGTGCCATGCCCTGCAATATCTTGAAGTTCGATGGCAGACGTTGCCGGAGCTCATTTGACAGCTTTACTGTGAAATTAACGCATCGCTGGCGCACAAAGTCAACTTCAGGACCAGCTGGTAGCGTGCTCGCCAGTTTCTCGAACTCGTATCCCAGGTATGGCTTGGGGTCCAGGTGACCATCGATAGGCTGGCGCAGCGGATCTATCTTCGCCGTTGGAATGAGCACTTTGCTGCAAACCATCTTAATTAGGAGCGTGAGGTCTTCAAGAAGCTTTGCGGGATCCGCGTCGTTCCTCTCGTAGGCCTTGTTTGTACGCTGAACTTCTCGTAGCATTGGTCGAAGGTAGAGTAGATAAAGCTTATTCAGCGGATCAGAGTACATCTGATACAGGAGCTCTGCGGTGTAGCATCCTTCCGTTGATCTGGCTTGTTCGAAATGTTTCAGCAACATGTCCCATTGATCGAGGACTCTGACGACCGCTGGCTCCAACGATATCCATCTGGTATCGCACACCCTTGGAATTGATAGTGGTTCTTCCCCATCGCAGAGGCTACGGTAAAGTTGACTGTACGCGGCTTTACGCTTTGAAGAATGGGAAAACCACATGTGGGTTTCGCGCACCAAGAAGTCCACATTCCTGGGAAGCGTTCCCTGAACAGCGTGGGAAAGTGCGAGTTGCAAAGAATGGCAAATACACCTTACCATTATCAAGTTCGGGAGTTGCCACTCACGCTTAATTGTCTCGAAAATACCGTTGTTGACACCCGTATTCACCGAGGCGTTGTCAACTCCAATGCCGAGGAGACGCTTCTTGTCAAGTCCCATACGCGTGAGGAGGTTTTCCAATGCCCTGACGATTGTCACAGCTGTGCCATCGTCCAATTCGATAAGCGCAAGAAACGTCGTCACAATGCTCTTCCGAGCAGCACTGAAGTATCGCACCACCACACCCAGTAACTTAGTGATCGAAATATCTGTACCCTCGTCGATTATCAGGCTGTATTTTGAGTCACCGATGTCAGCCACCAAGAGATCCACGAAATGCGGAGATAACACATTCACTATGATCTTCGTGCATTTGCGCCGGTGCATGCGCATGCCTGCTGCACTTTTGCTGTCCATGAACTGTTTCTTGCAGAGTTCTGTCAGGTGGTCAGCGGTGAGGAATGCAGTGTGCTCGCATATAAACAGACAAAGAGCTGCTTCACTTCTGCCGCAGGAAGACTCAGTTGCGGCTGAATACTGCAGTTTCTTCTGCCGAGAAGAACTGGAGTATGGTTCAGATGACTTCTTGTGCTTGGTGGTGGCGGCATGCTTCTTGATATCGCACAGCTTCGCGTAGAATTCGCTCATGCAGTAGGCGCATGATGCTTTTGTTCTTTCGCTCTCCACAGGACGTAGCCAGCCTTTAAACTCGGGCAGTGATTCCCAACTTTTTCGATAATGCTGCTCATACTTTGGAGGCATGATTAAGCTAGAGCGAGCGAGTCGGCACGCTACACCTAGTCCTTGAGTGTACTGGAAATAGAGATGTGTCGCTCAGGAGTGAACGAAATCTTTTGAGCGGCTGTTTTTTCTACAGAACGAGTGATCTGCGGCTCAGTGAGCCATGGTGAAGCAACGCTACCACGTGTTGTAGGTTGAACCGGTTGAACCACTTCGTTTGAGTTCGTGTTCTCTGAAGGGGTACGCTGGGTAGACCCCCGCAGAATCGGCCATGAACATGCCCGGATTTCAGAACCCGAGGAGCGAGAGGGATGGTGTGAGAGATAGGCTTGCCGATGCTCGCGGAAGCACGTGGCGCACAAGTGCGCATTCAGAACTTTTAGCATGGGTATGGTGGCTAGCCACCATAGCATGGGTGTGCATTAGCGAGGGGGGGGGGGGAGACATCCAGGCTCCAGCAGTGACGAGCGCAGGCATCGTTTCTTTCGAGCTGCCTGCATAGACAAGGTATTCGAAATTCCAGGAGGAAGGGGCAAAGGCCAGCTTTCCTGTAGCTTCCTCTCCATCCTTGTATTTTCAACGAAGCGAAAAAAAGCGCTTGGTCCGTCTCTTTCACTGTCCGGTGTTCCGCGCAGTTTTTTTTTTTTCGCTTCGTCGATCATGTACCAACCAGCCCAAAACAGCCAGGTGGCCACATTGCACGCACGCTAAAGATCGCAGCGGCTCAAGAAGCTCGATCCTGTGTGCCCTGGCCTCATTTTTGAAGCTCGTTCCGAGCATTCCCCAGTTCTCATTAGTTTCCTAATATTCTATGTCTGTTTTAAAGGACCCCTGACACAAAATTTGGAAGCTTGGTGTGCTTGCGACGTTTGAGACTCTTGCATGCACTTCTTAACGATTATTAGGGGTGAGTGCTGCCTGTAAAATATTTCAACTTGGTTTTAAAGCGAAGGTGTGTGCTCATCCGAGTATTCCGGTAAAATCGACATTTTTTGTGGTTTTACGTAGACAAAGGCTCCCCTTGCGTGGTTGCAGAGGTCAAGCAAGTATTGTGGGCATCGGAGATTCCGAGAACGTTTTCGGGGTGAGTACAATTCGCCGACTGGCTCCCGGCGAGGACTATTGTTCGTCACCCCTCTCGCTCTGTTGTCGGGCTGCTCTAAGGTGGTTTTCGCTGCTTACGCCAGGAATGCTCTTCTTTTTCCTGAGGGGAACACGCTCAACGCACCCACATCGTTCTATTCTTCCCCACTCTCGGGTCACCCTATTTGGAAACCGCACGTTCAGCGTCACCGAAGCTTGAGCGCATGTAGTCTCAGGCACTGCCCCGCTGTGCGGCGCTAGTTTCTTATGGTATCTAGGCGGGCGTTTTGAACTGAAACAAAATCGTCCTCAATTAACGATGCTAGCATCAATTATACGATGCGTTAGAACATTTACGATTGAATTTTGGCATTACTAGACGCAAAGCTACGGATTACTGTAAAAAAATGTCGAAAACAAAACTTTTCCTGTCAGTAGTCCTTTAAACATTCAATTTCAACTTTTCAAAGTCTCCAAAAAAGTCGCTAAGACTCCAAAGTGATAAAATTGTCGCTAGCACGACTGAAAAGGCGCTAAATTTAGCGACTTTCTCGCTAAGTTACCACCACTGGCGGCCGGTGCGCCGTGCGAGCTCGATACGATGCCGGCTTGATACCGACTCCATAGCGAGGCCTTCCTACCGCTTAGATGTTGCAGCCGGTGAAGTATTGGTGACACTTTCAGAATTCCCCATCGGCGGAGACGGGGCGAGCGCGTCGCCGGCGCAACTCTCACACCGGTTGCTGACCGCCTGCCGTGGTCGAGCGAAGCCTACTTCGAACCGCTTCGAAGTTTTACGGTGCGATCGCCGACGATCATGCTCCGCCTCGTTCGGCGCTCGCCTTGTAGTTAGTCATTGACAGCTGCGGTCGCAAGGTGCAGAAGACTGTTATACATCCCAGCAGCCTTCATTTTTTAATGAAACACATTCTTTGCCTCGCCGGTGGTCGGTGCTAGCTTGCAGAGCTCGCCACGGCGGCCGGTGCGCATTGCGAGCTCGATACGGTGCCGGCTTGATACCGACGGCATAGCGAGGCCTTCTTACCACTTAGATGTTACAGCCGGTGAAATACCGGTGACACTCCGAGAAGCCACTATCGGCAGAGACGGGGCGAGCACGTCGCCGGCGCAACTCTCAGACCGCTTGCCGGCCAGCCTGCCGTAGTCGAGCGAAGCCTACTTCAGACCGCTTTGAAGTTTTTGACGGTGAAACTCCAGGAGCAGCCGCTGACGACCGTAACAGCTTACTTTTGCTACCATTAATTCATTCTTCGAAGTTTTTTGTTACTCGGCCCTTTGAAGCGCGGCATTCACGGCGTTTCTTTGAGGAATCGGACCGATGTGCGGCGTGGTTTAACGGTGCGAAATATATTGAAATGTTCGCAGTAAGTACCAACAGGTCGTTGCAACTCTTCGCTGCACTGATAATTTTGTTGCCTGTTGACAGATGTTCACACGGTTAGCCACACAAAGCACATGTGTTTCACACCGACGTGCAAACATATGCCCGTGTACACACACACACACACACACACACACACACACACACACACACTTACACGTCACGCCCAATGAGGGTTTTTAAAGCTTCTATAGGGAGTTTGTAACCACGTGACCTGAAACTCCCTGGGGAGTTTAACAAGGTCATGTCGTTCAAAAACTCTGTGATTAAGCAGGGGGCGTTTTACGATGACATGTGCCGAGTTCACTCCCTAGCAGGGAGTAAATAATTGGGGAAGGGGGGTTTTGTGGCTCATGTGCTGGAGAAACTCCCATCTTGGCTAACTTTTGCTTACAGTGAGATGTTAGGAATGGCGATATTACCCGAATTGTGACCCAAGTGGCCTTACGCCACGTGACGTCTTCGTGGAATTGATTTCATTGATTCGTGGGGTTTAATGTCCCAAAAAAAACATATGATTATGAGAGATACCATAGTGGAGGGTTCCGCAAATTTTGACCACCCGTGGTTTTTTATTGTGCACCCAAATCTGAGCACACGGGCCTACAACATTCCCGCCTCCATCGGAAATGTTGCCGCCGCAGCCGAAATTTGATCCCGCGACCTGTGGGTCAGCAGTCGAGTACCTTAGCCACTAGACCACCGCGGCGGGGCGTCTTCGTTGAACCATGAGCACCCGATATGACAGTCACTGCGCAAAACCGAATTCAGAAAATCTTGTTGTGCTAACCTCGCAGACAACCGAAACGCCACACAAGCTCTTCATTAGCTTGCATAAGCTGAGTTGTTTCTATTCCAAGTTGTCATTTCTCATCTCTTTCTACTCATCCGAATTATCACTCCTGTTAAACTGCGATATCTTTCTCACTACGTTCGTTCGATGCCTAAGCGTGCGCAGCGTTCTCCTTAACGGTGGAGGGGAGGGGGGAGGAGCAGAGCAAGCTTGTTTCACAGCCCCCCTCCTTATAGAGCCAGTTCATTGGGCAGATTTCGTACCCCCCACCGTTGCCTCTTAGGCGACGAGGAGGGGCAGCCACCACGCACTGTCCCTTCCTTCCTCCCGTTGGTACGTTAATGACTCCATAGTGTTTTCCCTCACCGATCTCCCAGCCGGAAGCGGAGGCAGTATTTTTCTACTGGGTGGAGGGGCAGTCAGAGTAAGTTCATTCAAGGAGGGGGGATGAAAGGCGGTGACAATAGGCGTTGTGTTAGAAATATGTTTGCTGTTGGGGGAGTGTTAAAGGGGGGCTGAGGAAAATTCCGAAATGAGGGCTTCAGCTTCCCGTGCTTCCCCCCCTCTCCCTCAACGCCACTCCTGCTTCCAGCCTTCTATTGCTTGTTTACACCTCAGAATGTTTAGGCACTGCGCCGTGCTCCCGACCGGGTTGCAGAAATTAGGTGTCTTTTCTCATCTTCTAACCACTACCACCACCACCAGAATGTTTTACCATATGAAAATACCTTTGAAACGCAATATTTCGACGACTATGACTAGTACTGCTAGCCCTGTTCACAAGGAAAGCAAGATGAATGCGGGTGTCAGCGCCCCATAGTCGCCGATCAACGAGGCGGCGGTGAATTGCAGTGGTGTACACTGGCATTCAATAGATGGCGACAAAGAGGTTATATAAACGTTGATTGCGACAGCCTGAACCTCACGGAAATGGCACTAGCGTCTGCTTGCAGAGGCGCCAGGAAATTCTGTTTATATGCATTCAAGTTCCATAGATGGCGCGAGCCCGAGTTTAAAGCAACGAAATGCGTTGTTAGTGTGCCTCCTAAAATAACGACACCATGTGTAACAGTCTGGCGAGAAAGATCTGCGCCGACGCAAATTATATTCGAAAACACCCAAAGAAATCACTTCACACTGAGAGAAGAGATCACTCTGGCGAATACTTGAGCATGTACGATGTCTCGTAGATGCGCCTGAGCAGCGGATACGCCCGTCCGCACTGGCCTCGGACATCATCGAGGTCGACGTCGACCACAGCGACGCACAGAAGGTTCCAGTGACGCAGAACCTTGGCGGTCTTTTCGAAAACGGTGAACTGGTCCTCGTACGACACCCACGTGTAGTTCTCGGAGCTGTAGGCAACGTCGTCTTCTATGTTCTTGACACGGTCGGGCGCGTCGGTGCATACATCCGAGAAGGAGGCCTTCCCAGGGCGTCCTGGCATCACGGGGTCACCTATGTCACACTTCGATGGAGATCTGGGCCATATAAAAAGTACATACCTGATTGTATAAAAACAGTATTAGCAGTGCAGTCTTATTATAAATCATTTGTGGCATCAGGGAAATATCAAGAAAAAGATTAGATAAGATGCCCCAGGAGTGGTGTTCAGTGCTTTCAATTAGGCTCGTAGTAAAGACGCTGTTGCAGACAGTTAACTCGGCAGGTAAGTGCCAGATAAAGCAGCAATATGTCAAGAAACTCCTGGCAAGCATAGTAATGCATAATATGGTTAAGCAAAAGGGCGCGAAAGGAAGGGAAATGTTAGTGATGAAGTGAGGGTTAAAAGAATAAAAGGGGGGGCCGAAGGCAGTATAGTAGAGGCCATTGAATGTAGGCGACATGATCAAAAATACAGGAGAAATCTGTAGAAAGAGACAAAGAAACATAAGGAGAGCGAAGATGGTCAAGAAACATAAAAAAGAACTGAATGAGCGCGTGAGGGGGTGGGGTCGGTTAATCACCAGCTCAACTTGCAATACCCTAACGCAATACTTCACTGCACTCACACATGTCCATGTATAATATCAAATAGGCTGAGTTTGGTGGCTTAAAATTCCAGTTTTAGAATATTAGCATTAGGTTTTATTAAAAAAGACAGTTCAAGGAAATATGGCATGCCGAATTTAGCTGCCACTTGTGAATCAAGCTGTTCTCAAGTCATTCAGCAAAGTATAGAATATATGTTTCAGAATTTATATTAGGCGAGATTATTTTACAGTGCTTTTCTGCGACCAAGGCTTTTACAGCATCAAAATAAAGGCAAATGTTATTTTATTATTTGTTTTCAGAATCAAGGATCAACAGCATTTGTTTTTAGCAACTCATACTTCCTTACCACACAAAAACTAAACGTCTCGCGATGAACAAGCATTACTGCGTTAATAAAGAATGATTACGGCGCACTTCTATCCTAGTACTGATAAGTATCTCTCTTGCGCCTGTCAGTTATGTTCTTAAGTATGCGTAAAGCATGCGTCTACTTTCCGTTGTTCGAGGTAAATCAACTTGCGCACTACCACATAATATGAGATATCAGTAAACAGACACAAGCTACTTTCTATTTATTTCTATCCTACTTTCTTAGTAGATGTGCCAACAAATGTTGCAAGAATGTCTGCCAAGTAGCCCGAACCATCGTTTTATAATAACATATAGGGTTTAGCGTCTCAAAACCGCAACATCACTATTTTGAGCGCCGTAGTGGAGTGCTCTGGAAATTTTGAGCATCTGGCATTCTTTACCGTGAGATGACATCACACAGTGCATATAGGCCTAAACCATTTGATCTACACCAGAATGCAATCGTAACGGCCATAGACAAACCCGCCCCCTTCAGTTTCCCTGCTGAGAACCATAGCCCCTGACCCGCCATGAAGGGCAGTCGCCAAAATTAGTAATGCTCTGTTGTCAGTCACGTGGAAGAAAAATTTCGTATACTCTATAACAAAGACGCTCATGTGTAGAAAATGGCTTACTTAAGCGTGAAAACGGTTCCCGAAAGGGCGATTGTGAAACATGTCTTCTTCCCCAGGTTGTCTTCCAGTCCTTCGAGGCGACCCATGATCGTGCGGTGGTTGGGGCGACGGCGCGCCGAGCCGGCGTAGTCAAGCGGTGCAGCCAGCTGCGTCGTCACGGAGGTCTTGTCCAGGAGATTGTGGGTCTTCACGAGGACGCGGTCCATGGTGAGGGACAGCTCCTCGTGCAGGAGAACCGTCGCCGCGTACGGCATCATGGCGGACAGGGTGCGGTTTCCCCAACGTGGATCCGCCTTGGCCGAGGCGAAGAGGGAGGCGGCATCGCTGGAGGCGTCCGCATCTCTGAAAAAGGCGTCGTCGGCGAAGTCGAAGTTGACGCCGTCAACGACGCGGTGACGCTCTAGCCAGGCAAATAGGGAGCCAAACAACTTCTCTTGTCCACCCAGCATTTTCTTCGCCGCATATTCCCCGACGAAGATGTTGACGACGATCTTCCAGTGAGGGTAAAAGACGTTGCGCACTTGGTCGAGGTGGTAAATTATGGCGTCGTCCGTGGCGTCAGCCAGGGGTTGAAGCGTGGCATTGTCCAAGGTAACCCCGTTGTACACGATCTCATTGCAGTAGAAGCCCGGGAACTGGCGAAGTATCAATGTGTCTGGAGGTGGTCTTTACAAAGAGAACAAGGTACGAATTTGAGAGATATTCGATCCTTACAAAAAACGTAATAATGTTATAGACCGTCAAAAAGTCGTGTAAAGAGAGCGATTGTGCAACAGCAAATATAGAGGCACCCTTTCTAGCTAACCTGTACCCACTGGTAGTTTATGAAATTTCCGCTTACATCACCACAGTCGCGCTTCTACGATCACTCCAACGTCATGAAACGGCGTATACATACGCGCAATCGACTAGTGCAACATCGAAAGCCGCATTGTTGTCCTATATCAGGCACCTGGCTTTTCGCGCACCCTGCAGAATGAAATCTGCAACTCATAACAAGCACGCTTGAGAAACACAGAATCACACCTGAGAAATCCCTCGCGGTTGAGGAAGCAGAGGATGGGCCTGGGGCTCGGCATGTACGCGCGCCACTCTTCGGCCATCTGATGATCAAGCTTATCGATGGGGTCCGGCCACAGCACCGTCGTCGATGCTTCTGAGGTGACCACATGCTGGCGCTTGGCACCGCGAAACGAGGCGACGCCAACGCTGGCGACGACGACGCACGTGATCAGAACTACAATGGCGCCTAGCGTGTTGACCTGCAAAAAGCCAAAGGGAAGCGAATGTGCAGCCACCACACTTCCAAAATCCCGTCTTGCAAGGAACGACTGCGCCTGGTGGTGTGTGACAAATGAAAGGGGTACTACGAAGGACATGTGGAAATAGGTCATGCTTCAGCAGCAGCCCCAACCTTGTGTGCTATGTCGAATGCCATAGACAGCGAAATCTGGCAGAAGTGGCTGCAGGAGCTGCAGGGCATGGCGATTCCATTAGTATAAGAATAATGCGCAGTACAGCGGTTTCCATGAGCTCTTTTTCGGGTTCCATGTGACTTCTGTTAACCTCCAGCAACTTTGTCTAGAAACGACGTTCATCGATCTGTTTACCGGTATCGCCGTCTTGACCATTTCACTCAGAGGTTTGAATGAGCTTTACAGGCTCACAACAGACCACTGTCCTTCTCTTTCCACATAATAAAACATAAAACACAAAAAGCAAAGCCGTACATACCACCAAACAATGCCATTCGTATACGCATTAAAAGCCGCAAGCATGACTGACCAAGTGCATTGTTCTAATGATGGCTGAACGATCTTGGTGGTACAGTGCTCTCTTGTCAGTATATTAAAAAACCGTAGAACTAAGCGAAACGTCATACAATTCTACCCCAAATCTCGCTCGCTCTCTGAATACTCTATCAACGTACCTCTTTTCTGGGACTGCTTTTCGATATCAGTAGAAGTTAAAATAGGGTCAGCCATGAAGCTGAAAAAATTGAATTCTTCGCTTCAATCAAATAAATACCCGAGAGTCGTTAAGTAATAAAAATTAACAAGGGACCCAGGATGACGATTTCGCGCACGCGCAAGAGAATACCGCTTACAACAGATTGTATTCAGCGCTTCCATGTGTAAGTCGATACTCTTGCGTACTGCTCACTGAATCTGCCGCTTCAAAACCTTGTCTTAGCTGCCTGCAGTTCTCCTAACGCTATATGCCCAAAGTTAGGGAGCAAGAAAATTTGGAAAACGGTGCCACACGCCCGTGTTGAGTAGTGCTCGTGTAGCTACATCAGAAGCAGTTGGGCGCAGCACTTGAACGTGAACATAACAAGCATAACTTTAGTTTCTTGAAAATGACAATCTTTTGAGATGGCAATGAATAAAGTAGATTGAAATATAAAACCTAAACGTATGCACTGGTAGTGTGGTTTGTAAGACAAATTATTATTACTTTTAATAATTCCTGGAACCACCTTCCCGGCTCCATCACCCGTGTAACGGACCTAAAGGACTTCAAGCTCGCTGTACTTCATGCTCCGTAAATTTTTTCTTTGTTTTTTGTTTCTGTTTATTTATTTTATTTAAACAGCAATTATGATTGTTTACGCCACCCCTTTCTGTAGTGCATTCGGGCCTTGAAAGTACCTTGAAAAATAAATAAATGAATAATAATAATTTTAACTTCCCGCAATGTCCACCTCATAACGTATGCCTATTTCAGGTGTGCTTGTTTTCCGCTGAAAGCCAATTCCCATCGTTAAGTGTCGCTATATCTTGTTCTTTTATTATCGTATCTACGCAGCTACCCCTACACTGCTCTGTCTGCACAGCCAATCAGTTACCAATTGGGTGCATTTCATTACGATAGCAATTATATGGACACTCTCGGCTGGATTTCACCACCGGCGTAGGCGTCAGCGTCGATGTCATGCGCCGTATATGTATACGTACTATATATATGAAAATGCAAGAAGGAAAAAAAGATTCCGGCGCGTCGAATCGAACGTGGGACCTCCGCGTCGTAAATGCGAGGCGTTAATCACTGAGCCACCGAGGAGTACCTCCATCAACGCTCAAACGGCAAGCTATTTATATCTACCAGTTACCGCTCTTAGCGGCAATCTCGGGGCGAAGGGGGGGGGGGGGGATACCGCGTTTTCAGCATTATCAGCAAGATGGCGCAATGAGCGCGCGCGGCCTAGGGAGCCTTCATGTGCGCGCGTCTCCGTGTTTTAGGGTGGTGCCAGCCTTTGACCCACTACTTGCCGCCACCCGTAAAACACACTGTTGCCAGTCCCGGTTTCCGTGGCAACAGGCGCCATGTTGGTTCTTGTGGCCAGGTGTTCCTGCTCCGTCGCACTGCACCAGCTGCATGTAGGCGCGGGTGTGCAAGCTGCGGTATGAGCTGCGTTTGATTACCCTATAGACGTAGCTTCCGCTATGACACCATGCTCGTGCTAACCACACATAAAAGAACTTTGAAGTGTAAATGCCAGGGTGCTGCGTGCCACAATGCCAAACCATCTGTAGACCTTCCCGCTTCCCGACTTGCTCTAGCCAACGGAAACGCTGGGCTACATAAGTGAGATGAGACTGCTTGGAGGCGACTACTTCTCGCCGTGTTCGTGAGGTGAGTACCCGCTGTGTTGCGAGTGGGTTGAGTATATCACCGTACATTACGTGAAATGGCTGACTTAGCCATACAACGAAAAGCAGTTTGAGCAAAGTAAGCACGACAACTTGCACAGTATAATAATGAATTAGGCTTCGTTCGGCTAGGCTGTGCAAGCGGAGGATGGTTGTGTATGCTTGTTTATCCTTGTAGTCGAAGTGCAGTTCCTCAATCGAATGATATGACTAGTCGAATGTCTGGTCCTGCATGCATTCACTATCTGCACTTTGTCGGTTTCCGAAGCCGTCGCTGCATTCTTCGCGGAAAACGCCAGGCCCATAAGCCACCTACAGACGCTCCCGTTAGCTTCTTCTTTTTCTGGCAGATGTTCGCATTCCTGCAATTTTACCTCGGTCGCTGAGGAAGGGCATTTGGAGAGGTAGCCAGACGAGCCGATGAACGCGTTCCCTGTAGGCGCTTGTCTTGCACAGTTGCAATGCAACTAACTTTTTGTGTAGCTTCCCATGGGGTATTCGTTCTTTGCTTCAATGACACGCGCAACCACACAGAAACTCGCTCAATAATTGCAAACTGGACTTCTCTTTATAACACTGAACGCGACAGATTTACTGTTCGTGTCCGTTCATCCTTCTGTACATCTGTCGGTCCAAACGGAGCAGTATATGTGCACTAAGCAAGTCGGCTGTCAGCCCATAACTCAAATACGCCTTATGAGGTGCATCGTTATTTGTGCCGTCCTTTTGTTTCATAACCAGACACACAGATGATTTGATATCGTAAACTCCGCTTTCATTTAGTGCTTCTAGAGAAAATGTGTATGGACTCCGTATATGTCGTCGGAGCCGTGTATGATTTTTGTCTTATTGCTTTACTCTAGGCCCACTGCGAGTACACAAGCTTCCAGTAAAGGAGGCAGAATGGTTTGAAGACACAAGGCCAGATGCCGTTTGGATGCTGTTTGCAATAAAATCTGACCTGGAAAAACTTGATTTGTCCCTCGTTGCTCCCCTTTGCTTTTCTTTTGGCCTAATATACAGGCTTGTGGGCATAGGGGGAGGGCGGTGTAATGTGATTGAATGCCCTACTTTTTCGGGCAATGCTTACAACTTGTAAGGTTTTGAAGCAGTCATTGTACAGATTCGTTCGCAGGAACTAAACTAGCTGTAGGAAATTATATTACAGAGAAACGAAATGTTTAGGGTATGAGAAACAGGCTAGCTGAGCTATTCGGTTTACAGAGAACATAGCGAGCTACCCGGTTGCTTGTTCTGCCTTCCCTGTCGTTACGAGTTCCATCATATAAACACCACGGTTTCGAGCCTTGCACTAAGAGGCCTTCGAGGTATTTGCAGTGCTAAGGTGAATATGCTTCATGAATGGCGCGCAGACATTGAAGTCCATTCATAGTGACATCGAGGTTCTCCCCCTCGCAAATATAGGCTCCCTGAATAACATCACTCCGCCAATGCGGTGAGTCTACCAAGTGGGAGAAAACTGTTTCAACAGTATTTTATACAAACTCGAGTCCCGAACATGTCTTTCCTGTTCTACCAAACCACGGCTAACTTCAGAAAACATCCCTTCAGCCTTCAGCATTTGCTATACAAAAAAAAAGAACTTTTCGTTGAAACCCACGCTGCCGTCAATGTAAATGAGCGACCACTCAGAACCAACATGGTGGCCCGTCAAGTATGCGGACCGTATTAGCCAGTTGTAAGCATTCATGATCAGAGTTGTCACCACCCTAAAACACGGAGACGCGCGCACATGAAGGCTCCCTAGCGCAGCCGCTCTCACCTCTCACGCGTACTTTGGCCCGCGGAGAAAAGGGGAGTGAACGATCTCTCGCACGCCCTTATCTCCCAGTGGGGAGGATCATACGTCTTGGCTGGCGTTAGGCTTGCACTGAAGATTCTGTTGTTGTTACGGGGTGCAAAAATGTCACTGCAATCGTTGCACAACCTCCATGTGCGAAAAGGGCGTGCTTTTCAGACACAGCGAAGTAACAACTGAGACGCTTATTCGCGTTTATCTGTACTTGCGCGTACGTTTCATGCGTAATTTGTGCGTGAGAAACGTGGGGCACGGTTCGATATGCTTGCCATTCTGCGCGTCAGCTTCCGATTCGGTGCCATCGCGTTCATTGCTTCGCCTTTGTGGAAATGCTATGACTTTTTCTTTTTAATTTTTAATAAACATCAGTACACTATATGTTATGAAGCTCTGAAGGAGCGTACTTTGTGCCTTCTTTAATCCGGACTCTCAAGTGAGCATGCACATTCCAGTATGTCTGGAGTGTACACTTGGAATCACGGATGTATGTTAAGAAAGCTTCAGGGACAATATATCTGTTCATTTAAGCTGGCTTGAATTTAAATAGCCTCTACGCCTGTTATTATCAAACAAGCTCTTCAGTTTTAATACAGTACTTAGAAGTGAGACCCTGTTTCTGAATACTTTTCAAAGGGAGTCTGCGATTACCACAGTGGATAAATGCTGAGCGCGTCCACTTAAATTGAGCTAGTCGCGTTAAATGTGATCACCGAGCGTTCTCACCAGAAAGTTGGGAACCAGAACCTTTTCGCCCTTGTTGGCCACCTCGAAGTCCAAAGCAGTGCCGTAGTTCTCGAAATACATCGGGTCCCGCATGTTTACACCTGGATCGCCGGTGAAAATCAAATGCTGTTGATGGCGAGAATAACGGCCGAGTTCGTCTTCCTCTTTATCTGAGCACTCAGGGGCTACATACGCGCGCCACGCGCAGTTTTCATGATGATGGCCCGTGTTCAGTACAAAAAAAAAGAAGAAGTGGTAGAAAAGGACACGCAGCAGGGGGTTAGTCATTCCAGTATAGCATATTTGCTACTCTACCCGTGGGAATGGAAAGGAGAGGTATCGGGCACAAAAAAAAAAAAATCACCGGAGGAAATGATGATTGGTGGGGCGAAGCGTTCGTCAGTCCATCCGTGCTTTCGTCCGCCTATTCCTGCTTGCTTCCGTCCATCCATGCGTCCATCCGTGCGCCCGTCTATATGTCCGTCTATCCGTGTGACCGATGGTGCATCCATCCCTCCATGCGTCTGTCCGTGTGTCCATTTTTACATCTGTCCATCCATCCGTCCGTCCATGCGGCCGTCCCTCTGTCTGTCTGTCCATCCACCCGTCCGTCAATGCGTCCGCCTTTCTGTCTGTCTGCGCGTTGATATGTCCATCCGTACGTCTATCTAATGAACACTTCAAGTACAGCCATCTCGCATCTTTTCATCATGTATTTTTCATATACAAGTGCCGCCATCCAGCGGACATTCAAGGGACTGCTCTTTCGAGTGTGCGCCACCGGTGGCTTCATACACCATCGGAGGACGGACAGACCCACAACCTAAGGAGCTTCAACCCTAAAAATATGCCACGCACATGGCGGCAAAAGAATCTTCAGCAAAACATAAGATTTCCTGAAATTGCACAACCATTGCAGTGGAATTTTTATACCTATAGTTTGCATAATAGCAGCCATTATGCCTCTGCTCTAACACGAGCTTCTCTCGTCCTCAGAGTGGGGGAACTTAACGTCATTAGAGCTGCCCTCCAGATGAGCGCAGCAGGCTAAAAAAGAGGAAGTCCAATGCTTGTGTGGCCACGCAAAAGTTTTTCAGTTCCTTTCAATACATTTCAATACTAATATACCATAAATAATTTTGCTGTAGTAACTATTTCTTCCTTATACGAGAAGTATTTCAAAAAATTCAAAAGAAATTCACCTAACACTCGGCCAATACCCTGCATTGGGTAAGAGTCATGAAAAGAGGTGAAGAAGAAGCAGTCTTGAATGTTGTGTAGCACTTATATCGTTTGAACCTTTGAATGGAAAGTGTGCCGAGCCCCCTAATTGGTATGAGCCAGAAGTTATTAGGAGAGAAAATAAAACAAAGGCAGAATGGTCTCATCTGGTAAAGTTCTTATGCATTACCGCTCAGTGAGACTGAAGTAACTTACGTTAATTTGCGTTTTTTTCTGCCTTCTGCCTTATATTTATTATATATTGTCGTTATTTTTTAATTGTACAACCGATCTTTTATTGCGCAATTCTGTGTCAGTGTCGGCCGCGATAATCATGAGTACAACAGCGGTCCTCTTGATGAGGTAATTTTTCTGCATAGACATGATTAGTTATGTTACTTAAAAGATGAAATCTTGAATGCGCGCGTTACACTTCCACGTAGAGTAACGTTGCGTTGGTTCGTGAGAATGGTAGCACCCACTTCTTAACGTGAATTCAAATGATATTCACGCAAATAAATCGTCAACGCTACTTTTTACTAACACGGCACGTTTTCTGTACCGGCCGAACACTAGTACAGTCTTTACACTTAAAGCCATCACCCTTGTTTAAACGTTCTTCTTTTTCGCGTCTTTTTTTCTGTACTGAGAAGAATACCTTAGCAAGGATTAGTATGAAAGATTTCCGGTTTAAGGGCAGCCAGACACTTTGTAGAAAACAAAGAAGAAGAAGCTACTTCGTACTGGTGTCTGCGGTGGGGTTCTCCGAAGAAACGCCGCGGCCAACCGGTGGGTGGTTGATTTCGCTTATTTACTATGACCGCTGCTTCACATTACCTTGACGCATTCCATTATTTTCTCGCTCCACACTTTGTCGCTATAGCTGAAAGGCAATCAGTCCGATGTGACTGCGCAACTAGCATGATGGACGACCAGACAAAAGATGTACTACATGCCTTGCGATTTCTACGCGATAACGTTAAATAGCTTGTTGCGCGAAAAAAAATCCGTGTCGGCGTCCTTGGTTGCGAGCTGAAAGTCCTCGTGGTCCGCGAAGGAAAAGTGGTAATAGATGCAAACATGGCTCTGAGCTGGAATCTAAGCCATGACTTCTGCGTGGGAAGCAGGCATTCTATAAAAAAAAAAACGCAGTACTCCTTAGAACTGTTTCAAAAACAAAAAGAGAAACTAATACAAATGTTATCTACTTTGAGCAGTCGCATGAAAGCATGTGATATCGTGTGGCAAAAGCGAAGAATTGAACCAGGCGTCATACTATGTGGACTCAGCAACGACTTACTTAGTTAAATGCCAACTCATTACAAATCGCTCATATATAACTATTACCATTCGTAACAGCATCACCTAGGCGTACAGCTGCATAAGCGTGCAAACACAGACGTAAGGGGTAGTTGGCGAATTTGCCTAATGTCAAATTGTGACGTAGTAGGCAGCTAGCAACTTTACCTGAACAAGGCACTTTACGATTGCTACGCGCCGCCAACGTTTCCTTTCTCGCCGCCCAGTTGATGCACCCGCCGAGATGCTTGGTAAGCGAATGAGAATGCGATGCGAGTGGCACAATTACTTCATGGCGTTCTACTCTTGTAGGCGGAACTCGAGCGTCTTCCAAGATTTACTATATACCAACCATGTTCCATGCCTAAAGATAATCGATTTCAGCATTACTTTTCACTGTTATTTCGCTGCGAAGTGCGTTGTGGTTTTCTCTCTCCATATCTTACGGCAAATGCAGCCACGGTCCCGGACACGTCACGCGTGTAACGAGGGACCGCCGTTGTAAGACGGACAAAATGGCGATCCTTAACTTGGGCCGGCTGCTACCGCTGACGCTTCTCGTCATGGCTTCAGCGAGCTCGACGAACGAGTATTACGCGCGCTGGGACCACCTAGACACCAGGCCTCTACCTCAGTGGTATGACCAGGCCAAGGTGTGTTATACCGTCAGCACGAGGGTTCTTAGGTGGGCTGGTTGGTTCGTGAACACTATTATATAACAGTGCAAAAAAGAAGAGAGTCATTTAACACATGACATGACTTAGCGCTACCATGGACATACCAAGATACGTGGCAGGAAACACAGCACAAATTGCATTGTTTTATGTGTTGACTGCATCACTTCCCGGGATCTGACGCTTCGGAGAAAACTATAGGGCGTCAGCACTTGGAAAGGAAACCTCACCCTAGGCCTGTACTGTTTAGAACCACATCACAAATACCGCTAGATATCGTGGCGAATCGCGCACCTTTACCCCATGTAGCAGTGAAAGCAGCGTATGTATTCGCACAGAATTGAAAAATAAAACAAAATTATGACTAGGGAAACATTCTGGTTTTCACAAACGCACAATAATGAAATATCTAAAGGAGAATTACTTCGTGTTAATCATAAACGTAGACTGTCGGTATGAACACATATGAAGCCGGGCCCGTATTCGCAAAAAATTCTGTTGAATATTATCCTAAGATATCTATTACCGATATCTATAGAGGCTAAATCAGCCGACCAATGGGGAAAGCCAACTAATTGAAAAGAAATTTTGTCAGTTGGGATGCAGATCTTGCCTAAAGCCACACTCGGCGCTATTGCTGACATCACTCATATCTCCTGTTTCAGGGCAAGCAACCTATAGCCAATACCAATTATAGCCCACCCGTCGGTTTCATTCATTGATAGTACCTTAACATGTACGATACTGAATGTTCCACTGGGCATGCTCATCGCCAGGTTGGTGTGCTCCTCTACTGGGGCGTGTTCTCAGTACCAAGCTTCGGGTCCGAGTGGCTCTGGTACCACTGGAAGGGCCGCCAGAACAGCCTGTTCTCGGACTTCATGCGCGCTAACTACAGGCCCAATGTCACCTATCAAGAGTTTGCCACCGCCTTCACCTGCGAGCTCTACAACGCCGAACGATGGGTAGATCTGCTGGTCAAGTCGGGAGTGAGGTAATTACACGAGCTCGAAAATGGGGTCCCAACAAACAGCGGGACATGTACACAAGTAAGAGGCGTACGACGTGGAGGAGCGCTGAACCTACAACTTTGCTTTATTTAAAACTACATTACGCGTGCGCATTAGCGTTACTCTCCAGGATGCACGGCCCATCAAACTTAGTTTTCTTCTAAGCATGTGAGATATTTTAACATCACAGACAAAGAAGCATCGTGGACATAATAATCGTAACGTTTGACAAAGTCAACTATTTCTAAAACCGTCCACTCATTACTCGCCTTTTCCCAGCGCGAAATGGTCGTGGGATCACACAGCTCAGTTGATTGGCATTCCATGCAGCGTTTGGGGCAAACACGAGAACTTGTTTTCGGGTTCCTGCTTAAAGATGGATCAAGCTCTTGCAACTACTTAGTCATACACCTCACAATCTGCCTAATATACCTTTTGCCACAGACGGTTTTACACTTCTTTTTATGTGTCAATGACGAGCAAACACATTCATACACATGCACACACACAAACGCACACACACAGGAATGCACACACAAATGCACGCACACACATACACACACATGTATATTTCTATGTTATCGTCGCTCAAGAAGTATAAGTGAAGATTTCAGTAGAAAGCTTTAAGTATTAAGGTAATTACTAGCTTTTGTTCCAGGCCCATGGCGTGCCCCACCCCTCCTCCTCATAATTCGGGTCAAGGGAGAAGAAACTTTTTATCAGAAAGAAGAATGAAATGATGTGTTTCTCAACACCTTATAAAACACCTTCTCCCCTCAAAATTTTCATATTTACGGGGTGGTCTATAGTAGCAAGCTATCTGCAAGTCTCATTTCGTGATCGGTCATTTCCACAGGAGTGCCGAACGACTCGTCCACCTTTACATATCCTGCGCAGGTACGCTGTATTCACGGCGAAGCACTTCGAGGGCTACACACTATGGCCTTCAAAGCGTTCGTGGAACTGGAATTCGGTTGACGTCGGACCGAAGCGGGATCTCTTAGGTAACACGACAGCTTGCCTCCTTAATATTCATATAAATAATTAGCAGTCGTGCCTGAGGTATAGTGTCTTACTCGCGAGAAAAAAACAAAAGAGTAACACTTGATGGTTGAGTAATAGGCCTACTCTCGTTTGCAGCATGTAGAGCTCATGTAATTTTTTCTCGTTCTGTATAGTAATCTATCTATCTATCTATCTATCTATCTATATATATATTTATATATATATATATATATATATATATATATATATATATATATATATATATATATATATATATATATATATATATATATATATATATATATATATATATATATATATATATATCTGTCTATCTATCTATTTATCTATCTATCTATCTATCTATTTATCTATCTATCTATCTATCTATCTATCTATCTATCTATCTATCCCTTTCTCTCTCTCGAATTCTTGATGTCACATACGCAGGTGAGTTCGCGAAGGCGTTAAAGACGAGCACTAACATTCGGCTGGGCGTCTACTACTCCCTCTACGAATGGTTCAATCCACTCTTTATGGACGACAGGGAGAACAACTTCAAGACAAACGAGTTCATTCACGTGAGTGCACGAATAAAGTGTTGATTGTGTTTACCTGTACGCCACAACGCTATGACACAGGATCTTTCCGAACTGCAGCTCCCAAAAGGCTATATTGAGGAGCACTCGAAGCAACAGTTGTTGAAAAATAAATTAGTTTGAAACGATGAGAGTAGCGGAGAGGTTATTTCGACAACGCGTCCTGAACTAATACGCATATATGAATAAGAAAATCTTGCATAGAGGCTTCTCTATTATTCATGAATATTCACATCATGATCTTAATGAAAAAAAAAGTTTAAATATATGCCGTCTGTTAATCAAAGAAAACATGTTTATGTTCGTATTGGTTTTTCGAAGGCCATAAAAACAGCAGGCCAAAGTATATAGTAGCGCCGATCAGATTGGACCCCTATAGTTCAACTGTTTCAGATATTATATCAGAGCAGGGCTGTCTGAAGTATGGTAATTGGTGCACTTATTACAAGCGCGTCACACTTTTTTTACTAAATAATGATGTCATCACAAAAACTAAGCACATCATTTATTTACACGTTGCCGCAAGATCCCGAAATGCGGTTATTGCCCTTATGTCGTGTTTCCACAGAACACAACTTTAATTAAATATGCAGCTTTTGCGAAAACTATTATTCGAAAGAATTTTAGGTACTTTGCATACGAAGACGACATACTTCATCTATTTCTGGCAGTATGATTTATCCTGTTACGTGATGTATTGAAGCGAACCACATCTCTCAGAGAAATATTGATGACATAGAGTTTACTGCCCGCTTGCTTTTTTCCATTGTTTTTTTTTACTTGGAAGTCCCCTTGAAATTGCAACCACGACACTGTAGGAGCGTATAACTGCGTTTGAAGGCGTAAACAAGGAAACCGTTATAACCATCACCGTCAGGTAAACAGATTACTGTTGTGTTTTGGGAAAAAGTGGTCAAACGCATCATGACGGTATTTACGTGAGGTTAGCTAAGTTAACCATTACAGGTGACCTATGCTGAATCAGGTGAGGTTTACATACCATCGCTAATGTGTCCCATCGAGTGAGACATTCGCCGATTTGAAAGGCGACTGCAGAACTACTGAATCTCATGTCTCGATCTTTCAAGGAGTTCTTAGAGTCAATTTGATGTTCAGACTGACTTACATGCCTGTTTCCGTCTTCTTAGCCGCAATTTAATGTTCTGGTTCGGGTGCCTGTTTCCGTCGCCGCCTTATTCCTAGAAGTACACAGCCTCTCAACGACAAAGATATATATTCACGACAGTGGCCGGTGCGACTTACCAATGTGGACACGTCGTATATTACGCCAACACGGTCATTCTAAGCTTTGGCGCCTTGCACCCAACTCGCTCCTTCGTCACATTATACTGTGCTTGTGGCGCCATCTATCAAAAGGACGCCAAACGCACCATGCTTTGGTTACGCCTCTCAACACGAGAAGCGCTGGGTTCGTGCGACCAATCGAGGCGCGCCGATCCGTCTCAGCATATCAATACATCAAGCCCTGGGTTCAAATGAAACGCTTTAGTAATGGCTAAATTACGACAGCAGTGGCTTTTTTATGGCTGTGGTTACCATAGACTGCAAGCGCTTCCTAGTATGGCCTTCAGTGTTATCTGCATTACCTCTGGCACTTCCCTCTTTAGGAATGTGATTGATGATTGATATGTGGGGCTTAACGTCCCAAAACCACCATACGACTATGAAAGACGCCATAGTGGAGTGCTCCGGAAATTTCGACCATGAAGGGTTCTTCAACGTGCGCCCGAATCTGAGCACACGGGCCTACAGCATTTTTGTCTCCATCAAAATCCTTAAGGAGTGTTTCTGTATAATTATTTTAAAACTGGTAGTGGCAAATGGTTGCAGAGACGAACTCAACACCTTCGTTTTAGTTGCTTGCCAACACTTGGCTTCTTATCAAAGTTTTATTTCAGTTACGCATTTGCAATACTTGTAATTAATCCACCTGCAGTGTGCGATGTCAATATATATTCGGTAGTCATAGTGCCACATCCTTTATTAGAACCGCAATGTGGTGCGGAGCAAATTTGTGAACCTAAGAGCGTTATAAGTGACACGGGGTGGTGAGCAATACAGCGCACACTTGCCGAGGACATCACACTACACGAGCAGGCTGGTTTGCGCAATTTATAAAGCACACACTAGCGTCTGACTGGAAGCGAGGCAGATATTTAATCGTTGTCTTCGTCACCATCATTTTCAGTTTTCCATTTGGTCCACCTATAGGTTATGCCACTTTGCCACTGGCTTGCCAGTAAAGTGCACAGCCTGTAGTAGGGGCTACCAGAATGGCACCGCCATGCTGATTAAGAACTTCGAAAGCTGCATTCAGCGTCAAATTACTGCGAGACAAGTTACTGTCTATACTGTCTATACAAATTACAAGTTACTGTCTATAGAAATTACTGCGAGCTGACCGCTGCTATATAAGCTCAAGACAATTTAGACATTATATTTAAACTAGTATGACACGTCTTGAATTCGCCAAATACACATTTCAGCTTATTCTGAAGTTGTCTATAGCTTGCAGTGCAAATAGAATAAATTGAAGCTGCGCAATAACAGCCTTCCGTCACTCGGGTTTGCTTATTTTTCACAGTGAATATGTATTTTTCATGTCTTTTTATCTGACATTGCTACAGAAATCCCTGCAAAGTTACTACTTGAATAAAGGTAACCGAGCATACATTACTGGAGATCAACAAAATGAAGTTGCGTTAACATAGTTCGACTGTAGTTCATGTTCAGGTCAAAGGGACTATAGGGGGAGAGGGCGGCTATAAGGTATATGTCGAGGCAGTCGATGGCCTCAGATAATTGCACATAGAAGCCAAGATAGAGTAGGCTCTACCGGCCATGATGGAGAACCAAGGCGGCAACATAAAGCAGAAAGGTTGTGAACAAAAGGGCGTCATTTTACGCATGACAGAACCACTGAGACGTGAGTAAACATATCTTCTTTCTGACAGATAATAAAAACATTAACAGATATGACGGTAATATTGGCCATTAATTGATGGAAATGAAACAGAGTGATAAAAGCTGATAGAATTATATTAACTGCGGTATCATCGCGAACCGTGCAGTTCAAGATATTGCCTGAACTGCACGACCTGGTGTTCAAGTACGAGCCGGAAGTGATTTGGGCAGACGGCGATTGGGAAGCGCCAGACGCGTATTGGGAGAGCCCCAAGTTTCTGGCTTGGCTCTATACGAACAGGTAAGAGGCAAGAGTACAAAATAATGTGGCTCAATAAGCTGCAACAGCTGTTACCGATATGTCCCCATTATCACCTTGCAGAAGTGGCTATCATTTTCAGGCTTCAAACGTAATCGACTGTCTGCCACTCAGTCATTGATTTGGGGGGTTTAACGTCCCAAAACCACCATATGATTATGAGAGACGCCGTAGTGGAGGTCTCCGGAAATTTCGACCACCTGGGGCTCTTTAACGTGCACCCAAATCTGAGCACATGGACCTACAACATTTCAGCCTCCATCGGAAATGCAGCCGCCACAGCCGGGATTTGATCCCGCGACCTGCGGGTCAGCAGCCGAGTACCATAGCCGCTAGACCACCGTGGCGGGGCCTCTGCCACTCAGTCACATTTGCATAACATAGCCCTTGGGTACTCAATAATACGTTGCAATGAAGCAAACAAAGTGAAGTTTTATTTTGTGCAACTTTTAGTAGGCAATCCTTATTGACCGCAAAATGACTATTTCAATATTCTGCAATATACCATATAATGTTCGTAGATATTCATAATCACATTGTGGCTGCATATACATGCAACTTGTTTTTAGACATTTTTTTAGAGTAAAACAAATTAGGAATACTGACGCTGTCTTATAACACGGCACGTCGACAGAATTACCGAACATCGTTATGACTTCACCGAAAGGCTAGACTGCAATTCTATGCAACATATAAGTTTTAAACAGAAACTCTTTTGACACATAGTGCTATTTTTTCTATGCACAATGTATTGGGCACTTTGTTTTGTCACTAGTACAAAAACTGCGTTCCCCCCCCCCGAAAAAAGATAAGTAGCTTCTGGATACGTGGATGGTGCGTCTGACAAGGTTATAGAGAAATTATCGGAGACAAAATCACCATAGGAAACGAAATCGGAGGTACTCTTCCAAGAAGTCGAGCTTGTTTATATGGTACTGCTACCTTGTTTCCTTGTTCGATAGATACATGTTATTTACGAGAACTTGAAACATACTTGAAAATCTTTTTTATATATTGAAACATAGGCAACAATTAGCTTCATTAGATAACCTTGTTCCATGGCAAGATACCTAACTTGAAGCACATCTGTCACTTCGTATTTCGAAACATGTCAATGTGGATACCACTAATACTAAGATAGTTAGAATAGGAACTGTTTCGGGCAGGGTACGTAGCACACACTTATGAATATGTTGTGTCATTATGTTATTCATCGCCTAAAATACATGCCGCGTTGCGTAAACGGGTATAATATTCAACTTAGGTTAGCTGTGTTTTTACATAACCAAACCTTACAAAATGTTAATTTGTGAGAAAAGTCTTCCAGTATTTACTCACAAAACTTCCTCATTATTAAGACTATATTGTTTTGTATATACACTTGCCTACAAGCTACTGCACCATTCCGCACACAATATTGAAAAAGTAATTAAAAGGGGACAAATGCGCTTATACGAAAACTGACTGGTCGATTGATTGATTGATTGATTGATTGATTGATTGATTGATTGATTGATTGATTGATTGATTGATATATATGTGGGGTTTACCGTCCCAAAACCACCATATGATTATGAGAGACGCCATAGTGGAAGGCTCCGAAAATTCGACCACCTGGGGTTCTGTAATGTGCACCCAAATCTGAGTACATGGGCCCACAACATTTCCGCTTCCATTGGAAATGCAGCTGGGATTCGATCCCGCGACCTGCGGGTCAGCAGCCGAGTATCTTAGCCACTAGACCCCCGCGGCGGGGTGCTTATATGGAAGCTGTGTCGCTGAGAAAGCTTAAACTATTTCCATCTGTACGTTTTAAATACTAATGCACATCTTACTCGGGCTATGTCAGGCGTCCTTCGGGATCCATCCACCGTGCGCTCCTATAGCAACAGATGCGGGCACGCGTGCTTATCCTCGCCCCTAGCAACCGGGGCATGTGGTGCAAGAGAGTGTAGGAGAAGGTAGATGAAGTGATTCGCTGCTCTTTCTCTTACCCTTCACTCTCTCCCCCTTGCATCACACTTTTCCGTCCAATCTCAACAACCCTGAAATGCGTGTTCGAGACGCCGTTGTGAAACGCGAACGTTGAGAACGCTGTTTGTTTTATTTACTTCATAGAACTGTTTAACAGTGTACGCTAGCTACTAAAGCGGAAACGCATAGCGCGTTTTTCGCGACAAAAGAACGCCACGTGTGATGACCGGCGCTATCGGCTGCGCGGTGTAAGACAAAATCACAGCTTATCCGCGGAGTGAATGATGATGAGTGGGGCCAAGCGTCCGTGCGTTCAACCGTCCGTGTGTCTTTGCGTCCGTACATGCGTCCATGCGTACGACCAGGTTCGAGATGGCAGACGGCGCACGAGTAACACCGAGACGAAACGTGAGCCATGGCAGCCGAGCTCAGGTGTCTTCAGCGCGCCCGCCGCTGTGCTTTGTCCACGCCCTACCAACGATCCACCACGTACGGCGACTATCTAGCGGGACTGAGAGATGCACTCGTCCTCTACGCATTCAGGCAACACAGCAGCCAGTCCAAGAGTAGCGGCACTTTGGAGAGTAGCGTGATAGTAATGCCATCTAGGGAATGAGACAAGAAATGGGCATTCATTTCTTTTGCCTTCTGTTCTTTCTTGTCTCCTGTTCTCTCGGTTACGCATGACCAGTTACATGGTTAGGCTAAGAGGAGCTTCGCTCCTAAAAAACAAACACTATTCTTCTAACGATGGTTTCTCACGTGTGAAACGCCGTCCTCAACGCACCAGAACGCACTCGTATTTTCTCACGATTCTCTTCGGAGAGGTAGAGCCATATTTTTTTGTTACTGTTTGATTTATGTTTGCTAGTTTTATTTTTCTTTCTACACCCACAAAAACACTTATATGCCTCGTTAATTTTATGCTTTTATGCTGTAATCGTCCCCATAGCTGGATTGTTTTGGGTATTTTTTATGAAATATTATTTTATACGCCCTATTGTGTAGCGGTCTGAAAAGAGCTACATTACTTATGAAACTATAGTAAATAACTGTAATTTGTACACGTGTGATTCTGTCCCCCGCAGCACTGTTCGAGACACAGTGGTCGCAAATGACCGTTGGGGCAAAGGACTTTGGTGCAAACATGGCGACTTCAGGAACTGCAAAGACGGTCACAATCCGAGTAAGTACGCCAACGTGGCTATGGTAAAGAGCAACTGTATTTATGTTTCTTTACACAAGTTTGGCATAAGCTATTGAGAGTAAGAGTAAATTGCTTCAAGCCAATCAACTAATTTAGGCGGAGTGGCCTCATTCCATAGGTTTATGGCTGCAACATTCTCGACACCCTAGAACTCGGTTTGTCTATCTTCCAATACAAAGGGGCGAGTGATTTAGCCATGAAGTGACATTTAAATCACATGAAGCACACCGAAAATATATCGCAGGACAAGATCGTAAAGGCATGACTGTGTCCTCAGGGTAGACAATGAAAAGATAATTTGGTCAACACGCAATACTTTTGAGTGAGGTGCGCTACACGTGAGAAGATAGGGGGAGATTAGACTGGGGTGGGGAGATTAGACGCAGTCTAATCATCCCAAGAAGGCATCAAATCTTTTCGCGGCCTTACTCAGTCGCATCCTGCCACATCAATTTTTTAAATGTAAAGAAAGATGCAGGTTTTAGGGGTGACGCTCCTTAGGGTGTGGGTTGTTGTCTCCTCGGTAAATAGTACATAGTGTGAAGCCAGCTCTACTTTATGAATTGCTCACTAGATGAAGCTGCGTGTCTGTAAGGCAAATTGTATATAAAATCACTAAACGATGGTATGGTATTTCTATAGTTGATGAAAAAGTGGGGGGGGGGGTGTACGGAATGACGGACGGATGGATAGATGGACGGATGGACGTGTGGACAGACGGATGGATGAAGGAACGGAAGGATCGACAGACGGACAATGGACGCTTCGCCTCACTCATCATCATTCACACTGTGGATATATGCTGTAACGTTTTGACAATATTTGTGGTCGTGGAAAACTTATTTTACATTGTAACAACTATTACTTATCCCCTTTGCGCCTAGAAAGCCTAGTGCCAATAGAAGATCATCGTGGGAATCACGCCGCTGCTTCATTTGCATTTGGCATCCAATGCGAAACTTGGTTTCGTTCGAACTCGATCACCTACGGGGAGGGGATTAAATTATTCTCGCACCTCCCCCCCCCCCAAATAGACGGTACAGCAGTCTATAACGATGTAGGCAAGTTAAACACAGACTATACCGACTACATTTTTTTTATGCGTAGTGCCTGTAGAATGCACAAAGTGCTTGAGCAGCTAGTTCTGTGAAACAATATTTGCGTAGCAGGAAGAAAGCACGGGTTCACTCACTTGAAAAGAATGCGTCCAAGTCAACACGGCAGCGTAATTACTACAGCGGTGGGTGTGCAAGCTTAAATCTCGCTAAGTAAAAGTAACACGCACTTGTGAAACGTTCATGATTATGTTATTTCGTGTAAAAGTACTGGTTTTCGTTTTATTGATTTTTTTATTTAAACAAGCATTTTTGTCCAGATAGGAGGGGCATAAAAACATCAAGTAATCTTTACGCTAACATACGTCACATGTCTGTGAAACAGCAGCAAAACCTATAAGATATTTTAACACTCCAATCCCCAAGTGGATGATTTTCCAAGGATACAGCAAAATTGTCAGCCGAAAAAATCTCATGGGCAGTGAATTCCAGTCAATCACTGTTCTTGGAACATAACTGTATTTGTAAGCAATAAGCTCGTGCAAATATGGGTGCCAAGGATGTATCATGTTTGTGGTGAGTATTCCTAGCAGTGGCTGGCTTAACGCAACAAAGTACATTTAGGGCTACTTTCCCTCACCGAAGTTTGTATAAAAACAATTAACTATCAAACTTTCTTCTTGTTCCTAACCAAGGTATTTTGTGTGATCTCATAAACGTGACAGGAGAGTCGAGTCTTCGATACTTGTTCAAAATAAATCTAACCGCCTTTTGTTGTATTTTTTCAAGAAGCATAACATCTTATTTTGGAAAGTGGTCCCTTATGACTGCACCATACTCTTATTTAAACAGAATGAAAGTTTCAGAATTTAAAAGTTCTGTGCTAGAAGGAGAACCTTTTAACTTCCTTTGCAGAAACCATATTTTGCGAAGCGCCTTTGCGCAACTATCTGTTATGTGTGTTGCCCACGTGAGGTTGCTGCTGAGAGTAACGCCTAAATATTTATATTTATCTGTTTTCAATACTGCACTACCATGAAGGGTATAGTTAAAAGTGACGGGAAGTTTTTTCTCGTAACGCGTAACAGAACAGTTTTTTTTTTAGAATTGAGCACCATATTCCACTTATTACACCAGTCATCAATGGCCATAAAAGCTGTCTGTAATACATTTAGATCAGCTGTAGAATATATTTTCAACAAAATGCAGTCGTCTGGATATAATCGAATGCATTTGGGTTAGTTGGGCTAGTTGGGTTAGCTTCATAGTGAAAATTGTGCCTATGCAACACGAAGACACAGCGGAAATGTTCACCAGGACGAGCTTTATATAGTGGCTAAATATCATGCGTCACAAACTAGGCCTGCGTAATAGAATCAACCTTTTATGATGACTTCGTGGTATAGAGCAGAAAAAACACTTAGGTGACCGAAACTGTCCTACAAGTCTTTCTGGCCTTCTTAAATTCAAGCGGGCTACAGTGTCTTTTTTTTTTCGTGTGCAAAGCACAATGAAAGAAGTACACAAGACACTGCATTCAAGGGCGTCACACCACTATGGCGTCTTTGAAATTCCAAACTCGGATCACAGAAAACCGTTGATTTGATCTCGTCTTGAACTTCTACGTTGTGGCAAACGTCCCAGAGGCATTGCGCCTTCTGTATAGAGTTAAAACGGTGTGGCGCTAATGCCGTCTGTAAAACTTCACATAGCATGCGTGCATACGGTCATTGTTATGACGCCTGCGCAAGTGGCTGCTTTTTTTATTCTTCATTATTTCATTTATTTCCTCAAAATCATGGCAGTAATTTTCACACTTTCTTTTATCGAAAACAAATTGCCAGCTTTGGCTGAAGTTGTGCCTATGAGCTTTGCTTGCAACTGACCTCCCGATGACATTGCGAATGCGAAAAAATGAAAGACCTGAACAAAATTGCAGCCTGGTTGCAATAAATGACCGGCTAATTGGGCGATCGCAAAGAAATGTGGGATATGACGGCTCACTGTTCCACGCACCACGCGGGTCAGCAGCGGCACGCGCGCATTTTTGTACAGCTCCGTTTAAAAAATCACCTCTCCGTGCAATGTCAGTGCTTTAGAAGTTAGTTTTTGGTTCTTGCTAACCGTGACTGTGACGATGAAAAGCTACGAAAGCCATGAACGGCAAGGAAACTTTTTTATTGCCCTAAAATGATCTGCAATGCTTTTATGCTGTGCGGGGGTATACTGTCAGTTTGGCTAGCAAATCAGTCAGTACAGAAAACAGTTTTTATTGTATGATACTGAAACGCGCTAGCGAAGATTCGTCAAAGAGGAGGAAGAGACTCGACTGGCTCGCGAGCGACGCTGTTGATCCTTCGCTGAGCTACACCTCTGCATACCCATCTTGTAAATAAACGCGTTCCATCGTCACAATTGTGGTGGAGGTGCTGGGTAAGCTAGCTACTACCAAGTGATACCGGAGAGGCACCGTCCCCTAACGACGGAACCGCTACACGAGCTTCGCCGCAGCCGTCGCCTAGCGGGCTTGGCAAGAAATGAGCTCGGACGGAGACAACCAGCAACCAGCCGCAAGGACGTCACCCTACCACTACAGGGAGCCGCGAACCTTCACAGGGAAACCCGGCGATGACGTGGACGAATGGCTAAGCCACTATCAGCTGGTGAGCCGTTCGAACGGTTGGAATGCGGCTAGCCAGCTGTCTCACGTGGGGCTCTTCCTCGATTTCACGGCGCTGGTATGGTTTGAGAACCATGAAGACACATTGACAACCTGGGACCAGTTTGTGGAGAAAATTAAGAAATGCTTTGGAGACCCAACAACGAAGAAGAAACGTGCCGAGCAGACGTTGTCGCAGAGGGCTCAAGTCACCGGTGAGACATGCAGAACCTACATTGAAGAGATTCTGAAGTTGTGCAAGTCGGTGGATGCCAACATGACGGAAGAAGACAAAGTGGGCCATATACTCAAGGGCATCGCCGATGACGTCTACCACTTCGTCTTTGGCAAGGAGAGCCTGGAATGCGTGGCCGACGTGATTAACCACTGCCGAACCTTCGAGGCTCTTAAAACTCGTCACATCAGATTGAAGTTCGGAAGTCTGGCCAACGTCACGACTGTTGCCACCGTCGATGTCTGCCAGAATTCTATACCTGCCGACCTTTCCTCCACCATTCGTCAGATTGTACGGGAGGAACTGCGTCGCCATGTCTCTGTTCTCATGCAAGCTAGAGACCCCCAGTGTGATACACTATCCCCAAGCATCAATGCTGCGAGTTTCGACGAGCGCAGTTACTCCACCCGCAGTCCACGGCTGAGGGCTCCGCCACCACAGGCTACTTACGTCGAGTCGTCTTATGCGCCCCGCAGCAGTTATAGCTACGACAGCCAACCGCCTCCGTTTGTGTCCGAGTGGCAACAGTTCCCTGAGCATCCTCTCCACACCGCAGCATTCAATGTGCCTCGGGAACGCCCCGTGTGCTACCAGTGCGGTGTTCGCGGACATATCGCCTGGTTTTGCCCATCGCGACGTCGCCCACGCACGACGTTTTCTGACCGACCAGCGATGCTTGCACGGCGAAGCCAACAGCCCGATTACGCCTACTGGCCTTCAGACTCAACTGCCCAGAAGCACGGGCACCGGCCGAACATCCGCAGTGACTCGCCTGCCTCTGTGAGGAGCTTGACGCCACCTACTACGCGCCAGCGACGGTCCCCATCTCCCCGTCCCCAGCCGCGGCTTTCCTCTCCGCCACCGGGAAACTAGCCGGCGCGGCCGATGGAGGCGAGGTCGCTGGACGTACCGCTTTGCACACAAGTATGCCTCCATTAGTTCACATGCTTCACAACAAGGTTCATGTATTCATTGACGATGTTCCCACGATGGCTCTGGTAGACACCGGTGCAACAGTTTCTGTAAGGAGTTCAGTTTTCAAGAAGAGACTTGGCCGCAAGGTTATGTTTTATTGGGATAAATCTTCTACTTCTTTAGCAGTCAGCGGCACGGCTTTGTGTCCAGTAGGTGTGTGCACTGTGTCTGTTCGTGTTGCTGGTAAAGCGTTCAAGGCAGAATTCGCAGTGCTCGCTCATTCCACGCATGACGTTATCCTTGGAATTGACTTCTTGCAAGAGTGCCGTGCGACTGTCGACTGCGGGGCAGGCGAGGTTCTGTTGTCCGCCCTCGCCCAGCAGCCTCAGCGTAGCGGAGACGACAACCTCGTTGTAGTTCAAGACACTATTCTACCGGCATGGTCTACTTCCAGCATGCCCGTTGCTGCTTCGAATGCCGACTCGACTTTCAGTTCTCCTGATATTGTGATTGAGCCGTTGTCTTTGCCTTGCATGAAGAAAAACATCTTTCTGCCGCGCTGCGTTGTGTCTCTCACAGAGGGAAAAACTAAATTATGGGTAGTTAACTGCTCATCCGAGTCTGTTTTACTACCAGAGGGAATGCGCCTTGCCATGTTTGAAGGGCAGTGCAGTATCTGCATAGGAGCTCTCAGCATAGCGGCGAATTCGGGCTATGCTGATGTATCCGGCACGGAATACGAATTTTATAAGATGGTTAGCAAGTCTATTCCCTCGCATATGCGCAAAGTGTTGGTTACGCTGCTGGCCGGGCACGCTAAAGTATTTGATTTTGCACGGAAGTCACATAGACCTCAGACGCCCAGCACACGCACTCGTCACAAGATCGACACCGGATCTGCGCACACCCTCAGACAGAAACCTTATCGAGTTTCCGTGTCAGAGCGCAAGGTAATTTCAGAGCAAGTCAGCGAGATGCTAACCTCTGGCGTAATTCAAGAATCGTCAGGTCCCTGGGCTGCACCTATTATCTTGGTCAAGAAAAAAATGGGTCCTGGAGGTTCTGCGTTGACTACCGACGTCTCAACTTTATAACTAAGAAGGAAGTGTACCCGCTTCCTCGCATCGATGATGTCATCGACTGCCTGCATTCAGCGTCCTATTTTTCATCGGTGGACTTGCGATCCGGGTATTGGCAGATCCCCATGGATCCGGCTGACAAAGAAAAGACGGCCTTTGTTACACCCGATGGTCTGTTTGAGTTTAATGTTATGCCATTCGGCTTGTGTAATGCCCCCGCCACATTTGAAAGATACATGGACACCGTTTTACGGGGCCTCAAATGGGAAATTTGCCTGTGTTACCTGGACGATGTGGTGATTTTTGGGCGAACACTTGAAGAACATAATCATCGCCTTGACCTCGTTCTAACCTGTCTCGAGGAAGCTGCGCTTACACTGAACTCAAAAAATGTCGCTTTGGAGAACGTGAAACCTTAATTCTGGGACACCTGGTGGATAAAAATGGCGTGAGACCGGACCCGCAGAAAGTCGCCGCTGTCAGCAACTTCAAGCAGCCGCAGTCTCCCAGGGAGTTGTGTAGCTTCCTGGGCCTGTGTTCTTACTTTCGTCGATTTGTTCCGAATTTCGCTGATAAAGCACAACCACTGACTGACTTGCTGCAAAAGGATGTCCCTTTCCACTGGACACCGGATTGCGAAGCAGCCTTTAAGCATCTTCGGTTCATACTGACTTCAGGACCGGTACTACGCCATTTCGATCCTTCTGCTGAAACGGAAATTCACACAGATGCCAGTGGAATCGGCCTTGGTGCAGTGCTCGTTCAGCGCCATGACAATGCTGAACACGTGGTCGCTTACGCGAGTCGTTCGTTGAGCAAGGCCGAACGAAATTACACAGTCACAGAACAGGAGTGCCTCGCAGTCGTTTTCGCCGTGCACAAATTTCGCCCATACATCTACGGCCGTCGCTTCTCGGTAATCACCGACCATCATTCTCTATGCTGGTCGGTAGGCCTCCGAGACCCATCTGGACGACTGGCGCAATGGGCTTTGTGCTTACAGGAGTTCGACTTCACAGTACGCTACAAGAGCGGTAACCGGCACGCAGACGCCGACTGCCTATCGCGCCTTCCTCTACCGACGACGGAGTGCGACGCTGACAACTTCGACCAGTATATTGGTGCTATTGCCTCTGAGTTCCCTGATCTCGCGACTTTCCGGACAGCCCAACAAGAGGACCGCTCCTTAGATTCTCTGTTCGCCTCCGCAAATGAACACGCAAACCCAAGCTCTTTTGTGGTTCACGACGGCGTCCTTTACAAGAAGAATTATTCCGGACAAGGCGCCCGTCTGCTTCTAGTTGTTCCACGCACTTTACGGGCTCACGTCTTTCGGTCCTTACACGACGACGCAACCTGTGGCCACATGGGCTTCACCAGAACGCTTCAACGAATCCAGCAAAGGTTCTATTGGCCCAAGATGCGACACGACACGGAAAAATACGTTGCTGGATGTGAACAATGCCAACGACACAAACGTCCCACGGCTACGCCGCCAGCACTTCTCCATCCTGTTCCACCTCCTAACTCTCCCTTCGAGACTGTTGGTGTCGATCTGCTCGGTCCATTTCCACGATCGAGCAGTAACAATCGATGGGTCGTCGTCTGTGTTTACCACCTAACGCGCTACGCAGAAACTGCTGCAATACCTGCTGCAACGGCCATGCACGTATCGCAGTTTATGCTTCGCTGTATAATTCTCCGCCATGGTCCTCCACGCGTTGTCATTAGCGACCACGGATGTCAGTTCGTTGCCGACGTCGTTGAAGAGATCCTGCGTCTGTCTGCCTGCCATTTCCGCCATGCTACACCATATCACCCGCAGACCAATGGTCTTGTAGAGCGCACGAACCAGACTCTCACGAACATGCTGGTTATTTATGTCGATTCTAAGCACAAAAACTGGGACGAAGTGCAACCTTACATCACGTACGCGTACAATACCGCTAAGCATGAGACTACAGGTTACTCTCCATATTACCTGCTGTACGCTCGCTCCCCGCGATTTTGTCTCGACACTATACTACCTTTTACACTAGACGTGGAAACCTCGACAGCCGAGACGCTCTGCCGCGCAGAAGAAGCCCGTCGCATCGCACGCCTTCGAACCTTGGCATCCCAGCAGCGTTCTAAGAAACGTTACGACGCCTGCCATCGCTCCGTATCTTATAGTAAGGGCGATCTTGTGTGGTTATGGACACCAGTCCGCAAACGTGGTTTGTGCCAGAAGCCCTTGGCTCACTATTCCGGTCCATTCGTCATTCTTGACCGCCTCAGCGACGTCTCGTACGTAATATCGAGCGTCACAAGCAATGGTCGCCGCTCTAGCAAAACACAACTGACACACGTTGCGCGCCTTAAACCGTGCCACCATCAACCATCTGAGTGACTCGCCCAGAGGGCATCGTCTGCGAACCAGGAAGTGAAACGCGCTAGCGAAGATTTCACAAAGAGGAGGAAGAGACTCGACTGGCTCGCGAGCGACGCTGTGGATCCTTCGCTGAGCTACACCTCTGCATTACCCATCTTGTGAATAAACGCGTTCCATCGTCACAATACGTTACTTCTGACTTAAAAAATCACAATTTTTTCATCTCAGGGGATGGGGATGACTGTGGCAGCGTGCTAAGAGTTCATTCCGAGATCGTTGCTTCGGCCGACATAATCGGTCGATCGGCATGAAGCGCAGCACATTTTGAGCGCGTTGAGATATGTTTTGTTTTTTGCTAGCCTTCAGTGCCCTATAGGATGTGTTTCTTAGTCGAGGCCAGACGCTTATTTAAACGCCGATCTTGATCAAGCTGTGCGGCATGGTGGCACATAAACAATACAGTCAAGCATAGACAGCGCGGAATAATCGAAACCTTCCGCTTTTTGAACGCACTTCTTCCTTTGGGTGCCAATCTGGCACACAGTTTGACCAAAATAACGCAAATAGACTCGTCCAGGGCTTCATGTAAAAATACTCTCGAGTGAAGCTTTTGTGTTTTTGTCATATATAGAAGTGCTATGGTTGGTGCACCTCTTGTCTGGCAAGTCAATTTCACTCGCGCGTTCCCATAATATATTTGCTAGGCGCTTGCACGACAATTTATTACTCAATATAATATTTGCAGCAAATTCATGCGTAAGTGGGTTTTTTTTCAGTGTGGAATACACACGTACCTGTGATAAAATGGTTTTCGCACATTCTGGTTTCAACGTTACGTACTCAAAGGCTACCTGTCGCTGTGGCTCTCTTCCCAGCTGTGGCCCACCTCAGTATTCTTTCTTCGGTCCATGGGAATCGATACATGCCGTTTGCCTTTCACGCTCGAGTTGGAGCAGCCAGTGGCTGAAGAACTAACCATGATTTATCCGGACGAAGATAAACGGGCGAGCGCTCACGAGCAGACGGTGCATCCCACAATCCCTCGCTCTTTTAATAGTCGCCTATTGTGGCCGGTGGCGCTATCGACCAGAAAAAAGGCGAGGTCAAACTGTATCCTTCGAGACTGAACAACTCCAGCGCACTCTGCGATTCTTGTAGTCTAAGCTTGAACTCTACTGTTGTACTAGCACTCCGTTGGATGGAGCTACTTCCACGTGCTTTTGGCTTCTTGAAATGCATGCTTCTGTGCTTCTCGGCACTCAATCGCCACCCCTACACCACCCTTCTGTGTACATAGTACATGTCATTGGCAATGCCTCAACTATCCCTCATCCACGTGCGTGCACTAAACTGTCAAAGAATGTCCTTGGCCTCTTTCCCGCAAAGTATACAATTCTCACATCAGTAGCTGTCTAAAAAATAACACGATAACTTTGCTTTAGAAATTTATGGAGCACACATGTCTGTGAACTAGAGTGATTCGTTGTACGACCACCTTTAAGCGGCTGCCTCTGAGGCAGCAGCGTTTTCAAGCGAAGATGTGTTTTTGAAGAAATGGTAGACGATTTGGGTACCTTATGAACTCTACTAGGGGAGAACAGTGAGCCGTCCCATCACCAGCATTTTAGGGGCGAAGCTCCTTACTCCATGAGCTGTGCGCCTCGTGTTTGTAGTATGTAGTAGTAGCGATCTTTTGTTTAGTCCTTAGAATGTCTGCTGGATGGCGGTACTTGTTTGTGAAGAATATATGGTGAAAAGATGCGAGATGGCGGTACTTTGAGTGTTCACTAGATGAACGAACGGCTGCACGCATTGACACATGGACAGACAGACTATTTGACGAACGGACGTACGCAAGGACGGACGGATGCAGGGTTGCATGGATAGACGGACGGATGAACGAATGGAAGAACGAACGGAATCACGGATGGACTGACGTACGCTTCGCTCCACTCATCATTATTCACTCCGCGGATATGTGGTTTAGCAAAACTGGTTAAAGATTAAGAGTACTAGGTACTCTACTATGGGACAGCACAAAACCTCCCTGCGGCCTCAGGCCTTGGATTTTTGCTGTTAAGTCTGATTCCACGATATGTGTTTATAAAAAGTGGTCAGCGGTTTGGGGTACTAGGTACTCTACTATGAGAGAGCACAAAGCCGACCCGTGAGCCTCACACTTCTTGGGGCCGAACATGTGAAGAAATGTCACTTGGATGTGCGTTTTTAGAAAAAAGTGGTTAAGGATTTAGAGTACTTGGTACTCCATTATGGGAGAGCACAGAGCCGTCCCAAACAGCGCTAGCGAGAGCGTGTCTTTAAAAAAAAATTCCGCCATATCCACGAAGTAAATGATGATGAGTGGGCGAAGCTCCGGAGGTAAACCTGGTAAACGATGAATCCTCTGTACATTTTGCCCACTCGATTTTATTACATTGCTCCCCCTAGCGTACGTCGCCGCACTAAATCGAACGATTGCCTTCAACCAATGACACGCGCCATATGTGACATCATTCCTATTTTATAAGATCTCGCGTCTTTCATCAACTACAAGTACCGCTTTCTAGTTTATAACATCTTGCATCTTTTCATCATCAGCTACAAGTACCACCATCTAGTAAACACTACAAGAACTAAACGAGAGGTGGCTACATACAGGAGACGGTACCGCCATCTAGTGAACACTGCAAGAACTAAACTAGAGGTGGCTACATACAGGGGACCGTACCGCCATCTAGTGAACACTGCAAGAACTAAACTAGAGGTGGCTACATACAGGCTACAGGGGACGCACAGCCCACGCCCTAAGGAGCTTCTCCCCTAAAATCTGGTGAACGATTCAGAGTATTTATATCCCACTCAGGGAATGTGGTCATCGGAGATGCTCTGCTCACATCTGTATTTCTATGCACAATTTTTATGTAACTGATGGACTCTTTTCGGGGCATTGTCTGTGGTCAGCCGTTCCTGTTATAAGAATACCACCTTTATAGAATGAAGGGAAGTAATGTAAATATAAGGGCTAGTTGTCTTTGTTAGACACAATAATATTGACACATAACATACAATGATGCGATGGCAAGTTTTAAAATGTCACTAGAAGTTATGTTAACAACAAACGTGAAAAAATTGCCCCCACTTCACCAAAAGGAATCGTGAGAAAATGCGAATGCATATCTTGCACCTAGAGTACACGGCGTAGTGTTAATAACGTAAATTTTTGACGAGACAAGGGTACCGTTACCATTTATATACGCATACATTAGGCAGTGAAAGGTCGAGAGTGAGGCACGCGTTTCACTCTATTTATATTTACGGACCAGTGAGTGGACGGGAGACTGTAGTGCAGGGAGAATAGAGAGTGAATGGCGAAATGAGCGTGGAAGCACTGCACTTACCCTCTCCTACACTGACTCCACACTAGTGTTGAAGAATGGGTGCCTCTTTTCCGTTCCAATTCCATTCCGGGGAATGCGGATTTGCTGCAGTTTTTTCAATTTCTTTTAGTTTCTCAGAATGAGAAAATTTGGCCATTCGTATTCTGAGAATGGCGGGGCAGTACGATTCCATTCCTGCAATTCCTCATTGTGGGAAACGCTTCTTAATAGTTTTATTCGGTTAACATTGAACGCCCCCATAAGTAGGGTGTCATGGGAGGCATTAAGAACTGCAAAAGTGCGTAAAACGTGTTACCAAGGTTGATGAAGCTTCGTGCCATATCTCGTGCAATGCTCCGCCGCAGTGTTCCACATTTTCGATGAAGGTGAATACGCTTGAGGCTTATGTGCTTACACTTACTTCGTTGCACGTTCAAAAACCCCGGGCAGTCGAAATTTCTGGAGCCCTCAACTACAGTGTCTTTCGTAGTATAAGGTGGTTTTGGGACGTTAAACCAAACAATAATTATTACATCTCGTGCAATAAAACGACCCTTACAATTCTCCTAAGGCTAGTTCTCTCGCTACATTTAGTATTGGCACGGTCAACTTGTTTGAACGAATTGGTATGTTTTATTTGTTTAAGCTTAATTTTTAATAATAAACTGATGACATAGCCTATTTTCATTTTGACAAAACTAGTGTTCAAGAAGACTGAGAAGCTTTGCCCCGGGTGCCGTGTGGTCATGAATAGGAAGAAAACTGAAAATGGATTCATGGAGAACAAAATGCTCTACATGTGCTGGTACTGCTATAAACAGTGCACCACCACTCGGGCACCTTGTGCATTTGCATCCAATGTGGAAGACAAGGCCGCACTGTTAGTCAGCACTCACTCTTGCTAAGCGCGCCTCGCAAGCATGAATGAGGCGAGTAGAACTTTCTGTGTTCACCTGTGCACAGGTATGCAATGTCACCTTTGTCCAAAGGTTGTTATGTGTGTGAGGTACTAAACTGCTCGCGAGATAAAGACCAGGCCGAGGATGGAGTGTTCACCCCTCTCGTGTGGGGATATCCATGAGAACCAACTTACAGGGACAATTTGTTTCTCCGTTTCGTATCCGTTGGGATAATGCATTTGTTTGTACGCTTACTTATGTCGTGATTTTTCTTTTACAAATGGGCAAATTGTTTAAACTTTTACAACCCGCTTACACTTACATTTGGCTAACTAAAGGCAGACTTAGAGAATGCGTTGTGGCCTTCGAATTCGGTAGATTGTTCACACTTTTACACCACACCTATTGGCTTTGGCTAACTAAAGGCAGGCTTAGCGAATACGTTGTGGCTTTAGACTTCGACAGAGCATCTACCCAAGCTTAGATGACTAATTAGCGCATGATATTTCAGTTGTGACCAATAATGGTGTAGTAAAATACGCTCTTGCCCAATGTCTGTGTTGCTTGTCGATGCGAACACGGATATATGCAAAGTCGTAGAAGCCGAGTGTAGTGACAAAGAAAAGGTAACGATAATAATAAAATGATCCCACCCCCGAGCACTGTGAGTGCGGGATGACCGGCTTTCAGCTCAAGATTCAGGAACGCCTGATCTTCTGGGCTTTATTTCCGAAACGCCTGATCTTCCGAAAAAGTTCAGCAAGTGGTCACTTGTTTTTTGGTCACAAGGTTGACGTAAAATAAAAGAACTGCTTAAGCATCTTCGTGAGTTTTTTATGCTGCGGTAAAGGTAGCCAGCAGTACAAGCAGCAGAAAAGAAGCTGTATCTTGGTTCTATTCATCAAAATTTCGCACCAAAAGTTAGGAGCTAAATTTGCGCTTCGCGTTCAATTTTAAAACCCGAATGATGACCAGACAGCTTTTTGAATGGTTGGCTAACAAAAGTGAAATAAGACTGTTACCGTCTACCTATGTGTTGCATTTCACAAATATTAGCTGCTTAAGCGTGAACCGCTGAACGCAGTAGCCTATGTGGCAGTGCATTATGGTAGTACTTCTCCAGCCTCCAACAGACGTGGCAGCGGCGACCGTCACCCTGGCCTCTCGCCATCCTAGAAAAGACAGAACGTGCGCTTTCTTCAGAGCCGGGACTTGGGAGACGCTGTCGGGGCCGTAGTTACGTAGGCTTTCCTGCTTCAGGTGGGTTCCAGGACCGATCGTCGTGTGCAACTGTGTGCTGCGCTGACCGACAGACCTTCACCGACAGAGTTTCGGGTGAAGGCGCCCTTGTGAATAAACAGGAAAGCAGTATCGCAAAAGGTGCGGGGGATTGTATGGGGTCAGATGGTGCAAAAGCTAGTATCTTGGAGTGAACAAATGCATCAAGCCATCACGCATCATGTTAGAAGCCTGTATTCCAATATGTTCCCGAGTCAACTATGGTGACAGAAGCAAACACAAAAAAGTGAAGGGTCGGGAAGACAATAGGTAGCTGGGGACTAGCTGAAGATCCGCCCAGGAGAAAAAATCACAAGGCGCAATAATGTGGGGGGGGGGGGGGTGATGCTGCTGTTGTAGTTCGGCTCGACCATGAGTACGCGAAGACTAGTGACAAACTTCAGAGAAGCACACTTGATATCAGGACAGAATCGTAGTAGGCCCGTTTCTTATAAATGTACTGTGCTTGTATTCAGAGAAGCTATTTTAATAATGCAGCTTTATAGTTGGCTTCAAGGCTCTTATTACTAATGAAAGGCGTAGACGAAAACAGGCTCTATTTTTATAAAAAGACATAACTTTATTCCCATTCTGTTCCGGGCAAAATAGACCTAATTTCATTCCAATTCCGTTCCTCCAAGCGTTGTTCCCATTATATTCTCATTCCGTTGCGGGGTCGCACAATTGTGGAATGAATCCGAAATCAATCCAATTCCAGAGGGCAACTCCGCAACACTTCTCCACACACGTGGGAGCTCCGCTAAACTCCCAGGATGCGAGCGCCCTCACATGCGAGAGCGCACACTTCCTCTCCACTCACTCTCCGTTACTCCGCCCGCACCACCTTTTCTGGTTGCTAGGGGCACGGATCAGCACGCGCGCCTGCAGCTGTTCTATGGAAAAGGGAGTGAAAGTGGAGAGATAACCCCTGCCGGCAAACGGATGCCACCGTATGCCTGACATAGGTAGACATAGAAATTCATTCACATATAAAAGCAAAAAAAAAACTGAACGAAAATAATAATTGCCACCGGCAAGAAAGATATCCTATTTTGAATAACAACATCAGAAGGGTTATTCGATGGTCGGTGGTTCGGTTTCTGCCGGTGGCCAGTTATGTTTTAGTCTAATTTTACTTTGTTCAGATATAATTGAAAATTGATTTTATTAACACCCTCTATACTTTCCTTGGCATCATTGTCTGGTATTTCTTCTTAATATACATCTTTTATTATGATGATTACTTTTCCCCGTCCCCACATTTCACTGTTGCCGTACTCTAAACAGATCCTGTCACTTTCCGGCACCGACGTCAGAACATGAGTGATTTGGCAAGACACCAACCGCGCCGGTGGCATCACAATAGCAACCAATCAAAACAAACAGTAACGGATGAAAAGAAATAAATGAAGAAAGGTATAAAGAAAAGTAGAAGCTCTGGTATGTTCATGACATGCTTTGCTTGTCCATTTTCGATAGAGAAGTGCTTCAAAATTTTTTTTTCGTAGTGCCCCTGAATTGAGCTTCTCGAAGTGGTGAGTTCCGTTTTGAGGTGACACTGTTACTTACACATGTGTATTCTACTTTAGGAAGCTTTCGGCACATATATATATATATATATATATATATATATATATATATATATATATATATATATATAAATATATATATATATATATATATATATATATATATATATATATATATATATATATATATATATATATATATATATATATATATATATATGTGTGTGTGTGTGTGTGTGTGTGTGTGTGCTAAGCTTTCTAAAAAGTCAGAACTCCAAGCTATTGTTTAGTCTCAATAAATTACTTCAAAAGATTTCTGGCTTTCCCTCTATGCACAGTACATGAAATCATCTAATGCATACCGGTACAACCAACAACTGGTCATCATATATATATATATATATATATATATATATATATATATATATATATATATATATAGAAATTGGCTTGAGCGGACAAACGTGCGAAAACTTTTATTGCTCCTACGTTTCGGCCGGGGTCCGGCCTTCGTCAGGGAATACATTGCAAATGTCAACGTGCTGCTTATATACATTGGGGGCCCCCAACACGTGTCTATTTAATATCAAATGTCACATATATGACAGTGGCACACAAATCAACATGCGGAAGAGCACGATGTGATAATGACAAGACTATATCACGAAATGATAACATACGGCGAAGTCTGCGCAGCAAAAAAAGGCGTTTTTCATAGTCACGGAAAGGATCAACATAACAAGGGTGATAATGTACCACGAATGCATTTAACAATATTGCGTTAAAACAACTTGATGAACTAACAAGAAACATAGGTAAACAACCAGCAACAATGCGCTAAAAGAATTAACAAAAAACAGATGTAAAGCAACGAGAACAGCAATATGTGGCGATGGTGATTTGAAAAAAAAAAAACTGGTAAAAGTGAGATACATGGCATTCATGAGAACGAAATATAACAGAATTGTATGTAACAGGCTGAAAACTGATGAAAGCTGCAGACATGTGATAGGGAATTTAGCCTTGTCCGTGACATAGTGATCCCGTTGCTGAACGTGCGCCCAGGAACGTGAGCTTTCCTGCGCTTTCGTTAATGCCGAATGACAGTGCTTTAAATTTGTAGATGAGAAATGATTCGCGTGCTTCCCGTTCATGGTGAGACTTAAAACCAGATTCTAATATGGTTGCTGTTAGGTTATCGAGTGAATGTCCTGTCGCATTCAGGTGCTTAGATAGGGGTAGGTTAGGAAAAGTTGTGACATGCACCTGAATGCGACAGGACATTCACTCGATAACCTAACAGCAACCATATTAGAATCTGGTTTTAAGTCTCACCATGAACGGGAAGCACGCGAATCATTTCTCATCTACAAATTTAAAGCACTGTCATTCGGCATTAACGAAAGCGCAGGAAAGCTCACGTTCCTGGGCGCACGTTCAGCAACGGGATCACTATGTCACGGACAAGGCTAAATTCCCTATCACATGTCTGCAGCTTTCATCAGTTTTCAGCCTGTTACATACAATTCTGTTATATTTCGTTCTCATGAATGCCATGTATCTCACTTTTACCAGTTTTTTTTTTTCAAATCACCATCGCCACATATTGCTGTTCTCGTTGCTGTACATTTGTTTTTTGTTAATTCTTTTAGCGCATTGTTGCTGGTTGTTTACCTATGTTTCTTGTTGGTTCATCAAGTTGTTTTAACGCAATACTGTTAAATGCATTCGTGGTACATTATCACCCTTGTTATGTTGATCCTTTCCGTGACTATGAAAAACGCCTTTTTTTGCTGCGCAGACTTCACCGTATGTTATCATTTCGTGATATAGTCTTGTCATTATCACATCGTGCTCTTCCGCATGTTGATTTGTGTGCCACTGTCATATATGTGACATTTGATATTAAATAGACACGTGTTGGGGGCCCCCAATGTATATAAGCAGCACGTTGACATTTGCAATGTATTCCCTGACGAAGGCCGGACCCCGGCCGAAACGTAGGAGCAATAAAAGTTTTCGCACGTTTGTCCGCTCAAGCCAATTTCTATTCATCACTGGATTCACAGAAGACACTCGCTGGATATATATATATATATATATATATATATATATATATATATATATATATATATATATATATATATATATATATATATGAGGGAAATGAGTGTATACCTAAGGGCTCGTTTTTCCGTGTTTTAACACAATATTAATGAGATCTAACAGACAGTAATGCCAAGGAATGTACAGGGGAAGTTATTAGAACCAATGGAATGTAAATAAGAAGAAAGAAAAGTGGATAAAAAAATAACCAGCCGTGAGCAGGAATCGAACCTACGACCTTCGAATAAAGCGTTCGATGCTCTAACCACTGAGCTACCACAGCGGCCTTCCCTCCATCCACTTTTTTGGGTTTATATGTGAATTTAGGAGTAGGAGTGACAGTCAGCGCCATCTATAAGCCAAACGACGAGTGTGACAACACTCTTATGCGCATGTTTGGCGTCACGTAGCACGTGAACTTATTATGAGCGGGCAGCTGATTAATTGTCCCTCTTATACAACCTAAACACACTAAGTCTGCCATTACGAGACCCTCGTTCAATGAAATAAGGGAAAGAAGTGTATACCTAAGGGCTCGTTTTTCCGTGTTTCAACACAATAATAATGAGATCTAAATGACAGTAATGCCAAAGAATGTACAGGGGAAGTTATTAGAACCAATGGAATGTAAATAAGAAGAAAGAAACGTGGATAAAAAAATAACCAGCCGTGAGCCGGAATCGAACCTACGACCTTCGAATAACGCGTTCAATGCTCTAACCACTGAGCTACCAAAGCGGCCTTCCCTCCATCCACTTTTTTGGGTTTATATGTGAATTTAGAAGTAGGAGTGACAGTCAGCGCCATCTATAAGCCAAACGACGAGTGTGAAAACACTCTTATGCGCATGTTTGGCGTCACGTAGCACGTGAACTTACTATGAGCGGGCAGCTGATTAATTGTCTCTCTTATACAACCTAAACACACAAAGTCTGCCAGTACGAGACCCTCGTTCAATGAAATAAGGGAAAGAAGTGTATACCTAAGGGCTCGTTTTTCCGTGTTTTAACACAATATTAATGAGATCTAACAGACAGTAATGCCAATGAATGTACAGGGGAAGTTAATAGAACCAATGGAATGTAAATAAGAAGAAAAGTGGATGAAAAAATAACCAGCCGTAAACAGGAATCGAACCTACGACCTTCGAATAACGCGTTCGATGCTCTAACCACTGAGCTACCACAGCGGCTTTCCCTGCGTCCACTTTTTTGGGTTTATAACTATTAATCAGCTGCCCGCTCATAATAAGTTCACGTGCTACGTGACGCCAAACATGCGAAAAAGAGTGTTTTCACACTCGTTGTTTGGCTTATAGATGGCGCTGACTGTCACTCCTACTTCTAAATTCACATATAAACCCCAAATGTGGATGGAGGGAAGGCCGCTGTGGTAGCTAAGTGGTTAGAGCATCGAACGCGTTATTCGAAGGTCGTAGGTTCGATTCCTGCTCACGGCTGGTTATTTTACCATCCACCTTTCTTTCTTCTTATTTACATTCCATTGGTTCTAATGACTTTCCCTGTACATTCCTTGGCATTACTGTCTGTTAGATCTCATTATTATTGTGTTAAAACACGGAAAAACGAGCCCTTAGGTATACACTTCTTTCCCTTATTTCATTGAACGAGGGTCTCGTACTGGCAGACTTGGTGTGTTTAGGTTGTATAAGAGGGACAATTAATCAGCTGCCCGCTTATAATAAGTTCACGTGCTACGTGACGCCAAACATGCGCATAAGAGTGTTTTCACACTCGTCGTTTGGCATATAGATGGCGCTGACTGTCACTCCTACTTCTAAATTCACATATAAACCCAATAAAGTGGATGGAGGGAAGGCCGCTGTGGTAGCTCAGTGGTTAGAGCATCGAACGCGTTATTCGAAGGTCGTAGGTTCGATTCCTGCTCACGGCTGGTTATATTTTCATCCACTTTTCTTTCTTCTTATTTACATTCCATTGGTTCTAATAACTTCCCGTGTACATTCCTTGGCATTACTGTCTGTTATATCTCATTAATATATATATATATATATGTATAATAATGAGATATAACAGACAGTTATATATATATATATATATATATATATATATATATATATATATATATCTTCTCTCCCTTATATATATATATATATATATATATAAGGGAGAGAAGTGTATACCTAAGGGCTCGTATTTCCGTGTTTTAACACAATATTAATGAGATATAACCGACAGTAATGCCAAGGAATGTACAGGGGAAGTTATTAGAACCAAATGGAATGTAATTAAGAAGAAAGAAAAGTGGATGAAAAAATTACCAGCTGTGAGCAGGAATCGAACCCACGACCTTCGAATAACGCGTTCGATGCTCTAACCACTGAGATACAGCGGCCGTCCCTCCATCCACTTTTTGGGGTTTATATGTGAATTTAGAAGTAGGAGTGACAGTCAGCGCCATCTATAAGCCAAACAACGAGTGTGAAAACACTCTTAATCGCATGTTTGGCATCACGTAGCACGTGAACTTATTATGAGCGGGCAGCTGATTAATTGTCCCTCTTATACAACCTAAACACACCAAGTCTGCCAGTACGAGACCCTCGTTCAATGAAATAAGGGAGAGAAGTGTATACCTAAGGACTCGTATTTAACATAACATAACATAACTTTATTTTCCTTAAAGACCCCTCGAGGGGGTATTACATAAGGGGTGGGTTAACATATAAATTTTTTTTTGTTGCCACAAATTTTTATCACGAAAAGTAGACACATAATCGTTCAAAAAATGATGATGAGCATTCAGTGGTGACGACATCATGGGGAAGGTCATTCCAGTCTTTTGCTGTCCGAACAAAGAAGGACATAGAAAAGGTGGTCGTCTTAATCCTCGGCCGGGCAACTTGAAGCGAATGACACGTGCGGTGAGATATGCGGGCCGGTGAGGCGATGTAGGGATGACGAAGGGTGCTGTAAAAAAACTTATGAAAAAGGCTGAGACTAGAGATGCGGCGGCGAATGTCAAGGTTTAAAATAGCCGATTCTTTTTTGAGTGATGTTACACTTGTATTGTAGGAAGATGAAGAATGAATGAACCTGATGGCACGGTTTTGAACAGCCTCGAGTGAGTCGATCAGATAGGCTTAGTGTGGGCTCCAGACTGCGGATGCGTATTCTAATTTGGATCTGATGAGGGACTTGTAGGCCTGTAGCTTGACAGTTTTAGGTGCGTGCCCGAGGTGACGTTTCAGGAAAGCCAGAGATTTGTTCGCTGATGATATAATGTTAGTAATATGCGTGCACCAGTTTAGATCATTACATATGGTGACACCGAGATACTTGTATGACTGCACGTGTTCGAGGGTAACGCTAGCAATTACATAAGGGAACAGAAGGGGGTTGTGGCGGCGGTGAAATGAAACGATCTTGCATTTGTTGGGATTAAGTTTCATGAGCCACAGGTCACACCATTCTTGCACGTGGTTTAGGTCATCTTGGACAGCGGCTTGATCAGTGGGGTTGGTAATTGGTTGATATATTACGCAGTCGTCGGCGAACAAACGGATACAAGAGGAGACACATGAAGCTAGGTCGTTTATGTAAATCAGGAAGAGAAGGGGCCCGAGTACGGAGCCTTGGGGGACACCTGACGCTACTGGAACGGGACTAGAGTGTACTTCATCGACGGAGACAAACTGCGAGCGGTTAGTTAGAAATTCCTCAATCCAATTTACTATGTCATGATGTATATTTAAGGATCTAAGTTTCATTAAGAGCCGCTTATGGTGTACAGTATCGAATGCTTTCGAGAAATCTAAAAAGATGGCGTCCGTCTGCAGATTAATGTCAAGATTGGCATGCAAATCCTGATCAAAAAGGGCTAATTGGGTTTCGCAAGAATAACCTTTGCGAAAACCATGCTGTGCGGGGTGGAAGAAGTTATTGCCGTCAAGAAAATGAATGATTTGGGAAAAGATGACGTGCTCCATGATTTTACAGGGTACGCTTGTTAAAGAAATGGGGCGATAGTTTAGAGGGCTGTCTTTGTTACCTGATTTGAAAACCGGAGTGACCTTCCCCGTCCTCCAGTCGGCTGGTAAGTGGCCGGTGTGAAGTGACTGTGAGAATATTAGCGACATAATCACTGAAGAAATACATTTAGTGTTTTTAAGAATTTTCGAATTGATTCCATCCACACCTGCTGAAGAGGACAGTTTCAATTTTTCAATGACAGACATTATACTGTCTGGCATAAAAGTTATACGCGACATAGAAGACGGTACACAAATTGGTAACACAGGGAATGGTATAGGGGTTTCGTGGGTAAACACAGATGAGAAAGCAGTATTGAATAGCTCAGCGCTCTCAAAATTACCGATAACGTCGCCCACTTCACTTTTCAGTCTAATGCTGCGCGTTTCCTGTGGATTAATTATTTTCCAAAACTTTTTGGAGTCATTAGTAAGTATCTTGGGTAAATCTGTGTGAAAAAACGAGCGCCTGGCGCTGCGTAAGGCGAGCAAGTATGTTTTTTCAGCCGCATAGTATTTTTCCCAGTTGTGAGCACTCTGTTTTAACTTGGCAGCGCGAAATAACCATTTTTTCTTATTTTCTAGTCTTTTCAAAGTTTTTGAGAACCATGGTTTCTGGGAAGACGTACGAAATGTAGTTGTAGGTATGAATTTTCTTGCTAGCTCCCCTATTTTGTTTTTGAAGATTGTCCAGTTGTCTTCGACTGTTCTGCTTGAATGGCGAGCTTCAAAGTCTGGTAAAAAACGTTGAAGTTCGTTGTTGATTGCCTCGTAATTCCCTTTATCATATAGATTGATAGTCTTGGATTGAATCAGGCTGGGCGAGTGACTGAAATTGAAGACTGAGTGTATAACCTTATGGTCGCTGATTTCGCGCAAATATGTAAGCGAAGATAGCGTTTCGGGATGTGTTGTTAATATCAAGTCCAATATGTTCGCTGAGCTATTTGTCACGCGGGTTGGCTCCAACACCAGCTGTGTGAGGTTAAAGTTTAGGCAGACATTGACGAATTCTTTTGATTCCGCGCTTGTTCCTGACAAAGCTGCCAGATTTTGCCAATCGATGTCAGGATAGTTAAAGTCGCCGAAAATTAGGACGCGCGCGTTGGGGTGTTTCAACATGAGATGATTCAATATGTGGTTAAATTTCTGTGGAAAGTCTGGGTTGCTTTGCGGGGGCCGATAGCACACTCCAAGTAGCAAAGTTAGTGGTGTAGAACGAATGAGAAGCCATAGTATTTCTAAGTCAGTCGCAATGTCGATGACTGAGCACGAAAATAGCCTACTAGTGGCGATCAGAACACCTCCCCCACGGGCGCCCTTACGATCGTTACGAAAAACGTTGAAGTTCGGAAGATCGGTCAGGATTTCGTCGTCTGTGACGTCACCAGAAAGCCACGTTTCGGAGAGCACGACTATATTGCTGCTAGATGACGAGACAAGACTACATATTTCCTCGCGTTTTGAAAGGAAGCTGCGCACGTTAGCGTAGACCACAGAAGTAGTAACATTTGCTCGGGCGTTATTACGGGGGCGGTGTGGCAGTTCGCGATGCTGCCTGGTTTGCTATGGGATTTCTTTGACTTTTTGCGATACTTCATCGAAGGCATACTTCTTTGAACCAAGAAACAACGTTTTGTAAGGGCATGAAAAAGCGGTTGACTTGTTTCTAGCGAAGGCTATTAGGTGTTTTCGTGCATTTTGAACCGAGCGTGAGAAGTCCTGCCTGATTGCGTAAGTAGTACCTTACAGTTTTTTGCCGTTAGACAAGATCGCTTCTTTAGTTTTAGAAGATGTAAATCTTACTATGATAGGACGCTGCAGGCCAGCCTTGTAGCGGCCGAGCCGATGTGCCCTTTCAATTTCCTTCGGATCAATTTTTATGTTTAAGTGCTCACTGCAGAGGTTCATAATTAATCCTTCCGATTCCAAGAAAGTTTCAGAGTGGTTAGTATCTGGAAGTCCGTGGAATAGCAGGTTGTTGCGTCGCGAGCGATTTTCAGCGTCCTCAAGTCGAGCCTCTAAGGTTTCAATGTGACGGCTGGTGGCAGCCGTACTGGCCTGCAATGTCACTAGTTCTGATCGCACAGATGAAAGGGTTTTGTAGTGCTCCTCCAACTGTGCTATTCTATCATTTAGGTCACGAATAGTTTTTCCCGTAGTATGCAGCTGTACTTTTAAGTCTTGCACTTCGGAAAGGAGTGCTGACTGCCCGGTAGATATTTTTTTCAGCTCAGCCAGAATTACAGGGTCAGTAGGCCCTGGATTGGTTTCTATGTCCCCTGACAGTAGCAGTAATAAACAGTGAATGGCATCGATACATTCAAAAGCAAAGCATACACAGTACTGCGGGCTCGGCAGCTGGACGAGACAGTAATTACTTGATTTTTTTGAAAACAAAGAGCTTTTTCTACCAACCTGCATAGCAAACAGGAGCGGGTTAGATGACTGTTCCATGGCGTAGCCACCGAGCCCACAGCATGCCGCGCGGGGATGCTCCAGTTTTATAGCTGTTGGTGATGCTGATGGCGATAGGGCTACTAGTGGCTGCCGTATCCATAGTTCCTCGCGTGGGGGCGCCGCTTGACAGGCCAGCGCATCGATGTTGAAACCGCATTGGGTAGGCGTATCCGCGCTGATATCGAGCCACAAAGGCTCGCAGGCTGCTTGTCTGTGGGGCACTCTGCCCAGTGAGGCGGAGGCAACTGCGTGAATGGCAAGCATCACGCACACCTGCATAGCAAACAGGAGCGGGTTAGATGACTGTTCCGTGGCGTAGCCACCGAGCCCACCCGTGTTTTAATTTCCGTGTTTTTAATTTCCGTGTTTTAACACAATATTAATGAGATATAACAGACAGTAATGCCAAGGAATGTACAGGGGAAGTTATTAGCACCAAATGGAATGTAATTAAGAAAAAAGAAGAAAGAAAAGTGGATGAAAAAATTACCAGCTGTGAGCAGGAATCGAACCCACGACCTTCGAATAACGCGTTCGATGCTCTAACCACTGAGCTATCACAGCGGCCGTCCCTCCATCCACTTTTTGGGGTTTATATGTGAATTTAGAAGTAGGAGTGACAGTCAGCGCCATCTATAAGCCAAACAACGAGTGTGAAAACACTCTTATTCGCATGTTTGGCGTCACGTAGCACGGGAACTTATTATGAGTGGGCAGCTGATTAATTGTCCCTCTTATACAACCTAAACACACCAAGTCTGCCAGTACGAGACCCTCGTTCAATGAAATAAGGGAGAGAAGTGTATACCTAAGGGCTCGTATTTCCGTGTTTTAACACAATATTAATGAGATATAACAGACAATAATGCCAAGGAATGTACAGGGGAAGTTATTAGAACCAAATTGAATGTAATTAAGAAGAAAGAAGAAAGAAAAGTGGATGAAAAAATTACCAGCTGTGAGCAGGAATCGAACCCACGACCTTCGAATAACGCGTTCGATGCTCTAACCACTGAGCTATCACAGCGGCCATCCCTCCATCCACTTTTTGGGGTTTATATGTGAATTTAGAAGTAGGAGTGACAGTCAGCGCCATCTATAAGCCAAACGACGAGTGTGAAAACACTCTTATGCGCATGTTTGGCGTCACGTAGCACGTGAACTTATTATGAGCGGGCAGCTGATTTATTGTCCCTCCTATACGTTCTAAACACCCAAGTCTGCCATTACGAGACCCTCGTTCAATGAATTAAGGGAAAGAAGTGTATACCTAAGGACTCGTATTTCCGTGTTTTAACACAATATTAATGAGATATAACAGACAGTAATGCCAAGGAATGTACAGGGGAAGTTATTAGCACCAAATGGAATGTAATTAAGAAAAAAGAAGAAAGAAAAGTGGATGAAAAAATTACCAGCTGTGAGCAGGAATCGAACCCACGACCTTCGAATAACGCGTTCGATGCTCTAACCACTGAGCTATCACAGCGGCCGTCCCACCATCCACTTTTTGGGGTTTATATGTGAATTTAGAAGTAGGAGTGACAGTCAGCGCCATCTATAAGCCAAACAACGAGTGTGAAAACACTCTTTTTCGCATGTTTGGCGTCACGTAGCACGTGAACTTATTATGAGCGGGCAGCTGATTAATTGTCCCTCTTATACAACCTAAACACACCAAGTCTGCCAGTACGAGACCCTCGTTCAATGAAATAAGGGAGAGAAGTGTATACCTAAGGGCTCGTATATATATATATATATATATATATATATATATATATATATATATATATATATATATATATATATATATATATATATATATATATATATATAGCCACTGCCACATATTAGATATAGCTGATTTGGACCATGTCATATCGGACCACACAACACCGTACTGTGCACCAGTTTATATTACTGCCATTGTTTTCGGTCACTGTGTGGGTAAAGACGTTGAAATTATCTAGCGACAAGGCCAGAGCATGGCAAATGTAGTCCCCAGAGCATTCCGTATAGCACGAAAAGTGCCAATACAATGCTTGAAAATAACGGCAGCACACATCATGCACACAAAAAGCTCATAACTTGTACTAGAAAGCTCACTTTTCTCAAAAACTGCATTCGCCGACAACCCATTTGACTTAAAATAGGCATCAACGACATGTCGTAGATGACAGCTCAATACCGTCTTGTTTGAGGGCTCCCGTGCTTCGCCATCTGCGAATTTTGGTCATGCTTTTTATAGTCGGAGAACCAGCTTCGCCTCTTGCGTAGATGAAACCGACATTTCAAGATCTCTGGGGTCGACCTTCACTTTCTGTGTTTAGCGCAAAAAACGCACCTGTGTAATTTTCGAATTGACTCGACTTATATGACTTCTCAGAAAAATTTATTTTTGCACAAACTGACGGCAATCAAAAGCGAATGCAGGACATGAGACCAAACACAAACCGCAAACACTTACTCGCGTGAAAAGGAACCCCATCCTCTCCTCCTAACAGCGGAACCCTGAACTATGCAACTAGCTGGCGAAGTCCCACATGCTCGGTTGAGGGCCTTAATACAGCCACCAGAGATAGAAATCATTCTAGACAAGTGTCATGTTTTTTGCATTGAAGCGATTGCGTAAAGCACGTTTAGTTGTTGATCGCATTATTGGCTTAATTCTTCTTGCTCACTCAATGCAGGGCATTATCGGCTCTTCTACACTATCCCATTCTCCACTTCCACAAGTCGTCGTCTCCTTTTTCTTTAAAGAATAAAGGGAAAATATACGCCTCTAAATAGACACGTACAAAAGTGTACCGTTTCCCCATCTCTAGACGCTCTCAAAGCAAGCATACCATCACCTCCGGGTAAAGCATCAGTTTTCTCGACACACGCGGATCAGAACGTGACCTCATTGTTCGCAAGGACGTTGAGTGTCTCCCGTAAAGGAGTCGTCTATCAACGTTATTGACTTGACACTAGATTCCGTGATTTCTCTAGCCTTTCTTGGAACGGGACTGTGTTGACTCTCTTCTTCTTGCGTCGCTGTCGACGCAAAAAGATCCTCAATTTTGCTTCATTGCGATGATCTCCCTATCCGTCCGAGAAGTGCTTGCTTCATATTATACGTGCTTCCCAATATAAAATTCACATGGAACTGCATATCCACCGACGGTTTCTGCTCTAGCTCTCGCCTTTGACGTCACAAATGCTGGTCATAAAGCTTCGTGTGCACCAGCGAACGCAGCCTTCTTTCGGCTACGTGAGCCGGCAATCCATATTTCAACGCCTTATTTGCAAAGATCGGCCTCTTTCTTCAATACTGCATGAATGTCTTCCGAGCTAACATTGCGAAGCGCTCGAGTGTGTAGGCTGTAGGGACATTTCCGCAAATATCTATCTCTCGTGAAGTGTGATTCTTTAGAGTAAGGCGAAGTATTGGCTTCGCAAGGTCACTCTTAGTCCTCAGAAGAAGCGTGTAAGAATATTTGTTCACTGATGTTGCAGTGGCCTCCGGGTTTTCAGGACTGCTTATAATAAATCGCGTTTCCATGGACTTACTGTCCGGCTATATGAAACATACGTAGCTCTCATTGGACTGTATGTGTGAATGCATGATTCTTCGGTATAAAACTCATCTTAAGGGAAGCTAAATATTGAAATTATGTTCACTTGTTATTTAGCTCAATAGACATATCGATTTTTCTGAATTTGCCGTGTGTACCAGTTGTCTTCATGCAACCGGTAAATGGCACCGCGTTAGGGAAGCGACAGTGCATTTGTTCGAAGTATCCAATAGTGGCAACCTGATGATAATTCAATTTAGTAATCGCGTGGGTGCAATATATGCTTGTTCACATTGTCTTGCAAGCTGCACAGAGGCAATGCTATGAAATTGTAGCAGTACGGAGAATTTATGCTAACTTCGTGAGGGGCATAAACCCGGCTTTGTTAGAATCATAGTACGTGCTTCAATGTCGAAATAATCAGAATATGCCACGTTCACAACAATATACAGGACAAAAATTAATTTTCCAAGAGACAGGGGGGATCCACACACCACTAACTTCCCAAAAAACCTTCGAAGGCAGCTTGACGATATCGGGAGACTTCAAGAGATCCAGAGGCGCCAGATTGCAGAAGTTTTCATCAATAACTGATAAATACTGTCACTATTAGAAATAAATTATCAGCCTCATAACAGCCTGAGACATCGTTGATGGGCACTGGCTGTGAATGTATAAACCCAGAAACACAAGAAAGTATATCGAGCAGTTTGTAACGGAAAACTAAGGCAAAGTAGTACATGTCTCACAAGAAAGCATGAGGTTGAATTTTGCGCGTTCAAAATCAGTTAATCTTTTAACGGATAACAGTACAATAAAAAGGTGAGGAGGTTGGAAAGTTCGCTTTTCGTTTTTGTCTGGTGCAATCTTTGTCATCACAGATTGATGGAGGATTTGTTATCAATATCCGTTAAAATGGTTCTAAACAATGTTCAGCGTTAAGATTTTTCTGCGCTAATAATGTTCTTGAGTTTCATTACCCCACGTTCTCAAACAATGGCAGCATCTGACCCCCCAAATATTTCTCAGAGACTCTACAGAAGTACAAGTTCGAGAACGTGATGACCCTGGATAAACCGTCGTGGGGCTACAGACGCAACGCTCAGCTCAAGGACTACGTCACGGACCACGAGCTGGTAGCCACTCTCGTGGAGACCATCAGCTGCGGTGGCAACCTTCTCATCACGCTCGGCCCCACTCACGACGGCCGCATCCCGATGGTGTTCGAAGAGCGGCTCACCACCCTGGGCGCCTGGCTAGCACTGCACGGCGAGGCGGTCTACGCCAGCAAGCCGTGGGCAGCACAGAACGACTCGGTTTCTGCTGACGTGTGGTACGACGAGTTTTCGCTTAGACATACTTTAAGGCGATACACGGCAAAGGTACAAGAAGAAAAGGTGAAACGTAATAAGAAGCGGGATATATCTGGTTGCTGCAACACACCCCTGAACAAAATTCACTTTGGGGATGAAATAACAATGTGATGAAGTTAGCTTGACACAGAGTGGACAAGTACACCGAAGAAAAGAAATGCGATAAAGGTTTAGTATTTAGCCCTTGAGTCGATTCTTCGTGAAAAGGTAGTTGCATTCGAGCGTTACGAGCTTGCTTCGTGTTTTTTTTTTCTAGTACCTTCCGTTTTTTTTAAGGCTAAATTATGAGTTACGCAATACATCGAAACAGAGACAGTATTTGCTCAAGAGCCAGCAAACTGTCTGCCTCTTCTACTTTGTGCTAGCTGCTCGCGTGGCAGAGTGCCGGTGTCATTAATCATCAGTGCAAATATGCAAAAATATGATTCACAAGGCAGGAGAAAAGCACTTGCCCATGATGGCAATCAATAAGATGGTTTGCCAAAACTAAGAAACTTGCAGGCAAAGAGAAACCATGTCACACAGTACAAAACCAATACTCCTAATTTAGGTGTCCGATTACTTTGTGACAGCCAGAGCTTTTGTGGTGTGATAAAATGCGGGTGTGGTAGTGTTGATTTAACTAGATATTTTTCTATTTGTCTATACTTTAAGGCACCTTATTGTTCCCACTTTGCTTGGAACAAACAGAGTGAAAAGGGACACTTTTCTCTTATTGTGAAACCTGAGCTCCCCCCCCCCACACACCACCCCTACCGGGGGGAGCTTATTACGGAAAACCGACACTATTTGCCAGGAATTTAAGCCCAAAAAAAGCGAACAACTTTTAGCGGAAAGTTGGTGCGGGCGACGCAAAAATAATTCTCGCGGTTTTTCAGCAAGTGCTCTATCAGTATTTAAAACTAAAGTTCATGCACATTTTGAATTCTGTATAACACCGCCTTGATTTACTGCAAGCATTAACATAGAAATACTTGAGACTTCGAGCTAGCGGCAGTAATACTGCGAGAACAAACAGCGGAGGAGGTAGCATTACCGACGTCATTAGAATTGCTTGTTTGCCTCGCTTACAGTAACGCTTGAGCAGAGAATTTTGCTGATTAACAAATATTTTATACAGCAGAATACACAGATATATAGAACCACATGTGTTGCGCTGCATATATGTATGTACAGAAGACGTTCTTGAGGTCATCAAATTATGAGCGATACCAGTTCTATGGCACGATTCATCAGCGAATTGTTTTGTTTTGTCCCCAGCTCATTGAAAAAAGAGAGCATGATATATCTGAGGCCCTATACGCAAATAAAAAAAGACGCAAACTGCAGAGGTGAAGGGAACAAGCAGAATTCGTTAAACTTTCCAGTTTTGCGCTTGCAAAGCTAGTACGTAGCCCTGTACTTGTTAATGGACTCAAAAAAATAAAGCACGCCTTGACACTAACGCATTTGTTACGTTTATTACGACTTTACTTACAGGATGTTCTTTTACGAAAAGGCACTCGTTACTTTTAATGGAAGAACTCTGCAACAAAGTACACGACTCATTGGGACAAGGTTTACAGTGATCAAGCTCTAGATTGCTATTTTACAAGTGTAATATCGCGTGTGAATGTCAGTAGGGGTTTTACAGATGTTATTGTTTCATATTTTACTCACTGGACTCGTTCGGAGCATGTAGCACACTGCAAACTTCAAGTACTATGCCATTTCTACCGGCTCTAATTTTGTAGCCATTGCTTAGAAGTACAGTTTAACGGTGAATTTGATGAATGTTTCAAGCGTACTATGCTATTGGGTGAGAATGGATGCGCCAAAAATAACTGAACAATTTTCATGGGCAAGATGCGTTTCTGAGCTTCAGACAAAATAACTGCCCTGTCGCTTTCCTTTCCAGAGCTCACTAAGCAGTAAAGTGCTTGTAATAGTGAACAGCTTGAGTCATTTATCTGAAACTTACTGCATGTGCAAAAAATAAGCATAATATTTAATTTGTGAAAATTATATTTCAACGTATTTCCCTATTTTCCTGCAGTCTGGTGGGATATTGCGCGATATTCGAAAATTGAGAAAAGAAATTTGAATCCATGAATCACGACGAATAACTCCACAACACTTCTGAGAGTCCTGATTGAACGTTTCAGTCAAGTCGCGCGCACAACAATCTACGTAGATTGCACAAACAAGAACTTCAGCAATTGCAGTAGTCAGGTATCAGAGACGAAAGTTGTCCCTTCCGCGAAAGGACCCAATATTGCCGCAAGGTATGTGATCCCCCTTTATAAAACACCCGGATATCTTCCGCGTCGGTGCTACCTTTCACACACGCTCCGTGCCACGTGTCGGAAGACATTATAGGAGAACTGTACACCTTGTTTGCTTTGAATACCCAGAAAGAACAGGCGGCGCAATAGGCGTCTCCTTACTGCGTGTTGTCAGCTTCACTGTCTTCACCACACCTGTTACCGTCGCACGCCATTGTAGTCCCAGGTGGTCAATGTTCTTGCCAAGCCGCTGTTGTTTAGAGGAATTTTGTGAGTGTGTGACGATTCCAGGATAAAGACAGCGCGAGGAATTCATTGACATCAGATATGAAGAGTCCGCAATTCGAGAAATAACAGTGTGGTCATCAACCCCCTTTTGTGTACTGCAGTCACAGGTTGCTGCCGATAAACAGTCCACCTGTAATACTTGCGTAGCAATATATATCAGAGATTGAAACAAATAAAGAAACAATTGTGTCCAAGAAATACGATGCCTCCCTATCAGCTCCGATATGCTAGTGATGACTTCAGGCTGTTTCCTTGGGTTCGCAGTCTTTCGATCTCAGCCGTTAGTGACGTAGAAGAGTGTAAACCTGTCGAAGGGGCTATTGAGAGATATATACAGAATCAAGTTGCCGGTATTTAGGTACACGTGTATATGTTTACGCAAGCTTAAATTCGAATGGAAACTCTACGCACTAAACCAAACTCCATATGGCAAACAAATCTTCGGCAAGAGGAGCTGGTACAATTTTCTTCAGTTTGCTTGCAGACAATATGAGGTAATGTATGAAAGATAATGACACGACCTAAAAAAGAACTAAATATGACTTTAAAACGTTCATTCGAATGGCCATTAATGCATACACTAATCAAATATTCCTGTTCTACATGAGGCAGGCAGATTCATCTAGAAAACAGGGGGTTAATGATTGGCGGCGTGATATTAAGAGCAAAATGTGTATCTTAGTACAACCCCTTTCCCACACAAAAAAATATATGCGGGGGACGTGAGCTCTAAAATATTCAGTTTTGTGTTCATGTAAACTTGAATGCGCTTGTGAGATGTAAGCACCTATATAGAAACAATGCCACAAGTAGGACGTAAATCGTGATGATGTGTGAAAGTTCACTGGTGAAACAAGTATTGTCAACGTCATGGAAGATTAGCGTGGTGAACACAGCACCTAGACTGGCACCCGACGAGGAGTGCAGTTCCACACCCCTCTCCATGGGTGCAGCCAGGAAGTGGTATACCGCTCCCGTGCTCCTCCTCCCGCAAATTTCTCCATAGCGTAAAGAAGTAAAAATGAACATGTCAAGGATGTACTCTCCCTTTCGAAATGTAACATTTGCCCTTCACCCCTCTCCCGGAAAAGATTTCTGGCTATGCTCCTGCCCCTCTCGCTCATTTCTCAGGCTGCTTTCAAGGTCGCACCGGTTGCTTAGTAGGCCAGAATTGCTTTTTTTTTTCATATCCTTAAGAAGACACGCGCTTTACAGGCCTCAAACACGGAAGCACCAGTATCATTTCAACTTTTACCTCGTGCCGGGCCTTGATTCAAAAACTGTTCATTTGCCGACATCAATGTTAGAAGGAAAGTGATCCTAGGCGCTTTTGCTTTGTGGGGCGTTAGTTTCTAGTGGCTTTAGGCCATGGGCGAAGGATTTGCAGTGCAGCAAACTAGTATCAGTCAGCAAATATCGATTGCATATACAGATAGGTAGACCTGTTACAACTCGGTTTCATACTTTCCGAACAGAAACCTCTAAATCACTGTAGAACAGTACCAAACAAATAATTCTTTGTCAGGGTACCTTGAACAGTAGCGCTGAACACCTTATATAATGGAGAAAGTACAAGCAAGACAGCTTTACTTTGAACGTATCGTTATTGTCACTGTCTCTGCTTCTAGTATCATCATGATTGCCACTCAAAACTTTTTTTTCTGCGCTGCGTTAAAGTTGATTATTCTACTTTTAGTCCAGTGTTTAGTTTGAAAAAAACACTTTATATGAATCTGGATGGCCAACGCTTTTCTGAAGGCGTTGCAAAAGTGGCCTCTTTAACGTCCTCTTAATTTTGTATATGTTGCCATAGTAGTCGTTAACCCCTGTTCCTAATTCTCTCCAAAAGCTCATGACAATGCTTATACTGCTTGATTAAATTTGGGAAACAAAACGCACAGCCGCTGGAAGGAACATAAAGTTTTTTTCGCTCTTGACGCAAAAATGTTTGCCTTTTCATCAATGACAATCGAGCTTTGCATATGCAGTGTGAGCAGTCCTTTTTTTTTTTGCTCTTCACGCGAATCGTTTGCGAGGGAATAAGCGTGCTTTCGTTCATCTAACAAATCAATTCATCCATCTCAGGTACACAACCTCGGACTTCCCTCCGCCAGTCCCATTATCACCCACCGAACCACCTTCTTCCATGGCGGACCCTCACGACAGCTACTTCCGCCCCAAGACTGGACCTCCTCCGACGACCCCGGTGCCCGACAAGGGTCCCGTGGTGTACGCCTTCCTGCTCCAGTGGCCCTCCAGCGGGTTTCTGCGGCTCGGCTCAATGTACTTCAACGCAAAAACGCACGTGCAACTCATAGGTCATGCCCCGCGACTCACGTGGAAACCAGTGGGTCAGCTGGTGCTGATAGACTTGCCGCCACCCCCGGTGAACATCGCGACCCGCGTCGGAGTCTGGGTGCTCAGAATAACAAATGTGGAACCCACACCGCCTCCGGGAGCTTTCTGAGATGCTGCTGCTCAAGGCCTCAGCATTGCCTACACTTCTTCAAGTGTGAAGAGCTCATTCAATAAATATGTCGGTGCAATGCAACTACTTTGACAGATTTAGCCATGCATTTGGTAGGCAAAATGTGTACCTTATAGTACAACCCCCTTCAGAAGAGATTTCGTCAAGTGTCTTCCCCTAATCTGTTGTTTCTTTTTTTCTTTTACAGTACCATCTGTGGCTCACAATGATGGCCAAGCTAATTACTGCTAGCGCCTACCTATTGTATATAAGCAGTGACCGACGTTCAGCATTTACTGCCAGTATTTGCTCAAGTTTTCTGCTTTTGTCTAAATAGATGACGTTGGCTTGTCATAGAAATGGCCGTGGGAAATAATAACAAATGTTAGCTCATACTTTGTAATATTGTCTAAAAATCTAGGAACGATTGGGAGTGTTGGCTTGCTACAAAGAAATGTCAGTGTTTTCATGTGTCGGATAAGCCACGTTAGTATTGACTAGACGCAGGTAAATGTCGTTTTTAGTGTTTCTCACCTAATATTTTTGGTTTGAGCTATTTAGCCTAGCTGAGTGTAGTAAGAAGATATGCTTAAAAAGAAAAAACGAAACAGAAAAAGACAGAGTGCTTGCGAGAGAATAATAATAATCTTAAGTTCAGTATTTATGATTTGTCCGACTCTTCGTCAATCCCTCTTTCTTTTGGATGAGTGTATCCACAAATGTTTTCTTTTCCCTGGCTCTGTCTGTGCCAGAGGGCCCATGAACCACCAGACTTACACTAGAGAAATTGCAAGGCTTTCTTTTTCTGTGAGTGTATCAATGTACCATCGAATGCCATTATATTTCAGTATTACGTTGCAAAGACTAATAGCTGTAAGTATTTACTTGAGGCATGTGTTTTTCAGAAGAGGCACAAAAAAGACAATATATTTCGCTCTTGGTCTCTATTCAACAACGCCCGTTTGTTGCTAACTGTTAATTTTAGCAATTTGTAGTGCAGAACATTGACACTGATCAGTTACTATGTCGCCTCTGATATTTGCCATGTTATTGTTTGTGAAATGGAATCCGGTTATCCTTGTCAGTATAGCTATGAAAAACAGTGTAGACTTCTCCAGTCATGAGCACACTATTTTAAGAAATAAGTATTGCATATACGCTTGGCAACGTCAGGTAGATTGTAAGTTGTACTTCCACTTTATTAGGTAACCATTTTCACACTTTTAACAGCATAAAGTGTGAAGACGGCCAGTCGTATTATTTGAAATAAGCCGCCAACGCCTGAGTCTCTCTAAAACAATTGTTTAGTATTTTTACCACACCTACCATACCTTTATTTATTGCACTGATAAACTTGGAGCAATGAAATGTGCAAATATTTAGGAGTTTTCAGTACAAAACGCAGCTTAGGAATCATGCAAAGAGTACGCTGCAAGTATGTGAAGTTCCACTCGCGTTACAGAATGCACCAAAAGCAGTGTGGTCATCAAAAAAAGCAAAGTTTATTGTAGGTGGACCTAAACAAGATTGCTGAGCACCTTGCTGAATGGCTGAACATATTATTTTACCACACACTTCTAACCCGTGTAGAGTGCATGTGACTCATTTTACAGCAATTTTGGTTGGAATATCCTTGGGTCAAGGTATTCTCCAAACTCCGTGAATGAAACAATGACCTTTCTTCCTCACAAGTGAGCGTTCCGTTTATGACACAACCCTGGAAACTCTAGTTTGCGTCGTCAGTTCATTGCACTCTCTCGTCCGCTTGGTTCATTAACGGCTCACTCAGCTAGCCACGCAGTGGTCGTTGAACTGACATCACAATCCCTTTCAGTAAGAAGACGAGAACACTTGACGTCACCAGACTGTTCTTTTTTATTTTTGCTTTTTCTTTCAGTATTGAATATGCACGTGGGCAGAATTTATGATGTATCTGATTAGCACGACGTGAACGAAAACGAAGAAAAGGAAGCTTTTCAAACGCAATGAATTTTTTTATAAATGCCGAAGAATGAATACCGGAGAAGGCTCTCTAGAGACGCCCTTCGGTCATCCGAGAAGCAGACGTTATTACGGAAATTGAGATAAGCTGAAGTCGACAACCTCAGGTCATTCGCAGGACATCGGGTCGCTCATTAGTTTTCTCAAGCAGGTCATCGCACCTCTCAGAGGTGGTCAAATGCGCTGATGGGACAATGGCAAAAAAAAACAGAAGACCCATTTGAAACGCTGCTTATGCAAAACGCGGAGCGATAATCAAATCATTGCGTAATGCTAATCCCCGTTTCAGAAACTATACGTAGCAACTAAATACCGTTCTTGTTTTTGGAGTACCTCGACTAAGGAAGAAAGAAACTGTGTTTTCAAGTGTACAGCAACTTAGGAGGCCGGGCTGTCGTATAGGCTCTGATCGTATGCTGTTGTCATCGCTTGGCGTATAGCAGGTGAAACCACATACATTATGGCCATGTGGGCGGCCACTCAAACCTCAAAAAAGTCTACTTTCTGTTTTTAATCGCATTGGCGATGATATTCCCGCAGGAAGAACCGCGTATATGTAGAAGTAGATCCTAAACTTTTAGCTCACACCCATTCTGGAGTTTATCAGAACCATTTGAGTACGTGTTTGATTCAAAGAGGTCGTCTTCTGCTTGTTGTTTACGAGCGCCTTGCTAATATGAAGTGCGGTGCCCGTTGGGGTGCCGACTGCCATATAGTTAACCTCGACGTACCATTGCAAAGGCCACTTCGAAAAATTGAAAGAGGAAATGAAAGTAAAAACTGAGAAAAACAGAAAAAAAATCTTGAAAAAAAAGAAATACTTAAAATTATAGAGAGAAACTAGAGAAGAGAAAAGAAGGCGTACAGGAGCAAGAACAAAAACATAAGAAAAAAACAAATAGCTACAAAAACCATGGAATCAATTACTCACTAGAAGAGCCTATTGCCTCACAAATTCAACGCCGCAAAATTTTAAGAATCCGTCCAGTGCGAGTTCAGTTACAAAGGTTTGTCACATGCTGCATTTGCATTGTCTTTTCTCTCGTCCCGACGAAAGCGCTGTAAGCTAAGCAGGTAGGGGTGGCAGGGCAAAGAAACTACCATGCCTCGTGACCTTGAGCACTTTTTGTTTCTTCGAGTGCGCGATTTTTTCAGTGTGATTGCGTGCGCACGCGTTGACAAGTAGCGACGTCCCACGGCTATAACGGTAACTTGATCTTTCGGTAAGAGACACACAGACGTTTTTTTGCTCAAATCCAACGGGGTCACCGCCGTCGGCATGTTTTCTGAGACACGAGCTCTTTATCGCTATCGCGTTAATAAGGCTGCTTAGTTCAGCACTCCCTTCAGGTTTATCCACACTAGTGCAAAGCTGGCTTAATGTTTGTGTAGATGCGGCACTGCGGCGATTGTTCAAAAACCTCTGTATTCAGTCATCTGAAAATGAAACAGTAGTTATGCTGGGTCTATAGAGAAAGAAATAGTTCCTTCGTGGAGGCAACTGAAATGCCGTTAGGAGGAACAGGAAAAGTAACTTTATTCATATGAATTGGCGAGCAGGAATACAGTAATTAGGCTGGCCGAACCTCTAGATCTAGACCCAAACTGTAGCAGACCACTCTGCAAGCCTGGTTTGTTGATGTCAGTTTGTGCTCCTGAATGACTTATTGCATGCTTTTGCCGAGGGAGCTTGCTACAAGAGTTCATCTGGTTTGGGTGCTTGGGCAGCCCTAGTACATCATGCCCAAGAGGAATATTGAATATTTCTAGATCCCCAGAGTTGCCGGTTCCCCTCATATTGGGCAGCATTCTTTTTTTCGTGTTTCTTATCAAATTTGCCATCGCTTGGCACGAACTTCATGGGTGGGGGAAGCTATCTGCACCTTTAGATGTCACAGTTATTTTAGCAAGTTCTAAACCCCGTTTGTCGATCGCTTTGAGGAGTGTTCAAGTCAATCATACGTTTGGGGACTAAACAACAAACATAAACCATGTAAAAGCAAACATTCATTCAACCACATGAAGACTACCTTGTAGACAATGTCAAACGGTAAGCTAGCGCTTTCGTTCATAGCGAAGTGAATTTTCGATTCACAAAACATTCGCGTCCTGTTTTTTTACCGCACTTTTCATTTTAGAATCATTTTTATAGTATAAATCAAGTATTTCAACAATATAAATGTTGTAAAAGTGGCACATGTTTTCGGCTTCTGTTGCAATAATTATTTACATTTTAGCTCGTAAGATCTGAGGATTCTGTAGCTCGCCATGTATTGAGCACATTGTCGGGCAGGAGAACATCACGTGGACCTTTGTAAACACTTCCAAGGAGGAGGCGCTAGGTAGAAGGGCTCAAAATTAGCACCCAGCACAAATCTTTAAAAGACAGACAGACAGACAGACAGACAGACAGACAGACAGACAGACAGACAGACAGACAGACAGACGGATGGATATACGGATGGATAGACAGACAGACAGACAGACAGACAGACAGACAGACAGACAGACAGACAGACAGACAGACAGACAGACAGACAGACAGACAGACAGACGGATGGATGGACGGATGGATGGACGGATGGATGGACGGATGGATGGACGGATGGATGGATGGACGGATGGACAGACAGACAGACAGACAGACAGACAGACAGACAGACAGACAGACAGACAGACAGACAGATAGACAGATAGATAGATAGATAGATAGATAGATAGATAGATAGATAGATAGATAGATAGATAGATAGATAGATAGATAGATAGATAGATAGATAGATAGATGAGCTTGTGTTAGAACCAAAGTTTTCTACATTTTCGGGGCAAATGGTTGCCAAATTGTCACGTCCCTGTGGATTGCTTTGATTTGCTGTAAACCACTGTTAGGTGGGCCGCTCAGCCAAACCCTTTTATTACGTCGTAGTACTACTGCTCTTGAATTCCATTTTTGAAGTGCGCTTTGTTCGCATCGCTCTCAATGTTCGTTCGTCTCCTGATGGTAAAGTGTTTGTTCTCAGAGTGCTCTTTGTGTATCTTAGCATGACCCCTCGAAAAAAGCTGTCAATGGACATAGTACCCCAATGGCATCAATCGTGTTCTACAAGGGTTACTGCCTGTTTACGAGAAAGAGAGTTCTCATCTACATTGGCCAATGTCACCAATCTATCATGCAAAGTTTGTTGCACCGATTATAACAGATTACCGAGAAGAACGCTAGTGGACCAGAGCAGATTTGTGAGGTTTTCCATTTTCCTGCGTTCGCTCAATCCTTCCTCGAACGGAAAGGCTTCGCTAGCCTGCAAGAACTGAGGTGTAAACATGAAGCTGTCTTTTTTGGTACACGTGTTTCGAATAACGGACATGGGCACGTTTCTGACAAGGTGATTGGTACAGTTTTCCAGCCACAGCGAACTGTGTTCGAACGAAATGCACTGGCGTTACTGTGAGAATAGTGGCATCATAACATTCGCACAAAAAATTTGTACAAGAGCGAACGAGTGGCGAACAGTACGAGGATGTCTTGCATTGCCTAATAGGGGCCACTATATTCACGTAGCAAGTTCGAGAAATGGGCTATAGTTATTACGATTCAGTTAAAGATTAAAACGGCGAAAACAGCATAGTTAGACTTATAAAGAAATGCATAACCCGTTGAAAATATTCTAGTATGCAAGAAATATATTCCGGCAAGCAAACGCTAGGCTGCATTGTATGCTTCGATTTAGAGTGAACAACGACAAAGAACGCAACAAACGCTTCCAGTTGTTGTTGTGACCTCTTATATATATCATAACAAGCCAGGGGCTTTGGACTGTAATTGATGATATAAATTGGTTAAACATTTTGAGTGCTGAATAATACTATTAAAAACGTTCATAATAAGGAAAGAGTGCAATAATAGTTTTTGCCCATTCATATAAAGCGCTATAGTCTTTAGATTGAGTAGAAATAAAGTATTATAATTTGTTATGTTTTAAATAAATAATTACTTCTTTATTTTACTTATACAACTGGAAATTTAAAGTCGCATTCATTCTTGTTCATGAAGATAATGGCAAACGGCCTTAAAAGCATTCTTGTGGCGTGAGGTATTGTGTCCCTATAACTTACGCTTTGTCATTTGCATTGCTTCGATCCCCACATTTCAACTAATTAGCAACCACTTGAAGCAAGAAATCGGATACAGCAGTCAGTTGTGTGATATAATGAATATGTTAAATTAGGCGTGTCAATCCGGACATACCATTACGTTACAGCGCACACCAGTTTCTGTGGCACAGATGAGAATAAAAAAAGCTGACGCAGAAGTGGAAATCGCGCTCTCTAACGGTGATGTCGTATCCACTTACTTTCTCCGATACGACATCAACATCTCACTAAGACTATAAAAACATCTATGACACGTCTATGGAATGACCCTGATTATCACCATGAAAGTACTTACAGGCTTGACTCTGGTCGTGACTTTGGCCGGGAGGAGTAGCACGCTAGAAACACTCTTTCCAGGCCGACCTCTCTTCCTCCTTGTAACCTTCTTCTTTAATAATAGAAACTAGATTTTTATGTTTTTATTGTATTTTTGGATAATTCGTCATCTACAAAGTAAACGAGAATAGTCTTTTTACATCAAATCTTTGCACTTCTTTATTTCTCATTGCACCAATTCGATGCCACAAGAGAAATTTTTTCTTGCTAACCGCCTCCACTCATTGAGATTAGAGGACATACCAGTGAAATTATCCCTAGTTGAAAATAGTTACGTGAAGCTCGTTGCTATTGTGCTCTCCTCTACAACCATCATTGAGATGTTCGCGAAAAGACTACCTGCAGAACGTAAGCAGGTAGACTACACACAAAAAATATAATGAGTCCAAAACACCTTATGACTTATAAGACGTTCAAGTCTTCCGCGCTGCATTGAAGCCTCGTTTATCACATAGCAGACGCCTCAAACGTTTCAATAGATTGCTTAAAGTACTCTCGAACGAGTTGCAATTTTACATTCCACAAAAAGAGGCGTTCTTACTGCATAGCACGTTTTAGCGACAAGGAGAACATAAGGCAACGTAAATTCACACGCTTTGAACGCTTTCATGTGCCCTAAAAGTGGCTTATTTTGTTACTGTATTAAGATGGATACACAAGCTTACTGCCTCGAAAAACGCGTTGTCATCATCGCCCACCTGTATTAGCCTGATCCTAAAGTTACATACGGAACCTTTCTCTTCGAGGGCTGCTTGAGGAGTTTTCCAATAATACACGAATTTCAATCTTTTCACGAGGATATGTCCGGGTCCTTCAGCTTTCTTATACGTGAAGTAGGATTTCTACCACTATTGCAGTACTTGTTTTGCTCTCTCATGTATTGAGCTCACGCGTACCTGTATTGAGAGAAAAGCAGAGAACTAAAGTTTCAAGAGAAGGCTACTTACGCCCGGGAGTGGGTGGGCGTGTCATTCATAAGACGTGGTCTAGAGTGGGATGGTAGGTTCATTTGTTTGAGTGCTTCCTACGCTGTACGAAATTGTGCCGAGTGTTTAGAACGAGGCCAGGCACTTCTGGGTTCAGTCGTTCCTTTTTGTCTGCTCGTTTATTGGCCATCTGAAAAGGACTCCGTTGAAATCTGTGTGCTGCGAATACCTTCGTTATGAAAACATATATAGCGCTACTTATGTCAATAGGGTTGACGGCTAAAGCAGAACTCCTGCAAACAGTAGCCAAATATGGGCTCTTAAGAACACGCGTGTTGTGCTACATTTGTTGGTGTTATTTCACGAATGTTTCAAAAATACGTGACTGCCAAGCAATCCTCAAACACTTGCTCCATGGCATCGGACTTTCAACAAACGGTTTTTTCTGCCCATTCTGCAGGTGGTCATTTTGTCTATATTTGCATTTTAAGCTCAGTACACCTGTGGGGGCATTAGATTACAGAAACTTATTAAGAGCAAGAGTTAAATTCATTTGTTTGACCACAGGCACAAGATTGTGTCCAGCGGAAAAGCTGTACGAGGCCTTAGACAAGTATTGGACAGTAAGAAAGTGTGTGTTCTCGGTCTTTATTTTCATTGTTTTTTCAAAAATGTTCCAATAAAACACTGATTTTCAGCCACTCAGCAGTACGTCCTTTATGTTTTCAAATTTTTGACAGATGAAGAAGTGTTTATTCTAGTAGACCAGTAGTACCCTTTCTTGCATTCTTAAAACGCGCCCCATTCTGCCTTCATAAAGCCTAAAGTATCCAGAATGGGGATGTTAGGATGTTACATCCACATGCTTGACAACATGCTTTTGGCAAAAGTTTGTGTAAATTGAAACTTGCAGAATGGGCTGAAGTAGGTCTTCGTGTAATTGTTTCGTGCATATTCCATCTCCAGCCATCCTGAAATAATTCTGCGAAAGTGGAATGGGCCGAAAACATCAGAAATAGCCGTATTTGTGCGATATGAAGTTGCTATTAGACAAGGAAAATCCCTTTAATCCTTTGCTTAGCGTCTGCCCATAAGAGCACGTGTGTTGTAGTTCATAGCAGCATAAAACTTCTGGCAATATTAGTATAAAATACTATCATAAGTGCATGCTCTTCTCTGAGGGTGTGAGGGAACATTTCGCTCCAGCTGCCATTGGCGTTTTTAGGCTAAGTCTCCCATTAGGAGACATAAAGGAAAAAAAATATTTAGACGGACGTGGCCTAGTCAATATTTTACCATGCTTCGAGAGCTGCCATTTTTATAGGGGAAAATACGAAACAATTATAGTAAAGCAGACCATAGATAATGCTTTCTGATTTAGCCCAACCTTTACAGCCATTTGATATACATCATTTCCGGACTGAAGAGGAACGTGGGTGGACACCCACGCACTTCTCCCTCCAGTTTTGCCATTAGTTAACACCGGCAGAACTTGCATGAGGTCTTTGAAGACTTAGCTAATACTTCTGCGTAAGAACACTGCGTTGCAGTTAAAAGAAGGTCTTGCTTCTTAGACCTCTTTCAACAATGTTTCAATAATACGCGCCTTCTCAGCAATACAGCAGTAATTACTGTAAGACTTCAGATTTTCAGCACATGATAGAATATGCTTTAGAGTGTGATAATTAATTGATATCTTTCTCCCCGTCCTAGTTCTTTTACGCTCTATATTATCCTTCAATCACGAATTACGATACATCTTCTGTCAATTAGGATGGTTGATTTTGATGATGCTGAAGGTGGTGGTGATTTTGACGATGATAATGATGGTGATTTTGATGAGGATGATGTTGATGACGATGATGATGATGATGATGATGACGATGGCGGTGAAGATGATCATGATGACGACGACAACAATGAAGATGACGACAACGACGATGAAGATGATGCTGGTGATGATGACGACGACGACCACGACCACGACCACGAAGATGATGTTGCTGCTGCTGCTGATAATGATGATGATGATGATGATGATGATGATGATGATGATGTGGGTGTTATTGGTACAAGCGCCATGCTTGGCTAAAGAGTGCCATGAAAAATGGTAAAAGCATTTCAATGGGCTCTGATTCTCAATGCCGTGTAAAGGAAGTAAGTTATGTTACTGTGAAGTTGCTTCATATTGTAGCCTATAGTTTGTGCCCTGAGGCGGGTTAAAACTCTAAAGTATCAAAATCATGCAGGTGACATGTAATATGTGTAGCTACAATAAATCACAGTGTTGGTGGTGAAGGCCACCACAGCCACGGACTCTGTGCGAAGGTAGCGCTACGGATCAGCTCGCAATATGGGTTGACAACTATTTACATCCCATAAAAACTTGAACAGTGGTTGGGGATTAAAAAGCACGTCCCTACCGATGAGCCCAACAAGGTGAAGAGGAAGCTGCTGGTAGGATAATAAACAGTGCTTTTTTTCTTAGAGCATCTGAATGGCTTCACTGAACGAGGATGTGGAGAACCGTAAGTTGATCTCCACATCTCTCACGGATGGGTTGGTCACCGCCAGACAGAAGGTTTAAATGTCTAATGTGTGTATGTGTGTGGGTGGGTGTTGTATTTGTAGCCTGGTAAGTGTGACGTGTGTGTAGCGTGACTTCGATACTGTTGGCCAAGTTCCGAGTCTCGGTTTGATGACATGTAATTTGTATGGCGTTTGCCTATCCCATATGCGGTGTCAGCACGCTTTCAGCTCCCATCGTAAAAAAGGCTTGAGTTCAAGGGCCGGGAGCGCTATGGATGCGTTGGCGGCTACGTTGTCTTGAGGAAATGCAGCTAAGCCGATCCGCCAACACATTTGTGCCGATCTCACGGTGCCCTGGCACCCAGCACACAACATGTTATTTGAAAGCATAGATCGTTCATGAAAGGGAGGAAAGTGACACAAGTACGAGACTTTTAGGTTTTTTCAGAGTTTTCAAAGAATTTACTAAGCTCACTAAATGTGTGGATAATACCAGGAATTGTAATTGTAGTTCTTTAATACGCTTGACGACCACAAATATTGCATCAGCTTCTCCTGGGAACATGCTTTTTTGAGGGCGCAGAATACCAGAACAAGAAAAAGATGGGCCAACAGCTGCATAACACCAATGTGATACTTCGAAGCATCTGCGGAAAATTCCGGGCAAGTGTACTGGTGTTGGAGTTCGACGAAGTGCGTGCAAATATGTGCAGTAGGTGCGTGTTTAGTAACTTTTATGAAAGATAGATCGCAGTCTATAACCTGCCGCTGCCATTGTGGTGGATATACCGCAGGAGCTGTCAAACGGTGTGCTATAGCAATGGCACGCCTCTTTCCTCAGCAAGACAGCTCAAACAGAGTGAGTAGGGCTGTCCTGGCCAAGCACGATTATTGAACAAGGCAGAATTGAACGAGTCAATAATTGTGAAGTGAGTGGGATGTTCCTCGAATGCGTTAGCTTTGAGATATTGCACAAAAAAAACACTTACCATCTTTGCAGATGGAGCAACCATACATTTATTTCTACGTGCAAGATTTGTACAGGGCTAGTTTGAAAAGCACTCGTAGAAAGGTGAATGCTTAGATGGTGGACAGGGTCATCATGGGTTATCATGGGTTATCAAGACTTATCATGTCCGGAGCTCTGCATCTATAAGGCTGATGGTATCGCGGACTGATAGGTAATAGCACTGATTGATTGATATGTGGGGTTTAACGTCCCAAAACCACCATTTGATTATGAGAGACGCCGTAGTGGAGGACTCCGGAAATTTAGACCACCTGGGGTTCTTTAACGTGCACCCAAATCTGAGCACACGGGCCTACAACATTTCCGCCTCCATCGGAAATGCAGCCGCCGCAGCCGGGATTCGAACCCGCGCCCTGCGGGTCAGCAGCCGAGTACCTTAGCCACTAGACCACCGCGGCGGGGCTAGGTAATAGCACTGTAATCTTGGCGAGTGCGTGCAATATTAATGGTAACTGTACAATGTTAATGCATCCTCAAGAATACCAGATTGTCATAATGCCTTGTGTCTTCCATTACAGCATGCCTCCAATTCACATAGCGTGCTGCATGCGTCAAGTCGCACTATTGCGTTACTATAGTTCGCGTTATGTGACCTGAATCTCAAATGTAGATTAAGTTTTTCTTGCTTTTTATCACGTTGTTACATCTCTGATCAGTCACGTTGCAAGGTGACATGTGCTTAGGCGCCTAAAGGAACACTTATCGAACGAAAGTCTATCATGTTCGAAGCTCTGCGTAACATGCGTGCTGTAAAATTCACGGTGTTAGTCCCGCCGACCAAACCCTTACGCTTAGAAATGAAGTATATGCTTAAAAAAACCCCAATTTTTCCTTTTGTGTTACGTAAGATCGTGGAGCACGTGTGCCTAGATCTCGTGTTCATCTGCTGTCAAGCTTTGCGTCGAATTTCTCGATACATTTTGGGTTTAGGATGAGTGACGTGAAAAATACCTTATTGCATCTGCACTTGAAACACTGCTAAGCGCTGAGCACACGGGCATATAAAAGAGCGGAGGAAAATAAAAAAAGGGGGTTACAAGCAAACTGCACCTCTGGGCATGACACCCCAGTAAATATTTTGGCATTTTAGCCCACGTGCTGGCCTGAAGCGCAAGCATGCGATCGTATGGGGACAAGTTGTCTTGACACCTCGCCCGAAGTAAGCTGTGCGCTAAGTGTGTCATCTTTTTTCCCCCTGATAAAACTTGTTGCTGTTCAGCTACCTCGCTTCTTTGTAGGGTTAGCTAAGGTGCCAACAACGGGGGAAGCTTGGACAAAGCGTTTCAAAAAAGCACCCCGATTGCTGTCAGTTGCTTTCAGTTTCTGTCAAGAAAAGCGCCGATTTCTTCACAGTTATGTACCGGACACCTCTCTTTTGGCTGTGTGTGCGTCATCTCGATGCGCCGATGTTATTGTCAGGTAGATAACACCGTGTCGGTTTTATTCTTACCTGATGTCAGATAGAAAAAAGAACGTTTAAGTAATCGGTAACGCGTTTCGGTCCCGTTTTTCTTCGACAACGTGACACCGAGATCGTAGAAATTACAGCGCAAAAATAAAAACAAAAAAACAACAACGGACTAACACATTATGACAAACGAGTGCTAATTTTAGGTTTATTTCTCAAAAGATATAAATTATCCGGCTAACACGTTTCAACAAACATGATCATTGCGTGCACCAAAACTCTTTTTTTTTTTACGAGGAGCTATAGAAGGAAAGCGAATGCACTCATTATCCAGCTTATCGGTCATGTCCGCTTCTATAACTTCACACGTGATGTGCACCTGGTTTTTAGACACGACACTCGACTTTTCACCCAACGGAATGAACCCGCAGCGAGAACAATTATTAGCTGGGTTGTCTTGCTTATATTTGCCCCGTTGTACTTGTGCTCGGCTTAATTTTGATCATGAATTGCGAACAAGCCAGAGTCAACGCCGTTGTAAAATTGAGCAGATGTTTCGAGCAGTGCAAGCTGTGTTACTATCAACTCACTGTCACGCCCATCATGTTGTTATAAAATTTGTTGTCTGCCAAAGGTCTTGATAGTGCTCGCTTCTCTAGACGAAAACACAAATGAACCGCAGCTTGAATTTTCGCATATAAACGAAAGAGCGGCGTTCACGAAGCCGAAGGTTAAGAAACCGTTTTTCCAAAGCAGATTTTCCATTTCCTTACCTGTCAGTATGAATTCATGAGTAATAATTTCATATGTATAACTATATATCTACTGCTCAAATAGAAAGGGCAGCGCAAAAACTCGGGAAAAAAAGAAGGACAGTACAGACAGAGCGCTGTACTTCTCGAGTATGTATCTACCTCACGCCCTTCACTACCGAAAAACTGCACAGAATATAAAGACATGCACTTTGCCGAACAGCTCATCTCGTGGAAAAGAATAAACATTGTGACGTTGGCGTCATTTTCAGAAGGTAAAATGCGTGACCTCAAAGGGGAACTTCACCTGGAATTATGGCGTGCAAAGGTAGCAAAAAGGACACACTAGAAAAAACTGCGTTACATTGTTTGTGAAAAAAGGCACCAGCGACTTTGAATATGACGTGTTACATTGAAGGACAGCTCTTTGCAACTGCTTGTTTAACTTTCCGTATGCTGTGGATGATTCATAGGACGTTGTATTTTTATATGCAAGCGCTGTATGCAAGTAACCCTCATCTTCTTGTATAAAAATTCAAAACGCATTTCTACTTATTTTAACTCTATCAATTCAGATCTGTGTGCAGTTTTTCAGTAATCTACAGTCGTATACAACGTTGCCGCTGAGACTCTGCCCAGATGACCGAAGCTCGCTCAACAATATTCTCAACGACTAAAGAAATTGTACCACTCATTCACTCGGCAAAGTTCTCCGAAGGCTGGCTTATCGGCCGCCCGGCTCATCAATCAGTCCGGAGTGCGCACTGATTGGGACAGGTTTGTACCTATCCGCCTTTTAAGAGCAAATGCGAAAAAATTTCGAAGTCGTACTCATTTATAGTTGTTACGACTGGTGAGAAAAAAATCCTGGATTCGGCTACGCAACTTGGAATAATGGCGAAGCTGGTAGATCCAAGTCCAACCCTAAATGGGCTGATGTGGTGGTTCGGTTATTTTGCGATGGCTATGGTTCAAACGTGGTTTCTGCAAAGCTATTTTAGCTGAAGTTTGGTTTGATCGAGCTCGTTTGATGGTCAAATTATATTTCTAGGAGGGGGGGGGGGGAGCGCTAAATACTACATGGACAGAGACACGCAGTAACTCCATGGGCGTTTTTTACTATAGCTGTATTCAATTCACCTGCACCTCCTGCACCAGTTCAGGGTGCACGACACCACAGTCCTCGATTCTCTGGTGTGCAGCGCCGTGGTTCTCGATTGCAGCACAGTGCCGCTGTATAGCCGCCGTGTTGTAGATAATTTCTGAACTTGCTCGATGGGTGTTGCCGTCATGGTGCATCTCAGAAACAGACGACACATTTCATCTATGCTTATGTGAATATGACGTTGATCGTAGGTGTCAATAAACGGCATCCAGAACCAATTAGTTTCCTTTGTTGATAAGAACGCCTTGATAAACTTAGATGGTGTGCCCAGCAGCTGGTGAGTGATTTTATACCTTTTTGGCTCAATGATGGCTCAGCATAAACGATGTATAAGCCTCACGGACACAGAGAGCAGACGACAAGTCATTGCACCAGACCCTTGATTCAAACGAAAAAAAGTAAAGCACTGTGGCCCTGCACCTGCGCTTTTTGCACTACGTTTGCACTGCAGCGGCATCATCTGAACTTGTGCAGCACTGGTTTCGCACACCACGTCGCAATCGCACCCTTTTTGTGTATATGTCTTAATGTTCCTAAGCGCTGTCCCCCCGCCACCAACAACGTTTGACTGCGTAACTGGAGCATATTCCCACTAAGGCAGCCAATTCTGAAGCTTTAGTGACGTAACTAGAGGTGACCGAGTACCTATTAAATGAAGGAAGCGGACGCTATGTGTACTTTGCAGTTTCGCCGCGAAGGTGAAGCGCTAATTGCAATAGACACGATTTTAAATGTCATATGAAAGAAGGCCACCATGTAACTCGATTAACACGCGATCACGCGCAGTCGAACCACATGCTGACGTAAAAAATACGGCCGCCTAAGGTACCGAAGCGGTTTCCGTGCATTCCGTCACCTGAACGCAAAGTGAGCGGAGTAAGTGGTGAGTAGAGAGCACGTACACGGGTCGCCTACGATTTTTCGTGAAGACAGCGTTCCTTTTTTATCGAAGTCCGTAATGGCTGCTCAAGCGAAGCACTCCCCTTTCCCTCTCCACCGGCGCCCCTCACAATCCTTTGCTGCTGAACAGCTAGCGCACGCTGGCGCTTTCCTTCTCTGCTTGAGCAACACCTGATTGATTTGTGGGGTTTAACGTCCCAAAACCACCATATGATTATGAGAGACGCCGTAGTGGAGGACTCCGGAAATTTTGACCACCTGGGGTTCTTTAACGTGCACCCAAATCTGAGCACACGGGCCTCGACATTTCCGCCTCCATCGGAAATGCAGCCGCCGCAGCCGGGATTTGAACCCACGACCTGCGGGTCAGCAGCCGAGTACCTTAGCCACTAGACCTCCGCGGCGGGGCAATTGAGCAACACCTGACTGCAATAATCTTAAACTTTCGCTCGCACATAGAACACATGACGTACGATGCAATGTTATCAGTTTGGAGTTTATAATGACGGCAATTACGGTTTGAAATGTGCGCATCGAATGTTTATATAAATAATACTGAAATGTAGCAATATAACACTAAAATTAGGTCTGATTACAAATATTGATATGATATGATTACAAATATTGATATGCGCCGCTGTCTTTAAAGACAGCGGCGCAAGCCTTGAGTATGTATACGAAATTCGTGCCTGCTGGGCCAACAACAAAGTTCGAAAAACAAGCTCTTTACGAAAGATATTACGCCACTGCTAGCACGACCATGCGCAACATGTTGTCACAAAAAGTAGGAAGTCGAAGGGTGTTGAAACTGGATCTTGCATTGGCTTAATTTTTGCTGCATTCTATTGCCTTATTTGTATGCAAAAGTGTGTTTAGAAAAAAGTTGTTAACAGTTTAGAGTTCCGTTAAGAAAGTAAAATTACTTTTCTTTAAACATAACACGCCTGAGCTTTCGCTCGTTTGTTTTCTTCCAGTCCGATCACTTACTGCTGATGCTACACAAGCAGCCCTAGGGAAACATCTGCCATTATGATATGCGATGAACACATTATATGAAAGAATCAGTATAAGGAAACCCAAGTGAAGTTCTTTTTCTCACAAGACAACACTCTGTATACATAAGTTATACTTGCATGGCTAACTTTATCCCCAATTCAATTATTCATGCTTACTCGTCCCCCACAGAATGTCCTTACCGTGTTTCTGTAGCAAGAGAGCGTATTTTGTAATTGACTTATCAGTGCTTAGAGCAATTTCTTTACGAATATATCTCTCTTTACTCTGGCACTTTTGTGTCGTCAGAAGTTAGTTAGAAAATTCAATCGTATTGAAAAAACAATGTAGGCCAAGGCTTGATTGATTTATATGCGGGGTTTAACGTTCCAAAACCACTATATGATTATGAGAGACGCCGTAGTGGAGGGCTCCGGATACTTCGACCACCTGGGGTTCTTTAACGTGCACCCAAATGTGAGCACACGGGCCTACAACATTTCCGCCTCCATCAGAAATGCAGCCGCCGCAGCCGGGATTTGAACCCGCGACCTGCGGGTCAGCCGTCGAGTACCTTAGCCACTAGACCACCGTGGCGGGGCATAGGCCAAGGCTTCTACGAGGCGATACTCTTATGAGGATGCGCTGTTGCGATGTTTATGAACCCGAAAATTCTGTTTTCTGCGAAACACTCTATCGCATATTCTGTATCGTTGCCACGCTCCAAAAATACCCGAATTTCTTTGTCTTCAAAAACATTGATAGTTGCTCGAGATGCCTACAATGACGCTGAATAACGTTTCACTACAGCGAAATTGTGCATGTTGTCGAGATTTTTGAGACCTTAAAACGGTAACAAGAAGAGGAAGTTTCGTAAGCGAGACTCGCTGCGTCGCGCAGGAGAAAAGGAGGAACGAGGAACGATGCGCCCTCATAAGATATATCACACCACGTGATACAATGTGAGCTCATTTTAGCCGCAATCTTGGAAGACCAGCAGCATAGAGAAGCGGAATTGTGAAAAGGCATCAAGGTCTCGCTGGAAGTTATCGCACAGACGCAAGCAGCATTGCGATCCCACCTCATGAGCACTAACGTCCAAGCAGCTTCCTCATAGAATTGAATATGACGCAAGGACATCATTATGAATCGCCAGGTTGAAGCTCGCCTATGGTAGAACGCTTTTTGGCGACCAAGACTTGCACACCTGCACACTGTGTGACCGTCAAGTACTCACTCCGCTATAGGGCCATGCTGGGCCTCGAAACGGCATTGGATAATAAAACGATGCAGCTGCCATTTATGTGCAAGGTCAATTGGGGTTGCATTGGTGGCTACAGACCTTTTCAAGAATGTAATCATCATCATCATCAGCCTGACCATGTCCACTGCAGGACAAAGGCCTCTCCTATGTTCCGCCAGTTAACCCAGTCCTGTGCTTACTGCTGCCAATTTATACCCGCAAACTTCTTAATCTCATCTGCCCACCTAACCTTCTGTCTCCCCCTAACCCGCTTCCCTTCTCTGGGAATCCAGTTAGTTACCCTTATTGACCAGCGGTTATCCTGTCTCCGCACTACATGCCCGGCCCATGTCCATTTCCTCTTCTTTATTTCAACTATGATATCCTTAACCCCCGTTTGTCCCCTAATCCACTCTGCTCTCTTCTTGTCTCTTAAGGTTACACCTACCATTTTTCTTTACATTGCTCGCTGTGTCATCCTCGATTTAAGCGGAACCCTCTTTGTAAGTCTCCAGGTTTCTGCTCCGTAGCTAAGTACCGGCAAGATACAGCTGTTATATACCTTCCTCTTGAGGGATAGTGGCAATCTACCTCTCATAACTTGAGAGTGCTTGTGAAATGTGATCCACGCCATTCTGATTCTAGTCACTTCAATCTCGTGGTTCGGCTCCACGGTTATTACCTGCCCTAAGTAGACATAATCTCTTACAACTTGAATTGCACTATTATCTATCTTGAAGCGCCGCTCTTTTCCGAGGTTGTTGCACATTGCTTTCGTTTTCTGCAGAATAATTCAGAATGTACTGAACGTTGAATGTGTGCTTTCACGACTCTGCATTCCATACTTGCGCTATAGAAAACCTGCTGCCAGTAGTAGGAGGCACCGTGTACGTTTCCCTCATATTGAGGCTATAGGCACTCTCCGCATGTGCACACATGGAGCATACGCATCGACGCGTAGAGCCTGATACGAACGGCATTTCTAACATGTTTATGAGTGACATGTTGCTCAAATCAAGAAAATGCGGTCGCTAAAAATAGCATCAAAGAAAACTTACCATGCTTATAGACTTCTAGAAGTGACTTCTAGACCCAGACTCAGACTATTCTAGAAGATTTCTAAAGAAGAACCTGCCTTATAGAAGCGGCAGGTTGTTCCGGTGCTTGGATATATACTGCTTGCCACTAACGACAACTTCACATTCACCGGTTTTTAAGTATACGGTATGCGACACAATCGACGCTCATCAAAGAAAATTCTTTCGGGTGACGCCGCGACGAGGCAGTTTTTTGTGTCGTGTGCTAGGAGGCACAGACAAGCTTTCTTGTACGAGCTTCCAAGCTATACGGTGGTTACTCCGGCATGCCTTCACTGCTGTTGACTTTCTAACAATTTTCGTTGAAATGTTTTAACGAGAAATTGTAACACGGGAAGCTCATGCGCGCATCGCATCTCAGCGGATGAACTGATTGTGTTGGAGCGCGTTTGAAATTTTTCTTTTCATTATTGGGGAGTTTGACGAGATAGGGCGTTCGTGAGGTGCCTTGCACGCACATCACTTCACTCTGCGTATTTTTGCACGCATTTCATATACTATTAATGCGAAATAGAGAAATGTGACCACTAATGTTCTGACCAAACTCTTAAGTGTTTTATATATACCACATAAAAAACGTATTTATTTATTTATTTATTTATTTCAATATATATTCATTCATTTACTAAAGTATTGAATTATTTATTCATTTATGAGATATATGATTGACTGATATGTGAGGCTTAACGTTCCAAAACGACCACATGGATATGAGAAATGCCGTAGTGGAGGGCTCCTGAAATTTCGACCACCTGGGGTTCTTTACGTGCACCCAAATCTGAGATTACAGGCCTACAACATTTCCGCCTCTATCGAAAATGATGCCGCCGCTGCCGGGATTTGATTCCACAATCTGCGGGTCAGGAGCCGAGTACCCTAGACACTTGACCACCGTGGCGGGGTATTTATTAGACATCTGCATCGCCATTACCTGGCATTACAGTAGGAGGTATAGGCATCCTAAATGAATAGTCATTCTTACTCAACACAAAAAGCGCGGTGAAAGTCTTCATTACATCTATATTTCTACAATACCTGGAGGAGGAGCAATCCACTCACTCGTGGTCAAACAAAAGAACCAATAACGAAAAGTGTCACCTTTTAGGAAGAAATTTATAAATTTTCGAGGCGTAGTCCCTGGCACGCGGAACACTTGTGGTTCTCCTAGATACTGATTGGCTTTCGGCAACATCATGTATTCGACATAGTGCGCTACGAAATGTTAACAGATCCTTCATGTGAGTGGCACTTTCTCTATGAAACTAAAGAACGGCAGGTCTACGCAAAACGCGCCGCACAATCACAGCGAAAGGTAGAAAAGCAGCTTTTTAGAACTTTTTTTATTCACACTTTGGTTACAAGCACACTTGAGGGGTACCCAATACGCCATTAATCGCCATAAGTTTTTTTGTATTAGGCAGGTATTCCATATGCCATCCTGTGTCATTTTTGGGAGAAGCGTGGTGCACACTGTTATGCCTGCGAGCCCACAGTGAACGTCCATGCCTCTGAAAAAGGCAATCTGTGTCAAGGCCAGCCCGCGAGCCCGCCTGACGCGAACAACTCAACGGCGTCAACACGCGGCGGTGCCTCTCTGCCGCGCACGCACAGGGAGTCACCTCAGCCAGTGAGCCCGTCGAAGCAATCGGCGCCTTCCTGTCTGGCGAGTCTGATGCAATGCGTGGCGACGTCACTCGTCCTTGGGTGCAGCCACGTGCAGCGCAGCGGCTCCAGATTCGATGAGAATGACGCGGCCCAGCGGCGACACCATTGGAGGATTCCGACCTCACTACCAGCGGTGCTTCTGGTTGGACATTTGGTTACTCAAAGAATCCACCCGGTGCATTTAAAAAAGCCCTGCTGCGCATCGCTAGCAGTTGACTTATGTGTCAGAGAAGAGAGCTCGGCTCTTCGAGTCTCTAAGTTGTCGGCCCCAGTGCCGAACTTGTAATGCATCTGTATATATGCTGTAAATAAACCTTGTTTAACTCACCGTCGTCTCGTCCGCTCGTCTATCAGCTCTGCGCAGAAGCAGTCGCGAGCTGAGAAACCTACGCTACCAAACGGCTGGTGACCTTCCCGGCGGAATTCGAAGCAGTGGCGCCTTCGGGACCGTGTTGGCGTCGCCGTCTTTCTTAACAGTGGAGGTCAGCGGTGAGATTCGTGGCGCCCTTCGTAACGTCGTCGGAGGTGCGCTTCGTAACTACACTATGCACTTGCAAGGAATTTCGCGCATTTTTATTTACAGTGAAAGCTGTTATGCGATCGAAACTCGGGCCAAGCGCAGTTGTTGGCCGCTGCTGCCGCTGGTATAGTAACCACATCGCGCAAAATTCGAAAAAAAAAACCTAGCACCAAAGACACAGTAGGGCTTGTACTCATGTCCGCTGGGTGCCAGCCTAGTATTGTACCGCAGAGTTACGCTGGTACTTGTTGCATAATGGCCAACTTGCCTTACGCAGGATTGATGTCGGCAAAGCAATCGCGGTATTATGACTTATAAAGCGTTTTAAAACACCGAAAGAACAGCCAGTCATCACACAATACAAATAGCGTAACGAGCGGGTCGTCCAATTCTCTAACCTATTACAAAAGCTTGTTCTTGTTCCCCTATTAACTGTGGTGCATACCCACCTCAACCATAATTCTTCATCGTCGTCAGCCACTGCATGAACAATTGGCACCAAATTCTTTGCAATTGTTTAGCGGATAACAAACTTCTCAGAAGATTGGCGAAAAATAGCATAGCGAAAGTCGGCCTATTGTACCCCAAAAATTTATTATTTATGTCCTATTGGGTATCAAGCGAATTGCAGTAGTTACCCAATGAGTGTTTTGAAAATGCTCTGAAAGGCTGCTCTTTTAGCTTTTCTGTTCTGTTCTGTTTTAACTGTTTTGCTGTGGAGAGGTTGAGGTGCCTACTGCATCAGCTACTCGATATCACAAAATTCTGCAGCGAAAAATAAAATAATAATACAGAACGCTACCCAAAAATTAACAATACGGAAAAAAAACATATTAGCACACTGAAACCAAATCATGCCAATACACAGTTTTCTTGGCGCAGTTGACACAGTCATAAAGTACTTACACGCACACCTTACTAATCTAATGTCAGTATATACATGACCACATTTTATATAATACCCTTCTCTGGCTGTCTATCATAGGTGCTTGTCCAGTCCGGTCTCCACTAAAAAGTCTGTCAGGAAGGTTATTGCCTTTTTCTGGAGATGCATCTCAGGCCATGGTCCAAGTAGTTTCTTTATTGTGAGGGGCCGTCTTTCCAAACTTGCTAATTTGTTCTTTAATTTTTCTCTTTCATTCGCCCTCCAAAAGAATATGGCGAACATTTTCTTCTGCATGACCACAATGGCATTCCGGTCAGTCGGATTGATGTATCTTGTGCAGGAAACTGTTTGTGTGTGCTACTTCCAATCTAAGTCGGTGGATCAATGTCTCTAGGTGTCGTGGGAGGTCTGTTGCTATGGAAAATTTTCTGTGTAGATCAACTTCATAAAGTACCGTTTCCTTTGATTTAGGGCGCTCAAACCCCTTCTCCATCGAACAATGGTTAGCTCCTTGCGATATAAAATGTCGAATATTCGCACCAGACATAGGGATTGCGCAATCCCGTCCTTCCTTCAATGCTTTCTTCGCGAGGCTATCCGCATCTTCATTTTCCTTTATTCCAATGTGGCTGGGTATCCATTGGAATACGATGTTGTGACCTTGCGATGAGGCATATTCTACAGTTTCTGCGATACATTGTGCTATTTCACCATTTCTGTAAGGTGATCTTACATTTCTGATTAGCTGAAGAGCAGGTTTGCTATCAGTGCATATCACCCATTTTCGTGGCTCAGGATTCTTGCAGATAAGCTTAACTGCTTCAAAGATAGCCACCAATTCTGCTGTCGTCGATGAAGATTTGTGCGATAATTTGTACATCTTCTTTTTCTGAATTTCGGGTATAAAGACCGCACAGGCTGACGCTTATTCTGTGCATGATCCGTCTGTATATATCTTCGTTTTTTCAATATGCATTACATGAAGCTGATAAAGTACCAACTGTGCCGCTGCTAGAGGTGCCATGTCTGTTTTCTTCTCTATGCCGTCTATTTCATGGATAACGTTGCGAAGTGGCAGCGTCCAAGGTGGTTTTGAAGGTTTCCATTGTTTAAGTTTTGGTACTACTGCTTGAAATGATGATATAGTATCCTGTAGTCTTGTTGCCGTCCTTTGTGTTAGTGCCCCAGATAAAAAAATGACTTTCATTTTGCGTGAAAATTGTAAATAAATTTCGAGATGTTTCTTTAATTCGGAGTACTGCCAAAGGTGGCTCTCGAGCCTCCGCATACACTAAAGCACTGGAAGTTGACCATGGTAAACCCAGACATACCCTCGAGCTCCTTGCCAATAACAAGTGAAGTCTCCTTTCGGTGGAGGCTGGAAGTCCGTGCACCAGAGGCAGTGAGTAAGTTACGATGGGGCGTATCCAGGCAACATGTAGGGCTAATAACGACTCTGTAGTACCACCCCATTTGGCCCCGCAGAGATGCTGGAGGATTCGAATGGCCTGATTCACTTTTTGTTCCAGGGACTCGACGTGAGGCGACCATGTTAGTCTCCGGTCTAAAATTACTCCCAAGAATTTATGAGTTCTAACCATTTGAATAGGCTGATTTTGCAGATTAATCTAAAAATTTCCAGGTCTTTTTAATGTAAATGGAAGTATGGCTGTTTTAGCCAGACTCAGCAAACAGTCTACATGATCCAATCCTTCTTGTAGAGTTTGTTGTACATCCAAAAACGATGGACCAGACGTTCATATACTTATATCATCAGCATATACTGAACATCTGATGTTAGGTGGAAGATTACAAGGGAGCTGCGCCATGACTGCATTAAAGAGAGTAGGGCTCAGCACGCTGCCCTGTGACACTCCTTCGTTGACGACATGTTCTGACGTTGGGCCCTCATGCGTAACTAAAAAAATTTTCTGGTGCTTCAGAAAGTCAGCGATCCAACGCAGTATCTTGCCTTTGAATTCCTGTAACGCCAGGCCTTCCAGAACGTGAACGTGACTCACTGTGTCGTATTCTCGGTGGACATCAAAGAATACAGCGACAGTCATGTTTCCTTGCGTTCGTTGGTTTTCCACATCTGTGACCAAATCCAGAATGCAGTCCATTGTGCATATACCTCTTCTGAAGCCGGCTATGCTTTCTGGTAGTAGTTTTTTTCTTGTCTTGCCACCATAAAATTCGTTCATTGATCATTTTTTTCATCACTTTTGAAAACAACTTGTCAAACTAGCCGGCCTAAACGAGTACAAATGCATAGCGCTCTTGCCTGGCTTTAGCAACGGTACTACTTTTCATATCTTCCAACTTTCCGGAGCTTTTTCTTCTTGCCCAAATTTACTATAGATGTCCAACAGGTTTAATTTTCCTTTCTAGCACAAATTAGCAAGAGCAGCGTATGTAACTCCATCTGTTCCTGGTGAACTTGTTCGTTTTACTGAAGACAGCACATACTGGAGCTCCTCTGGTGTGAAGCTGTCATCGAGATCTGATGAACTGATCGCAGAGAACTTTGTTACAACCACCGAAGCTGATTCTGATGAGGATTTATATTCGCTAGTTTGTGTGGTCTCTCCATTTCTCAGTATAAGATCGCAAAATTCTTCGGCAATCACACGTTCGCTATCTCCTCGAGACAGCCTGTAGTGGTCTCGAGTGGACTACTGGCTGTCGGAGGGCGCGTACCGTGTTTCACAGTTGAGGCGCCGAGGTAAATGGAGAAAGTGAGGCACATAAATCTTGACACCTTTTGGTTGAAAGCTTCTGCAGTCGGTTATGCATTGCAGACTGTACTTTCTGTGCAACCTTGAAATCTTCTAAATTACCCGACCTGCGATATCTTCTTTCAGATCGGCGTCGTATTGCCCGAAGCCTCTCATACTCGGCGTCAACACCCGAATACCCATCTGGAATGGGTACTGCACGGGTTGCTTTTGTTAGAAAATTTTTTATCTTCGATGCATACGTTTCTGCGTCAGAACAAGGTTCAATTTTTGTCTCTGTAGTTCTCGAAATTTTGCCCAATTTGTAATTCTTGTTGTGCGGTTATTTCTCGTTTTCTTCAACTTTGGGTGATATATGAATACTGGCAAGTGATCACTTCCTCTTGTATCAGCCTCTGCAGTCCAGTCTGCTCCAGCCGCTAATTCAGAGGAGCACACAGTGATGTCTAGTACGCTGCAGTAGTTATGCTCCTGTAGAAACGTCGGAGAACCATCATTTAGTATAGTGTAACCATGGTCTTCGCATATTTTTACTATAGCAGATCCTCTTACACTACAACGCTCACTACCCCACAATTCACGGTGCGTGTTAAAATCACCACATATAATTATGGCATCATGGTCAGGTCTACACACTGCAGCCAACTCTGTGTATAGAATGTTTGCTTGAGGGTGCACGTAAACACTAACTACAGTTACAGTAACGTTACCAAACTTCACCTTGCATCTAACAAATTCCGGCGCATCTGTTTTTGAAGTAGCCACAAGTGTTGACGGAATATCGCGTCTCAAACACAACATCACTCTGTTTTTTGCAGCAGGACGTTCTGCTTGGTACACCACATAATTGGACAAGCGAAAGTTAGTGGATACTCTTGTTTCGGAAATACACAAAATCGGAAACCCGTGCTGAGTGACAAATTTCTGAAAATCTCCACTCTTATTCTGCAAACTGTTGCAGTTCCGCTGGAATATTGCACTTTTTTTGTACCAGTTAGATAGTCCGGTAGCCATGATTACGACAAGAGAAGATGCTCAACATCTAGCAGCAATTTCACTTCTGGTAAAGAACCTGCTTCTGGCAGGGATCGTAGAATTGCTTTAAGTGCCGCAAAGATTATTGGCAAAATGACTTGCTCGTTTCCGGCTGTCTCCGCCAAGATCGCATTTCTTGAAGAATTTTTCCTCAGGAAGCTGCTATGACCCTTCCCTTTGGTAGTCAGTCAGTGGCTCCTTGGCTGTGTCTGGCCCGGCAGAAAGTTCCACTTCAGCATGTTCCTGGGCCCGGACTTCTTTGCCAATGCGATGTTTTGGTGCTGAGCGCTTCAATACTTCCGAGTAAGAGTGGTGGCGCCACTGTTTTGCATTTCTTTGTGCCGCAGGAACATCTTCGACTATATGCGCATTGGGTGCTGGGCCTCTTTGTATCTCATGGTACCTGTTTATAATTTTCTCTCTTTGTGCCACTGATGCCAAACGGTTTCGAGAGCAGCCTGAAAACGACGCCGGATGTGGTCCAGCACAGTTGGCACACTTAGGTTGACGCTTCGAGGTGCATTCTTTGTAATCATGTGCGCCCGCACATACCTTGCATCTATTGGTTCCCCTGCAAGTCTTAGCCTTATGCCCATATCTCTGGCAGTTGTAACACCTTACCGCCGGCTGTAACGGATGGGGGACTACCCGGTCTCTTGTGGTTGCATGGTGTAACCGTGTGGAGGAAACGAACGCTGACAAGAAGTGGATACGAAAAACAAACAGGTTTATGACACTATATACACATATTTACAGAAAAGAAAGGTTAGGGGTTTCACACCCCACGAGCGTGGTGGTTGAACCGTTACATAGTTCAGAGTGACGTCCAGCACTCTGCGGCGTCGTTTTAAGCCCTGTCGGGCTCCTCCTCTCTGAGTAGAACACCAATCACACACACACAGCAGGTGAGGGGGACGAGCATGCACGGTCCACGTGAACGTCCAATATTGAGTCGTGAACACTGCACTGCAAGGTGGCGCCAGCAGGGCTCTTCCTCGGCGTGTGTGTGCCGCTAGTCGAGAGGTCCCACGATCCTGGCAGCATACATCAAAGGGTCCACCGATTTGTTCGCCTAATTAGCGGGGTGATTTGCGGTGGCCGCTGCGGTCTCTTCCAGAAAGATGTTGTCTTTGTTGGCCTCTCTCTAACGGTTAACGGCGTCTTGGTGACCCGACGTCTCATCCTCCGGCTAGCACGGACAATGCCTGACGAGCATAGGCAGCCGGCTGGTCGTCTACTTGATTGGGGATTACAAGGAGCGCCGCTCTCCTGTCAGCTCTGGCGCCGGTCACAACAGCTTCCCCGTCGCCAGATAAATCACTGAGGTCATCAGGCACCGCTGCTCTTTGAAGGGACGACGAAAGGGTCCGCATTTGAAAGTCGGGAACTCGCCTTTGTTTGCCGCATTGTCTGTGTAATTACTCAAATCTTCGACAGCGTCTGGCAGACTGGGCGCCGAAGTGAATGAGAGCCTCCCCAGTAGACCGGCTTACGCACTATGGTGTCTGCCCAGACGAATTTCCAGGCCAAACTTAACACGGCTCAATGTATTCCTCGACAGTGTGAACCGTAAAGCCGAGAGCAACTTTTTTGGCAATGGCATGTCATGTCTAAACTGGAGTATTACATTACGTATGGGCTGCATTGTGGCACTTCCATCTTCATTTCTTCGCCATCTCTTTTGTCGTGTGACTGAGATTACTCCAGCATCTTTAAGATATTCTAGTAGGTCATAATCACTGTATTCGAGTGGAACGTTTCTTATCTTTGCTGTGGTCTTCATGTAAGACTGAGGTATCATCACATGTACAGGCAATCCAGCCAGACTCTTGATCAGCAGCAACTTGTTTGCCGAGTACAAAGACCATACTCCAACACAAAAACTTCCGTCTCTGTTGATTCTTGATGATGTCACCTTCTCATTGATAGCAGAGATTATCTCAGACGCCATGTGATTGGGATTCACCTTCCAGAAGGAGTCCTCGGCAGCGATTGGTCTGAACACCACCGGTATCCCCGTAGCTCGGTTCTTGTGATGGGTGACCACCGTGTAAGCTCCCTCGTCTTCCTTGGGTGCTTCTGTATCCATCTGCCTCATGTCATTAAGGGAGTACGTCGATCTGGCGTCATCGTTGTCAACCTCTTCTTCCTCCTTTGTACGCCTCTTCTTACACTGCGAGGCCTCGCTGTTCTTTGTATGGGACGTCGATATTGTTGCTGAGCCTGCAGCAACTTGAAGTCGAGCGGGATGGATAAGTGGTGCTCCGCTTGGCGCTAGCGGCATCTCGTTGTCCCCCATACCCGGGCTTTGCCAGGTTTGAGGCATGGGCCCGCTAAGGGGCAGTTCTTATCGCGATGCGTAGTGAAACTCCGACTCACCGATGTTTAGCTGCCACTCTGGAGACAGTCCACTCACCGTACACACCGTGAAAAGATCCCGAACTCAATATATTAACTGAATTAAGAAAGCGAAATGAAGCAACGGGCTTCTTCCATTCACTTCTTCTTCAGCTTTTGCTGTGACTATGCAGCGCCTTCAGCGCAGGCCTGTTTTTTTATCCTGTTGCTGACGACGACGAAGAATTACGCCTGAAGGTTTTATAATGGGTTGGAGCATTTGACGACCCACTCGTTGCCTAATTCTCAGTGTGTGACGTCTGGTTGTTCTTTTGGTTTTCTATAGCGCTTTATTACTCATAGTAACGCGATCACTTTGCCACCCTCAAGCTTTCTTGTGGCCAGTTTGCTACGTAGTTTCCAGCCCTGTCGTGGCTCTCGAGTAGAGGAATGGGCTGGCACGGATGGGCACTAATTTCAAATCCCATTGAGTCATTGGTGTTTCTATTTACTTAGTTGCGATAGTGGTCACGAACACCAGCTGCGGCAGCGGCGGGAGGCAAGTATATACGGTGCCGAACGTGACCCTTGCGACCCTTGAGCCGGTCGCATGCCCTTAACTACATTTTTGTTGTTAGGCAAAGATTGACTATAGATGGTGGTGAGGGAGGGGGTGGTGGTGGTGTTGCAGCAGGCGGGGTTAGTCTGGCCTGCATGGCCGGCGATTGTTTCGCCTGAGAATCTCCTGAATTTGGAAATCGTCACCACATGTCAGACAGCTTAGCGTCTCGCAGGATGACCAACAAAATTCGTTGCACGCTCCTGCTAGTTGCCGTGGGACCTTCGGGAAAAATGACGGCATCAACTCTTCGGTGCCTCTGACAGCCTTTTTGCAAGGTGCGGATAATCGCTGCGCTTTGCACATCAAACTGTGGGCAAAGCCAAACGAAATGTTCAATATCCCCGATGTCACCACAGAAGGCACAGAACGGGGAAGCGTATCTCCCAGTCTTGAATGACCAGGCCGGGGTGTATGCGGAGCCGGGTCTTATGCGGTACAATAGCGTTGCTTGTTCGCGAGAAAGTCCATGAATTACACATGCTTGATGCGGAAACTTGTAGATCGCCTTGAAATGATTGCGTATCGCATTTTTGTTGTTCTGGTAAGTTTTGGGAGTTACTTTTGGAACAGATGTCCGTGCTTCGCATGCAAGGGCATCGGCCTTTTCATTGCCTTCAATGCAACGTGGGATAGGATCCACTGAAACTTGTTATTAAAACTCTTGCCAATTAGATGTTTAATTAGTGCCAGAGATTGCCTGGTGAATTTTCAAGGTAGGCCTCGATGCAGTTTTTTTAGCGCCGATTTCGAGTCCGTCAGCACTACAACATCTCGTGCAGAAAAGGATTGCAATTTTTGCAAAGCCGCTGTGATTACAGTGCTTTCTGCCATTGTGGATGAAACCACGCGATCCAGGCGGCCCGACCATGACACGCCAAGGTAGGGTATGCAAAAAACCGCTGCGCAGCTATCCGTTTGTGTGCACACTGATCAATCGGTGTGCCCTTGTAGGTGGCCATGGTACATGGTGCTCAAGTGGTCTAGCACAAGAAATATTTCTTCCGTGGCTGGAATGGTGCGCTTCGCTGGTAGCTTGAGTACGCTGAAGTACACTGGCTATAGAAATTCTTATAGCCCTACTTTGGTATCCGAATAGTATATATTATAGTATTACTGTTATACCTATTAGCTCACTACAAGCGATCGCAGAAGACATTGACCATACATTCGGGTGAAGAGTGCACCAACATAATTTCTGTAAGGGTAAGAAAAGAAGCATGTAATGCTATCGCATGCTGTGATTTTGAACTACGCTCGTGTAAGCATTCTTCATTGTCGCAAAGTATTTATTATTTTTATTTGTTTGTTTGTTTGTCTAGCTGTTTGTTTGTTTGTTAGCCTTAAATACTGGATGTCACTTTCGATAGCTTAGTAGATGCGCAATTTGTTACAATAACTCCTTGAATGATATGTGCGGTTTAACGTTAGAAAACCACCATGTGGGTGTGAGAGACGCCGTAGTGGAGGGCTCCGGAAATTTCGACTACCTGGGGTTCTTTAACGTGCACCCAAATCTGAACACACGGGGCTACAGCATTCTCGCCTTTATCTGAAATGCAGCTGCCACAGCGGGGATTCAATCCCGCGACCTGCGGGACAGCAGCTGAGTACCTTTGCCACTAAACCACCGTGGCGGGGCGCTACATTAATTCCTGGTCGCAAACAGACGTGCCCTATGTGTGTGCTTTTTTATTCTCGAGTCTTTTTCCTTTGAAGACACAACTAATGGAATGAAGAAAAACAGTCTTTGTAAAAGTTCCACCGGGTGCGAATTATTGTCTAACCGAAGCCGACTTTTTGTAAAGAACCATAACAACGCTTGCTCTTACTTCTTTGTTATGTCACCAAAGGAAAGTCTAACCTCCGTTTCAAATGCTCGAGGCGATGGAAACGCCTCCATGGAAACTCCCGCGGCAATTCGCCATATTCGACAGGCTAGACATCGCAAAAACATCGAAACGGTGATTTTCCAAATTAAACCGAATACATAGGTTGTCGCAAGTGAGACGATTTCTAACTGATAAACGAAAAAGCCGCAAAGAAAACGCGGAAGTGAGGTAGACCTCCGATTTTTTTTTTTGTGACCAGACGATTGCGAGAACAAAAATAGTGTTGAGATAAATTGTGAATATAAACGAATGTCATGTGGTCTCATTGTAACGACAAATATAAACAAAACACTGACTTAAGTGGTGTTGGCGCTGGCAAAGTGCTATTCTTTTCGGAGAGCTGTCGAGATTGTTGAAAAAGATGTCGTAGCAGCATTACATCTCAAAAAAACTCCTGGCAGGCACTGAAAACATCATGAGAGACAAGAAAATTTCCTATGCCCTGTTCTGGAATATTTTGTTTATGTTGTAGCAGAGTGGGTCTCAGCAGACAAAAAGAGATGGGGGGGGGCACATAAATGCAGCAAAAAGGATGAAAACAAGGCCCACTGGCAATATTTTCATCTTGTAAATAAAGACACAAAGTTCGTTCTCATCCGAGGAAAAACGCTCTCAAGATAAAGAATAAGGACGATGCGCATTTAAGCGCGCATGTAGGTTAATGTAGATGCACACCATGTTTTACACAGGCTAGGATTCAGGGAAAAAGTCAAAGCAAGGTAGCGCGGGAAATTTCGGAGGCCTATCACATGAAGCGGGGTATTAATTGTGTTAGCGAAAGTCAGTGTGAGTGTGAAGCATGTTATTTAGAGGGCATGTGTCCGATAGCGTGATTAAGTAAGCGACAGCCCACATGTGGCGTATGTGTTTACGGCAAGTGGGTTTATAACAGTCTGTTTCCTCAAAGAATAAACAGTTGTAAGTGAACATCCGTCCCGCTTATGTGTTTTATTTTTCTGGTATTTACATCAGATTTGTGCCAACTAGCCCCACACCAAGTTCTGCCAGTGCCGAATGAAGGGTCAACATAAATGCAGTTAAAGCGCATCTTTTAGGGCAGAGAAATATCTGCCTGACAAAGGTTCTGTAAAATATAAAGCCCATTAATAATAATCCTTCAAGATATGCGGTATTGAGAAGCGTACATACTTTTTCTCTATTTAACGAGAAACGTCTTTCTCATTTTATTTTGACGCACACTATTGCTCGGCCCAGGCCACATTTCAAATCAAACGCCCTTTCGCAAAAGAAGTCGACTACTCTAGAAGTGTTGAAAAACAAACTTGTAAGCTTCAGTATTCCCCGAAATGCATCACCATAAATGACACTTCAGCGTATCTATAATAGTCAGCAATTTTGTCATCAATTGCATTACCGAAGACCAACGTCTGTGCTTAGTGCTGTCGCTACACTCTGAGCGGTGCTTCTTCTAACGGCGACGCCTTTCTTAGCGAACTTCGGTGACGTTGAGCGTATCAATCTATCTATCTATCTATCTATCTATCTATCTATCTATCTATCTATCTATCTATCTATCTATCTATCTATCTATCTATCTATCTATCTATCTATCTATCTATCTATCTATCTGTCTGTCTGTCTGTCTGTCTGTCTGTCTGTCTATCTATCTATCTATCTATCCATCTATCTATCTATCTATCTATCTATCTATCTATCTATCTATCTATCTATCTATCTATCTATCTATCTATCTATTTTTTCATCTATATATTTGTTCATCTATCCATTTGGTCATCTATTCATCTGTCTATCTAGTTGTTCATCTATTCATTTATTCATCCATCCATCTGTCTATCTGTCTATCTGCCTATCCATCTATCCGTCTGTTTGTCGGTCTGTCTCTCTGTCCGTCTGTACTAAAATTGGTATGGAATAACATGATGGTATGACAATCATAAGTGACTAGTCATAACATGGAAATCACGATATGAAAGTCATGATTGTTATTTTTTACGTTTCATGGTCTGGCTGGCGTTGTGGTGGTTTCATTTACATGACATATTACAAAGCCGATGTGCTAGGACTTGACTACATGGCAAACATAAGTGATAGACCGAAACGCGGAAATCGCGACATGCATGTCATGTAATTCATGACTACATGCAACGTTCAAGGTACGTAAGCTTTTGTTTCGCGATCGGCCACTCCGTCGTCTGCTCTCGCTTTCCCTGCTTCGTCACAGCTAGCTTCGCATATACCAAAATGAGTATTATGGAACGTGAATGAAGGACGAAGGTATATGACTGGTGCAAACATGATGATCATGGCATGCGTGTCATGTAAGAACATGACAATGTACGACGCTCTCGATGCGCTCGCGTATGTTTCAGTAGCTTTACGTATACAAAATTTTGTATTACGTGCCGTCAATACACGACGTCCAAACATGATAATCATGACATCCGTGCCAAAACATGTCGACATTCTACGCTCATTGCGTGCTCGCGGCCGTTTGGCTACCTGCACATATACCTAATTTGGTATCACGTGAGTAGAATGGACGACGTAGGTAAATGACACGTCCAAAGGTGATAATTGTAACAAGGCAGTCCGATGATGTAAAGCATAATTTAGGTCAGCCTTGCAAAGTTGTGCTAATTTAAAAGTGGCATACCAACCTTCCTCCTTCGTGCTTCGCATATCATCGATTTCCACTCTACGTGAGATCTGCCAATTTTTAAATGGCAAAAGTTTGAGAAAAAAGTAAATAAAGTGCAAGAGAAGACACAGGAAAGTGACAGTGACGAAGCCGTATCTCGTGACTTCCCTGTAGCTGTAATCGCTTTTGAAATGGAATACAAACCAGCCCGTATCCACAATTTGCTCGATAAAGACTTTCATATATAGCGGTTGCGCTTTGCTTTATACACCATCGCAGCGATCTGGGAATATCAACAAATTGAGATTAATACAACTTTGGTGATTCTATAAACTTCTGAGACTTACTCCTGCGAAAGCCATGAATGACTGGTGCTGGCTTCAGAAAAACAGCCGCGTTGGTACACCATCATAATGGCACATGAACTTTGTAGCGTCACTAGTAGCGTGACATGCATAAAGCCGATAACGTTCGAGCGACGTCATTATCACAATGATTCAACTTATTCTAAGCATTATTATACCCCCTCGGCGTCAGCTAAGCTGATATGAGAGTGACATGTTGTGCACCCCTGACGACACGTGCATGCTATTGGTACCTGTGGCTACAAGGGAACACGAAAAGGTGGGGTTAGAATTGCATAGAGACAAACGCGGAAAGTTGTTGCCATGCTTCTTGCGTACGTTTGACGCTGTTCTTGCACGCCGGCGTTATTTGAGTTCAACTCTCGTGTTAAGAAATCCAAACCTTGAACTTTGTGCTTCGCCAGAAGATCGCAGCCATTTGGGCTACCGCGGTCCAGCGATATGTGCTTGGCGCATATGTGTATCAGAAAACGCTTCTACAAAACTGTTTGAGACTAATATTCATCAATTACGAAGAAGATCGGCACCCGAAAAGAAATACTTCATATTGGGACACTTCATTATATATATATATATATATAAATATATATATATATATATATATATATATATAAATATATATATATATATAAATATATATATATATATATATATAAATATATATATATATATAAATATATATATATATATATATATATATATATATATATATATATATATATATATATATATTTGTACACACGAAAATAAGTATGCACCTCTAAAAACTGTTTATTGGTGACGTTTCGATCGGAGACCGATTTTCATCCGACCCATCAGAAGACATCAGAATGTCTGATGAAGATCGGTCTCCAATCGAAACGTCACCAATAAACAGTTCTTTAGAGGCGTATACTAATTTTTCCTTGTATTCTACGGCAACCGAAGCCAGACTCTTCATAATCTACGTATATATATATATATATATATATATATATATATATATATAGTCCAGAATATCCTCCGCGAGCGGTCACAACGTGGTTTATTTCGACGTTTCGGCTTAGAGTCTGGCCTTCATCAGGATTAAAGATACAGTTTGTTGGTGCTCAGCTTTATATAAAGCTCAGCACCAACAAACTGTATGTTTAGTCCTGATAAAGGCCAGACTCTAGGCCGAAACGTCGAAATAAACCACGTTGGGACCGCTCACGGAGGATCTACTGCACTATATGCAACGCTACGGCCACTCAACCACCATTACCTGTCTATATATATATATATATATATATATATATATATATATATATATATATATATATATATATATATATATATATATATATATATATATATATATATTGTAAGGCAACGTTTTCGCTGCGAGACACTTCTTTTACTTGCCGAGCCTCTGCCCCACATGATAATGAATATGTACATTTAAGATGACGCGCACGATTAATGCTCACACTTATTCCCCTCCCCACGCGTGAGCGGCCAGCCAGGACGCGTCTTAGATGGAAACGGAACGTCGAACGAAGGGCTTCAGATGCGATACGTGGACAATGTCCGAACCACGACAGCGAAAAACCGAAGAAAGGTCGCTGGGAGTGCCACGGTAGTTCACTGGTGACGTTTGTTCATTGATTGTATAGGGTCCAATGAAGCGTGACTGAAATTCACCGCACAATCCTGGAGTACGAATGGGCGTCGAAAGCAACACTTCCTCCCCCGGACTGAAGGAGACATCGCAATACGATCTTGCTGATTGGCTTTTGTATTAAGGCGAGCCCGTTGCCGACATTCCTCGAGCCTTGAGATGAACTGCTCTGATACGGTTGCCGAGGCGTCAGTTCGAACATTTAGGAACGATACGTCGATGGTGAATGTCGGTAAACGGCCGTACACGAGGTAGAAAGGCGAGTAGCCAGTAGTTCTTTGAACAGCGGTGTTATGGACAAACGTCACAAAAGGCAAAATCGTATCCGAGTTGTCGTGGTTTGGTGCGATGTACATCGATAGCATGTCTATTATTGTCCGATGAAATCTCTCTATCAGCCCATTAGTTTGGGGGTGGTAGGGTGACGTCGTCTTATGTACTGTACCACAGGTTGTGAACAGGGTTTCGATTATGGTGGACAGGAACGTTTTGCCGCGATCACTCAGGAGAACGCGAGGTGCATTGTGACGCAATACAATGGCGTTGAGAAAGAAGTCTGCGACGTCTGGAGCAGAACTTGTGCGTAGTGCAGCAATCTCTGCGTACCGTGTCAGGTGATCGACAGTAGTCCCAATCCAACGATTACCCGCTGGCGTGATGGGGAGAGTTCCTAGTAGGTCTATGCCAACGATGGCGAAAAAAGTCTTGGGACACGGGATGGGTTGCAGAAGGCCAGCAGGAGACGAAGTTGGTCGCTTCCGCCGATGACACAGATGGCAAGATGCAACGTACTTGGCCACAAAGGTAGAGATGCCAGGCCAGAAGTAACGTTTCCTGATGCGACTTTGTGTTTTGTGAAATCCCAAGTGGCCTGCACATGGGTCGTCGTGAAAGGCTTCGAAGACTTACCCCCGTATTCACAAACGCTCCTCTACTCGACTTCCACCCTTCATTTGACAGAGTTGAGCACTGCGCCACCACTCGGCTGAAAATGACAATGCGCTACTCAAGAATCGCAGCAGACTATCGCTGATATGCAGTGACTTGCCGTGTCTAGAGATGGCGCTCCCATCGGCTTTCTCAAGTGAAGGCGTAGCTTTGAGTGAAGGGAAGTTCTAGAATACGGGGAATAATGACGCAAAGAACACGGAATTACTGGAACCCAGCGGTGTCCATCAGTAGTGTAAACGTAACGATGGAGCACATTGTTATCGAGCGTAAATTGCCGTAGTTATTGGCGCAATCTAGCATTAGAAGTAGGTGATATACCATTCAGTCGTTAAATAATGCTATTTCAATACGGATCATCACGCTGGCGTGTGGCGAATTTGGTGTAGTGATTTGAAGCCGGCGTGTCGATAACCGCAAGTTGTGATAATGTGAGAGGTGATGCAGTGTTTTGCCCACCACACGAGCAATCACCTGACGTACTCGATGATGACAGTGGAAGGGGGCAAAGGGAGAGAGCATCTGCATCTAGGTGTCTTTTGCCAGACTTATAGCTAACGTCAAAATCGTACTCTTGTAGGCGGAGCACCCAATGACCGAGGCGACCAGACGAGTTTTTCAGTGACGATAGCCAGCACAAGGCGTGGCGGTCTGTAATAACTGTGAAGTGGCGTCCGTAGAGATACGGTCGAAATTTTTGTACGACCCAAACGACAGCAAGGCATTCCTGTTCAGTTATGGAGTAGTTATGGAGTAGCCGTAAAAGCACGACTAGCATACGCAATAACTCTTTCCCGTGAAGTGGCATCCCGCTGTAGAAGAACTGCGCCAATGCCATGGCCACTCGCGTCAGTGTGAGACATGCAGGTGCGTTTTCGTTGAAATGGCACAGAACAGGGTCGGATTTCAAAGCATGCTTGAGTGCTTGAAAGGCACGCTGGCAGTCGTCGTTCCAAGCGATAGTTGATTCGGATGTCAGCCGCTTATACAGTGGCGACGCGATGGCAGCAAAATGGCTGATGAAGTCGCGGAAGTAGGACGCCAGGCCCAGGAAACTTCGCAGGTGTTTCTGATTTTCTGGCCGAAGGAAGCGTATCACAGCACCAAGCTTGTCAGGATCCGGGCAAACGCCATCTTTGCTGACAAGGTTGCCCAACGCCTTGATGTTCTTGTTTGCTAAATGGCATTTCTTTGTGTTTAAGTGAAGTACAGCATTAGAAATACACGTCAAAACTTCGTCTAAACGATAAAGGTGCTGACGAAAAGAGGTGGAGAAAATGACAATGTCCTCAAGATAACAGAGACATGTTTTCCATTTTAGGCCGCATAGAACTGCGTCAATCATGGGTTCAAACGTGCCAGGAGCATAAAATAAACCAAACGGCATAACGTTGAGTTAATACAGCCCGTCTGGTGTTGCAAAGGCAGTTTTTGCCCGCTTCGTGCATAGGTATTTGCCAATAACCAGACCGTAAATCCAGGCTGAAGAAAAGTTCAGCGCCTTGCAGAGAGTCAAGTGCGTCGGCGACTCGTGGGATCGGGTACACGTCTTTTCGCATAATCTTATTAAGTGCTCGATAATCGACGCAGAATCGCACCGAACCGCCCTTCTTTCGGACTAGCACTACAGGTGATGACCACGAGCTGGTCGAAGGCCGGATAACATCTCGTTTGAGCATATCAGCAACGTTGTTCGCGATGATTTTCCGCTCTGCGAATGACACTCGATATGGGTGGCGGCGTACAATCGTATGGCCTTCCGTTTCAATTCGATGTATGGCGATGGAAGTGCGAACCAAAAGCTTGGAATTTACATCAAATGGAGCACTGTGTTTTTGAAGGATACCCAAAAGTTCTTGCTTTTGCGCAGACGTGAGATTGGGATTTATTGTGGCTGGTAGAGCAGCCGTCGTAGCATCGTCATCAGTACACGTAGAGAAAGATGGTGCGTCTGCGTGAAAGGGCACCACAGAAAGTGGTTCGGTATCTGTGAAGCAAATCACACTGGCGCCCTGGGGCAGTGCAACAGGCAAATAAGTAGAGTTAACTGCCGTAACTTATGCTCTGCTATTATGAAAGCGCACCCTGCTAGGAGCGATGGTAAGTCCACCAGAGATGTAGCGTCCACACGGTGCTAGGAACACACCACCAGTATTGATCTTATCTGATGTCAGGGTCAGAATATGCTCATTGCCTGGAGGAATAAAATGGTCATCAGCGGTGACGAAGCGCTGGCTATGAGCATCTTTATCGAATGAAAGCGCAGTATCTGACATACGAATGACTCTCTGACGGCAAGATATCACGGGTGAAGCTGAGGAGAAGTCCCACCCTAAAATGAGCGCATTTGTACACAATAACAGAACGAGTAAATTTATATGGCGAAGGATGCCCTCAATGAAAACTTGTGCTGTTCAAACACCAGAAGGCTGAACAAAAACCGCATTATTACAGCGAAGGGGAGAGCCATCATACGGTGTCTTCAGTTTGCGTAAACCGGAACACAAGTCCACACTAATAACTGAGAGCGATGCACCTGTGTCCACCAAGGTTTCAGTCCATTTACCCTCAACACACACTGAAAGTACATTTGAAGGGCGTTCCGGAGGAGTTCAATGCAGTCCACGAAATGCAGCTTTCCCTCTTGAAGCTGCACTGTTTAGTTTTCCGGGCGGTGATCAGACGCCGTGGTAGCCGGACGAAGTCGTGACGAGGAACGGCGCATAGGTGACGGGGAACGACAGCGCGAGGAGCGGAATGTACTGGCTGCGTCGAAGTGCTGTGGAGATGGTGAGCGGCGTTGGTACAGTTCGTATGGGTGGCGATGTTGTGAGGCAGGGGTAAACTCATCCCTCTCGAAGTTACCATAGCCCCGCCTTTCGTCTTGTTCACGTCGATGACAGAACCGTGAGATGTGGCCCCGTATTCCGCAATAATAGCAAATCGGTCGAGTTGGACGCCAGGCATGGCAAGAAGGACGTGGTGCCCTTGAGGCGAGGGCATTCAGTGAGGGCTGCGTACTTGACACATACTACGATGATTGCTGACAAGGTGACGCTGCAACCACCTGAGCGTATGTCGGCTTTGGAGGGGTATGCGAGCTCGAGACTTGCTCACACGTCATGGACGCCAGTTCATCTTTGACGATGTTGCGGAGGCTGCCTGCAGAAGGCGTTATGCGGAGCTCATAACACGACGAGGTGGCCTGGAGTTGCAGCTTCTCGCGGATCATGGACCGTATCAATGCACGGAGCTCATTGTCATGCGTTGGACTGAGATCTCCTGTGTCAGGTTGTAAACGTATAAGTTGAAGGTCATCGAGTCGCTGACACCTACTGATGATATCCGCGATCGTGGTGGAGTTCTTTGCCGCTAAAGCGTTAAATGCGACGGCGCCTATGCCCTTGAGCAGGTGGCGAACGCGGTCATGTTCCGCCATCGAGCTGTCGACGCGACGGCATACGGCGAGGACATCTTCAATGTACGAAGTATAAGACTCACTGGAGTGCTGAACACGTTCAGCAAACTTCCGTTTGGTTATGTCTTCACGGGCAGAAGGGTTGGCAAATATCTGACTGAGCTGCTGCTTAAAGGTAGGCCAGTCCGGGAAATCCAGTTGATAGTTGAGAAACCATGTCCTAGCAGACCCCGTCAGATAGAACGGTACGCGGTACAGCTTCACAGAATGATGTCAATAGTTAAGCGCACTCACACAGTCGTAATCATTCAACCAGTCTTCAACGTCTTCACCGCGAAGGCTGGCGAACATCGGGAGATATTTTTGAGGGGCGGTGACAGTCCATGAAGGCATGCCCGGGGGTGTAGGTGGGGTGGATGGAGCCGTGTTGTTGTGCTCGTCTTGAGACATGACCGTGGGCTGACTGCACAGACGGCGACCCGACCGGAGCTCCAGGGATGGTTAGTAGTCGAAGATAATAAAAAAGCGCTGCAGGGAGAGGACCAGGGGACCGGAAAGCACTCTTCGCCACCTGTAAGGCAACGTTTTGGCTGCAAGGCACTTCTTTTACTTGCCGAGCCTCTGCTTTACAACACAGGTCAGACTGTTGATGATGAGTATGTACATATGATATGATGACGCGCATGAATAATGCTCACAATATATATATATATATATATATATATATATATATATATATATATATATATATATATATATATATATATATATGTATATATATATATATTCAACTCACGACTTCCTAACCAGAACCCGATTCCAACAATAGTCGACTTGCTAATAGCTAGTCAAGAGGCCTCGTGTAGTGAGAAGACATCATGGCTTGCTGCACATTATATGAAGCAGATTTATTTGATTTTTACCGCAATAGCATTACAGAGCTTGCGCCGTCGGCACAGTTGGTTATGAGCGAAAAATCGTACGTCAGCGAAAAATTGAGAAAGAAGCAAATAAAGTGAAGACTATATTGTTCAGTCCCTTTGGGGATCGAACCCGCATCATTCGCGTGGCAAACCGGTGCCCTACCAATAAGCCATGATATTACTTACAGCCGCACCAGAAAAGAAACACTGCATAAATTAAATGTAGCAGAAGGAGTCTCCTTAACGCGTTTGGTTCGATAGCTGTCACGAAGAAAACAAGTCCATTCGACAATATGTAGGCGCATTTGGGAGCCCATCATACTACGTCGAAAAAGGCCGGAATAGTGCAGCCGTAGCCGCTAAAACACACAGGAACATTCCAACAGCTCTAAAAATGCACAACTATGTCCATCTAACGGAAAACATATCATGCATTTACAGACGTTCATCAAACAGCAAACGCTAAATAATGTGCTGCCATCTGTGAGATATTGTAAGAGTCTTTGTGCCCCTTCAAGCGAATGCCATTTCAACAAACTACAACACTTGCAGAGATTTAGCTTTTCATTCTCACGACACCATTAAGGAAGTGAAGTACTGCAGTTGCCATTTCACCGACCATAAGGCGATGCCTGTTGAGGTCCGCCGGGAGAAGTCTCCAAAAGAACAAGTCGAACAACTGTCAGATAACTAACGCAAAACATGGCGCAGAATGGGACCAATTACGAATGCAAGTACCACGCCTACGTGCACTTCATAATACAGGACCATGTGACTACATCACTGTACAATATTTTCATGTAGTTGTTATAAAACTGCTGTTCAAGAGATCGAAAACCTGAACCATTACTATATATACAGCGTGCGCGCGTGTGTGTGTGTGGGGGGGGGGATGCGTGCGTGCGCAAGGGCGCAAAGGCGACAAATTTTAATAAGCATACACTTAGCGGTTGAAGGGCGCGGTTTAGCGGTTGAAGAGGCCGAACTTCGCTATCGCGTTCAACTCCTAAAGGCGGAGCTTAAGTGTCCACCGATTTTATGTTCATCTAAAATATTTATAATCTCACATAAAGTTGGTATGTATCCACTGGAACATCACTCAAATATTCTAAAGGTAATTTAATCTAGTAATCAATAGATGGAATGTGTAGCAAAATCAACCCGTGTGTCCACATTTCTGCAGCCTGTAAAAAGAGTTGTCTGAAAGAGTCAGTGCAGCGTGCTATGTCTCCCATTTAGCAGTCTCACTTTCTTCGCCTTTGGTATGTGTGCCATTTTGTAAAACTACCACTTCACATCTGCAGAAAAGTGCAAAGATGCATTGGTTCATTTTTCTATTCTGGTGGCACAGAATCGTTACCACGTCCGGTGTTGGCTCAACCATGAAATCAAGGCGGTTTTGCAATCTCCGACGTTTCCGTCCCGGCTTCCATCATGTGCCTCTGCACTTTATTGCGAATAGTAGGCAATGATGATACGCCCCCTCAAACACTGGCTTGCATCCATCTGGGGCCATCACTACGTGTCTTTCTGCCAGCTAGCCAAATGAACCAAGGTTACCGATCATTTGTATTACCACCATTGTGTTGAGCACTTCCGGCATTTCACCAACGTTTGGAAGCTTCGCGCCCAGAGATAGAGGCGTCCGATTCTAAAGTGGTAGACACAATGGCCGCCCATCTACGATCCTTGGCGCCTCAGCATCGGTAATCTATAGTGAACCGTGCTTGGAAACCAATAACTGCACCAGTGTTGCCAGGCCATATTCAGGACTTTGTCTGGCGGTTGGGCTGAGGCTTGCTTCCCACGCGAGATTGGTTGCAGCGGTGGCAGGTGGTTCGAACTTCCAATTGCCCCAACTGCGTCATGGTAGAGACCAATCGATATGCGACGATTGAACGTGTGGTCTCTCAACTTTTTTGGCGTGCGGTTCATGTTGGCTTTCGGGGACAGGGTGTGTGAATTTTCGTGTCCAACGGCTGATTTCCCTGCGGCCGCTTCTCCGCTCTATTAATAGTTGCGGGGTTGCCTTTGGAGAAACTGATGCGAGGCCGTAGCTGCGAATTGCCGCCGGCATGCTTTGTGGCTGATACTGGGCTGGATGAGACGAGAGATCCTCATGTTCCTCTCTGAGGATCTATTTAGGGGCGAAGCTCTCTATAGCGGCACCCGTTCGTCCCTCGCAGCCATTGTAGTGTGTAACAAATATAACATTGTGACCTCCAAGGTGGTGCCGGTAAGAGATTTCTCGCGTGCGTTGTTGAACAATAAAAAATAATGCTCAATGTCTATGCCAATGGCCGCTAATGGAGAATGAGATACAGGAGAATTGGGCTTTTAGTTAACGCACACGCTGCAATCCCTATTAGCAGCCATTGGCATGTACATTGAGCACTGTCTGACAAGAAAGGGTTGCTACGTTATACTCGCTGGGTCTAACCTCCTTAGTTTTAGAGAGGTTTAGCGGGCGTTGAACCGCAGTGCCATGAATACAATGAACTAGTATATACCATAAACTCGAGCTGGTTAAAGGTGGGAAATGGATACGAAGAGCAAGCCATAAGAAAGTAAAAGCCGAATTCTCCTGTCTCTCATTTCTTGTTAGCAGCCATTGGCATGTACATTGAGCTCTATCGGACAGGAAAATGTTGCTACGTTGTGACCTCCAATATAACATTGTGACCTCCAAGGTGGTGCCGGTAAGAGATTTCTCGCGTGCGTTGTTGAACAATAAAAAATAATGCTCAATGTCTAGGCCAATGGCCGCTAATGGAGAATGAGATACAGGAGAATCGGGCTTTTAGCTAACGCACACGCTGCAATCCCCATTAGCAGCCATTGGCATGTACATTGAGCACTGTCTGACAAGAAAGGGTTGCTACGTTATACTCGCTGGGTCTAACCTCCTTAGTTTTAGAGAGGTTTAGCGGGCGTTGAACCGCAGTGCCATGAATACAATGAACTAGTATATACCATAAACTCGAGCTGGTTAAAGGTGGGAAATGGATACGAAGAGCAAGCCATAAGAAAGTAAAAGCCGAATTCTCCTGTCTCTCATTTCTTGTTAGCAGCCATTGGCATGTACATTGAGCTCTATCGGACAGGAAAAGGTTGCTACGTTATACTCGCTGGGCGTAACCTCCTTGGTTTTAGAAAGGTTTAGCGAGCGTTGGGCCGTAGTGCAATGAATACATTGAACTAGTATATACCATGAACTCGAGGTCCTTAAAGATGGGAAGTAGATCCGAAGCGCAAGCCGTAAGAAAGTGTGCGTTTGCCACCTCTAGTTTAGTCCTTGGAATGTCCGCTGGATGGCGGTGCTTCTATATGAAGAATATATGATAAAAAGATGCGAGACGGTGGTACTTGGAGTGTTGAATAGATGGACGAATGGACACACAGACAGATGCATGGATGGACGCATGAACGGACGCGGATGCATGGACGAACGCAGGGACGGACGCACGAACAGACGCACGCACGAACGAGTGGATGAACGCATGGACGGTCACATAGGCGGACGCATGGACAGACGGAAGCAAGAACGAATGGACGGAAGAATGCTTCGCCCCAGTCTCTGTCATTCACTCGGTGGATATGCTGCCAATTTTTTTTTCCTCGGGGAGCACGAGTTTCTGCTTCATTGGTCGTGCCCTTTCATCAGCGTTGAACACGAATGGGCACAACTTATCTTTCGACCAATATGGTGCTAAGCAGGACCCGTTGGGTCGTTACATATAATTTTATTTGTTACAAATTGTGTTTAATTGCATCTATTGTATCGGTATACCATTGCTTGTATCATGATATCGCATTAAGTTCTTGTGTGCATGTATACCAACATTGTCATGTATATTAGAGCATTGACGTCTTCACTGCAACGTAGTGATGTTAGTCGTGATACACAGATTTGCCGAAGTGTACGTGCCATGTTATTGGAATGTTATGAAGCATTTGTGTTCTCTACATAACGCAAATAAATTTTTTTCTAAACAGGTTTCTTGCACCACTGTAGGAGAGCACATCGTACTCTGAATCGTCGAACACTTGCTTCGTAGTTTTTTGTAGGCTTCTCAGACTGGGATGGCTTTCTGCTCTCCCGACATAAAGTACCAAGTATCCTAAAGTGTTAAACACTTTTTGATAGAAAGCAGCTCTTTGAGTAGTCAGTGTAACCCAACCCTTGGACATGCTCGAGTTAAGGGCCGCATGCTTGCGTCTCATGTCCGCAGAACTATCGCTCCCTCCTCCATTTCTCACCTCGCAAGGCCGAATCAGGCAGCGTCCGCGAACTAGTAAAAAACCGAGAGTTGGCGATCACGCCTTCTAAAAACCTTTTCATAGTCAGTCTTGATCGCCAGCGAAAGAGACCGTGTAGCACGGCCACTTTATTTCTATTCCGGGTCGGGTAATATTTTTTGCTCGAAATCGAGACCCACCGATGCATGGATGCAACAACCACTCAGACAATAATTCGGACATAATTGAATCGCTACCGTAACATTCAATCACCACAAAATGCCACCAAATGAAGCAAAACTTCAAGCTGTCTGCGTAGCAGTACTTGATTCGAATAAAGGCTTCCTTGATTTCGATCATTGCATGCGCGACAAACCTGATAACAGTAAGTACTTCCGACCGCGCATATTGTAAGCAAACGTACAGCTAGCAGCCAAAGCGTTCATGCTCATTTAGATTTCTTATCCAGAAGCTGGGTTTGCACAACATTTTTCTGCTGCTTGCAATCTACACTGCTGAATGGAGCTCGTCATAGATGTAGTGCCGAGATTGATTTACACTGGTATGATATATATATCAGCATACTGAAATGAGGGTTATGATATTTTTATTACACTGCTTAGAAAAAAAATAAACGTGCAACTTCAAATTGATAATCAAGCATATATCTTTAGGCACGTCTTGGTTTGTATGCATCCTCCTCGTTCCCCATTTCAACGCAGCGCGTATATATGATCGCCTGGGGCGAAAACCCATGTACACCGGTATCAGTCACTAAGCAGTGACTGATACTGTTGAGATAGTCGCACGCTTGTAACGCAGCTAATATTGCGCTTGCATTTTAACACACCATCACTGTAGCACTGGCCAGAGTTTTGGAAAAAGTGTCGGTATTGCAAATAGAGGCGCCACATATGAGCCAAACCAACCATACACAAGCAATCAGCGCCATTCCAAGCACACGTCACCATTGTGGTGCATGAAATGCGGCACTTGTGGGGCCTTTTTTACACATAATGGCCTTTCTAGGGGTACTTCGACGCAAAAATGTTGTTTTTTCTGGCTGTCTGTATTTCTGTCTCTATATATGTATGTTTATCCGCCGTGACAATGCCCCAAATGACACCACGTGGTACCCCAAACGGCCAACCCCATCCGCAGCGCCTACCAATAATGCTCCAGTTTCAGCGTTCCAACTTGCGCGAATTTTATTTAAAAAGCAAATATTGCGTATACCTGAGGCACCATAACAGCACGACAATATTTTGTATGTTTGTCTTTATACTAGAGAAAGCACACGTAAGTAATTCTTAGGAACGGAGCGTTAATCACGCTGTGCTGACAGTGCAACGCGATGCTCAAAAAAGCAAGTGTTTCCAACTGTTTGCTAAGACGGCACGGTGGTGGCACCTGCCCATTGTTTTGCGTTCTACACCTTATCGCCTCCGAGACAGGCTCACATCTTTCACCGTGGACGCGCTCGCCTTCCTTCGTTTTCGAAGATAACTGCCAGATAGCGCTCGTGTCTAACGGGCCTCGATGCGCTCGTTTGCCTTCGCTGAAAGGATTGAAACTCTCTAACGCATCGCTTCCAGAATAAAATTCACCAATTTCAGCAATTTTCCGCCCAGAAGATCAAATAAACGTTTTGTGCACTTTCTCACACGCAAGACTATCGTCTTTCGACGACATTTGCAGGGAAACATGCAGACATGGGGCCATTTTTTTTTTCTCGCAGTACCCCACAATCTCATCGCATGATTTTTTCCCACTGCAAAGGGCGATACTGACTGCGTAAACATTTGGTAGCTCTGAGCAGTGAAATTCACGAACAGCTGATGCTTCTGCACGACACCTGCGCGTAGCGCGGACAGTGCCTATAAGCGACTGAAAGCGAGTGCCGCTGCCGCTGTTACTTGTCGGATTTAATATCATCGCTTAAACACATCATTTGCATTAGCTTTCTACAGTGAAATTAAGCACTGACATGCATCCTATACGTACCACTCAATGCTTCCAATGCAAGTGAAGGTGACTGGTTGTGGCTCGCTTTCCTCTGCCGCATCACCGGCGCTGACATCGTCTTTGGTCGTCGCTATTACAGTAGCGATCGGCTCGAACATGTACAGGTGCACAAAAAACTCGTAATGACTTCCACAACTCACTGTACTAGCAGCAACTACGCCATTTCAACAGATAAATACAGCAGCACCTTCCGGCCAGCGCACTCAGCTTTCCACACCATACCACGCATCATGTATAAAGATTCGGGCAATCACAAGCGGCGGCGAGCCTTGCGATGGCAGCCACGGTGCCTGTTGCTTTTTCTTGGCAAAATAGAGTTGTTTGCCCTAAATTATGCATATTTTTGGCCTAATTTTTGAGTTAGCCGCGCGATGTTGCGTATCATGACACCATAAAGTCGTTTTTAGGTGTTTCAGTGTTATTTTAGTATGTGAAGCAGCTTTATGACTTTTTTTAAGCGTTTCGTCCTTATGAGGTGCCCGAACTAAAAAAAGAACACTTCACTTGGTCCTGGGGCACCAAATCAACTGAAGTTGTGTTGGTAAGTATCTAAAAGCAAAACCTACAAAAAATACTTATCTCATTGTACTGCGCAGGAGTAGCTTCCTGCATGAAATCACAAATTTCGTTGAGCAGAATTTCACTCTTTTTTGAGGGCTCACAAACGCACAGAAACTAGCCACCTAATATTTCCCACGTGAACGCTGCCAGCATCCATGCCCCTTCACACATAAAAAATTAGACACATACCAGCACTCAGCGCTCGGAATAACAGTGAAATAATAGTACATTTTGTATTAGCTAGAGAGGCCCGCAAAGTCTGAATGTCGCATTTTTTTACCGTGTCTCCGTTTACCCCACCCTATAACGTAAACGAGATTAGCAAAATCCACATGTTTGCCAAAATTTCATTACTTATCCTTGATCTGTTTACAATACCTCCCACATTGCTTTTCAACAAGACTTTTACAACGTTTAAAATTGGTGTCTACGCGTGCTCATTGTTGTTATTCCAAGTAAATACCAAACGGTTTCTTTCACTCAACGTTCTAACCTGTGGAAATTTCGATACAAAATAGTATGTGGGAACGAGAGACGGTCAGCCAAATTGATTACTCAGTTTTATTATTATAATTACTGTTGGAGTTTAACGACCCAAACCCACCATATGGCTGGGGTTCCCTAACATGCACCCGAATCAGAGCACACAGGCCTCAAGGTATTTTCCCCATCTATCGAAAATGCAGCCACCACAGCTGGGATATGATGCCGCCACATGAGGGTCAGCAGCCGAGTGCGCTAGCCACTAGACCACAGTGGCAGGTATAAGCACTTAGTTTTGACAATATCAAATCATCTCAACTGCTTTGCGCAAGAGACAAGCGTAATTTCGTCAGCAATAAAGGGTTTGCATTTTTACGACAGCACTTAAAAAGCGCTTCACAGCATGTCAAACTGCCAGCTGACAAGAAACTAATAGAACCAAAGCAACTGTACGCACCAGCCATTTAAAATCATCGTCAAAGCTTCCTCACAAACGCATTTCCGGCCTTTCAACACTATGCCATTAGTATTGCTCCCACTCCACCGGTTTATATTATAACAAAGTGACATTCGAAAGCAGAATGTGGCTTTGAAACCAATTCAATATGGCGTTTCATTGATAGTTTAGTATTTCCCATAAGTTTCGGCACAGCACACTGAAACACGCATGGCACATTCTGCCACCATCAGGCGTATAATATTGAATCGGTCACCACCTAAGCCATGTCCAACCACTTGCCGTTACTGTCACCTCTTTTTTTTTTTTTTTCGAGCAGCCAAAGTCTGGTGAACTGACGCAAAATGTCGTTACTAACTCGAGGCCTTCTGTATTCCTGGAAACAATCACAACAGGATACGAAGTGTAACAAAGCGAACACAATGATTTATATTTTGTAACCCACCCCTTAAGTAATCCTTCTAAGCGGGATCTTTAAAGGGTCTGAATCACCACCAAAAATACGAACAACCGAGTTGTTCTCTCCCGGCGTTTCCCATCTTCGTGGCACAATTCGTGACGCCATTGGTTTGTTCACGCGATGTCAGGCAGAAATGAAGCTCTCGACGGGTCGACAGACGAGAAATACATCTTGCGAATTTTCTCCTACTCTGCTTTCCCATTGGGAAGACAGGTTCAAGCTTGCGCAGTGCCGTCGGCCGCCCTAGCGGAAAGAGGGCAAAGCAACGGTCGCTCGGACGGGCCGCGCCTTTACATTTCGGCACCGTTCCAGCCGGTGACTGCAGCGCCACGGCAAGTCATGGCGCAAACTAATACGCGTGGCCATGCGCTAAGTGCTTTTTGACGACCGTACGCTGCCTAGACACCAAATCGCTCGAACATCCGATTTCGTCCCTATAGCGGTGCGCTGTCGGCGATCGTCAGCACTTCCTCTATTTGTTCAACGTTGGTTTTGGTGTTTCGTGGCAGGGTGTATGGATTGCGGTATTATTCCTTGCAAATCTGGTGATGCGAGAGAACTGGCTGATTCTCGGCGGACCTATCCAAGTGGTAGCGTTGAATGATCAACATCCCGCGTTGATATGATAAGCTCAAGTGCTTGCTGTCTTGTGTGTGCTGTGCGGTGGTTTGTTTGACAAAGTCAATTCCCTGCACATTTGATGATACGTTAGCTGACTGGTTCATGCTAGCCGTAGCATTGAATTACTCCCGCGTCGGCATTATCATGAACAAGTGCCGGCTGTTTTGGGCAGACATTACTTCTGAATGGAATCTGGGTCTCTAACGCACTTTACTGACAACACCACTGTCACACGGGTTCTTGTTTGCATTGTCATACCTTTTTATAAAGCAGTTAGATGACGGCTGCACCGTATTTGACCCGATTAGTTTGGGCAATTAGCGGTGAGAAGTGACTCGAATTCTTTTGGTCGAGTTCGATAGGTATGTCGCTGCTGCGCAGTATACTGCCGGCGCCAAATCGAGCTTGGCGCTGACGCCCTAGCTGATTGCAATTAAAAGTGCCTGGTGACACCGGTACGATCACATGTGCGAATGCTCCAACACTTTCTAAGCACTCTTGTGGTCCTTGCCTCCTTGAGTGCTGGTTTCGTCAGTAGACGAGCATGCAAGAAAAGGAGATTACTACATATACAAAGCTATATCTTGTATCAAAATAATGCAGAAAATTTGCATCATACTGGGTAGGTCTGTATTGATGGGACGTCCGCAAATAAGCACATGTACGCAGAAGGACTGAAAGCTGCGCCAATTGGTGACAGTACTTGAACATATTTCAACATGGCGCTTGACTACATGAGCGGAAAAGTGATTTGTCCTTTCTTCTCTGGTGTCCGCGTAGACCTGTACTGTGTTGAAAAACGTTCAAGTAGTATATGTTCGGTCTTGCTAAATCAAGTATCAGAAGGAAAATTGAAGGACTTTTCATTCTTTAGGAAGTAAAATGTCGTGCTCAGATTTGGGTGCACGTTAAAGAACCCCAGGTGGTCAAAACTTCCGGAGCCCTCCACTACGGCGTCTCTCACAATCATATCGTGGTTTTGGGACGTTATACCCCACATATCAATCAGGAAGTAAAATGTCATTTTGAGTCTTATTACTAGTTTTCGTGCATGTTATTTTTAAGCAAAAGAATGTGATGTTCACTTCACTATCAGATTACCACATTTGTCCCCGCCTAGCAGCCAGTGCATGGTACAAGATTTTAGCGGCGAAGCTCTTCATAGCGGCACCCGTTCGTACCTCGTAGCCGTTATAGTAGTGTGTAACAAATAACATTATGACCTCTGAAGAGGTGCCGGTGAGTGATTTCTTCTGTGCATTTTTGAACAACAAAAGATAGTGTTCAATGTACAAGCCAATGACTGCTAAGGGGGAACGAGAGACAGGAGAATTCTGGTTTTAGTTAACGCGCACGCTGCGAATTTTTTTATTGTTCAACAACGCGCAGAAGACAAGAAAGGGTTGCTACGTTACTGGATTGGATAAACTTTGATTTGGTCCTCAAAATACAGATCACTGTGTTGCGGGCAGCTCCCACGTGGGGACTGAGATGCCAAGCTCCTCAGCCGACTCGTGGGCTTGGTCGACAGCCCAGAGCTGATCTGCCAAGGACGAGCAGCGGATTGCCGCCTCCCATTTGGCAGAGGTGATGTTCGATAAATGAGCGAATTTGGTGCACTGCCAGAGAATTTGTTCTAATTAAGCTATTTCCCCACAATGTGGACAAAGATTACTTGGGTATAGGTCAGGGTACATGATGTGTAACATTTTCAAAGTAGGGTACATCCGCGTTTGCAAAAGCCTTAATGTAAGTGCATGGGGCCGGGTAAGATTTTTGTGAGGTGGAGAGAAAATCCTTCTAGACAGGTAGAAATGCTTAGTGAGCTCGTTATATGTTGTAAGAATTTCCCAGTTATCCCCTTCACCGGTAAAACGCATCCCCAAGGAGGCGCGGTTGGAGAGTTCTCGCGCCGCCTCGTGTGCTGCTTCATTGAGATTAGGAGGGGAATCGTTGATTTGTCCAAGGTGAGCTGGGAACCAACTCAGAAGATGATGCGTTATGTTCTTGCCTGATGCGTTATGTTCTTACCTGATGTTGTGGCGGATATCATTGTAATTGCGTCTGATTGCCATTGGGCGTTGGCCCAGACCTGCAGGATCATTCTCCCAGACCTTGTTGTAGATAGCCATGCAAACTGTGCTCTCTCTTGGGCTTCTGCTATTTCTTCGAGCGTGTTGTGAATGCCAGGCTTAAGCAGACGCTCGGAGCTGGTATGTATGGGTAGGCCCAGGACCTCCTTGATAACTTTCCTGAGGAGGACATTCAGTGTCTCGGACTCTGCTCTTGACCAGGTGTGCATTGCTTCCGTACGTGAAGTGGCTTAGCACAAACGCATGCATCAACCTGATGAGGTTATCTTCCTTGATCCCATTTCTTTTGTTGGCCACTCTGCGTATGAGGTGCACCGCACTGTCTGTTTTCCAAGTTAACTTGGCTGTAGATTTGCTGTTGGCGCCGTTAGACTCTATCAGCATGCCCAGGACTTTGATGGAGTGGACCCTCTGGATGGCATCCCCTTGATTTGTACAGAGGTGAATTCTATCTGGTTTAACGGCTTCCATTCCCTGGGCTTCGGTCCCCGACGTGCAGTCCCATACAGTAAAAGTTCTGACTTACTCGAGGAGCACTTGAGCCCGGAAGGACGAGGATACTCTTCTACGGTGTCAATTGCCTCTTGGAGAGCACTCTCAATCTGCCCTCGCTTCCACCTGTGCACCAGATGATAATGTCATCTGCGTAGACACTGTGCTTTAATCCTTCTATGCTCGATAATTTCTTTGACAGTCCAGTCATGGCAATGTTGAACAGCATTGGTGAAATCACTGCCCCTTGCGGCGCGCCCCTTGCTTCTAGTTCGATTGCTACTGTCTCGATATCTGCAACCTTCATCACGGCTTTCCGATCTGTAAAAAAAGACCAAACGTAGTCATAGAAGGCTTTCCCCAGACCAAGCTTGGAAATTGCTTCGAGTATGAATGAGCGGTGAATGTTGTCAAACACTTTTTCTAGATCGAGGCACAGAATGGTTCTCACGTCTCTAGTTTTGTTGTCGATGACCTGGTGTTTGATAAGCTTCAATGCATCTTGTGTGGATATCCCTGCCCTGAATCCAATCATATTGTGTGTATTATACGTCGTCATCTTTTAAGTACTTGTTTATCCTGTGCAGTATGGCATGTTCTGCAACCTTGCCGATACATGATGTCAATGATATTGGCCTCATGTTGGTTAGGGGGCTTTCGAGGCTTAGGAATAAGGATCGTGCTGGCCAGCTTCCGCTGCTCTGGTACCCTGCCTTCTTTCCATGCTGAATGAATCATATCCTTTAAGTTTCAATTGAATCATCATCAAGGTTACGAAAGGTCTCATTTGATATACAGTCCGGGCCAGAAGCCTACCTGCCGTTGAGATCATGCAACCCTCTTTGATCTCCTCGATGTTAAAGTTGCCCTCAAAAACCTGGATTGAGCGTGCCCTGGTACTGTCTACTTGGTGGTGCCAATCATCTTTTGATTGGGAGGTACTTATGCACGAGCCACTGCACAACTTGCTGTTATGTAGTGCGCCCAATCTCTTTATGCGAAATTTGAGTGATAACATGCTTTTGATTTGTTTTGGTGGTGTTTTCGTTGAGGAGATATTTCAACATATTCCATGTCTTGCCATTGCGCATATGACCATCGACGGAGTTGCAGATTTCGTCCCATTGCTGCCTCGATAGTGCACGACAATATTCCTCGACTGATCTGTTTACCTCAGCTATCTTCTTCCTCAGTCTTCGGTTCAGGCGCTGACCCTTCCAACGGTTCAGTAGTGCTTTCTTTGCCTCAAGAAGATGAGCGAGCCGGCTGTCCATTCTTTCAACCGAAAAATCTGTGGTAATGGTGGAGGAGACGGATTTGATGTCATCTTTAATCTGTTTGACCCACTGCTCCAAGCCTTGTCTGTGGCCATCTTGTTCCGTTTCCATCCTTATCTTCCTGAACTTATCCCAGTCTGTGAAGTGGAATTCTCTCTGCTTTTTACACTCCACGGAGAAGGAGTGGCAAGAACGCAGTGGTCACTCCCTAGGTCTACAGCAAGGTTCATCCACGGGGCCTTCTTGTTGTTCCGTACGAATGTAAGGTCCGGGGTGGAATCCCTGCAGCGAGATGTACGAAGCCTTGTTGGTAGGCTGGGGTCTGTGATTAGGGTGAGATAAAGTTCACTGGCACTTTGCAAAGTCAATTTTCTTTCCCAGTGTTGTACTTGTAACCCCATATATGATGAGGCGCGTTGAAATCACCTGCTATGACGAGTGGACATACCCCGGTGATATTAACAGCGTTCTTTAGAACCGTCTTGAACCCTTGCTTTTGTTCCTTTGGACTGCTGTATATATTAAGAATGAAAATGCTCTTACGGTTGCTCGTACCTGGCATGATCTCTACCATGACGTGTTCCAACTGGCCTGCTACAATCTTGAGGTCGTGGGTTACGTGGGTTAGTTTGTTGCATACGAAGGTGCAGACACCCCTCCCTTCAGTATCTCCTATTACAGGCCGGAATCCAGGAAACGTTTCTTGCGGTGAAAGGGTCCCTTGTAATAATATAATATGAGGCTTTTCTCGGCTGCTCCTGATGTACTGCTGTAGGGTCGCCTTCTCTTTAAGGTAACCTCTACAGTTCCATTGCCAGATACGAAATGCTTCACGTAGCGCTGCCATCATGTTTATTACATGGGCCGCCAGAGCCTGATGCTGCACCTGTCGACAGGTTTGGTTCCACTAGTATTGGTGGCCGAAGAGGTGAGTTTAGTGCATAAGGAGGCCTTGCTGTGTTGTGCAGATATGCTTTGACTTTTGTAATGCGCAAAGTTATATTCTCTTCCAGTGCTGCCACGCTTGATTGTAGCCTGCCCATCTGCTTGCTAAGATTGGCTACTACATTGCTGAGCGTGTCAAAGACCTCTTTCATATCTGACATGGTCGTTTGGTTGGCTTCCACGTATTGTGCCATGACTGCCCTCTTTTTTGTGGTTTTCGAGTCACCCACGTTTTCAGCCACAGGGACATCAACTGGCTGAGGCATTGGCTGTGAAGACTGCGCGCTGGTTAGCTTAGTGAGAAGAATTTTTATTTCCTTTAACTCAGCTGATAGCCTCTCATTCGATTTTGTAAGTGTCGCGTTTTCTTGCTCTAGCTGTGCAATTCTATCATGCTCTGGCAGCTTACCTATCATGACCTCTGCCGCGCCGTTATGCACTCGCTCAGCCCAGCTGCCTTTCGATGTAACTGCAGGCGTCCTCCCCGGGTTGGAAGCCGTGATCTCGAACTGAGCGCCAGGCAGATGGCCATTCGGGTGCCACCCAGGCTGATCCCGACACTGATGGTGACCTTGAGAACTCAAACGCCCCAGTGATTGGGAGAGGGCCTTGGGTCTAGAACCTCTTCTGGAACGCGACCTCTTTCTGGAGTGGGGCCACCTTTCCTGTTCTTGTGTGGTCTGGATGCTCTGGGTCCCGTAGGCTGGAACAAGCTTATTGTCGATGATGTCTAGACTCGATGTGATTGATGCGTTCCGGGCTTCTGCGACTGCTCGCGATCTTTCCCAACGTCTGCATCTGACGACGTATGGCACTAAGAACCTGCTCTTGCACTCCTTGTCTGCCGTGGGATGGTGACCGTCGCACAGCCTGCATCTTGGATTGCACTGGTGCAGGCTATCTGGGTTCTTGATCTCGCAGCCTCTGCAGATGGTTTCAGCTGGGTTCGGATATACGTCAGACCGATGTCCCAGCTTTCCACAGACGTAACAAATATCGATGTTCTTGCGGTAAAGGAAGCACTGCAAAAGTGAAGGTCTATATCTCACGAATCTGGGCACCTTGTGTCCTTCGAACGCTATGATGATTGTCCCGGTGTGGTTGATTCTCTTGGCCTGCAGCTCGAGGGGGTTGTTCGCGTTCACAATCTTTCGGGTCAAAATGTCCTGAGTATCTCTTACGGGGATCCGGCGAATCACTCCATTACAAGTATCGTGGGGTGCCGTGGCGTACGCGCTAACCACGAAAACTTCGCCTCAAATGTCAATTTGCTTGACCTTGAGGTATCTCGAAGCTCTGTCTTGGTCCAGGGGGCTTGCCACCATAATGTTTTGCTGCAAGTTGGAACAGATGAAGTCCTGCATGGCCTTTTTCTCTTTGACGCTGGCCGCCAGTACTAACGCGTCTGCCACGGCTCCAGTGCCAATTCTCGAGATATTTATTCCTCCACGTGGACGTAGTAATATTTTGCTAAAGTCCTTGGGTAGTGGCGACATGCGTCCAGCTCGCACGATTGTATGCTTGGTGTCATACCTCCTACGACAGGCTCGAGCGTCTCCCGCAAGGCCAGCCTTGGTCAAACCATTGGCAGCAGGAACGCTAACCGCGGCTAGTTTATTCCTCGAGCGTCTCGTTCCGGCTTCTTTCCTACCCATGTATTCCGTGCAATCCACTGGAGAGATGTCCTCTCCATCTACTTGGTATTCCATTCTCAGTTGCAGGTCCTGGAACGCGCAGGGCATTGAGCCACGTTGGCGCCGGGTAGACGCATCGGCGACAATCGCCTCCTTGGTTAGTCTTAAATCCTCCGGTGGTGTTGCCGTGTAAAAATGTCCTAAAATGGTTTCAAAGTCCACTCACCAGCACAAAGGTGGTGTCTGCTGATTTCTTGAGAACTTAGGCACACGATGGGACTGAAAACTCGGCAACGAATTCGTGAATACTACAGAAAAGCATTCTTGAGAGCCGGAGCCGATCTTCGCGCGTCAGCACTGGTCGGCACCTAGAGCGTCTTTTGCTACGTTATACTCACTCTGCGTAACCTCCTAGGTTTTAGAAAGGTTTAGCGAGTGTGGAACCGCAGTGCCATGAATACAGTTAACTAGTATATACCAAGAACTCGAGGTGGTTAAAGGTGAGAAGTAGACACGAAGTGCAAGCCGTAAGAAAGTGTGCGTGTGCCTTCTTTTGTTCAGTCCTTGGAATGTCCGCTGGACGGCGTTGCTTCTATATGAGGAATATATGATGAAAATATGCGATATGGTGGTACTTGGATTGTTGAATAGTTGGACGAACTGACACACAGGCAGATACATGGACGGACGCACGGATGGCTGCACGGACGGATGGACGCATGAACGAACGCAGGAGCGAATGCATGGACGAAAGCAAGGACGGATGCCCAGATGAACGTGCGGACGCACGAACAGATGCACGCACGGACGGGCGGATGGACGCATGTGCGGCCACACAGACGCATGGATGGACGGAAGCAAGAACGAATGGACGGACGGATGCTTCGCCCCACCATTCATCATTGACTCCGTGGATATGTTGCCAATTTTCGGTCTTTGTTGGTGCGTGCGTTGAATATTAAATACCATCAAGTTACATTTATGGGCTCCTCTATATTATAAATAACTTCATTTCTCGGGATAGGCACAATGATAAAGTAATATGGTTCTTGTGTTGAACGACATTTCTCAAAATTTTGTTCAGCCTTGTAAAAGACCTATATAGTCTGCATCACCCAGACACGGTGTCCCTCTTCTATGTCGAATTCGCCCCTACGAATTTTTAAGACACAAAGGTCATGCTAGAAGTACTTTTTGCAATTTTAATTGGTCCATCTTCTTGTAGTAGTCACAAATATATGGATGTTTTCACTCAGAAAATAATGAGAAAAGGGGTCTAGGGGACTTCAAAGTTTCGACAGTTTATTCATCATATCCTGCATCGAAAATTATAGGCACACACGTGTGGAGTAAGCTAGGCTCATATTGAGCACATAACAACGAATCGCAATCTGTGAACTTGCCCTCTACCTACAGAAAGACAATAAAATATAACTCATACCTAATGAATCTCGTGAGTTTATGCAGAATGCATTCACCCATTCTCGCGTTGTTGAGTCCCTGCTTCTGCTGATAATCTGAAAATTATTCAGGCATAGTTAACACTTATGAGCACTGCAATCCATCGGCAAATGTGCCCTATCTTTATCTTTTAACGAAAGCTCATGTTTCTGTCAATGCTCATTCACTTATATTATCGCCAGATTAACATTTGTCTTTTGCTATAGGATAGTACAAATTTGTAAACGACCCCGTTGACATATTTTGTGTATGACTTGGTGTGCCTCTTGCCATAACCACCTTTTTGCTTCCATCAGATAGTATACCAATATACATGAGAAAGAAGAGACGATTTTCGTGGCACAGAAAAAAGAATCGGCATGCCATCTCTGCTTGCAACGATTTTTAGGTCGTGTGCTGCAGCTTGGTGCATGCACGGTACAACTTCGGCTCTCGCTTTTCTGCGCTCTTGCTCTACCCCAGTACCGTGGTGTTCTCTCTTGATATTCTGGTGGGGCGACTCAGCTACAGCGTCAAAGAGCATGCGAAGGCAAGCAACCACAGACAACCAATCCAATTGGTTTTGAAAAGTCTTCTGCATAACGTGTGAGCCTGGCCTTGCATCTGCATACTATAGGCATTGTTTAGCTATGGCCCTTTTCACAGTGTTGTGATGCGTCAACTCGTATGGAAGCAATTCTTTTGCACACCTAGGCAAAAAAAGCGAACAGCCGTGATTAATCTGCAAGGTAATGCGCTAAGCCAAAAATCGCAAAGAGCCACAAGCCTTCAACTCATATGCAAACACCAATCCTTTTTGCGGTCTTCGAAAGCCTGCTAAAATATTGTCAACAATGGTGTAATTTGTTATGGTGGTTAGTTGCTTTAAAATAATAAAACGTTTGTCATCATACGTAAAAATGTCCAAACCTCCCCTTAATAAAGTGTTATGGAATGTAAAAAAACGGTTAAGCTCAAGCATAAGAAATTGCAGAAAACCTTAGTGACATAACAGCCTATGAAAATGCCTTGTCTTTGAATATAAAAATGCTAACGAATATGACTTTGACATGAAACTTTAGAAGGGCCATTAAAACTGATACTCCTATGCTCTTGGCATTCTTGAAGGCAACTACACCACTCTCGTCTATGCAACTTCTTATGCAGGAAAACAATTCACTGTGTAGGACATAATAACATAGGCCCTCAACATCAACCGAGAACAAGTATCCTATCAAAAGATGCTTTGAAGAAAATGGATGATGCAAGGAAAGTTTTCAGTTTAAAGCGGGTATTTCATGACAACAGAGTCTAGATGCTTCATTAAAAACTGACTAATCACATTCTGCTAGATACCTCAATCACTCACAATCGTCTTGGATGAAACACCTGGCTTATGCGTCTTGGCCGTAACGAACACAGAAAGAGTGTTGTTTTTGCTAACTGCAATATGCTATAGACTTTGGTAGTTGCGAAAGTTCCAAGTCCTTACTCAGAGCCACGCCCTGCTTTTCAAAAGTGTTGTTTTGATGGCTTTTAATCATGAACTGCTTGTTCTGCCTCGAAGTTGCACACTTCTACACCTGTTGCTATGGAGCCACTATTTTTATTATTTGAAATAAACACAAATTGTTGCACTTTGCACTTGAATAATGACAACACCCACTATAGCATTCTCCTGACAAAGAATGGGTTTCTACTTAGCTTAGACACTGTCTTAGACAGCTAAGACACTGTCTTAGCTTAGACAGCTTAGACACTGTCTTGTAAACAATGATCCCTAACTGCTACATCAAGTTTTGCGGCAACTCTTCGGTGCTAAGCATGTAAATATTGAGCCCACAAAAGAGCTTCGTAGCTAAATTTTGGGTCTTTGTTGAGTACATAGCGTACATTTCTCAGCCCAGTGAGGCCTTTCCGGGTCACGCAAGCAGGCTTCTTAGGTATGAAACAGCAGGCATGCCCCACCTTCAGGTTCCACATTGCCTCAGTGATGTCGGCTGCTGAACGCTTGGCATTTCGAAACTTTTTAAGTGCCAGCCACTTCAGGTCCAAACAGAAGCAAAGTGCAGGAAGCAGGTAAAGAAAGCACACCTGATGCCACAAATTATCATTTCACATACTTTCATAATATGACCAAGTGGAGGCGTGACTTCCCCAAAAAGACTACTCCTTTCTTGTGAAACATGGCCTTTCGGGGAAATAATGCCTTTATTTGGTGATGTTAGCAAGTAAGTAAAATTTTAAAATCCGAACCGTGGCAGCAGGTGCGCTTATTTTTTATCTCCTTTACTGCGCTGCGTTTTAGTTCGGGAACTGGCGTGGCTGGTGCTGAAGAAGTTTCGCAATGCCAACCATATCATACTTGACCAGCGACAATAATAAGTGCCTAGTCAGGCAGTTGTTATCAGTCAAGACGCGTCATCTTTCAGAATATACATACTGCAAGCGCCCTGAGGAGCACATGAATCTTCGGTTAAACAGGCACACCTTTCAACATGGTCGCTCTCGTGCAAAGCAGCCCAGCATGTCTGTTAGGTCACGTGTGCTCCTCGGCACACCACCTAGGAGCTCGCAACTGCCGCAAGGTGCCACTGATCAACACTGGCTGCAGATGCGCTATACACAGTCGGGGACATACCTGTACATCGTTCTGCTGAATATTCCAGATATGTTTCTACGTTGCTAGAAGCCTGTCGAAAAGAAGTTGGTAATACAGCTACAATACGTGAACAGTAGCATTGTGATGTCAGTTGATTAACCTGTTGGTATTGAAACCAACCTGCGATGTGCAACAGCTCGATAACATATGCTCTTCTTGCATATCAGCCTTTTTGTGGCAAATGCTATGCAAAGGCTTTTCCCAGTTACCTACAATTTTTCCAACCGTGTGCAAGCTTATTGAATCTTATGCGTGCAATTTCTTTAATTCATCATCTTACTTAGTCCTCTGCCTTTCTCAGCTATTTTTCTCATCTTTTTACAATCGCCGCCTAATCTTTTAACTGGTCACTTCTCTTCTCCTTACATTGCTTCACCTGCCCAGGTCCACCTTTTTTCTCTTGAAGGGCCACTCACCAGGCCCTTATAAAATTTTAGTTAGACAGTGGAAGTTGTTGGGTGTCCGATGAGAAACATTTTGCAACAAAAATGTTTCGACTCGGTTCATCACGAGCGAAGAAAACAGGTTTTTCGAAGTGGTGCGAAACGAGGATGAGAAGAGGCGAGGTCGAAACCCTTGCCGCTGCTCCGCGTAGGCTTCGCGAGCCAAATCTCTTCCCCACCCTGTCCGGCATCCGACCAAGAGGTGACGTACGCATGACGAGCCCAAACAAGTCCCACCCCCGAGCACGCGAGCAGCGTTGCTTTGTTGACCAGCGTTATTTTGCGGTATTCTGCCTGTTTCTGTGGGATGGTTTGGAAACGTTGACTTAGACGCGGTAGAGTAGATGAGCACAATGAGTGCGCGAACGCGCAGGAGCGTTCCTCGGTGGTCGTCTGCTCAATGCGCTGACAGTGGGAACCCGAACGCATGTGAAACGCTGGCACATTAGCCCCGAATCTCGTAGCATTTCACGGGAAAAGAATAAAAAATGCGTACAAATTTATTGCGTCTCATTATTTAATTCAAATTTTAGTAATCTCCTAAAGCAACAAATACATGTTTTGTTAAATACGTGTTTTGTTAAATAATTTTTGCCATGTCACGTGGTATACTGTTGACAACGTCACAGCAGAGTCGTCTACGTGGAGAACCAACGTCACTGCATTGCCGTGTACGTAGAGCCATTCTTACGCCCACGTCATGCCCTCATTCTCTACAAGTGCGCCGGCAGAGGGGAGGGGGGAGCTTTCATCTTGAAATTTGACCCATTCGCGTGGTGCGTAGCATTGCATATTTTGGCAGACGTGATCATGAACGCCTCGTCTACGCATTGCGCTTGTCAACTCGAAATTGTCAAACCTGGTGAGTGGCCCTTTAAGCTCTTCGACATCGACTCGTTCACTCGCTTGCAAAGGTCCAGAACGTCCTCAATATAGCTTGTGAAATTCTTACTAAGCTGCTGGGACCGAATATTCAAGCGTTCTTCGGCATGACGTTTGCGTACCTCAGGCCGTCCGAAAACTTGTGTGAGGCTCGTTTTGAAGACAGACCAAGTAGGGAGTTGCGCTTTGTGGTTTATAAACCACAGCTTGGCCACGTCCGACAGGTACAAGGAGACGTTGGTCAACTTGGCGGCGTCATTCCATTTGTTGTGAGTACTCACTCGCTCGTACATAGAAATCCAGTCATCAACGTCCTTGTCGTCTGTGCTGAGAAAACATGGGGATCTCGCAGACACAGAAAAACGAAGCAGAGGAAGGTAGGCGGTGCCGGTGGAGGCGTTGGAGCGGCGCTTCCGTCGGTAGGCATAATGGACCATAAAATGCGATTCCGAAGCTCCAGGGTGATCGAAACCCAGCAGACTCCACCAGTGGCAGCAGCGATTCCGCCCACCTGTGCCGCAAACTCCGCAAAGTTCTGACGCCATTATCCGGCCTCTCTCTTAGAACGGCTAACGCACACAGTGTAACACCTCCGCAGCCTGTACCGCGCGAGTCGTCATAGAAGGTAATGTGTATATCGTCGAATTCGTAGTGCTGCGCTCGTGTTCCCATGGCATATAACTCGGCTGTGACTTCCATGGAAATAATAATGCCATCATTGACTGCTGTCGCGCTGAACTTGAGCTGTCTGCACTTCCTGATGTTTACGCTGTCGAAGCCTCCAAGCCGTATAAAATAAACTGTCTGTTTCTGACGACACCACCATACCACCGCGCTCTTCTCTGCTGGTGACTGTGTCGTGTGATGCTATTTCCGACGGTTATGTTCTATTTACGCCCTCTGCTCTGTTCATTAAGCGCAAATGTTCTCCACTGCCTGTTGCTCTCCTTACTCTCCACCATGGCGTCACGAAGACGCTCGTGTACAATAAGCTAGAAGGGCCTTTACCTTTATTCCATGATGAATGTCTTGGTCACGTGCATCTGATCGACGCCCGTCACATTTTTGACGCTCCGTCTCGTTTACTTTCTACGGACCTCAGCGCACTCATTTCTGACTCTGTTTTTGACCAGTCACTCCTTGACGCTTTCCACTGCTTCATCGATGTCGCAACGTCTTCTTCAGAACGAAGCGAGTTGGTCAACCTGCTGCAAAGGTTTCGCCTTTCTTTTGACAGCCACGCTTCTGGCCTCAGTCGCACATCGAACATATCTCACAAGATTGACACAGGAAGCCATACGCCTCTACGGCAGCGCACCTACGGAGTCTCAGCGGCGGAGCGCCGTGTTATTGACGACCAGGTTGCTGACAGGTCCCAGTGGGGTATTGTACAACCTTCTAACAGTCCCTGGGCGTCACCGGGAGTTCTTCTTAAGAAGAAAAACGACTCTATTCGGTTCTGTGTTGACTAGCGACGCTTAAACAAGATCACCCGTAAGGACGTTCACCCGTTACCGCGAATAGACGACGCCCTTGACAGTTTGCAGGGAGCAGAATACTTCTCTTCACTGGATTTATGGTCTTGATACTGGCAAGTTCCTAAGGAAGCATCTGACCGACCGAAAACATCATTTGTCACGCCTGATGAATTACACGAATTTACCCTTATCCCTTTCGGCCTTTGTTATGCTCCAGCCACTTTTGAAAGAACGATGGACACTACTTTGCGAGGCCTCAAGTGGAACACATGTTTATGCTACCTCGATGACGTAGTTGTCCTTTCCACCGATTTCGACACTAATTTAAATCGTCTCGAGCTCGTCCTCTCACGCCTCACCAACACCAGCCTTCAACTCAACCTCAAGAAGTGTCGTTTTGGTGCCCGGCAGCTCACCTTTCTTGGCCACGTCGTATCGCGGGACGGCATAATTCCCGACCCCGCCAAGCTTCGAGCAGTCCTCGCTTTCTCGAAGTCTAAGAACCTAAAGGAACTTAGAAGTTTTGTCGGCTTGTCGTCATACTTCCGACGCTTTATTCGAAATTCCGCTTCCTTATGGGCGCCCCTCACGGACCTTCTTAGCGGTGACAAGGACCTTTCCACCTGGTCACCAGCATGCGACGATGCGTTCACCCAAATTACGCCGCCTGCTAACTTCGCCACCCATCCTCCGCCACTACGATCCTGCCGCTCTCTCGGAGGTTCTTACTGGTGCCAGTGGTGTTGGACTTGGCGCTGTGCTCGCGCAACGAATGGCAGGTTTTCATAAATATGTCGTCGCCTACGCAAGCCAAACTCTGACGAAAGCCGAGGCTAACTAATCCGTGACCGAGAAAGAGTGTTTAGCTATCATTTCGGCCCTTGGAAAATTTTGCCCTTACCTGTATGGTCACGCATTCGACGTCGTCACTGACCACCACGCTCTTTGTTGGCTATCCACACTTAAAGACCCTTCCGCATGACTTGCTCGCTGGGCGTTTAAAATTCAGGAGTATTCAGTTATCCGCGTTATTTACAGATCCGTTCGTAAGCACACGGACGCCGACGCCCTTTTTCACTCACCCATATCGGATGAAGGTGTTTGCCTCTCTTCCCTCGAGCCTGCACTTCCGTCATCCGACTTGCGCAACATGACGGTTGAAGAACAAAAGGATCCCTGGATCAGTGGCCTCATAAGTATTCTTTCTGATCCTCTCAATAATTCACCGTCTCGCGCTCTCCGCCGCCAGGCTTGCAACTTTTGCCCAAGAGATGATCTTCTTTATTGACGCAACTACCTTTCAGACGGTCACAAGTGCCTCCTTTTGATACACCGCCATCTTCGAGCTGTTTTCTACGATGCTTTTCACGCTGACTCACAGTGCGCCCAATGAGACCTTTCCAAGACATACGCTAGGCTTCGACTCAGATTTTATTGGCGGGGCATGTATAACTACGTGCGGAAATTCATTCGCTCGTTTGCTCAGTGCCAACGACGAACGTTAGCTCCCGAAAAAGTCTACCCGTCATAACCTCTTCCTTGTCCTATATAGTCAACCTTTTGATCACGTCGGCATTGACATTTATGGACCACTACCATCAAGTCTAACTGGTAATCGCTGGATTATTGTTGCGGTAGACCATCAGACACGCTGTGCCGAAACAGCTGCGCTGCTGACTGCCACAGCCCGTGACGTTGGAACGTTTCTGTTGCAACGTTCGTTTTGCGTCATGGTACCCCTCGCAAGCTTTTCAGGTAACAGAGGCCGTGCCTTCCTTTCTGACGACTTGTAGGCATTACTCAACGAATGCCAAATCATGCACCGAACAAATACAGCGTACCACCCTCAAACGAATGGCATGACGGAGCACTTAACGGTTCTCTTGGCCTAATGCTGTCTATGTGTCTCGCCTCTGATAATTCAAATTGGGACCAAGCTCTCCCGTTCGTCACCGACGCGTATAATACTGCCGTACAAGCTACTACTGGGTTTTCGCCGTACTTTCTTCTATACGGACGAGAACCTTCCAATACAGTAGACACTATTCTTCCATATAAACCTGATGAGTCCGAAAGTACAACTCTGTCCGAAGCTGCCCGACATGCTGAAGAATGCCGCCAGCTTGCCGGCTCTTTTTCTACCGAGGACCAGTGACAGCAGCGATCCCGCCAGCCTGGGGACCGATCGGCTCCAAACTTTCCACCTGGTTCATTGGTATGGCTTCGGGCACGTGCTACCGCTCCTGGCCACTCCGCAAAACTTCTATCCAAATACCTCGGGCCATACCGCGTTGTACAGCAAACGCCACTCGTCAACTATATTGTGGAGCCCATCATCCAATCCACAGACCTACGCTACCGCGGCCGTCACACGGTCCACGTCTCTCGCCTCGAGCCACACTATGACCCATTAGTCGTTTCTTCTCCATAATCCGTCAGGATGGCACCTTTTTCTGTGGGGGGCGATTGTAGTGAAGAAAAAGGGCTTCAGCAGTATTTCTCTGCGCCTCACGGGAATCGCCATCAGCATAAGCTTGTGCTTGCTGCGCTCGGCCGGGCGCTGCTGACTGCTTCGCCTTCTGCATTCTGCTTTGCAAATAAACCCCGTTACATATATATATATATATATATATATATATATATATATATATATATATATATATATATATATATATATATATATGGTCGCCTACGCGAGCCGAACTCGGACGAAAGCCGAGGCTAACCACTCCGTGACCGAGACAGAGTGTTTAGCTATTATTTGGCCCCTTGGAAAATTTCGCCCCTACCTGTATGGTCACGCATTCGACGTCATCACTGACCACCACGCTCTTTGTTGGCTATCCACACAAAAGATCCTTCCGGACGACTTGCTCGCTAGGCGCGCAAACTATATATATATATATATATATATATATATATATATATATATATATATATATATATATATATATATATATATATATATATATATATATATATATATATATATATATATATTTATATATATATATATTTATATATATATATATATATATATATATATATATATGTGTGTGTGTGTGTGTGTGTGTGTGACGCTATGATGAATGGGTTACGTGGCCTGGCTCATACGCCATGTTTATTCCGTTCTGACTTCTTCTTCATCGGCTTCTACAAACAATCGCTTCATACGTCACACGATTCTCCCCCCGAAAGAAGACATGGATTACGAACAAGAAAAAGCAAACAAGGAGAGGTTGAAAAGTCACAAACGTCAAAATTTAGAATTGGTTCTATGCTCCAGGGTAGTTCCGTAAACTTTCAAAGACTTCGGGGGAGAGTGCAGCAGTCCGGTTAACGCAGGAGTTCTGGTGGGCGAGGCTGGTGGTTGCGTCCTGGATAACACAAAAATGCTTTGTACGTAGAGATAAGGGTAATCGCAGCTGGTATTCTTGTGAAGAATGAACGAGGTTCGAACATCTTGCAGAATCGACAGTTCCAATATTGTAGACATCGAATGCATCGTCGTGGGTGATACACAGGCCATGCAGGCAGCTTGCGTGCGCGTTGATCGAGGTTGATTGGGTGCTGCCTGCGTTCCTGCCGAGTGCAAGGGGTGCTTTTGTGGCTTTTGGAGATTTTTCTATGGCGATGGCGCAGATGTTTTGGTCGAAGGCGCATTTTCAATCTATGGCGGAGAATGTATCCGCGACGATGGGCCTTTTCGCAATGTTCTTTGTGTCTTAAAACTGGTTTCGATGAAGTTTTCTTTCGTCGTTGACAATGCTGAAGATTACGTTGATGTTGTAGTTTCTTAGATTCGTCGACTTCATCGCGACATTGATCGTGATGTGCCCGAATTCTTAGCAAGCCCTTCGCAGGCTTCTACAACGCCAACAAATGCAGCTGTTTCTGGCGCAAGACAATGTGGGGGGTTTCGCAGACTTGAATCTTCTTTATTCATAAACCGCTCATTGTTGGCCTTTGCATGAAGGGTACTTGTGTCATCAGAAGTCGCTCCTACGCTTTTGTTTTCAGTGTTGGCAGTGCAATTGTGCACTGGATTGACGTCGCTTCGATCTAGGGATTGATGAACACTAGACGCTTCTGCAAAAGACTTTTCTTCACAAGATGCTGATTGTGAACAATTCTGTCTTTGTGGAACTGCTGAGCTGAATACCAAGTCAGTTTGAAAAGTACGTATGCGGCACGAAGTATTCAATGCCTCTGAGTCATCAATAGTGGTTTCAATTCTTTTATGAAGCGGAGAGCTAAGCATCGGTGATATTTGCGTGGATGAGGAACCAGGTGGAATGTTGGGAAAACGACAGCGTGATCCTTCCATGAGCATGTGGTTAACTTCACCTGACGGGAATTGTAAATACATGCCCTGTGCTCGAATGCGTGAAGGCTGCTTATGACTGCGATGATTGAGTTCGAATGCACTGAGAGTGTGTGTTCTAATCGAATCTTCATTAGAGTCTTGAAACCAGACGATCATTTCTTCTTTTATTTTTCGCCAATACTCGTCGTTGTCGAATATGTGGGTAAGGTAAAATTTAAATGCGTCACCGGTGACGTAGTCGCTGAAGTTCGTAACAATTTCCGGTTCCGACCAAGATGCAGCGGTAGCGTGGAGCTCGAACAGGTCGAACCAGTCCTGTACAGGTCCATCGTCCCCTGCTACGGTGTACTTGGGAATGGGACGGTCAGTCGATGATTCTGGCATGATGCTGGTCGTTGTGTGCGGCCAGGAGATGATTCCGTAGTCGATGTGTGGTCAGGGCGTCTTGTTGAGAACTGTGTGGACGATGAGACACTGATGAAGTAGCTGGGAGGTATTCATCCTGTCGACTCGTGTGACGCTATGATGAATGGGTGACGTGGCCGGGCTCATACGCCATGTTCATTCCGTTCTGACTTCTTCTTCATCGGCTTCTACAAACAATCGTTTCATACGTCACACACACACACACACACACACACACACACACACACATATATATATATATATATATATATATATATATATATAAGGTATGGGATATGGCACAACGGGAGCGTTGTCAACAAGGACAAATATATTTGTTTCCCAACAGTTTCGGGAGGGCTCCTCCCTTCGTCAGGGGATGAGTTATACTGACATGAACTTCCAAACTTCGTGTCTGCCGCGTCCCTCTCGCCTTGAAAGACGTTTGCTAGAGTAAGAGGGAACTAAGAAAGGAAAAAAAAACAAAGAAACAAAAAGGGGCGAGAAAAAAGACGAAAAAGAAAAAGAAAGAAAAGAAAGAAAGTAAAAAAAGAGGAAGAACCACTGTCAACATTGAGAACGAAACCAACTGTCCATGTACGTCCACATACGGTTCTTATCACGGGCTGTTCAGTTCTCGGCGTGTGTCGGGCCACCCAAGATTGTCGCTATATATATATATATATATATATATATATATATATATATATATATATATATATATATATATATATATATCACAACGTGGTTTATTTCGACATTTCAGCAAGAGTCTGGCCTTCAGCAGGATTGATTACAACTTGTTGGTGCTCAGCTTTATACAATCTCAAATCAGTGGGAGAGAGAGGTAGAAAAAGAAAGAAAAAAACGAAAAAAGAACAAGAGAATGAGCTTTTGGTGTTGCAAAATAGGAAGGCGCCAACCAATGACGCAAGGCGGCTCGCAAAATGTTTGGGTATTAGTGCAATGTGCCCGATATAAAAAGCATATTCGTATGCTTTGGTTTTCACTACCGTTATTTGGCGTCAAGTGACAAATTTGAGTCAGTGGCATATGCGAAGACCTGCGTGGCTCAATGTACGGCGTCTTCCCAATTTCTTTTGGCCACCTCCCCGTCTTGAAAGTATATCCCGGGGACTTTTGCGGCATCCACATATTGAATACCACCCGACAAAGAGCCGTGGAAGCTACCGAAACGAAGGCCTTTGCTTTTTTCCGCATTCACAAAAGCAGCCGATAAACTGGCATACTCTTCAAACAGCTCCAAGAAAGTGCGGTAAGTGGCTTGGTTTCGCACGAACACAGAGATGTCATCCGCATAAGCGGTGATGCTGACTCCAGACCTGCCATTGGAAAGCCCTGAATATTTGGGCACTTTGCCACTTTCCTAAGGAGAGGATCTATAGAAAGAACAAAGAGCACCGGTGCGATTGGGCACCCCTTGCGAACACTTCTTGTAACGGGAAAGCTTGCTGTCTCCATGCCGTTGATGAGGAGTCGGCTCGTCATGTTGGTGTATTGAAGCTTTATACAGCGAACGTACTGCTCAGGCAAAACAAACGTTCTTTGTACGTAGTATAGGTAGTCATGTTGGACCCTGTCAAAAGCCTTAGCTTGATCCAATGACACGAAAGCACCGGTTACGTTTTTGGCGTTGGCATAGTTGAACAAATTTCTTATCAGAGTAAGTGTTTGAAAAATTGCCTTACCACGCACTGCACACGTTTGCGTGTGTGACACTATATCGGGCAGAAAAGGTTTTAGCCTCAAGGCAAGGATCGTAGCTACAAGTTTGTAGTCCGTGTTAAGGAGGGTAATCGGCCTCCATGACCGTGGATCGTCAGGATCCATGCCCTCCTTTGGCAGCAAGACTACACAGCCCTCACTGAACGACCTCGGCTTTCGCCCATCAAAAATGAACCCGTTAACCATGTCAGTAAGTGCGCCGCCATGACGTCGAAGAAAGTTTTATAAAACCCCGTCAGTATTCCGTCTCGACCTAAAGCTGTGATAGTGTTCATTTTCTTCAAGGCTTGCCAAACTTCATCTTTCGCTGCCTCAGCGCAGAGCATATCAGACGACTCAGGACACAGCGTGGGCAAGCCTTCGCGAAATTCTTCGATTCTTTGATGCTGGTTGCTGTCTTCGGAGCGATGATCTGCAGAGCAGAGCCTTTCACCTAAAGACCTCCTCGATTGATTTGATATCTGTGCTGTTGCTCCCGCACTGTGTCCGTGCTGCACCGATAATATTGGGCTGGTGTTTCCTTGCCCCTACTCGCAGTGCGTATGCCAACTTATCTAGTTCATCCGTAGGCAGGTGCAGTACCTCTGCGCGTTTAAAAGCCCCGGACCTTGCCCTCAACAAAAGGTCGTATTTAGCTTTTTTTGCCCCAATGTACTCTTGAATTGCGCCGGTCAGATTACCGGTGCGCTCAACGATTTGAATACGCCTCAATGTTTCATTTATTTGTGATGTTAGACGTGCATGGCGCATTTTCTCGGCATCCTGCGCAATCACATGTCATCTGGCCTTCAAGAGATCCCATGCTGTTGGCGTAATTGGCGGCGAGTCTTCCAAAGACGCATAAATATTCATGCGCATTTAAGGTACCAAAACTTCATCATTTAAAATTGGTGAATTCATTCGCCACAACTTGGAGCAATGCCTTCCCATCTGGGCCTTCAAGGTGAACAACACTGGCTTGTGGTCGCTGAACTTGCGTTGCCCAGGTGCTAAAGAAATGACATCGCATGTCTCTAAATTTTCAACGAGCTCGTTAGAGATATAGACTCTGTCAATTCTGCTCTGAGACGCGCGTGGCTCCAAAGGCGTTCCCGTGAAGCGCTGTTCATGCACCAACCAGCTTCAACTCTGCATATTTTCTGCAACTCTTTCGAATGGTATGTGCTTTGTCCTTGACTAGGGCCTCGGACATCTCGAATTGAATCAAAAACACAGTTGAAATCACCTAACAACACTCACGGTGCTGAATGTAGCAGGAATGACCTGGCATCTATAAAAAAGTCATTGGCAAGAGACCTTTACACGGGCGCGTAAAAGTTGGTGAATCGAAGTTTCTGGTCGTTTATCCACATGTCCACCGCAATAACACGGCCTTCTGCATCGAAGCGGCAATGCGCACCCCGCCTGAACCTCGGATTGAGAAACACGACACCGGTGCCACGCGACTGCGTCTGTGTTAAGGAGAAGAAGGCTTCAACCGAAAATCTAGTACGGAAGGTCATGATGTCATGCTGCGTTCGAAAGTTGGTATCTTGCAGAAAAAACACGTCGACCCCGAGCGAGCGCACAAGGTTCATTATCTCCTGTTGTTTTACAAGATATTTGAAACCACGAACATTGAAAGTCATGAAAGATAGCCTATTCACTTAAAATAAATTTAGGGGGAAATGAAACAATCGTTTTTCCTCTTTTTTAACAGCGATGCGTGTGGGGACGGGACGGCCTCTCCTGTGTCAAGCGGCAGTGGAGGAATTCTACATGATGATACTTTAAGGACTGGGATGAGATTTACTCACGCGCACAGATAAAATGGACCCAGTAAGCAACACCAATAATAACAGAAATAGTACACGCAGCACGCAATTTAACTCACAGGATGCAATTACTATAACAGGGCATAGCCACCACAGCATAGAGCTCACAAATTGGCACATGAGGGTTCCATCGTGAATGACAGTAACATATGCAATACTAAACAGTTTGCATGCATGAGAGACAACAAATGCATAGTGGTTGTATGGCTGGGAAGCGAGCATTGCAACGGTAAAGACAACAGGAAGCGGAAAGAATGGATGTGGGCAGCACAAATTAAAGAAACATTGGGTGCTCACCCGCATCAGGCCATGGATCTCGGTTTAGCGAATCCACTCGGGGCTTTTTGGATGTTCCGGAGATAATGACATCACTTCCACTGCTTCAACTACCAGGCTTGGTGCGGCGCTGAGAGTTTGTGGCTCTAGACAACTTGTCGGGAGAACACGTATTTTCAGAAGACAAAAATACCAATCGTAAGGCTTGCGAAAATATGTCACTCCTTAATTTTCGTGATGGTGACCGGCTCCTACGATGTCTGGATGTCTTGCCGGACGCTTCGTCTTGGGCCTGCACAGTGTGTGTGCGAGGAGTGTTAGGTTTCCTTGAAGACGCGGTCTTTACTTCTTTCGTGGGCGTCGTCTTCACGCTACCTTCCAGGCCCACAGGTAGCCGTTCATGGAGCTTGTCACTTGCACTTGCTGCCTCAGAAGGTCAGAGCGATTTTCCCGGTTGGCCACGCTCCGAGATGCTTGGGACGCTTCCTCCAGCAGTGAGGCGTTCGAGGATTGTTTATTTTCTGTGGCCTTGAGTTGCTCTGATGAAGACGTAGCAGACGCACTCGGCGTCTCCACAACGTTGCTCAGATGTTGTGACGACGTTGTGGGAGATGACAACGCTGCGGTGTCCCCAGTCAGCGCAGAAATGTCGTCACTCATTGTGCATGGCGACGTGGCATCAACGCCACTGGCGTCTTCTGTCTTGGCGGGGAGGTGCTACGGTCGCCAGTGAGAGCAAACGCATTTTATATCGGCTCCGTTGATTTGTGAATGTTTCCGGAGGTTTTTCGAACTCTACCCTTGAAAGTGGCACACCATCAGACAGATAAACTCATCGCAAACCCACGGATACCAGCTTTTTGGGTGAGCGTGAGCTTTACGAGCTTTAAGGCACGTAAACTGCAAGAACTATACGAGTGAGCGTCTAGGCCTAACGGTGGTTGGGCCTGACGCATAGCACGTCTAACTCGAAGACTGAAAGAACAGCCGAGATGGATGTAGACGAGGCAGGGACAGGGGAAGCCATGGACCACAGAACTGAACAAACAAGTGGCGTTTCCACGAGTGAAGACGAAGACGCTGACAGAGTTGCAGATGGCTTGATTGAAGTTACACAAAAAAAGACGACGCGCGAGCGAAAACAAGGTGGTGAGAAAAAAAGACGCCCGTTCACCAAGCCCGATGCGCCAAGGCCGCCGAAGCATTGTCAGGAAGGTTTTACGAGTAAGCAAGATGCCCAGACTGCCCAGGGACGATATCAAAGTAATTGTTCGACCGAGGAATGGGCTGGATATAAGGAGAACGTGCGGGGCGAGTCTTGATGAGGCGATACCCAACGGAGCAGGAGTGGGTGACGACGAGATGATCACGATCTGCCCCAACCCCACGCAAAACATTTTGGTGATAAGCACACCGGAGGAAAGCACAGCGACGAAAATCGCCAAGATGAAGGTCTTGGCTATCAACGGAAAGAGGTATGAAACAAACGCATATGTTTCAGCGCCTGAGAATATGACAAAAGGATTTATACGCAATGTACCTCTTAAATATAATCAAGACCAACTCGTGGAAGCACTGGTTAACACAAGAAAGCCCTCCTTAACGTATGCGAAGAGGCTCGGTAGTATGACAAACGTGATACTGCTCTATGAAGGAAACCAAGTTCCTTCGTGGGTTTACTTCAACAGCGTTATGATAAGAGTATCTCTGTACCAGAAACAGATAGACTTCTGCAAGGAATGTTGCAGGCTCGGCCACAAAATTGACGTGTGCTCAAGACCAGATATCAAACTACGCCCAATTTGTGGGTTACAGAACCCCATCAATTGACACAAGTGTACACTTCAGTGCCGAATATGTGGTGAGGCGCAACCCACGGCCGACCGGATGTGCAAGGCCAAATACAAGGTGCCACACATAGTGAAGCAGAGAAGGTGGCAGGCCAGGTTCAGAGATTTTCGAGAGCGAACCCCGTCACCATCAGATAGCAATGCTGGTGTGGTGGAAGGAGGCCACCCTAGTCGCTCTAGATCCAGAACCCGCTCCCAACACAGGTCATGGGTCGTTCAACCAGATCCGGATCCCCCTCACCGGTAGAAAGACGAACCAAAAGTCGTAGTACGAGCAGAAGTCGGAGTCGGAGCAGAAGCCGCAGCGAGGACCGACACCACCCCCAACAAGACATAGGAGGGGCCACACATGGCGGGAAAGAGAAAGGGCCACGCAAAATCACCTGGTGTGACATAGCCACGGGAACAAAGGTGGACTCCACACAGGGGCACCATCTCTCCGGCCACCCTTGGGCAGCCGCCAACCGCGGCCTGACGGTGAGAATGGAGAACACGGAGAAAGAGAATAGGGAGCTTAGACAAGAGTTGGCCAAGGCCAGAAAGCAGAATGAAAAATCAACGCGAAAAATTGAGGAACTACAACAGACACTGAATGAAATCCTCAAGCAATTGGGAGGACACCCCGCAGAGACGTCACCCTCTGGCGCCTCCTCGTTCCATGGAGCTGCCGATGAACGCGACACAACTTCAGCAGTAGGAGACAAGGACACGGACATGTGCTGTGGAGGTGAATATGAAGGGTCGGTGACGGTGGGCATTAAGCGTAAGAGCCCAAGCAATTCTCAACATTTTGAAGGCGCTGAAAAACCCACGCAAGAACCGAAGCGGGCACGACCAGCAGGCCGAAGGATAGACGTGATAGAATAAATGGTAGACAAACTAACCAACAAGACAGAGCGGCTGTTTGAGACGCTCCTCATTCGGCTGAACGAGTCTGACGCCAAAAGGAACGCAGAGTATGCCGCGGTCAATAACCAACTTGCGGCCGTGAATAAGCGTATCGAATATCTGGAACGCGGGACGACGCAGTTGCCGATACAAGGACAAGGCCACGACGAATTGAAAGGGGACGCATCGATCATTCTCAACAGAACCAGCAATATCAACGCCACCCACGCTGAAAAAGGAGGAACGCACGGACAGTCACGTTGCCCTCTACGCCTTTGAGTAGCAACCATGGCTGCGTCCCGCAAGTTCGTCGGCAGACGCACCGTCTGACAATGGAACTGTAGGGGCTTCAAAAATGAAAAAGCTACAATGGTGCAATATATGAAAACTCTCTCGAAAAGCAAACTTCAAGACGTGATTGCTTTGCAAGAATCTTTCGACCGGGCTCAGCTACCGGGCTATGCGACATGTGGCTCTCCGTGTGAATGCACGCGGAAGGACACAAAGGTGTGTACCCTAGTTAGGAGAGGGACGGCCTTTATCGACCATTCACTTGATATCAGCGAGGAGTCGGACATGAACCACAACCTTTTAGTTAACGCGCACGCTGTGATCTCCATTATCAGACATTGTCATGTACATTGAGCTCTATCCGACAAGAAACGGTTGCTACGTTACACTCGCTGGGCGTTACCTCCTTGGTTTTAGAAAGGTTTAGCGAGCATTGGGCCGCAGTGCCATGAATACCGTGAACTAGTAAATACCATGAACTCGAGGTGGTTAACGGTGGAAAGTAGATACGAAGCGCAAGCCGTAAGAAAGTGTGCGTGTGCCTCCTCTCGTGTAGTCCTTGGAATGTCCGCTGGATGGCGGTGCTTCTATATGAGGAATATATGATAACACTAGCCGTACAACACTATTTCCCAAGAAAGACCCAATGTTCACGCGACCAAAAGGTTGGCGCCCTATTACGCTGCTCAATGTAGACTACAAGCTCTTGGCCAACATTTTGTTGTGCCGACTCAGTCCATCTCTTCCAACATCAATTGATCTCCACCAGGTCTGCTCTGTTCCGGGCCGAGCAATATATACCCATACGTGTCTAACGCGTGACATCATTCAATACACCAAAAGACGATGTGCGCTAAGACTGTTGGTTTCCTTAGATCAGGAGAAGGCTTTTGATCATAGAACATGGCTACATACTAAACGCTTTACGTGCATTCGGATTCCCGGATAAGTTCATTGATCTCATCCACGCGATGTACACTCAATCAGAAAGTACCCTTCTCATAGATTCCCGTGAGAGCCACCCTTTTAAAGTCAAGCGTGGGGTCCATCACGTGTGTACCCTTTCCTCAGTGTTATTTATACTTGCATTATAATCCTTCTTAAGGGCCGTTGAACGTCAACCGCAGATTCGAGGCTTACCCCTACTCGATAACACTCAAGTAAAGGTCACTGCATATTGATTGATTGATATGTGGGGTTTAACGTCCCAAAACCACTATATGATTATGAGAGACGCCGTAGTGGAGGGCTCCGGAAATTTAGACCACCTGGGGTTCTTTAACGTGCACCCAAATCTGAGCACACGGGCCTACAACATTTCCGCCTCCATCGGAAATGCAGCCGCCGCAGCCGGGATTCGAACCCGCGCCCTGCGGGTCAGCAGCCGAGTACCTTAGCCACTAGACCATCGCGGCGGGGCAGGTCACTGCATATGCAGATGACATTACTCTATATGTACATACTGAACAGCCGCTGTAACATGCTCTTGATACTTCCCATGATTTCGGCATTATCTTCGGCGCAAAGTTAAACTTTTCTAAAAGCCAGTCTTTTTTCATTGGCGACCGCAGTGGTCGTATCAACATCACGTCGCCTTTACAGTGGTCTCCTACCATTCAAATACTCGGAGTTACTTTCACTGCATTTGGTGCACCGGATAGCATTTGGTCATCCGCTGTACAAGCTCTTCAAAGTGATATGGAAGCAGCCAGGTACTTCGAATTTCCTCTCTTGGAACGCCGATACTTAACTCGAATGATGTACCTGGAAAAATTTTGGTACCTTTGCCATTCTGTTAAGCCACCGCTCCACGTCTGCAGGAAAGTGTAAAGCTGCATCAGTTCATTTGTTTTGTCTGGTGGCACAGAATTGTTACCTCGTCCAGCGTTAGCTATCGCGAGATCAAGGCGGTTTTGCATTCGCCAACGTTTCCGTCACGGCTTCTATATTGTGCCTCTGAACTCTATTGCGAATACTAAGCAATGATGGCACGCCCACTCAGACACTGGCTCGCTACCATCTGGGGTCATCACTACGTGTCTTCTTGCCGGATAGCCAAATTAACCGAGGTCGTCAATCAACTGGATTACCATCTTTGTATCGAGCCCTTCTGGCATTTCACCAACGTTTGGAAGCTGCGATCCCAAAGATAGAGGTGGCCGATTCTAAAGTGGTAGACACAATGGCCGCCCTTTTACAGCCCTTGGTGCCTCAGCATCGTCAATCTATAATGAACTGCACTTCGAAACCAATAACTACAGCAGTGTTGCCACGGCATCTCAGTGACTTCGTCTGACGTTTGGGCTGGGGCTTGCTCCCCACGCGAGATCGGTTGCAGCGGTGGCAGGTGGTTCGCACTTACACTTGCGCTAACTGCGTCATGATAGAGACCAATTGACATGCGACGATTGAATGTGTGGTTTCCCGCCTTTTTTGGCGTGCGGTTCTTACTGGTTTTCGGGGACAGCGTGCGCGAACTTTCGTGTCCGACGGCCGATTTCCGCGTGGCCGCTTTTCCGCTCTTTAATAGTTGTGGGGCTGTTCAGCCTTTGGAGAAGCGGATGCGAGGCCGTATATAGCTGCCAATTCGCCACCGGCGTGCTTTGTGGCCGATACTGGGGAGAATGAGACGAGAGATTCTCGCGTTCCTCTCTGAGGAGCTTTTCTTCCTCGGGGAGCACGAGTTTCTGCGTCATTGGTCGTGCCCTTTCGTGGAGGTTGAACACAAAAAAGTGCAACTCATTTTTCGACCGACTTTGTGCTAAGCGGTGCCCGTTGAGTTGTTATATATGATTTCATTTGTTACGAATCGTTTTTCGTTGCATCTATTGTATTGCTATACCATTGTATCATGACATCGCATTGAGTTCTTGTGTACATGTATGTCAACATTGTCATGTGTATCAGAGCAAATGTTTTAACTGCAACGTAGCCATGTTGGTCGTGATCCATAGAAATGCCGAAGTGTATGTGCCCTGTTACTGGAATGTTATGAAGCCTTTGTGTTGTGTACATACTGCAAATTATTTTTTTCTAAATGTTCTCAGAATATTTTTCGTTATTTCGCCCATTTTCACTTGAGTGTAAATAAGTTGCCATTTAGTTGATGTCCAATATCTCTTCACAAAAACTTAAATAGCACTTCATCAAAAGGAGCAGTATATTCAATTTTGTTATCCTGAATAGTTTCCGTACTCGCAGTACAATGAAGGCTTGAACAGCGAAAATGCTTTTTGTTGCTCACACTATTTTCTTTGCTATAAGGTAACGCCTGCGACTACGCAATAACACTAAGTGTCACTGAAAAGTGGGGAGCATAAGGTTTCTGAATTAGCTCAATTCAAACTTTTTGTGAAGCGCAGCGAGCACAGTGCATCCGCAAACAATGCGTAAAATGCGGAGCGGTTGGCGCCGGTTTGGGACCGCCACCTTAAACAAAAATTAGGCATATGTAAACGATTAAATACTGTAGCTCTGCTGCGGCTTCTGTAATGATTATAATTAAGAAGAACTGATCAGAATTATTACCAGTTTGTTTCATTGCTTACTGTATAACCACTGTCGGACGTGCTCACGTCATCAGCCCACTCCAAGATGTGACCGTCTTCTGCAATATACAGGGCGTTACAGTGACATAGCATACGCAACACAGCAGACTCCACAAGCAGTCTACTGCCCAAACACAGTTTGTTTGACCCCTGAAATCGGGATGAAACGGCAAGCCAGCCGATGTGCGTAATATAAAATGCTATTGTTCGGGTAAGTTTTCATTTTAGTTTTTTTGGATAGTTGTGTGCGAAAAGAGAAGAGGGGGTGCGGGTGACACACAGGGTGGTTTATACTTTGTTACAGATGGTATTTTATGCGATGAGAGTTATGGAAGCTAACGGCTTCCTTCACCAAATTCTGACAACTACGGCACCAAAAGCAGCTACAGCACTGATTTCCTAACTGCTTGCGCTGTAAAACGTGACATCTTCTGCCACAACCATCCTTTGCTGCATCGCTACTTTACACTCGAACCTCTTCCCAACAGAAAAATCAGAAATCAGAGCTGTAGCTCTGTCGCCCCTTTTGTTGCCAGTGGCAATAGGCAGTATGTCATGAGCTGTTTCGGCGCATCGAACGGACCCTGCGTGGCAGCAAAGTTCAGCCGTTCTTCCCCAAAATGAACTTCATAAAGTTGAGCCCTCCCGCTTCAGCACATTAACACTTTCAAGCTCTACCGAATGAAATCTGCTTGCGACGTTCAGAAGTTCTTCTTTAGTCTGAAGCAAAAGCTAAAACGTGACAACAAAGCCATGACTGCGTTCGAAGCTGAAAGTACGAACACTAGGTAAACCCTTGCATTATACGTTAATCCCCATGGCGACTGAACGATCACAGCGTCTGTGTACTCTGCTGTAGAAAAGTCTACGTTGAGAGGAAGTTTGCTCTCGCGCTTTCGCGGTCATATCTAACCATAAAGACCTTCTTTTCATCTTATTCATAATCAGATCAAAATTGTTCAGTGAGTTAATAACTAAGGAGATATAAACAATCCAGAAGAAAACTTTTATTCAATTGCAACGTTTATTGAATGAGAACACTCTAAGTAAAATGCTTTGATTCGCTGCTGAATAATAGTGAAGCCTAGAAACTATCAACATGAAAAAGATGTCGCGTGTCGCCCAGTTCTTCTTTTTTTGCGGAACGCCTTTTAGTACGTTTGCATAGGTTATCTCAAGTAAATTGTTTGCATGAGTCACACAAATTGATAAATTGTCCTTTGCATGTGCTATGTAGATGTGCAGCTGTGTTTGCTGGAACCCATGCGGTACACTTTGACTTTCCTAAAAAAACAAAACAAAAGATCACCTACGTAAGCTTGTTTTTTAGTGTCCCAAATAAATTTGAGCACATATACTAAAGCCGCTAAGCAAAGCAAAGCTCATTAATGCATCTGGCATAAGGTCGCACCCTTGAAGCAAAAATGTTAAATGCTTTTCACGAAGAAGTCTGATATTGATTGTTCAAAAACCAAAAGAGACCTGTGACACCACTGAAAACTTAGTGTTATTTTAATCACGTAAAATGAAATCTTAGTGCAACCAATGCAGGTCAGGAGAAACAAAAGCAAACACATACACTGCGCTTACTATATATGATGCTCAGTAGCCTGGTGACAGCATACGCATCGATTCTTATACCATTATACAACAAGCACTGCAAGTGTCCTGCGAATAATATCCAAGTTCTTATCAATGTGCTGCGTTGGCTGCACTCTACGCCTTTAAGATGATAGCAATAAATAGTTGGTTTTGCAGGAATTCCCGTGTCGGTCGCAGCAGTCGCATCGTTGGTTGCGAGCGCAATGCCATGTTCTTGTGCGAGAACAAATATTGAGAAATGTGCCAGTGAAAAACTATTTAAAACATTTCTGGTGTGAGTGAGCATCAAACCCAGACACGGCAAAACGTTTTCATAGTAAGAATGGCAAGCATGTCAAGCACATGCTCAATCACAGACCCACAATGTTTCTTGAAACTGCTGTGCACAAAACACCGTGTGAACTCAGACAGGCCAAGGATCGAGTCTTTTTAATGCACTATATATTGCATGTGCGATGCGTAGAATCATTCCAGGTGTCAAAACTTGTGAATTGAGCAAGGAGTGGGTGTTTTTCAGGCCTACTTTTCATGAAGCCGTTAGCCGCAAGGGCAAAGCAAACCATGGGATAGCAACTAATTAGGATACCAAGCAAAGAGTGGCAAGCACGTCAAAAGTTGGAGTGCACACAAGTGCAACGAATGCAAGAAAAGAGTACTCCGAACATGAGCGTTCCTCGCGAGTTGACACTTCACGCACTACTAAAACACATAGGGAGCTCGAAACATGCCCGCTACAGACATGACAAACACGATCTAACAAGTAATAATAATAATAATAATAATAATAATAATAATAATAATAATAATAATAATAATAATAATAATAATAATAATAATAATAATAATAATAATAATAATAATAATAATAATAATAATAATAATAATAATAATAATTTAATAATAACAGATCAGGGGTATAACGCTCCAACACCACAATAAGATTACGAGAGACACCGTATATAGTGGCTAGCTCCGGAAATTGAAACTATCTGCTGTTCTTTAACGCACATTGTCTTCGCACAGTACACGGGCCTGTATACAATTCCACCTCGATCAAAATGCCTCTGCCACAGGCAGGATCAAACCCTAACTTTTGCGCCAGCAGCCTGGCCCAGTAGCCACTGTCCCACCCTGGTGGACGAGAAGTAACAAGTGTCACAGCAGTAGCTTCACTTCTTTCGCAAACGGGGCAGCATGCAAAGTGACCTTTGCGCTCTCTTTGACCTAAGAGCAGCCTCTCTGACGAGAGTACACGACATGCAAACAGCCCCCTTCGGAAGATAAGCACGAGTCTGCACAACCATGGGCGACCACGTTTCGTGCGGCGAAATGCAGATTGGTGAGCCAACGAATCGCAACAAGTGCGGCGCCATGCGGGCACATCGTGCCATCTCGCTGGTTCGCTAGTAAGACAGAAAACACCGCCATATCTCTTCCCCCCCCCCCCCCAAAAAAAAAAGACCGTTTTGTTCTGCCCGTGGTAAATTGTTTATATAAACAGCTCAATGTCGGTATAATGAAACACGAGCGCTACTGTGGCCGAACGGATAGCTCATCGTTCTGCGGAGCGAGACGTCACACTTTCAAATCTTCACTTCGTAATATAATGATTGTGAGTTATCTTCATGAACAGCGACGATGACGGCAACTAGCAGTCGACTGTGTTTACATAACTGGCATTGAAATAAAACAAACAGCTGTGGCGTGGCTTGCTAGCAAGGCTTGTAGCACACTGGGCCCGTTTATGCTATCGTTGTCTCATCTTGAAGGCGAAGCTAAAGCGTCCAGTCAATTTTATTCAGAAATCTTATGTTAATACTTATTATGTAAATAATTTATTCCTAACCGATAGTACTGAAAATATTGATATCTATATTCTATACCATACTTTTACCAAGCATTGATGGTGTTTTTGGTCTTGTTTCTTAGCACGTCAAACCTTAAATTTCATTTTAGTTGTCCAATTTTCACAGGCTGAACAAGTTACACTTTTGTTGTTATTGTGAACGGAGGGTCCCGCTGCAGTCGTTGGACATTGAGACCTTCGTCTGCACGCTACAAACGATGAAACTTTGTATTTTGACTCGAGTGCATAACAATTTAAAACTAAACTGGGTAAAAAATTTATACACCACTTATCAACTGAAAAGGTGGAATGGCGGCAGCAATCCCGTTGTTCTGTTGTTGTGAAAACTGCTTTACCGTGTTAATATTTTGGCTAGTCATATGTGGCTTGCCAATTTTGTAGAATCTTCCAACAAAAAATGTTTTTGCAAATTACATTCGCACAAAAACATGCTACTAAATATTAGAGAACATTAGTTTGTAAGCTGTTGTTTAATATAGAATACAAAAAAACACTTTGACGCGCCCACTTTTAAAGAGAAGAGACCCTTTTGCACGAGTTCAGGGGATTACAATATTCTTTGCTTCGGACTTAAGCGTACAATTTTATGATAAATACATGAGTAGTGAGGGAGTAAAATTTTTGCAAAAATTTGCGGAGGTATTTATGGGGGTGAAATACATGAGTATGTTTAACACGTTCTTCAAAAAAAATTAATTTAAACAGTCTCATGGCATCAATATAATAAATAATAAGTAACCAGCATGAGAGTGTTATTTATATATATATATAAATATAAATACGATTGCTGCCATATAAACTGAACCAATCTATGAAGAAGTCTGTCAATGTGAGCGAAATGAAAAAAAGGTAGTTTTGATAGGTTTCTTTCTAACTGGTTATTACGACAATATTCTAGCATGCTATGCGAGACCCTAATATTTTTAAATATAAAGTCTTTATTATACAGATCAGCGTAGTCTTAGCTATATAGGTTTAGGAAATTAGTAGTAAACCAGCTTTTTTTTTTAAATTCCTTCTGAAGAATAATCGCGAATCCTGTATTTCTGTGGCTTGACAAAAGCTCATTACTGATATAGGACGAAAAAAAACTTTTATTTTATCTTCTGAAACTTCTTTTTTCTGCGCAACTGGTTGTCCGTTGGATTATGTTCGCCATGTACGTCCTAATGAACACGCACCCACAAATTCAGCGGCACATTTTCAGTCTCTTTATTACGCATGCTTCATTCGCCTACGCCAACTGCAACACCTGCAAGATCGGGCACCTTGTCTCATGACCCGCAGCCATTTATTATGTATATATGTAATGCAACGACATGTACCACAGTTTAAATATTCACCCTCGTGATCAGCTGTCTCAGCATAAGTTACCAAATTGTTTCATTTCAGTTTGTTCTTATTATTGCATATATTGAATGGAGACTAGATCTTTCTTAAATAATAATTTACCAGATTTATAAAATTACAAACAATCATCCATACGTAGAAAAAACTTTTGAAGCTCACTCAAACTCACTCATGAAACGCATTTCGCACTTAGAGCTCACTAGAACTAAGACTCACCAACATTTTTCTGCGTCGGGCTTGCTCGGACTCACACTCACAAAACTTTTCTTCAAGCGGACTCACTGGGACTCAAACTTGCCAAAACGTTATGCTATCTCAGTCTATGACTCATGGCTAGATCTCACTTTTTGTGAGTCCGAATGAGTCGACTCCGAGTCCGTTAGCTTAGAGCTAGCTTTTCGACTATAGTGTCAATGACGTTTAACGCCAGTATAAGTGCTCGCAAACCTGTAAGGTTATTTTGCTTAAAAAAGATGACACCATAACATGTATTTATCAAGAACTTCCCTAAAAAAGAAGGCGGGGGGAGGGGTTAGTGTTTGAGGCACCCTTTTACGTACTGCACGCATCTGACGAATAAACAATGAAATGGTGTGTAAAAGAAACTGCTTTCGGATATCTATATGCTGGCGCGGCTACAACATGAATGCAGGTAAGATTGATAATAATGCTCAATGTAGGAGCATTTTTAAACTAGAGCTCACTGTGACGTTTGCAAAAATAAAACTACATGATTCCATTCTCGAGAATAAAATATTACTGGCTACATGTCTTCTATTGATTTGATTGATATGTGGGGTTTAACGTCACAAAACCACCATAACATTATAAGAGATGCCGTAGTGGAGGGCTCCGGAAATTTCAACCACCTGGGGTTCTTTAACGTGCACCAAAATCTGAGCACATGGGCCTACAACATTTCCGCCTCTATTGCCTTCTATTCCCGCACTACGTTAACAAATATTTCAAACAACTCTCGTCTAAGCTGACTATAGGAATTTTATTGTTAATATAGTTGTAAAAATATCACTACATTGCTTTCATTCTAAGAATGAGGTGTCATCTTCTTATTTTCACTCCTCTTCTCCATTAGAGTCTGACCAAAGAGCTTTTTTCTTTTCTTGTTGTTTGCACTGCGTTGTTTTAGTTTTTGAAACTATGTGTATCGCTTTCAAGACCACTGATCTAAATGTGTATTACCTTTCTCATTCTACACCACCGTGGTGGGGCGAGAAGAAATGAGAACAGCCAAAATTATGAGAAAAGAACCGCATAGTCAGTTATGTAATACCACAATTCTGTTCTTCAAAAACACTTTTTAATCTATACTGATTATACTACTTGTCTCATACTGGCTAAATACAAGTTGTGGGACAAAAAGAATTGAGCAGCAAGGGCTGGTGCAGTTCGCCCAAAGTTGTACTCACCACCACTTTTTCCAGGTGTTTGCAAAATAAAACATGTCGGGGATGCATATAAAATTGTGTGTTCTCCCTCTGCGAGCCCTCCAACCGCGTTATTGCCTGGAATCATAGAACACCTTTGTTAAAGCTGTCATTTTGGTAAGTATGCGGATGACCTGTCTAATTCTGGGTCCAAATGAAGCACCCGTTGGGGCGTTTTAAAGATGGTAGTCTTTCTTGGGGACCTTTGACGGAAAATTTTGGGTATGTCTGTCTGTACATTTCTCAGTTTGTTTGCCCTTAACGATACCTCGCACCAAACGACCAACCCCATCCGCAGCGCCCACCAATATTGCTCAAGATTCAGTGTTCACAGTTGTGCGATTGTCAATTAAAAAGCAATTATTGCGCATATCTGAAGCGCCACAACAGCGCTTCGATGTTTTCTATGTCTGCCTTTACACTAGAAGAGGCACACACAAGTAACTCTAACGACTGTAGCGTTTATCACGCTGCGCTGACAGTGCAACGCGATGCTCAAAAAGGTAAGTGTTTCCAACGCTTTGATACGACGACACGGTGGTGGCACCTGCCCGTCGCTTTGCGTTCAACACCTTATCACCTCCGAAACAGGCGCGCATCTTTCTCCGTGGGCGCACTTCGTTTTCAAAGATAACTGCCAAATGGCGCTCGGGTCTAACGTGCCTCGATGCGCTCGTTCGCCTCCGCTACATGCTGGAGGCACTCTAACGCAGCGCCTCCAGAATACCATTCACCGATTTTGTTGCACAGAACATCAAATAAACGTTTTGTTCACTCTCTCAAGACGCGATTATCGTCTTTCGACGACATTTGCAGTGTAATATGCAGATTCGGGGCCAGGTTTTTTTTACTGAAAATAGGCTTATTGGTGCGAAAGTCATACCACACTATACAGAACGCTTGTGATTTCAGAGCACTGCGAAAATAGCTACAAACGAAAGAAATAAATTGTTTCAAAATTTACGCAATGGTTCTCAATTATGTCTTTTTGTTGTTTCTTGGAATACTTTTAACTTTATTAACATTTCTCGGTGTTTTGTACTGATGTGCCTGCTACCCCAATGTTTTTAAATACTGGGGGCGTCAATGAAACCTCAACTGCTTCGTCTTGTACGGCATTGTAGTTTGGAGGTGCTTTATATGCGCACGGAGACGTGCAAGATGACGAAACATTTGCCAATGGGAAACGCGTGGCACCTACAAGTGGCATAGCAGTCCACTGCGTCATTGCACCGCAAGCGCAGCGATCGACTTGCGGCCACTTCGCTTTCAACTGGCGTGCTATCAATTGTAGTCTCTCTGTTAGCTACGCCCGCGTTAAGTTTATGTGGAGTGCGTGAAGCTGACAGGTATGATAAAACGAGTAGACTTCCGGAAAGCGAACAGTGCATGATCCTTTTTGGCTTCAAGCTAAGAGAAATGACAGATATTTACAGTATAAAAATTGTGGAGGGTATCACGGGAGCAAAAAAGCCGAGTTACTATTCAGACTGTTCTACTCTTGCAAAACATCGGATATAGTAAAATGAATTTTCTTTCTGTATGCGAACACAAAGTCAAACCGATTCGTACTCTACCTCTCTCGGAAATAGCCGAATGCTCATATACTCCTCTGGCATGACAGAGTAAAACGTAATTATACTGCTCGTTATCTATATATCTATATCGATGCGCCTGTACACCACGAGTGATTACCACTACCCAATAACCCTAAATAAAAAATCACAGCATATCCACAAAGTGCATGATGATGAGTGGGGTGAAGCGTCTGATAGTCCATCCGCGCTTCCGTCCATCCGTTTGTTCTTTCTTCCATCCGTCCGTGCGTGCATCTGTGCAAGCGTCCACGCGTCCGTCCATCTGTCCGTCTGTGCACTCGTCTGTGCATCCATGCATGCGTTCATCCGTGCGTGCATCCATGCGTCCATCGCTGCGTTCGTCCATGCATCCGTCCATTCATGCGCCCGTCCGTCTATCAATCTATCCACGCGTCCTTCCATGCATCTGTCTGCCGCTCCATCCGTCCGTCCGTGTATCTGTCTATCTGTCCGTTTATTTAGTGAACACTCCAAGTACCGCCATCTCGCATGTTTTCATCATATATTCGTATTAGTGGATGGATAGATGAATAGATTAAAGTATCCGGCTGTGCCCTTTACATCGGGTGGTGGCTCACGCCACCATTCATAATATAGAAGTACCGCCATTTAGTGGACATTCCAAGGACTAACCGAGAGGTGACATGGCCGGAAAAGAGGAGTGGCACGCGCGCACTTTCTTACGGCCTGGGCTTCGTGTCTAAGTAGCTCCTCTCTCTCACCGCCACTATAGCTTATGGCGCTGCGGCCCAATCTTTGCTAAACCTTGCCTAACCCACAGAGATTACGCGCAGCGAGTTTAAAGGGCAACACCTGGTCCGATAGTGCCCAGAGTGTGTCCTTCTGATACCAGTTCTTTTTTAGTAAGCTTGAATTGCAAGGCAAACTTTATTGGGTATTAAGTCACCGATAGTCGCCTCTGTAGGCTATTTCAACAGAAACAGCTATCTTTTTATTTACGGTGATTAGGCGCGGGTTTTGTCAATTCAGAAGGGTCCATGCTTGCCGCTCCTCTAGTCTGACCGAAAAGGTGGTTACCTACTACTACGACAATGACTACTACTACTACTACTACTAATACTAATACTACTACAACAACTACTACTACTACTAATACTAATACTACTACAACTACTACTACTACTACTACTACTACTACTACTACTACTACTACTACTACATCGCAGAAGCTTCGCCCCCAAACGTACTGCATTCGTTTATTGTGCCGTTGGAGTTGAAAAACAAATACTCATAGTATAATGACGGAGCGCTATTGCAAAACCCAGTGCCACTGGGCATCAGCGTCCGGGTTATACGCTCATTATCGCGCTGGATATTGGGACGCTAGAGCGGCTTGTTACAGGGAGGCGCTGGGTACGCAGCGAGAAACGAATTTAAGACATTAAAACATGGGTGCTTATTGGCCATAAATAAATATATTAGCAAAATAAATGATACAGAACGCATTATCACATGAAAAAAAAAATACATTAGCCTTCAGTATTCGAACTCAACACTTTTGGATTCCGAATCTACTACTCTACCCGCTGCACCACGCTAGAATTCTTCTTTTTTTATAGCAACATGTAACAGTCAAACAACCGAAAACACAGTCTGCCCAAGCTTCAAGCTCAATGTCAAGGCTTTTATAGGAAGATGAGTCATTTGCTACGCATACTTTAAATCGTTTCAAATGACATAAATTATCCATGACATTTATCAGATCATCATTGCAGTAAAGTCTTGCCAAAACTTCTCGCAGATTGCACATATGTTCAATAAAATAAATACGCACTGGACGAGCGCCTAAAAAACAATGCCTGACGGCCACGAGGCTTCACATTATGCTATGTAAGCTAAGGAGAAAGAACATATCATATTTTAATAGGCCAGGTTCTATTGCTAAAAGTTAAATTTCATGTGAAGTTATAGAAGAATCTTGCTTAAGTGTTCTCTGTAGAACATCCCAAAACTAAATTGCATCCCAGCAATTGATAAAACATGCTCTACCAACTTCGATTTTGGCACAGTAAGCAGTCGGATGCCCACGGTGAAAATTCGCCTCTTTGTTCTAGCCACGCTTAAAACGGCAGCGTATTCGTGGGAAGCTTAAATAGGAACGTTTAAACACCTGTTGGTACGCATATTTTTTTAATTCTCATCAAAAAGTCTTTTCTTGAGCGTTCTCTATACATAGAGTGATACAAAGGAATTGAAAAAACAGTTCTAATCAAATCTCTTGACAAACGCTTCCGAGTGACATCAGATAGGTAGTCTAAACTAAATCTACCACTAGGAAATCGGAAAGCCGCAACAACTTTTCGAACACGACGTTGCATATAGTCGCGCAATCAGAGACGAACATATCACGGCCTTCCTATTTCTGTGTCAGAACAGATAGCCGATTGGTTTTCTCGGCACACAGATTATCGTCGTTCTGATATTTTCTAGCGGCACACCAAGGTATGTGTTAGGCATGCTTTACAAATCGATTCATTCGTACACCATTGGGAACGTTTCCCAATTACCGTGCCACAGCCCAGCACACTTGGCTATATTTACAATGCTACTAGTAGCATTGAAAATTCTTCGTACATTGTTCATGAAGGTGGGTATGCTCTCCTGAATGGCACAGAATAATGCAACATCATCAGTATATCCCAATATCTTCACCTCGCACGTACCTAAATGAAAACCTTGTATACTTGAATTTTCGTAATGGCCACATCAAGAGATTCTAGGTAAAAGCAAATAATAACGGCGAAATGGGGAAACCTTGCCCTTACCACGAACATACATTAATTCTTCAGTTAACTCGCGGTTCACAATCAACTTGGTGTAATAATTGTTGTAAGTCATCTGGACACCCTGCACTATCACAGTGCTAACGCGAACATGTTCCTACAATTTAAACAACGTGCTATGACAAACTAAATTCAATTTTTTCGCTTGATCAATTTGCAACATTGCAACTCTTCTGAAGTCAGTGTTACAGCACACCAATACGCTTCATGTTACATGTATTCTTGCAAAAATTGATCTTTTTCTTATTTCACAGGTTTGGTGTGGGCCATCCAATGTACATATGACTGTTTGCAACCGCATCGCCAGAACTTTCATTACTATATTGTAGTCCTGATTCATCAACGTTCTCCACCTTGCCAGACACATATTCTGTTTTACAGGGTCGTTACTTTTCGTGATCACAACAGTCTGTACTTTTTTAAATGATGGTGGTTGGCTACCCTTCTGTGATGTAGTAGCTTAAAAAAATTGAGCATAGCAGACAACAGCGCGACATCACCTGTAAGATGACAAGAATGAAGGGGCATTGCAGCGCGACCATCGAAGAAAGAAGAGGAGACGATCGCGGAGAACGATGCTGTTCGGACGCCGACAAGACGACGCAAGGGGGCCTAGGGCAAACCCGCAACTACGCGTGGGGTTCGAAAGGCCGGGTTCCATTCCTCGAGCCATTGACATCCTCGAGGCACGGCGTGTCGGCATGGCCAGGCACGAGCTGTTGGTGAGTGGCCTTGCGGACATCTCCGATACGGCGAGCGCCCTTGAAGGCCACGTCCAGCAAGCCGACGTCACTGAGAGTGTGCGGCTACGCCTAGACCCGGTGATGCCCTCTACAGTGGTATGCTGACCTGGCACCCAAGCGACGACTACATTCAAGTACGCAACGGGTCCCACTTCAAGGCACCAGGCTACGGCCCAGACTATGAGACGCTTTACTCTTTTGTGTGTGTGTGTGTGTGAACCGCGTGCGTGTACGACGTATAGTACTGTATGGGCAATAGTTTTTTTTTTCGTCCAATATAACTTCCTTTTGTTTTCCTCATTGTCTTCAGCTTCCTCGCGTCACACGCCTTGCTACGTAACGAACCTAACCAGGACATATCTGGCGTGCACGAGACAGGACTACTCTTGTTACATCTAAGAAGAACATCACATCGCATATGTGTGTGTGACGGTCGATGATGGAGGCAGATAAGCTGACGGCGATCGGAAAGGAATTGGGGTTAAGTGGTTCAGCACTTAAAGATTTAATGGACCAAGAACGCGCACGCGAAAAAGAGGCACGTGACGCTCATCTGGCTGAAAGAAATGCCGCGAAAGAAGTGGAGGCAGAGGCAATCGCTAGAATAAAAGCAGAGAAGGAAGTTCTTGAGCTCAAGTTAAAGTTGCATCAGTTAGCCGCGACAAGAGTTACCACAACTATTGGGCAGCTTACCGAGGGTGCGCCAGTAGGCACCACGCAGAGCTACCAAAGTCCACATAAACTCATTCTAGCCTTTAACGAGGAACGCGATGAGCTGGACGCATATATACAGTGATTTGAGCGCGTCACTACTTGTCAAGACAGGCCGCAAAACAAATGGGCCCTATCACTAAGCCTTTGCTTGACCGGAGAAGTCTTGAGTGTAGGTAGGATGGCACCTGAACATGTTACGGACTACGTAACGTTGAAGAAAACGCTACTACAACGATTTAGGTTCACGGAAGAAGGCTTTCGGACAAAATTTCAATCACCAAAACCAGATAATTCTGAAACGGGCACACAGTTTGCCGGACGTCTATTAGGTTATTTTGACCATTGGCCAAAAAATGGCCAAAACACACCGGACCAATGATGCTCTGCGAGACAAAATTGTGTCGGAGCAGTTTCTCGCACAATGTCATAAGAAACTCACTGTGGTTCTTTAAGAAAGAAACTGTGAAAGCCTTGAAACCTTCTTAAAAAGTTCAGTGAATACCTTTCGCAGAACAGCGGCTAACTGTGCCTAGAATGTTTTGTAAAACACTGCCGTTATCCCGTTTGGGCAAAGACATTTCTCGTTATGCAATTTGGTTTATAACTCTTTCTATCTCTGCCGCAGTCATATAAACTGATAAACCTCCTGTAATTTGGTTATTTAGGGTTGGCAAAAGGCTTATAAAGTTTTTTTTAAAGTCTCTTTTTCGGGAAGGCGATTACAAAATAAATCACGAAAATATTCTGTATAAATGCTTTCTTCATATCTTCTGGTTTAGTCGTTAACTGGCAACTATATTCGATTTCTGTGATGTCTTTATTATGCGCATACTTTGTTCCATAGTAATAAATCGCGGATTAGGTATTTAATCAGCAAGTAACCTGTCTGATTGAGCCCTTACAACCGCACCTTGGAAACTAGTGACATCGAAGTGCTCGAGTTTGTTCTTAATATATTTAATAACTTCACAATAAATTCAAGTGTTTTGTGTTTCTGCCTTGCTGTTTTTCACAACTAACTTTTTTGAACTATTCTCTTCCACTCGTTCCCCGAACCATAATTATGCACCACTTTTCATAGTACGCATTTTCGCAGTAGGTTTGAAGGATTACCAATTTTCGACCAGTTACTAAATGCAATGGTGTTTAGCTTGTGTGATTATTTTTTGATACAACTGAAAAACGTATCACCACTAGGTAGTTTGGCGTTTAACTTCCAAAAGGTTCATATTGTGATAATAAATGTAGTGGTGCGTGGCGGTGACAGTAGGAGGAGGTAGCTGGTAACGATGATTACTGTGTTACCACAAGCGAAGAGCAGATAATGATGACTGTGGCGGAGAAAGAGCACAGACCGGGAAAAAAAGAAGAAGACTGGTTGTGCTGGCTCTATCGCGCCTTCCGCCCCGCCTCGGCTTCTCACGGGTGGGAGTGGTTGGAACAACGGGCGGCAGCATCGCACTTGAGTTTACCATTTGGTTGTTTGTGGCTTTGAGTGCTATTTAGGCAGTTCTTTGTGGTATGTGCTATTTGGTTTTCTAAGTTCAAGTGACTCAGGTTATCGCGATGTCCTTGTTTTTCACCTGGCCAGGCCTTTTTTTTGGCTAGCTTCTATACCGGCCAAGGACTGGGCTATTGATTTTTTTTATGAAGTGGGGTTGTCTACGTCTCCGTGGCTCTGGTACCGACCAATAGAGGTACGATACCTATTAAAAATCCGAAGGTGATTCAAATGGAGCTTCGCAAAGCCACATCACTCTTTAAAAAGATCACCGAGGTTTGGCATTTTGGTCGTGGTGGTATTTTGTGCTGCTCTACCAACCAGCAGCGCGTTAAAGAGCTTCTTCAATGTTTCGAGTTTGCAGTGCATGCGGCGAGTCTGTTTGTTTCAGCGCATCTTACATGTTCGGAAGACATAGTACGCAGTGTAGATGCGAGCCTGACCCCTGCACTTTTTCTGAATTATTTTTGGTAGCAGGTGCAGTGTCAGTATACAGGTGCATGCGTATGGTTGACATGAGGATATTTCTTACCGACTCGGTGATGGTAACCTTTGCGGGAACGGTAAGGCCCTCTGAAATTAAGGCTTCGCCTCTTATCTATAAGGTAGAGCCTCTATCCCCTAAGCCACTGCAGTGCTTGAATTGTTAGAGATAAGGCCGTAATGCAAAAGGGTTCCGGTCAATTGCTAGATGTCGAATATGCGGAGAAAATTATGACAGCCATAGGCGAAGTGATCTTTCTGTCATGACGCGCATCCTGCAGACTATGAATTGAGAGACAGAGAACGAGAAGGTAGGCTATTGGAAATTGTGGAACGCAGGCGTTGCTTCCCAAGGGAAGCTGTGACTGAATTACAAGAACGCTCAAAAGGCTACGCAAGCGTAGCAGCGCGATATATGTTGCTACAGTTGCATCATTAGGAAAATCCATAGCAGAGGCCATAGAGATGGCAACAGAACAGGCAATGGAGCGTCTTGCCAACAAATTTATTCAAGCCGTAGCATAATTGCTAACATCTCAGTTGACCGAAATCCTTGCTTCAGTGTCTATGAAACATCAGACTACCCAGAATTGAGAGGTTTCAAGGTGTGCAGGGACAGAAAGCCTGATAGTTCCTACACGATGCACATCTCGTCAAGTAGGACCCACTAAACAGATACTGCGGGTAGATCCATAACCTATATTAGATTATTTCGAAGAATTCACAGATATGTACGCGGAATTGAAAACTCCTTGAAGCGTGCCAGATCTCTCCTCTCGAAAAAGTCTTCACAGAAACCAATATCTTAAAATTAGAAAGACTTGTTTAAAAAACCCTCCAAAAATACTCATTCAAGAATGATCTTTTGGATAAAGCAGTCTCTGCGACGGGTATGTAGTGTCAAAATGTGCTCCCTAAAAGTATTACAGCAGAATTGTCAATCAATAGGATAGGCCACCACAAATTTATCATATACTTCTTCGCAAATTTTTCTCGATATCATTATTTCACAAGAAACCTGGCTTACAATTGAACAAACTTTACCTAAAATTATCGCTGATTTCCTTTAGATAGACCTAGCAGAGGTGGTAAGCTTGCCGTTTTTATATCAACTAAATTTGGTCATAGAGCGAAGATTACCAACCTGTGCATGAATACTAACTATGAAATTATAGTATTAGACATCACTCTGCCAAGCTGCTCCTGTCGTATTGCGGCGCGGTGAGCCGCTATTACGGGAGAGAGAAACTCGTACACATGACTGCCGCCATGGGCTACCGACGACTGCCGGTGTTTATTGTACGGTGGACTTATATACACGACAAACAGGTACATAGATAACAGCGCCATCTCTGGTGGCGTCGCAGAACCAATACGAATACACAACATATTCCCTCTCTTAGTTTTTTTTAGTTGATTAGTAATTGTTAGTACGTGTTAGTGGAGAGTCATTTCATCTACACACAATAAGCATGGAATATTTACACAACTGTACACTCAAAATGCCAAAACCTTTACACCAAAATATACACTTAATGCAGCAAGCACACGCGTTCATGTCACTGGATCCACTCTAAACGTAATCCATAAATCTTCGAGGCGGTCGTCTCGTCCTCGCGGGTAGCTCCCGACGAGAAGGCGGTTGTGGAGAGGGTGGAGAAGAGACAGCCTGTTGTGTCTCTTGCGATGCTACGCAAGGGCTGCACAGAACGCTAGGAACTGCACTGAGGGGGGTACCGAGTGGCACTGCTGATTGCCCACTGTCACAAGGCACAGGTGACGGGCTTGAAGGCTGTGCTGGGTGAGCGTGAACATCTGGCGTTTGGATGACTGGGTGAGGCTGGGCGGCCTGTGCAGGAACCTTGCTAAACTTGGAGGAGTTCCATGTTCGCCCATCATCTAGGCTGAAAGAGGCTGGCCCTCGTTGTTCCACCACCTTCAGAGAACGGCTGAACGAGAGGTCTCCTTTAAAAGAGACAGCCGGCTTCTTCACACGGACCAAGTCTCCAACTGCTATGTTTGGTTTCTTGGCTGCACGGCGGAAGTCTGTGTACATCTTGCTGTATTTTTGCTCCTGTGCAACTCTCTTACGAAGCTGGCCAAGTTCTTTGGCAGGGTCTGTGAAGAATGATGGGGATGGGTGCCCAATGATGTCCAGTCGTGTTCGGGGCAGTCGTCCATGTAGGAGCAAGGCTGGTGCTACTGCCGTGGTTGCGTGAGGTGTGCACCGGTAAACACCCAAGTACTCCAGTGCCGCTTGTCGAAGAGGGCCATGTTCTAACGAAGCAACCTGTACAAAGTCCATAAAAACACGATTAAACCTTTCGACAAGTGCGTTGGCTTGAGGGTAATACATCGAAGAATATGTCAGTCAGATATCACGCTCATTCAAGAATTGCGAAAATTCTCGTGAAGAAAATTGGGGCCCGTTGTCAGTGACTATCTCGTCCGGGTATCCCTCTCGAGAGAAAATTGACAGCAAGAAGTTGGTGATCGTTCTTGTAGATACCTCGTTAGAGAATTGTACTTCGGGCCACTTAGAAAAATAGTCAGCCAGTGTAATGGTGAACCTACAATCTTGAGGAGCTCTTTCCAGAGGGCCAACAATGTCTATGGCGACTTTTTGCCAAGGGCGCTCTGGAAATGAAACAGGTTGCAGTGGAGCAGGTGCCGTTTTCGCACTCTTGTCGGCCTTCTGACAGACGCTGCAGTTTTGTATTGCGACTTCTGCTTGCCGGTCCATACCCGGCCACCAAAACCGTTCTCGAAGTCGCGCTTTCGTCCTGACGTTGCCGGGATGAGCTTCATGTGCTGTGGAGATTACCTGATGCGCAAGGAACTGTGGAACTACAAGTCGCTCCCCACGAAGAAGTAAGTTGTTTACCACTGACAACTCGTTGCGTAGCATGAAGTACGGCAGCAGATGGCTTGGGACGAGCTTGTGCGGAGGCCATGACGAAGTAACGCATTCCTTGACTTTTGCCAGAGTGGCGTCGTCACTGGTGGACTGCTCGAACTGGTCCTTAGCGATGCACAGCGGCTCGACTAGGAACACAACTTCTGTAGAGTCGTCTTTAGGTTGAGGTGTGCATTCCGGCTTACCTTCCGCTGGAAGACGTGACAGCGCGTCTGCTACCTTGTTCTCCGAGCCCTTGCGGTATTCGACGATGTAGTTGTAGCGTAGACGTCGCTCAGCCCACCTTGCATTGCGAAAGGGACGTCGCCCTGTTCCCTTGTTAGACAGCAACGCTACCAATGCCTGGTGATCCGTCTGAAGAGTGAAAGGCCGTCCCCACAAATAAACATGCCACTTTTCGCAGGCCCACACGCAAGCCAATGCTTCACGCTCTCTGACGGAGTACTTTTTTTCTGCATTGGTTAGAGTGCGCGAAGCAAACGCAATGGTCAAGGTTTTCTGACCGTCCACTTGCTGCAAAACGGCACCTAGCTGGTATGCAGAAGCATCAGGTGCGACAGTCACTAGAAGAGCTTGGTCAAACATGTGCAACACCTTGTGGGAGGCCAGAAGAGTCTTCACTCCCTCAAAACTTGCTTGGGCGGCTCTGCCCCACTCAAAAAGCATGTCTTTGCGCAGCAGTCGACGCATAGGCTCGACTTTCTCGGCTAGCCTAGGAATGAACTTTGCGTAGTATTCGACAAGTCCTAAGAATGAACGGAGTGTGCCGGGTTCTGCTAGTGTGGGGGCGTGGACGATTGCATCGACTTTGACTTGAAGGGGTGCTATGCCTTCCGCACTGACACGATGTCCAAGGAAAGAGAGTTCTGTTGCATTGAAAACACACTTTTCGTTAAGTTTCAGACCTGCTTTCGCAATGCGATGCAGAACTTCTTCCAGGTTCTTCGCATGTTCTTTCTCAGTCTTCCCGAAGACGATGATGTCGTCTATGTAACAAAGAACACCATGACAGCCTTGCAGGATTCTTGTCATGAGCTGCTGAAAGGCTTCTGGGGCCGACGCCAATCCAAAGCAGACCCTTTTAAACCGAAAAAAACCCTCGTGCGTAACAAACGCTGTGAGATCCCTGCTGTCCGGGTGCAGCAGGACTTGGTGGTACGCAGAGGCGAGGTCTAGCTTTGAGAAGTGGCGGGCTCCGTTTAAGGCATGCAGCAGTTCCTCAATGTGAGGCAGCGGGAAGTTGTCGACCACAATGGCTTTGTTTGGCTCTCTTAGGTCAACACAAAGACGGATGCTTCCATCTTCCTTCTGGACTGCGACGATGGGAGAAACCCATTCGGAGGCATCGATCCTTTTGATGATGTCGGCAGAGAGCAGGGTCTGTAGTTGGTCGCTTACTGGTTGGCATACTGAGAATGGGAGGCGCCTCAACTTTTGGGCGACTGGGGAGACTGCCTGTTTCATCTTCACCTTGTGCTGAAAACCTCTGACAAGGCCCAAACCTGGGGTAAACAGGTGAAAAAACCTGGCCCACAGCAATGCAGGCATGTCAAACTTTGGCTCACTCTGCGGTTGCTTTACGATAGCGCCTTGCGGTGAAATGCGGCCTTATGCGTCTGAGCTCGTTGCAGGCAACGTTGAGGTTGTGGAGGCGGACGTTTGCGTAACGACCGTGTGCAGGCAACGTAGCTCCTTCCCTGAAATTTGAAAATTCAGGGCTTGCACAGCATCTAATCCCAAAAGGGAGGTCCCACTGCGCGTAACGTAAAGCGGTACGACGGCTGTTCGTGCCTTGTACGACAACGTTGCTTAAAACAGGCCAAGCACAGGGATCTTCTGGCGTGAAAAGTCAGAGTAATGCTGGGGATACTGAGTTGTGCTTTATCTTGAAAAAGGTTTCGAAAGTGACCTTCCCCAATTATTGACACTGCAGAGCATGTGTCGATGAGAAACGAGACTTTGCGCGTGAGCGGCTTCGGGTTAATCACCGACACGTCGACGTTAACATACAGGCCTCTGCGTTTGTTTGTGCAGACGGTCAAAATACTGTGACCGCTCTCAGCGTCATCGTCGCAGAGGAGTTCGCGGACTGGTGCAGGCCTTCGTGGTTGGCCGCGACGCGAGCTCCGACAAACGCTCTGGAAGTGTCCGCGGCGTCTGCAACCATAACAGGTGCGGCCGCGGGCGGGACAGCGCGACCATTCGCATCCTGTTGCGCCGCAGTTATCGCAGTTATCACGAGATACGGCGTGCAGGGGGTCGGCAGTGGCAGTTTCCGGCTTGGGCTTGTAGTTTTGGCGAGTGCGCGACGAGCTACGACGATGCCGACTAGGGGGTGGGACCCGTTGAAGCGAAATCGGGGGCTATCATGCCTAGCCGGGTTGCGTCCGCGTTGGCGCTGCGTGATGCGGCGAATCGGGTTCGCGAAGGCTTCAGCTTCTCGGCGAGTTTGTTCGCGAAGTTTGGCAATTTCCACCGCTCGGTCGAATGTAAATGCGTCGCCTTCGAAGAGCAGTCGTTCTCTGAGTTGCGGGCAAGTTACTCCGGCAATGAACTGTTCGCACAAGTTATCATCCACGGTAGCGGCGAAATTACACGGGGCTGCCAGTTCCCGGAGCGCCAAAGCAAATTCGGCAACCGACTCACCGGAAAGCTGTCGACGATCATGAAAATGATGACGTTTCACTCGGACGTTAACGGTGGCGGTGAAGTAGTGTGCCAGTGTGTCGACGGCAACGTCGTATGGGTCCGGAGGGCTTGCGGCAGCGGTGTGCGCGGAAGTCTGTTTTTCCGTCGACTTGCTGACCGTGGCTTCAGTTGAAAGGGGCGGCTGGGGTTGGGGTGGTGCCGGCAAGGCGTCGAAAATCCGTTAGCCCTCGGGGCCTAGGCAGTGAAGCAGGAGCGCGCGACGGCGGGTTGCTGGCCACTCGTCGGCGCCGGACGCGAGCACGAAGTTCTGGAACAACCGGAACCAGCGATTCCAAGGAATCGCTGGCGTGCCCGGAGTCTCGAGGAACGGCGGCGGGGGAGATAAAGCGGTGGCCATCCTCGTCGCCAATGTGGTATTGTGGCGCGGTGAGCCGCTATCACGGAAGAGATAAACTCGTACACATGACTGCCGCCAGGGGCTACCGACGACTGCCGGTGTTTATTGTACGGTGAACTTATATACACGACAAACAGGTACATAGATCACAGCGCCATCTCTGGTGGCGTCACAGAACCAATACGAATACACAACAGCTCCCTTTTGAAAAATTGATTTGCTGCACAAACTCGAAGGAAAACAAGGGAGACAGGAAAGAGCGCCGACTGCCAGCTGTTTCTTGTCGTTTCTGGAAGCCAATATATACCCACGCTACGCTGCGCTTCCACGATACGCACAAAACCAAAGATGCCACAAACAAAGCCGTCCCAAAACAAATCAATTCAAATGTGACTGCCACCACAATGCAAAATGCGAAAAATGGCAAATTACAAAAGTGATATCCACCACAATCTAAACTGCGTATTCCCAAGGTGTGCGCTCTTCTTTATTCTAAAACTTATCTTTTATTATTTTTTTATTTTTATTGCACCAAGCATCAACAAAGGCATGAAAATATGCAAACGTACTCTAGATACTTTTGTTTAAAATCATTTAAAAGTGCTTAGCACCGAGTTAAACAATAAAATAACAATTTTATTGTCACTCCAAGCAGCCCTAAGTGAGCAACCCCGAAGAAGCAGTACGACGAGTCAAAAAAATAGAATTACACACATAAAACATTACAAAACATTACGTAGCGTCGCATGGGAAATATAACAGGAACACTCGTGAACAAAAAAAAGAGAACTGGAAGAAAACACAATGCAAGACGTTACCCACAAAATTACACACGACGATGTAGGAAGACCATTTCCCTTCCGGAAGTGAAATGAAAGCATGCTTATGCACTGTGTGCGGTATTGAAAATTTGTTATATAACTTTTGTAATTTGCCATTTTTCGCATTTGTCAGTGTGGTGGCAGTCACACTTGAATTAATTTGTTTTGGGACGGCTTTGTTTGCAGCATCCTTGGTTTTGTGCGCATCGTGGAAGCGCAGCGTAGCATGCGTATATATTGGCTTCCAGAAACGACAATAAACAGTTGGTAGTCAACGCTCTTTCCTGTCTCCCTTGTTTTCCTTCAAGTTTGTGCAGCAAATCAATTTTTCAAGTATGAACCAACTAGTCTGCAAAAAAGTATTGCTCCCCTTTTTCTTTTGTTAATGCATACTTTGTGGCAGGAGCATAGGGCACAAAATCCGTAAATGTGATGTTAGCTTCATGCAGGAAAGACGTACTATTAACATGTGACTTCAGTGTACACCACGTGTCTTCGTATTTCAAGACTGATGTAAGTGAAATGCGCTTGTGGGAATGGAATAGCTATTTATAATCAAGCATATTGTGTCAATTTTCCCACTATCACGTTTGATGGGGGACAATCTAAGTCGTCTATAGATATGAATTTGTCAAGCCCCTCACTAAAAATAACTTCGTGGAAAACTTTAGATTGCGCCATGAACAGTGACCCCCTTCCTATTAGTATTCATGTTAACTTTCCCAGAATACTTTTAGCAGACAAATTTGGCTCATTTGTAAAATGATTGATTACAAAAAACTTAGTCTACTTTGATTATTTGCAAAACTTGCAGGAAGACATTCAGGCAACGAGTTTGTGTGCGGTATTGAGAAGAGCTTTAAAAAATCAATTTTTACAATAACCTCAGACAGAGGAGGATCATTTAGCATATGAGGGGCTATAGAATGTATGAGGGGCTACAGAAAACGAAAAGCGGCGTAGAAGCAACTTATTCTGAACCAATGTGCAAAAACTGTTGTGACTATAAATACGTGGCAGCAGATTTTAAACATACAGTAGGCAAATCAAAAGAATACTATGGCACTTACAAATCCAGCCATCTTTCAAAATCAAGCAATAGAAAAGCAGTTTCCAGACTTCGGCGTTCCATAAAAAAATACCGCCATCAGACATTATTTTTTCGATTCTATCGCATCGCGAACTCCCTGACCTATTGAGAAAATGTTGCTAAAAGAGTAGAAGATAGATTGAGACCAATAATGCCAAAAGACCTAATAAAGCGAATTGCAGGGAGAAGTTCTTTGAAGTGACATTGGCGAAAGCAGCGGATGTAGTCAGGCACTTCCTCCAACAGCATCTGGAATAAATGAATAACCTCAGCAAAAAGAAATGTACTGTAAGACATTTCCCCTTATGAACTCCGTATTATGGTTAATGAAAATTTTTTGGATACCTGTGGATTGTAAACATTCCAAAATAATTCCAATCCTTAAAAAAACAGGGAAATTGGCTTACGCTTGACAATTTAAGGCCAATTTCTATTACATCTAATTTGGGTAAACTAATTGAAACAGTTTTGAACGCACGTATAATGAAATACATTGAGGAGAAGTCAATACTGAACCCTAGTGAAATTGGCTTTAGATCCGGATGTTCCATCTGGTGTGCGCACGTGGATTTGGAGAGTCATATAAAGTTGGCTCGGCGTAAAAGAAAGTATTGTGCATTAGTTAATCTAGATTTTATCAACGCGTATGGCAAAGTGGAGCACAAAACACGAACACAGCAGATGCAATTGTATCGCTTACCAATTTACATACAGCATGGGTAGCAGTTTTTAAGGGAGAGATAGTTTTACTGCTTTCGAAGGGTTTGTTTTTCTAACAGATATAAACAATACCGTGGCGTACCACAGGGGGCAGTGCTCTCACCGGTGTTGTTTAACATCTTCCTCACCTCGATTCCAACACATTGCGATGTTTATCTATTTGTGTTTGCCGATGACATTGCCTTCTTTGCGACAAATAGTGATCTGCAATTACTTTTTCAGGCGTTACAGAATTACCTAAACACGATAGAGGAATGGCTTGAGAAGATTTTAATATCATTATACGTAAAGAAAAGCTCGCTTCTACTGTTCTCGCTCAAGTATCCTGTCATTATCTCCCTGATGTATGGCACAGAACTGATTCCTCAGGCGGATTCACTCAAATACTTAGGCATGATATATATTAACAGCTCGTTAAACGGGAAAAGTCACATTGGCCACAATGGGTCCAAGGCAAAACGAGTCATGGGGTGGTTACGCAAGCTCATCAATAGAAAAACGGGGTTGCGAAGAAATAGATTGGTAATGATCTGTAAAATGTACACGTGTCCTACCATGAAATTCGGCTGTGCGTTATTTTCTAGCTGTGCGACTTACAAAATGAGGCCGCTAATACTGTTAAAAAGGAAAGTTTTGCGATTGTGCCTTGAACTGCCCAAGTTTGTTGCTAACAATGTGCTCTACATAGAAGCGCGTCTCTTCATACTGTTAAATAGATTCAAAACGCTTACTATGCAAACCTTTTTAAAACTATATACGTCGCTCCACAGAAAATCGTTTTACACTTTCATTAAAGAGCCAAGCTTATTTTTGAAACTCGGTGGTCGTGATTGCACTCGCCACAGATGATGTTCCTTCAAGCGCTGCTAGAACCACTGAACTTCAAAATCAAACATATTTTCTCAACAAGTAACTTTAATTCCTATAGAATTTGAGAATATTTATCCCTCTAATGCAAAGCAAATGCCATTTCAATATTTGGATGAACGGCTACAAGAATACTTGGCACATGTGGACATGGACAACATATTTGCCACTGATGCATCCGCATCAAACGAAAAGTCTGGGGCAGCTGTCTCCTCGCATTCCCTTGACTGGTCCTTTTCGGTTAGTCTTCTAGACTACACTCCAATATTCAAATCAGAATTAAGTGCTATTGCACTGGCACTGCGGAAACTTCCTTTGGGCGAACCAGAAGCAGTCATTATTACATATTCTTTTTCAGTATTTGCTGCTCTGTCTTCGGGAGCCAACTTTACACTTATGCATATGTTTCGGCAATTCATGCCAACAAACTTGCAAAAACTTTGGCTTTAATGGGTACAAGGCCATCGTGGAATATATCTGAATGAGATGGCGGATGCACTAGCCCAAGTGTCTCTTAGTGGTTCCCTTATCTTAATTTCGCCCTATACGGCTAACGCAAAAGAAATCAGGTTTCGAAATATTTGTTTGCGTAACGAAATCAAATTGTTCTCATGGCATCAATTTTGAGAGTTTGCACATCTAAGATGCTGCTGGCCTAGACAGTGGTGCGCTACACGGTAATTAGAAGTTACTTATCCCAGATTGCGTTGCAGAATTTCGCAAATAAATTATTATTTACATAAAGTTGGTCTAAAGGCGTAACCTTTATATCAGGTTTGCGAATAAATGGAAACAATAAATCATTTCTTTTTATTCTGTCACCGATATTTCTTCAGCGGAAGAGATACCTGGTAGCTACACTAAAAAAATTAGAATTAGAAGTGAACGTGGTATTAATTCTATTGTTAGGCAGCACTAAATAAGGTTAGAGCCACAGGGTCATCTGCTCTATGGTATTTGATTACATAATTGAAACAAAGAGACCACCATGTTAGTGTGCCTTTTTTATATTGTTAGTTTCGGACCCCATCACTACCTTACAACTGTCTCAAATCACATCTGATAGCCTGCATTCTTGCTCAGGTATACTCCCTTTTTTATTATTGGCTTTTTTATTTCTTTATAGATATTTTTTCCGTCCAAAAACTACTTTGTGTTTGTGCACCCATTAGTTGTGTTTGTGCACCCATACTCTGTGTTTGTGCACCCATAACTTAAAGATCCTGCGGCCCGGTTCTTGGCTGATCCCTCTTTGTGGGTGTGCGCCAGTAATACAAGGATCATTATCATCATCATCATTAATTCGTCGAGCTCCACGGTGCACCAGTGGTTTGCTGTTCGAGTGACCTAGTGTTGCTTGCCAGTGGCGCCGAGATCCCGCCCTTGGCTCCTTGGTGTGCCAGTGGCCTGCTGCCCTAGCGGCCTAGTGCGGGTATCCCGGAGTGACCAGAGGCGATGCCGCAGCTGGAAGCGGCTGGCTAACCGCCAGCCAGGCACGGTAACCACCTTCTATCGACCGTCCGTTGCGACTCCATGCCGAACTGTCATAACCGGGGCGCACGCAGTGACGAGCCATCGCGACTTTCGTCATGACACGCAGCGACACCACCATGACGATGACCACCACGGTGACTGCCACGACAGCGTGACGAAATGAATGTAGGAGCTCGCGGACCATAGTGAGAGTACACGGACGGTTGATTGCTGAACAGTTTGACTGTAAATATTTTGGGTTGTTTCTAGTGTTGTTTATAAAGTCAGCCGTGTTTCCTGTTTGAAGGCCCTGATTGCTGAGTCATTTTATTGACCAGATCTTGGGCCCACACTTAATTGCGTTTCCAGCACATACATAAATGCTCGTTTAGAAGCATATTTTTGGCCTAAGGAGAATATGACAAGTGAGTGATCGCTGAACGAGAATCGTTCAAAACCATATTCATCACAGACATTCGCCACCACTAATAATACGTAAGCTCTTGCCAATCTTGCATGTCTTGATCCCTGAAAGGGTGTATAACGACAGTGCAATCCGCCTTTAGCAAATAAAGTGATAGCCTGAAAAGGTACTTGTCAATGATCTCTTTTAGAAAATTAGCGCTGTCGTATTTTCTGTCTAAGTAGCTAGATCAATATTCTGCACGAAACACTCAGTTAAAAACTCCAAGAACAACCAGTAGCATATTAGTGTCAAAATAAGGACACAGTTCTAAAGAAAAAATCACAACTTTGCCACAAAGGCGAATCAATGAACGTGATAGCAACAAATCGCGAGATGATGCACAAGATGGAAAGCAGATCGAAATGTGCCCCGCGTTTCGCACGCGCAAATGACGCACCAAACGTACTCACAGGTACAGATGCACGCGAATAGGCGCCTCAGTTGTTACGTCGATAGGACGGAAAAGTGCGCGCTTTTCGCAAACGGAGACTGCAATGATTTCACTGATCTTTGTGAACCCGGTAACTATAGCATAATCCTTGAAGCTAAAGCCCGAGGCCAGCCAAGACGTATGGTCTTCCCCGCGAGATAAGGGTGCGTGAGGGAGCGTCGTCCCGCTCCTCTAAACGGAAAAAGTGCGTGTGGGACATGAGAGCGTGCGCCACCGCGTCATGTTGATGTGGCGACACGTGCTCATTGTGCCATCTTGCAGGTAAATCTGAAAACATGATAGTGGCACCCGAGTCCCATCAGCAGAGGTAAATGGCATATGGTATATATAAATAGCTTGCCCTTTGAACGTTGAAGGACGTGCTCCTCGATGGCTCAGTGGTTAACGCCTCTCACTCACGATTCAGAGGACCTAAGCTCGATTTTACGTGCTGGAGTCGTTTTCTGAGTTTTTTCGTCCTCGCACTTTATACGGCGAGTAACAGTGAAGCCGATGTCCACGCTGGTGGCAAACTCCAGCTGAAAGTGTCCATATAATTGCTATCGCAATAAAAGAACAAGCGATGACGAGGGTCTGTTAGCGCGTACTCGTATGTTGCCCTCCACTTTGTCTCTTCATTGATAAAATCGCAGAAAATAAATCTTCCATTTAAAGAGTTAATCCCTGTTTCCTAAACAACCCTATTGCAAAAACCAGCGCCACTGGGTACCAGCGTCCAGCGCCATGCCTGACTATGGGCCCAGTATGGCGCTTGCACCAGCGCCTCCCGGCGCAGGTACTGGGACGCTGGAGCGGCAGCGTCCCAGTACTCTGCGCAGAATGGGTCCCCAGGGATAAAACGAGCGCGCCCATTCGCCATAAATAAATAAGTATATAAGTAAAATAACGCGCATTCACAATAAAAATTTGAAAAATAATAAAACTCTGCGAAACGGGACTTGAAGTCGCTATCTTCTGATCTCTAACCGAGCACGCTATCCACTACATCACGCCAGAACGTGCTGATAAGGTTGTACAACGCCTCCTAAATTTGCCACGCCTGCCGGATTATCGGCGGTCACTTGGGATGCGGCGGTCGTGGGAATTACAGTGGTGGCGCCACTCAAGTAGGGGTGTCTTCAAATAGGTTTTTACGTTTTTGGAGCCTATATGCAACGAAAATAACGTAATAAAGTTTTTGAAAGGCATAAACGTAATTATAATTAAGCATACGTAAGTGACGCCATCATACAGCAAGGAAATTTTTCATACAAGGCATCCTCTGAAATTGGTATCAAACGCCAAAATTGCCGATCTCAAAGGCCAAGTACAAAAACTCTTACCCCTACGTAGGCAGCGCCGCCATAGATGACGGGCGTTTCGCGCTCATCTGGCAGGCACGGAAAATCTAGGAGGCATTGGGTTGTAAAACCACTATTTACCTGAAGAGCGTGCCGTTAACTTCATGTGTAGAAGTCACACAGTCAAGACTGACACGTTATTCCTTTTTAAATAACAATTGCGTCTTGATTTGACAGTGACGACCGGCTTCTGGGCACCGAATGACGTGCAGATATAAGCAAGAACGCTAAGTTTTCTGAAGCATCTACATATTAACTTTGAAAGATCTCGAATTGACTGGAGCAGCAGCCACAGATTGTCAGCTGTTGCTGCGGATAGTCTTTTTTCCTTTGATAGTCGTTTCTAGCACTTGCTACTAATCAACAAGTGCAGATAATTTACATGTCTTGTTTGGCAGATATCCACGCACGCGAGTGAACATTGACTATTTTTGTTTCGCGCAAGCGACGATGTAGCAGTACACATATGGCGTGCCAGATTACATATTTGCAGTTATAAAGATTCCTGCGACTAAACAACTGCCGAAGAAATGCCTAATGCAATCCGTAGAAAAATTATGCCAGTATGTTAGCTCACTAGCGCGCACCAAATTGCCAACTTCAAATTGCGTGTTCTTACGTACGAGTCAGAGAAGTATACTCCTGCGCTCAAAGAAAGCTTTCGGTGACAGCCTACGTTGCTTAAAGCACGACACATCAATCGGCGCCGCTCCTTGTGCGGGCACCACACACGCGGATAAATGGTCGATTTAGGCTCGGAGTTGTCTAAACTGTACTTTACAGTCATTCTTACACTTTGGAATTGTGCCTACTTAAAGTAAAAAGCGCCGGCAGCAGGTACACCAAGGCGGGCGGCACGATAGGCATCGCTGGGACGGTGCACTGCGTAAGGCTGCTTTCAAAGCGGCTGTGTTGCGATGCTTGAAGTTTCAGCATTTCAGCTTCGCGATATTTCTAACTCTTACTTAAACTGTGTCTTAAGTAAGTGGAAGGTCAATCCATGCAATCGATGCATTTACGTAGTAGCGATGGCGAGCGACAGCCGTTTTTCTGGCCTCCGCTGGCAGTAAACTGCGGGCGTGCCAGTGTACACATATATGCAGTTATATCAATACCGAAAATTAAAAAAAACCCCTAGAAATACCATTGCAATCCGCTGAAAACGTATTCCAGGGATTCAGTTCACGAAGGCGTACTAAATTACCAACTGGAAATTGCGTTTTGTTACATATCAGTCGGAGAAGCACCGGATAAGTGCGGCCGGCAGTTTTCGGTGACAGCCTGCGTAGCTGAAGCGCGACGTTCGATCGTCAGCGGAGAGACGCCTTAGACATAATGCAGAGCAGCAGCACACCCAATCACTCCTGCATGTGGAAGAGGCAGCGTTGGACCCCTACTTCTGGATATCTTCAATCGCCGTTGTCGACGAATGGAAGCACCCCAGCACCCAATACAGCTAGCCCCCGACTACAGTACAGGGAAGATTTTTGGTGAGCGAGCTTTTCCTGAACAAGGTGATAGAGACGCTAACCGCAACAACGAACTCACACTGCTCGCGCCGCCCGACGCTGGCGTGGTGGCTGCCACAACAGCTGCTCCTCGCCGCGACGCCGGTGCTACCCAACTCCATCCGACTAGCCCACGTTGAGTCCTACATTCAGAAATCGCAGCAGTGTTTACCATGAAAGTGGTCGAAGTCGAAGGAAGTGAGATCGCCCCTGAAGACGCCACTCTCGAAGCCGGATGGATCTCTAGCCACCGAAACAAGGAACGCAAGCATGCATCGAACGCTCCGGCATCGCCAACTGGCCAGGGAAGTGCGTCCGATACCCCAATGCTGAACGGATCTGCCCAGCGTCTCCCTCGCAAACCTAGGCAACCGCGTCTGCCAGCTGATCACGTAAAAGTTGTGATTCGCCCGAGGGAGAGCCTCAATCTTTCTAAAGTGGGGGAAGCACAACTGGGCGATGCTATTCTACGCGAAGTGGATCTGCAGCAACGCTACTTAAAGAGGACATTTACCGCACATGCGTTGAAGTTAATCTCATCGCAGTAAGCACACCTCATCTATCCAATGCAGAAATCTACAGTCGGATCTTCCAACTACAGGTGGAACACTGAAAAATATGACGTTCGAGCCTACGTTACTTCCCCTGAAAACACAGCAAAGGGAGTGATCCACAATATTCCCCCATACGACTCTCCTGAAGACATCTCTGCAAGTCTTAATAATGACCGCAACCCGACGATACTACAAGCTCGCCGAATGGGAAAGACAAACACGGTACTCATTGTATTCGATGGCGACCAAGTCCATTTAAATGTCTAATATCGAGGAGCCGAATACAAGTGTTACCTACATAAGAAGCGCACCGAAGTCTGCGACAAAGGCGGGGCAGTCGGCCACCGCTCGGATATCTGCCTTAAACCAAATGCCAACCCTGCTACTGCTCATCCATGCACCCTCAAGTGTCTTTTTTGTGGCCAAGCCCACGAGACAGGTGACAAAACCTGTCCTCAACGCTACCAGACACATCGCCTTCTATTTATCGTCGCCAAAAAAAAAAGCTAAGCTCCAACAACAACAGTACCTCTCAACCATGACTTACAGGCAAGATGCTCATCCGGAACGCCAAGAGGTGAAGCCTAGCGACACCCACTCCCGTAGTCCCAGTCCAACCTCGAGACGTCGTGGCTCACGCAGCCGATCAAAGCAGCGACGCAAGAATCAGCCCCAGGAGCTCCTATTGGGATCTGCGGCACTCGAGGCTTCGTATGGTCCCCCCCCCCGCCTTCAGCAGCGGCGACCCAATCTCACCCTCGCCACCCCCAAGGTAAGCTAGGCTATCATTGCCTCCAAACCTGCTCCTATACATAATACAGCGCCTACAAGTACAAACACGGCCACACCTAATGAGGAAACCATGTTAAGTTCCATCACACTGGAGCTGTGTTCACTCCGTACGTTAGTACAAAAACTTCGCGTTGAAAACGCTAATCTTTGGAAACAACTTGCCCAGCAACCTCCTTCCTCTTCTATGCTTCACTCTGCTGACCACCACGCCAATACCGCCCCCACCTCCTACCCCCTAAACGAAAGGCTCCAGACACAGAAGAACCAGCCACACCATCGTCGCAAACACCTACCGCCTCAACACACATTTTGCCTGTAGAATCTTTACCGCAGCAGCAACTCCACGAGACGATTGAAACCGTACTTGAACGGCAGTTACCGATAATGCTTGAACAGACCAACGCACAAACGCTAGAGCGATCCCTCGATTCAATTCCCACAGCAAAGCTAGAGCACCAACTCACCTTAATGTTAAGCTCGACGGAAAGCTGGAAGCCCGAGCGACAATTATCCAGAACAAGCTTGAAACCACACTTTCGAGTTTTCTTGCCAGCTACAATAGCAGAATCTCGGAGCTTGAGCGGTGTACACATCGCTCTCGCTCACACTCGCATGAGAAGCCTTATGGCCGCATTAACCAAGATGGCCGTGAGTAATCCACACACGCTGTGCAGCATCTGGCAGTGGAACTGCTGTAGCTACCGCCGTAAGAGGAGCGTGCTACAACAATTTCTATCGACACTCAAAGAAACAGATACACCAGATATTATTGCTTTACGGGAATCGGGCGGACAGGCTAAGATGGTCGGATACGCCTCCTTTACGGCTGCTCAAGCCCCTGACAGTAGCGAAGTCCTTACCACCCTCGTGAAGCGAAATATCCATGTAATTCAACACCCCTCGCTCTCTGATACAGTGCCACACATTATATTAGAAATCCTCACCTCATCTCGCTGGACATCCACCAGTATGTTCTTGGTCAGTGTTTACAGCAGCCCACGACAACCACATCGCTTTCACAAGCTCCTGTCTTATGTCAAGAAGTTGGCAAGAATTTTCCCCCTCCTCGTGGTAGGGAATTTTAAGGCTCCCTCGCCCGCTTGGGGCTACATTCACGACACCAGAAAAGGGCGAATGCTGTGGCAAGACGCCCACAATCTCGGCTACATCCTTATCACAGACCCGACATACCCTATGCGGTCGGGCAACAGCGTTGCCAGAGACACCACTCCTGACCTCACTTTCACGGCGAACATTACGCATGCAGAGTGGTTCAACCTTCATCAACATCTAGGCAGCGACAACTAAAATATACAAACGATCGTCAAGGCTGGCCCGCCGTGCAGGAAATCCCAACAGCCTGCCCTCGTTGATTGGGATGTCTTCCACGAATTGCGGGTGATGGCCTCTCCAGAATCTGCCACCTCGATCGACCAGTGGACAGCTTCTTTGCTAATAGACGTTAAGCGTGCTACCAAGTCTTCCCCAGAAGACGCCGTAGGTGACACGGTAGACACCAAGCATCTGCTCATGTGGGAGGCCCTCACTGGTCCGCGCAAGCGCTATAACTCCGACAAATTGAACCACGCATTACGCAAACGCATTGCTATATTAACGCGTCAAATTGAAAATTACGCTCTTCAGCTCCCCCGCCAGAACTGGCATCAGCTTAGTAACGTTATGGAACGCTTACCTAACGTGCCCAAAACGTGGAATATTCTTCGTCGTATGATAGAACCAACATGAACAAAAGCTGCTCAGCGCCACTCCTTAATCACCGTTCTGCACAATTATCCAGGTACCAATGAAGACCTTATCCAACACTCATCTAGTCGGTACATTGTCAGTGCTACTTTGGTGGGTTTCCCATGCTACAATGGGGTGGATAATCCAGCCTTTGATTCGCAGATTACAAATGCGGAAGTGAGGTCCGCAGTTTCACAACTGAGACCCCAATCAGCGCCTGGTCCGGATAAAAATACAAATAAAGTCTTACGAAACCTTGACGAAAAATACTTGAACCACTCACATCTCAACTGCAAATGGTTTGGGATTCGGGAGCAATACCAACAACATGGAAAACCACCACAGTCATTCTGATACCTAAACCAGGAAAGCCACACACTATTGAGAACCTTCGGCGGATATCTCTCACATCTTGGGTCGGCAAGGTACTCGAGCATGTTATTCACACCCGACTACAAAGATACATGGAAGAACATGCACTCTACCCGCATACAATGTTCGGATTCCGCCCTAAACTTTCGGCACAAGACGTGATGCTGCAACTGACGAGTCACATTATCGACGGTGAAGACGGCTCTCGGTATGGGACACGTGCTATTCTGGGGCTAGACCTTACCAAGGCATTTGACAATGTGCTACATTCATCCATCCTTGCCGCCCTCACCACGCTTAACGTAGGCACCCGAACCTACCGCTACATCCGCCACTTTTTAACGCACAGGACAGCTACACTCTCGGTCAACTATCTGCCTGCACCTTTCATCACTCTCGGTGGGAAAGGTACATCAAAGGAGTCAGTCCTCTCTCTATTCCTTTTCAACCTGGCCATGCTTCACCTTTCGCCACTTCTAGAAGACATGCCCCACCTCCACCACAGCATATACGCGGACGATATTACCTTGTGGATTGCCAGAGGTAGTGACGGAGAGATACAAGATGCACTTCAATTGGTGATTGATAGAATCACAACTTACGCTGAACACCGAGGATTGTCCTGCTCACCCCAAAAGTCAGAGTTACTCGTCTATCGACCTAGATCTTCCTACAACAGAGACCTTCCCACGATAAATCTGCTTGTGCAACATCACGCTATACGAACAGTCCCTACCATTCGCGTATTGGGCTTCCGCAATCAGCAGAACGGCGGCAATACGTAAACAATGCAACTACTACACCATCATGTCTATCAGACCACTAGGCTTATCTCCCGCATCGCCAATAAAGAGCACGGCATGAAAGAGGTCAATCTCATACGACTGGTGACAGTCTTCTCCATAAGCACAATTCTTTACGTTGCTCCGTTTATGAAACTTCAGCTCGCCAAGAAGAAAAACTAAACATAATGATCAGGCGCTACTACAAGCGCGCTGCATCTCCCCATGTCTACGCCCAATGCGAAACTCAATGACCTTGGAATTCTCAATACTATAGACGAATTCCTTGAAGCCCAACAACATATATCGCACTACGAACAATTAGGCCAAACTCCCACAGGACGTCATCTCAGGTGCGCACTCGGCATACCTTACGTCTCCCAGTTTGGCCAAAAACTCCCAATTCCTCCGGACATTCGCGACACTTTCGTGATTCCTTCATACCACGCAATATGCATCCTGTATATAACGTGGAAAGACGAGTAGACCGCACCAAGCAACTAGGCAAGCGTTACGCGAAAGACATGTACGTGGCGTATGTAGACGCAGCGGAATATCCTACGCATTGGGTCGTGGCCCTCGCTGTCGCCACAGAGCCGCAGTACATAATTACCACAACTGGCACCATTCGCGCAAACAAACCCGAAGAACGCGAAGAAGCAGCCATCGCTCTCACCTACGCTTCAGCCCAAGCATCCTGCATCATCAGCGACTCCAAGACTTCTATCCGCAACTTTACCAAAGGTTTGATCTCCCAACCAGGGCTCCGAATTCTCACAAGTACACCTCTGTTACGTCATCGCCGCGTTGAGATCATCTGGACTGCGGGCCACTCAGGGCTGGGAACGAACACGCTCAAGACGCTGCCCAAGCTCTCGTCCACCGGGCGCGTCATCCAACAGAGCAGCACCCCTCGCAACCTGACGCGGCTGAGCGAGAGATGATGGTCTCCTCGTTTCGCGACAATGCGAGGGACAGAATGGTTACCTTTGGGGAATTCCCAATGTATTACCGCATGGTCAGACTTGAATACCCACCACCAGACAAGTGCCTTAGTAAGCAGCAGTCCACTACCTGGCGTCTATTACACACACGCATTTTCCCCTGTCCGTCACTGTACAGTCGTGTTTACCCCAATTTTCACGCACCACAATGCAAAACGTGCGGTGCACTTAACGCTCAGCTCGACCATATTATATGGAACTGCCCCGAAGCTACTCACTCAGTTAAACACAGCACGAACCCTACTTTCACAATCACCACGGCCGAGCAGCAGGAGGCTTTGCTGCTGAGCACCTGCCCGGAGGACCAGCTCTGGGCTGTCCGGCTGGCCGAAGACGCCGCCGAGATTCAAGGCCTGGCCGCCGCCTGAGGAAGGGGGTTACAGAGGGGCCCGACTCCCGGCCCCCCGCCCCCTTGGACCCCAGGAGGGACACTTGAATAAAGTTTCTTCTCTCTCTCTCGATCGTCAGCACTCTTTGTGCGAACATCGATACAAGACAAAATAGTTGATTTATGTTCATAGATGTCTAAATTATACATTACAGTTATTCTCACACTTTAAAGTTGTGCGTACATGAAGCAAGAAGCGCCGGTAACACATATACCGACGCGGCTGGCTTGATAGGTTTAATGCTCGCTGGGCCGGGCACTGGGTAAGACCGCTTAGGTATGCTCGATATTTCTTAAAAAATTATGTATGCTCGGTATCTGTAACGGTAGGATCTCTCCCTGCCGTCGCATCAAGCGTTTCATATTCAACGACACTGAAACAAACCACAGCAAACGCTATAATAACATGCACGCTGCAGCTGCGCTGGTAGAAACAGTGCGTGCTTCAGTATTCACCAGCGCTTGTCAGTGAAAATTCCAGAGCTTCCAGTGCTTCGCGTGCGCACCAGCATCCCAGTGGTTGAGCGAGTGCTCCTACCAGTGCGACACAGCTTTTTCGCAGTGCGCCCAGCGAATGTTCAGTGATTACAAGCGTGTACCAGCGTTTCCAGCGTGTACCAGTGCCAAAAAACGTACTGGAATCACGCTGTTTTTGCAATAGGAAATGTCAAAACATGTCTGAATAAATATTGCACACCGTACAGAAGTACCTACTACATGGCTAAAACACACGTCATAACTCGTGCTGAAGGAGCGACCATTTGTTCGGTTCCACTCTCGCTATCAACTTTTGTCTCTAGGACAGCAAGTATGTCTAACTCTTGTTCTTCAATGGGACGCCGCTACGCCTTGCAGACAATCCACGCACGTTAAGCATGCCTACGTGCGTCGGTGCAGTTAGGCGCGTTATTTTTTGAACATTCATGAACAGACTTACACAATCAGCTTAACACCACCAGTGACTGACCAATCTCAGGGCCAGAACGCTCACTTTCTGTGCCGGTAGTAATGTTCACTGCGTGCAGGTGACGAGGACGCCGGTCGAGACATCGCATATGTATTGCCCTTTCGACAATCGACCTCGGGCGGCGTACGCTCAAGGCATTGCAGCTTGCAGTCGGATGCCCTCTTGTTTGGCATGGTAGCGTCCGTTCACGGACGTTTTGTTGGCGGTGTGCTATTCTCCGACAGGTCACAGCCCCGGTGGTTACAGCTTTCCTTTTGCTACACCGCGTTCTGTTCTTCAGTCGTCTCCTCGTCGGTGACCTCAGGCTGTGTCAGTGACCTCCCAGATCACTCGAGTTGTCTGAGTGGTCCGCGTTGCGGGGAACCATCATCCGTTATTGGTGCCGTAGTCTCTGCTCCGTCGGCTTCCGTAATATTCTCGTGGCTGTCATCCACAGCAGGGGAGGTACCGACAACTGGCGTACGTCTTAGTACAGTCCTCCCTGACGTGCCCAAAAACTGACACCTCGTGCAGAGCGGCGTCTGACAATCGCGTCTGATATGACCGTGCCTTCGGACCCTCAGGAAGACTGGTGCACGTCAAGGAACAATGACAAGTACTAAACCGTTGTAAAACTTGAACAACTATGTTAGTTTGTGTATTGTCACGCCTCCGTTGAGGATCATCCGTACAATTCGCGTTGTCGATTTGGCAAACTCAAATCCAAAAACACCGTCAAGACACTCGTCCTTCACTTCACCAAACTCACACAGAGCCTTTTGAATAGCCTCTCCTGGGATGTGAAAAGGCCCACAGTCAATCTTCAGCGTAATTTCCTGGTTATAAGGATCAATGATTGCACAATATTCACCTTTCATGCGTAAGATACTTTTGCCAAGCGCAGTGTTCTTTGCCTATCCTGTGCGAAATTTGACAAGCCAGGCATGGCTCATCGGAAAAGCACCTATACCACTGACAGCCTTGAGCACGTCGACCGGCTTCTTAAAGGAGTTCTCGAAAATCTAATACACAACAAGGCCACTTCGAAGGGCCTCCGTGGAGAAAACAAAGATCCATGTCTTCACCAGTCGGCGAATTCAGCAGTAAAGCGTGGTAGCCCGGTGGAGGGCACGAAAGACCTGTGTCCCGGCCAGCGTGAGCCGCTTGTTCACCTTGCAAGGAGCGAGCCATCCCGCGCCTAGTCTAGTCGAACGCTACAAGTGGAATCACTTGCCATGGCAACATTTGGAAAATTTGTTGTTAAATTACTGCTGAACTTACGAACTGACGATTCAACTTAGTTTTGTTGATTGCTTAGTCGAGGTAGATTGTATCTGCACCTGCTACAAAAATTTCGCCGCACCTTTCCCGCCTAAGTCTCGGCTGGGCCGGCCGCTCAAGTGCGCGGGGAAAATATGTGTGAGCATTATTTATGCGTCCCATCTTTTCATCTGTACATACTCATCATCATCACCAGTAAAGTATATATATATTTATATATATATATATGTATGTATATATATATATATATATATATATATATATATATATATATATATATATATATATATATATATATTACGCTATGATGAATGGGCGACGTGGCCTGGCTTATACGCTATGTTTATTCGATTCTTACTGCCTTCCTATGTCACATGATTCCCCCTCCCTCCGAAAGAATGCGCGGGCTACAAACTACATAGCATAAACAAGTGGTGTATCATCATGAAAAATGTCAGAGATTGCAGTAGTTCCACGCCATATGAGAGTTGCATAAACTTGCACAAAATATTCACAGGAGAGAGCAGGAGCCCGAAGATATCAAGTGGAGCTCTGCTGGGCGAGGTTGGCTGTAGTGTTCGGGACAGGACAAGCATAGCTGTAACGTGGAAATCGGTGATGATACAGCAGTTCTTGTGACTAATGAGCAAGGTTGGAACGCCTCGGAATACTCATAGCTCGAGTTTCGCAGACGTCGGGTCTTTTGTCGCGAATGGTACGCACGGGGCACTACCAGTTTGCGTATTCGTTGGCTGATGGAGTTTTGCATTTGCCTTTCTGCAAAACAGGATGTGGTTTCACACCGATTGTGTCGTTTTGTCCTCTGTTGTTTCAGTCGCTTTGATCGTAGGATCTGTTTTGAACTCTGCTGGATAAAACTTGTGTGATGTTTGTTTTCGGGAAAATGTCTTAAATCTGTTATCGTCTTTCTCTCGAGGGAGACATCTTGAATTTGACGTCACTTCACTTGACTCGCTTGTAGACGCCTTCGTTTATACCTGGAATGATCCGATGATGTTTGTGTTCGTCGTTGTCCTTGTTCGTGTAGCCCTTGGAGTCTCTGTTGTTGTTGGACTTGCTGGCATTGATGATGTTGCGGCAAAAAGAGCTGAGCCGGCAGCCCTTTTTGGCCGTGACACTCATTTTCTGGGCAAATGCATGTGGTGTCCATTGGGCAGATAGTAGTGTCTAGGTTTTTGTGCTGCATTTCTGGTAATGAAGGTAATGCTTCAGAGTTGATAGAAACATCATCAGGGGCTTCTTCTTTGCTGTTCGCTGCGAGTGGTTTTTGCGTCTGAAATTGGACAAGAGGTTCAGGGCTTGGCTGAGTATTGTCCGAGCTCCGCAGCTCTATTCCGGCCGTTGTGAGCATGCCAGATGTGAGGTGGGCGTTGTGAGCGACGAAAGAGCCAAGCGACGGAAAACCAGGAGGTGGTCCAAGTGTGCTAGATGGGAAGTTAGCTGCTCTTAAGCGTGAAGACTGATTTTCCCTCTTCGAGTCCTTTTGGGGCTGTGCGATATCTTTCCCATGCATCAGCTGGTCTACCGCAAACAAGGCATCCTTATGACACGAATAGCGACAATTAGGAGCCTTAGGAGCGTGCTGGAAAACCAGGTGGTGGACCATGTAGGCGATACGAAACAGGCTGGGCAGCAGTAAGGTGAACACGTCTTGTGTCATATGTTGGAGTGACGATTTTGAAAATTCCGATTTTCGTGCAGAAAAAAGGCACGCTCGATTGTTCAGTTTTTCCAGAAATACACATGGTGGCCTGTCAGTGTACTCATATTCCATTTTGTGTTGTTGCAGTGGTCGATTCATGCTGGGTGTTCGAATGATTGAGGACCGCTTAGGAAATTGACGATAGCGTTCGGTTGTCTCGAAATGGTTGGCAATGAGTAGTTCTTGATCATAGTCGTTAAAATGGGTAATCATCTCCTCTTTGATCTTTTGCCGTGACTCGTTGTTCACGAAGATGTGGGTGAGGTAAAATTTAAATGCCTCACCGGTGACGTAGTCGCTGAAGTTTATAAACATCTCTCGTTCCAACCAGGATGCAGCAGTAATGTGGAGCTCGAATAGGCTGAACCAGTTCTGTACGGGTCCGTCGTCCACTGATCTGATGTACTTGGGGATGTCAAGGTCAGCTGATGGCGCGGTCATGATGCTGGTCATGGTGTATAGCTCGAATGCGCTTCTGTGGTCCACGTTTGGTCACTGCGTTTTGCTGAGGTGTTCGATGATGATGGCCGGTTGATGAAGTGGCTGCAAGGTCTTCATCCTGTCAGCTCGTGTGACGCTATGATGAATGGGCGACGTGGCCTGGCTCAAACGCTATGTTTATTCCGTTGTGACTTCTTCCTTCTTGGCTTCTGCCATCAGTCACTGGCTTCCTACGTTACACACACACAGATATATATATATATATATATATATATATATATATATATATATATATATATATATATATATATAGTTCGGGAGCGGTCAAAACGTGGTTTATTTCGACGTTTCGGCCTAGAGCCGGGCCTTCATCATATATATATATATATATATATATATATATATATATATATATATATATATATATATATATATATGCGAAACTCATACCACGTCCCGCGTACATTTGCGTTTCAAACAACCGTTTACTCGATGACACGCTACACCGATCTTCGCTTCAAACCATTCTTCCAGCACTCGCGCCGACACACGCTTCAGCGGGGTCAACGCAGTGGACACCACAGCTGCTTCGCATCTTATTGGGGTTTCTTTGGGGGAGATGGTTCATAAACAATTGCCTTTACGTCTTTCCAAGTGCTCACTTACTTCCATCAAACTCGGTACGGAATAATATTGTTTCGTTAAGACTCTTCTTTCTACTAACCTCTTCCAAATAACCATTACGTGAAACATACTCTCATTCATAGCGACGTCGAACCTTCGAAGAATGTAAGTAGGAAGTGAGAGTTGACTTACTTCCTTTTTCGACTTTCAAAATCTCCTTGCCATCTTTGGATATCAATGAGACGTAGATTTCAGCATGCCTGAAATACAATTTCACCTGATGAGTGCTTTAGCAAGAGAAAATTTGAGGTAAACAAGCATAGCCTGTACGAGCCCGCAAATGCGAACACTAATAAAAAGCGGCGCGCGAGGAACGAAAGCACGTATGGCTACAACGGAATGTGAAATTCTTATAAATAAAAAATTTGATGAAAAAAACAGCGGGATCTCCTAGCATAGCAATACATATATATATATATAAATATATATTGTGGAAGTAATAATTCAATGGGCCAGTTAGTCTTCGTAAAGGTATGGGATATGGCACAACGGGAGCGTTGTCAACAAGGATAAATATATTTATTTCCCAACAATTTCGTGAGGGTTCCTCCCTTCATCAGGGGATGAGTTATACTAACATGAACTTCCAAACTTCGTTGCTGCCGCTTCCCTCTCGCCTTGAAAGATGTTAGCGAGGGTGAGAGAGAACTGAAAAAAGAACAAAAGAAAAAAAGAGAAGAAAGAGACAAAAAAAGAAAAAGAAAAGAAAGAGAAGAAAAGAAGAACCACTGTGAACACTGAGCATGAAACCAAATGTTGGTGTACGCCCACATCCGGTTCTTATCCCGCGCTGGTCAGTTCTCGACGTGTGTCGGGCCACCCAAGATTGTCGCCGCGGTAGCGAGAGGGGTCCGCGACGGCGTGCGTAAGGAAAGGGTTTCTCCTTAATGGGTCAGTCGGCTCTTTACCTTTCGTCTTCGTCCGTTTCCCTTCAATTGTCATCAAGTGGTAGGCGAACGTAAACACTTTGTATGTGCATGTGAAAAAAAAAGAGAAAAAAACAAGAAAGAACAGTGTACAGGTACGAGTCAGCCACAAAAAACAAGCATGGTCTCCAGCTATCAATCTTTGTCACCAATTTCCTCCCGGCTTACTTCTCAGAGGCAGGAGAGTCTTCCGGGTTCCTCGTTGATGCCGGCTACTAATGTTCTAAATTTGAAAAAAAAATGCCTCACGCTGTTCGCGCTCGCGCCTGTTTGAGAAACCGGACTGCAAAAGAGTTACGCTGATATTTTCAAAACTGTGGTTTGGCAGGCGCAGATGTCTAGATTAATTAGCTTCGGCAGTGAAGTGGCGTGGTACCGGTGATTATTGAACTGCAGCCGAAATGGCGTGTCTGTTTGGCCGATATATTCTTGTACGCAGATGTTGCAATGTAGCATGTATATTATGTTACTGGAGTCACAATTAGGGCTTTCAGTTATGCAGAATTTGAAATCCGAGAAGTTTGCTTTGGATTCACGTGTTGTGACCATCTGTGGGCATATCTTGCATCGAGCTTTTCCGCAGGGATGGCACCCTGACTGAATTTTGGGGAGGTTTGTTTTTGCTCTGAAAAGAATGTCCTTCAGATTTTTATCCCTGCGGCACACCACGTGAGGTGGCTTCATGAAAATAGAAGTTAGTCGTTTGCTTTGCCTGATTATGTTCAAATGGCAGGAAAGTATGTTGTTGGTTCATGGCGCTGATGAGGAGTAAGTTAGTAATAGGTTCGTTTGGGAAGTCGTTTTAGATACTCTGTTTGGTCCCTTAATTATATCATTCTTGTTCACGTTGCGAGCACGTAGTATGGCATCGTTAATAATGTCTTCCGGATAATTTTGTTTCAATAAGAAATGCTTTAGATGTTCTGCGTGTCTGTCAAATTCCCGCATATCGGTGCATATTCTTCGGTACCGGTAGGCCTGAAAATATGGAATACCCGTTTTGCAATTCTTTGGGTGGCTGATGTTGAAATGTATGTGCATTTGACGGTCTGTAGGCTTTTTGTAAAGGTTTGTTGACAAGCGGTCATTTTTGGCCGTGACAGTGACGTCCAAGAAGTTATTGCTAGTTGTGAAAATTTTGTGCGTGAATTCAATTGACGGGTGGCACTTGTTAAAATCTTCTATAAAGCGGAAAAAACTTCCCTCATCGTGGTACCATATCATAAAAATGTCATCTAAGTATCTTCTGTAGTAGAAAGGTTTCGTGGTGCGTCCCTCAATGAATGGGAATTCAAGTGAAGCCATAAAGGTGCTCGCGAAGTTTGGGGCCAATTTCGTGCGCATTGCAGTGCCACTGACCTGAAGGAAATGCTTGCCATTGAACTCAAAATGGTTATAATTTAGCACAAGCTCAAGTGTAAAGATTACCTTGCCACTTACACCAGTTGATGAGTAAGATTTTACATATTCAGAAACCATAGCCGCTATTCGGTCATGGTGGGGTATGTTGGTGTACAGTGAGCAGACGTCCATGGTCACCAGAAAACTACCGCCTGATATGTCGAGACTTGAAGTTTCGCAGATGAAGTGGTTTGTGCCCTTTAGGTAATAAGGAAAATTTGGGGGGGGGGGTGTTATTTATTAAGGAATTTATGAATTCTGATATATTTTCTGTTGATGTGCTGTTACTGAATACTATCGGACGTCCCAGAATGCCTGCCTTGAGTATTTTGGGAGCAAATAGAATCGACCGGGAACAGAATGGGCCGGTAACATTGCTTTTAACATTTTGCTGGTAATTTTCTCGTCCCGGTGGAGATTATTTAGGGCTACTTTTATCTCCCTTTCGAATTCGGGAGTCGGGTCCGTTGGAAATTTTTTGTAGAAATTTGTGTCTGATAGTTGTCATTCCCCTTCCTTTATGTAGTCAGACGTGTTTAAAATTACTATGCAGCCCACTTTATCAGCCGGTTTGATGGTAATTTCAGCGTTTTTTTTTGTAGTTCATCGAGTGGCCTTTGTTCTGACTTTGATATGTTGTTTCGAGACGGCCTATTTTTTTCATACGCTCTGATGATATCTTTTTGAACTGCTGATATATACATAGCAAGGTTTTTGTCCCTCTGCTCACTTGGACACCATGATTTGTCACCACCAATCAACCCATTCTCGTCCGTACAGTCCTTGCAATCACGAAAATATTCACAGAGGCGGAGATTATGCGCCAAGTTATCGAGGTCTTGGTACAGTTCGAATTGATTGAATTTACCGGATGATGGACAAAAGGTTAAGCCTCTCGACAAAAGTTGTAGCTGAGCGGGTGTGAGCGTTTTGTTGGACAGATTGAGGACAATTTTCTCACAAGTTTTTGGCTGCACTTGGCTATCACGTGGCACGGGAGTGTCAGCGTCATATTCGAGATTAAGGCTGTTTTGATTAGGACTACACTGTAGTTTCGAGTTTCCATTTTTCTACTCAAGGTTAGGTTGTGGTACGGGTGGTTCCTGGTGTTGTTGTACGGCCTCATTACTATTTTCCTGTTGCAGAGCAGTGGAGCTTCTGCAGTCCCGATTGAATTTTGGTATATTTTACTACCTAAATTTCGCCTCTCTTTTTCAGTTCATATCTTTCCAGTTCTCTTGTCTCATGCTCTCAGAGATTAGATACTAATTTCTGCGTGGCCTCCGTGACACTGTATTCGGCGGCCTTACGCTCACTATGGTCCGCAATGACCCGAGTCAGTTGCAAGGACGCTTCTAGTAATATTTAGTGAGCGTAATGTGACACGCACACACGCACGCACACACAGACATATATATATATATATATATATATATATATATATATATATATATATATATATACGAAACCCAACCAGACCCCTTCCATTGTACCAGTGTGTCTTTTTCGATGTAGCTGTTCGCGCACTATTGCCCTGATAGTAGCGGCAAGGTCGGCAGGTGGGCTTGCGTCGACGCTAGCGACCGTAGTGACGTTCGCCAGCCTACGAAATTTCGGGGCAGTACGACGGGTCTTCAGCTTCTCGAAAGTACGGCAGTGACGTTGCACGGCGGAGACGGAAGTGAGGTCTTTCCTGCCTATCAAAAAATTGTACACGTCCTTGGCTATACCCTTCAGAAGGTGTCTGACCATGTTCTTTTCAGACATATACTGGTCTATGATCTTGCTGAGCATTATGACCACCTCTATGTAGGTGGTACCTGTTTCTCCAGGAGTGCTCTTTGAGCCAACGTGTGTTCCTCGCTTTTCTTTTTCGAATCAGAGTCGCTGAAGCATTTCTTGAGATCTTCGCCGAAACGATCCCATGATGTTAAGGAATCTTCGTGGTTTTCGTATCACACCAAGGCGGTTTCCGTGAGAAGCAGCGCGACATTTCCCAGTTAGTCGGTGGGATTCCAACCGTTGTACCGGCTCACCGTTTTGTAATGCGTCAGCCACACATCCAATCTTCCCCTGCTCTTCTCGTGAACGGGCGGGGTTCCATATAGCGGTACCGAGGTGCAGCTGGCACTGACCTTTGCGTGGTTGAGAAGCCGTGACCTTCGCTCTCGGCCATGATGGTTGATGTCGGTGGTAGACCAGCAAGACGACGGCTCCGGCGAAGTTCAAACAGCCGTGGCTTCGTAGTTCATCGACGTGCTGTACTCAGCACCTCCACCACTCTGTTACATTTAGATATGTTTAAATTACGCTGTGGCGTACTGGTAGACTTGAAGGGGTCGAGCACCGGAGGCCTATATCGCTAGCCGAACGTCCTCTTCTCCCATCTGCTTATTCGCCCAAATCACATATGCATACCAATAATGTTATGCATATGTGCATCACATATGAATAATCACATATCATAATCATAATCATATGCATATGCAAACCACACATGCATAACAATATAATTCAGCTACCTGTACATCAGAGTTTTGCTTTGTTTACATCAAGACGCGCATGTGCGACACAAAGCTTTTAAAATCAGAACTCAAAAAGTTACACGCGCAACAACATAATGAAGTAGATTACAACATAAAGCTGGTCCCTAGAGATAACTGTGGACGGGAGCGCTCAGGTAAGGCCTCGTTAAGCACAAAATTTTGCCAAGACTCGCCAGAGAAAGACCGAAAGGTGGAGAATGTACTAACTAAAAGGCACGGCTCAATTCTTCTGCATTAGAGTTTAGCTTTTTTTTGTAGAAAACGTCTAAATAGTGCTATTGGAGTATCAGGCTCCATCCCAGTAACGGCCACTTTTAGGTGACATGTTATTTAACTAGGTTAGCGGACAATGATCGAATACAAACATCGAACCGGAGACATAACAAGCTATCTTTTGAACGGTTCACACGAGTCAAGTGCATTCCTTTTCAGAGGTACTGTATGCCTCTTTCCTGCAGCTTATTTTTCGACTTAAATACAAAACTGGCCTTTCGTTACCAGCACTGTCTTCCTGACACAATATAGCTTCCATGTCGTGATCACTCGCGTTTCATTGAACGACAAAGGCCTTAGATATGTCGGGTGCCATGAGAATGGGGATTTTGCCTAGGGCTTGCGTCACCTTACAAAACGCATTCTATTTTTTGGGTCCCACACCACTTCCAGACTACGATGATTAGCTGGAACCAAAAGCTGCTCATACTTTTGATGTTACACATCTGTGTAGCTACGATACAGGAGCCCTGCTTTTTGACAAAACAAAACATTCTTTTTCTTTGATCCAAACTTTAAAGTTTTCTATTAGCGCTTTAATCGAGAGGTCCTCGCGCTGCTCCAGAATGATCGTTTCTCGATCAATGCTCAATTGCTCAATCCAACTTTCCGTTATAGCGACACTGTTGCGCCCCTCTCGCTGATACCCAATGGCGCTATGTGGTCTCCTCCACCGACAGAGACGGCGCCAGTACCTTCCGTGACTGGCGGCTCGACTGCCTGCTCGAGTGACTCAGCTGGAGAATTCGCTGTCCGAGGCTCCGTCGACTCCCCGCCAGGGTCATGCATCTCGGCCGTTTTTGCAGTTGGTGCTTCACCACATTTACCGTGGTCAAGTTCCTGCTAAATCTACTACGCCAGTGATCTCGTGAGGACCATGTACGCTAAATTTTAAAACAACAATTTACCCTGCTCCTTGAGAAACTGCTCAGAATTATTCGAAAAAAGATGAGGAAGATGATTGGGAAACGCGGAAAACAGAGCCGCTTCGATGCAAAGCTTACCGAACGAGCCTTCGATGACAACCATAGCGATTGGTAAAAGCGCTCTGCTTCTCGACGACATGCCTGATCCACGCGCATTCTGCTGTAAAATCGTCAGGAGACACAAACAAATGTATGTACGACGCCCATGGGTGCCGCTGAGTCTCGAAATGCTCGACACGTTTTCCCATTAACACTAATTTCCTAGAGATACGGGTCTAACAACGGCAGGTTTTTTTCGGATTTTCAGATTGTTGCGAAAGCCAACGTTTCTTTAAAATTTACTGGTAATGTGCCTTTCTTTTTCGCAGTTGTAGCGGATTAGCGGCGTCAGTGACACAAAGACCCGTGTGGCGTCAGTGTGCAATTCAGTGGACCTCACTCAACTTTTGCGCTTCAGTTTGCGCTTACCCTACAGGGTCTTTCGTAAGAGATGGGTCCTTTCTGAAGTTACGGTGTGAAGTGTGTTTCTGTCAATCAGGTTTCTTTGAAAAGCCCTCTTTTCTTTCACACTTTTCAACGCGCACTGCCCTACTATGCAACTTTTGGCGAGTATAGTACTCCTCGGCTAGCTGTGCTGCCTTGTTTAGCTGTATTTCGCCAAAGCTTGTCTTGCAGCCAAAGCTCCACGTCATTCACGATACAATGGTAGAATTGCTCCAATGCAGTGCATTCTATCACTTTATCGCGATTGTGATAAACATCTTCGCCTTAGAAAAATTCAATAAATTGGCTTTAAGACAAAACGTGAGGTCAACGTGTCAGTCATTGCCATTTTCTGCGTACCAGAACCTTTGCCGGCAAGCCTCGGCTGACAACTCAATACGTCTCGAGAGAACTTTCTTAACCTTGTCAAAGCCATCCAACCCTTCCCTCAACAACCACGTTATCAAGTCGGATACTTCACCAGGAAGAAGTGCTGACAGGTTCTGTGACCAAAGAGACCTCACCAAGGCATTTAGCTCACAGACATGCTCGAACTTGACGAGCTACTTCGCCATGACCTCGCCTACTACGAACGGTTGCAGTTGGTCCCAAATTCTATGACCGCTGACCTGAACCATCGCAGAAGATATGATAGGTGCCTGCAAACATTGTAGGATGGCCAGTTCTATTCTTTCCAACTCAAGGAGCTTCTGTCGCTTGGCCTCCTCACGGCGTTGTCGAACTTCGGACTCTTAGCATTCGCAAAGTTCTTTTTTTTTTCAGCCTTCTCGTCGCAGGATTTTATATCCACCGAGGCCAACTTGACTTCTTCAACCGCCACTCCTTTATCATTTAGGATCTCATGGATCGCTTGCTTTTGTTTCACAAGGCCCAAATTAAGTCCAAGTTCTTCACAAGTTTTGATGAATTCCTTCCCTTTGAGGTTCTCCGTCGTTCACACTAGCTTCTTGCTGTTTGCACTTGTTTATAATCTACTTGCCGTACCCACTATAGGTCTACTAGAAAGATGCGAAATCAATTTTTAGCACTACTGTTTTTACACCCTCCATAATGACTTTGGTTTCAAAATGCTCCGGCTTGGCTTGAAAGAATTAGAACTTCGACTAATGCTTCACAAAGCCTTTTTATAAACTACTATAACCTGTGCTAGAGCAGTCTGGTGAACTGACGGGAAAATATCATGCACTCACCGCATCGAAGTAGCTGACGCCGGCTGATCCCGCAGCTGCTATCCACTGTTACAAGGTGCACCAATGCCAAGGGTACGAAGGGTGTCACTGTTACGAAAATCGCCGCTTCCAAGGTCACGGGGCGGGCTGACAGCGTAAGGGCTCAAAGAGCCATGATGTCTTCGGTCGCTCTGACGCTGTCGTCTTCTTTCTGAAGAATAGGTCGGCTCTCCTACGCATCGGTCTGCAGCTTGGCGTCGCGCCACTTGATTCTTTATAGGCCCCAGGTGAACCTTTGCGTTAGCAATGATTCATAGGAACCGCCTCTTCTCCTAGCGTCAGCATCCTTTAATCAGAAACCGCCACATAGATTGCAGCCGTGCGCGAGTGGTATTGCCACGCGTCGCGTAAGTCACACCAGACTGGATGGCGTCGAATGCATCATCGGGCTGGAATCAGATAAGCTTCAGCGTGAATTAGGCTAAGACAAAGAAGACACACAGAACACAGACGAGCGCTGCAACGTTTGTCTTCGCGCTGAAGCCTACCCAAGTATGTACCAACTCGGCCAAGTCAAAGTGTTACTCAAAGTGGACCCGTGCGTAGAGGGAGCTTTCCATGCGTTGCGTAAGATGACATTGAGGCGATAGCGTCACGCGGTCTCGTTCGCTGGCCTTGACGCTAGTTACTATTGCAGAAGCAATGACGTTTGTTCTGGACTCCCAGGCATAGCACTGTGCTGCACGGTTTGCTCAGGCATGGCGGTTTTCGATTGTATCCCGGACAGTTCCACTTCTACTCTACGATCTATAGCTGGGTGAGGGAAGCCATCATCATCGTGAAATGAAATGGTTGTGTGGAACAAAGAGTGCACCTATATTGTAATTATTACAACAATTGGGTCTCTTGGAGCAACGAAATACAAAGAAAATGAAGATTGAGCCATTCCTCTGGCCTACTTCGCCACCCAAGCGTATTGCAACGTCAGCGACTATAAGATTTTCATTCACCAAAGGCTTCGCCCCTCAGTAAGTGAAGAAGAAACGCTTTTTGTGCGTGTTGAAGCTTCACTGCTCTGTCGACGAATCATCACGCTTAAACGACACAAAAAGCAGAGTACATACATCATCACCCAATTGAAGCATCACGTTCAGCGCATCGCACTGATCGTAGAGCTTGCTACATTGTGTAGGCCGAATGAGTATGAGAGAGTAAGAAATTTTTATGAATATTGCTATCTGGTCATGACGTTCATAACAAGGATATCTTGACTAGTATGTTGTCAAACACACGTATGGCTCATACTTCTACACCAAGGGACACCGTATGTGGGCTAGCGAGACAAGAGATTGACAAGGTATGCGGGAACACGCCGTAGGAGATTCACAAGTGCCCCGGTATTGTGACAACAAACGTTACCAATTTCATAGGGGTGACTTGCAGTCTGACAGCGTCAACGCCCGTTACCACAAATTTGTAACAGGCGTCGACTTTGACTTCACCTGATCGCGCTCGCTTTCTAGTTTGTGCTTGCCTCAGCCACCTCGCTTGGCTTACAGCAGCCAGAAACTCGAGCATCGTTGTCTTCGCAGTCCTTCACGAAGTCAGACAGTGATGACCTCTAATCAGGTACCGCCATTGTCGCCACAACTTCGTGAGCCCAAGATTTCCGCTCTCGAACCCCTAAAGTTCTGGAAATTCTGCGAGGACCTTTGGTTCATCAGCACACAGCCATTCTTCCGCCATCATCAGCTAACGTCGCAGTTGACCAAATATGACTTTCGTTATATGACTTGGTGGCTTCAGACAAAAAATAACAAAACATATTGTTTGTGGACTCACAGCATCTGCATCTTTTGCTTGTTACCACCGAGTTTAATATATACCAAGACCAGCAGCATTGATCAGATGAACGTAAAGAATAAAAACCAGGGTGAGAGCAGGAACCAAACCTAGGCATTCTACGTGCAACCATGCCAGGGGTTGAAGCATACTAGAAGAAGACACTCTGCGGACGTGTTGTTCGTGAAACGTCAATTGCGGTTGCATTGCTCGGTACCAATTTCAAAACATTACACTTTACTCATACGACACACGCGGCACGTGAGGTTAACCTCAATTGTAGTTAAGCGCCACCCGCTGATGTTTGTCTATGTAGCTCTAATCAGAGCTATCATTCTCGCAAGCACAAGCGCTACATGTCAGCGTAGTACCTCTGGTGTTGAGAATACTCATGGTATACCATTATGTGACTGCGAGAAACTAGTTATATAAAACATATACGACTGTTCAAAATGTCTGTGTGTCATACATTTGTGTATGTCTTTAGCCTAATATGGCAACACTTCACAACAAATCACACTGCATTCACTTTTCCTCCGCATGCTTCGCATACATTGTTTTTCTTGGTACGTGACACCAGTGAAACTTTTAGGTAGAAGGAAATTTAGGTGTACCAGTTCATGCTTCCACTAGAGAACAGACATTAAGGTCACCTATTTTCCTTGATAGCTATATACTACGCTTTGAAGATGTTTTTTTTTTTCAGAAACAGTGAGAAATTGATAGGTTCTCGACTCCTAAAAATTTTGTACCTGTTCGGAATGTAAAGGTGGGTGACCAGTGAATCTGAAAAGCACACTCCCATCTCTTCTCTCGTCGGCACCGCTCATAAGCTCGCTACTTTTACAATAAGGTCTCGACCCACACAAGCCACGCAAGACGACACAAACACAGCGCCTCGACTTCACTAGTGTAGCGCACCACATACTGACTGCTGTCAGATACACATGTGAAGAACTACAGTTCCAAAAAGTGCAAAATCTTGTGCATCAAAGTTAGCTCTCCAGGGCACTAAGAATTTTGCACAGTAAGAGCGTAGAGAAGAAATCACGCATGTGCTCTCTTTGCAACTGCTTGTAAAAATGCGAAGTCTGAAACAATTACGTACTCGGGCTTAGGTCTTCCATTGTCCTTTCCAGTCTGAAATGGAAAGAATGACATACATTCTAGAAAAAAAAACGCAATAACACATCGTTCTGTAGATGACCACAAAAAGTCCGGATAATCTGCCATTTCATTCTAAGGCCCCTCGTGTCTTTCGTGTCCTTCTTGTCTCTGTGTCGTCGTTTTGTTCTCGCGCTATAACTATCGTCATGCCATATCGACTAGCCCAAGCTTCCACACCCCGAAAGAGGTTTAGAATATTAGGGTGTTGCATTTTTCCAAGCTCTGGTTTCTATTGTTACATATTTATTAGAAGTACACCGCTTGCTGAAAGTGGAAGTTTCAAGCTTGACCTTGAAAACTGAAATTTAAATGCGAAGGTAAAACAAGGTAGAAAATTTATTACAATGGCATATAGGTAGATTAATATATATGTCACTTTTGAGCGGCCTTCAATTGGAAAGGAATCAACATCCTCATTCAGCCAAAAAAACACACACTTCTATCTTCCATTCAATAATAGCGTTGAGTTTGTAGCTGAATTCCTGAAATGACTCATTCGATCTAATATTAGGTCCTTTATTTTTCATCAAGCATAGGAGAAGGTAGGCAGCGAGAATACGCTGACGAGTAGCATGACCAGCTCCGACCCACCATCTCTTTCTGGTATCCATTTAGCAACACACCTGATCTAAACCTGGGACAGTCATTGGTCACAAAACTTTATTGAAACCCTGAGTGGCCAAATCTCATCAAGGATGGGGTTCACCGGTGAGCCGCACCCCTGTGGGGACGAGCAAGGCAGGCCCAGTCGACCGATTGTGGGACCTCTGGACACCCCGATGTTGGACGCCAAAGTCCATGCTTGTGAGCGTCAACCGCCATGCATCAGATGACTTCAGTCGGGTGTCTTGCTGCGCTGGGCAGCATTGCCGGAGCATGTGTAAGTGTGCATGTAGTCTTTTTCACACTTGAGAGAAATCTCGGAACGCATGACATGGCGGTGCGGCAAGTGCTCGAAATGTGTGATTCTTCTTAGTGGCTATTGATTACACGAGGCACCATTGACAAGGTATATATAGACTGGTAGCGAAGGCTCCATAGAAGCCCATACCTTCAGAAAATGGTGGCTGATCAGCTGCTCATGGGGCTTAGTGCCATCTATGTGAGAAGGGAACACTTCCGCCGGAACAAAAAATAAAGCAGATATGACGCAATAATTTATGAACAAGTGGCGTCATTATGTGTGCACTAGCGCAAAACTTGATCTAAACTTAGTTTTCAAAGCACCCGGATCGTCAACGACACGCGCTAAGGCGATTGTCGGCGAGTCACCACTTCAAGTCAACTCCACCGATTCTAATGCGGACTCATTATTGAATAGGGATGTTTAAGTGTACTACCGTTCATATTGCCTCGATTTTACAAGAAAACTTATTCTTCGAACTCATATACACAATTTGTGGCATCTTCCATCGATGAATTACGGAAACCAACAGCGTAGCAGCGTATACAAGTAATGTTTCCAGCATCGCTTATTTGTTTCACCCATACGCAGGTTATTGTGAAGCACAATGTTAGTGATTTTCTGCTTCAACAGGAAGAAATGACACCTAGTGACGCCAAAATGATGACATTTTAGTTTTATCCAGTGGTCACAATAACTAAAATTTATAACAGTGCACGAAATGGTGATCAGAACAAAAACATTAGCGGACACTCCCTGAGTTATGTCTTTCTCTTTTTTTCAGCATTGTGTTGCGAGAAATTAACGGTACGTATACGAATGAAGACATGCGAAATGTACCGGGATAGATAACTTGGCAATCTGCTCACCGATAACGTGAATAGTAGACGCTGCATGCTCAAGAAGAAAACTGGGCTGCAGGATCAATTGTGGATGAAAGTCCAGCGAGCAGTGCATTCAAAACCATTGTCCTTGTTTTCTATCTAGAAGGCTTGGATCACCAGGCATACGTTTGTTGCTATGGCATCCTTGCACAGCACATCGTTTCCGCAGCTACCGATGAAAGCACTCACACGTTAAATGCAATTCGCATCGTTCCACTGTCCATTGGACACTGCACTGAAGACGTTCAACAAGGAGAAAATGCACCTAACAATATCGCGCACAACAGAGTACGCAAGCAGGCGCAGAACCATAAAACACGTGAGGGGGTGTGTCTTCGCAGATGAACGTTACGAGCGGGCCTTGCCATTTGTACCCATGTTGTGCAAGTACTGCACTGAATTATAACACTATGGGCAGAGGGTTCTAGAAAAAAGACTTTTCGTAATAATAAAAACCATCATAAATTCTTTGTACATTACAACTATATAATATTTTTGGAGAAAAGAAATTTCATTTGAAAAACTGATTGATTGCTTCGACTTTGACTGAAATTTGGTTTTTCACTATTAGTCTTTGTTCCCTCCACACATAGTCACGCTTCAATCCCAGCTCTCATATGATTCCCCATGCTGATGTCGCTGGCAATAGACTCTGAACCGCTTTTCATCTAAGCCTTCGTGGCCTATTTAAATAGACCTTGGCACTGACTCGCCGGAGCCGAAGTGCACACGTGAAGCTTTCCACTTCCCTTAAGACCCCGTCATGTCACAAACGGCCGCGATGAGGGCGCTCATTTCGGACGGAGATGAGGCGTATCGTCACACGATTAAAATTATTGGCACAGTTCCCCCAGCAACTATGAAATTCGCCCGCTGCCCCAAGAAGCGCCAGCGCGCGCCACTGTAGCTGACGACGCGGTTCAACCATTAGGCACACCCCCTCAAACACCTGCGCACGTACGAGCTGCTGCAGGCGCGTGACTGCCACGCTGGCCGCGTCGCGCAGCCACGCTCAACTAGATTTTCCAAATTGCCAAACAGACTGTACACCAACGTTCGATGCCCCGCCACAGTAGTTCAGTGGCTAAGGTACTCGGCTGCTTACTTGCAAGTCGCGGGATCAAATCCTGTGGCGGCTGCTATTCAGGAGAAAATGTTGTAGGCATGTGCGCTCCGATTTGAGGCACGTTGAAGAACCCCAGGTAATCAAACGTCTGTAGCCCTCCACTATGGCGTCTCTCATAATCCTATGGTGATTTTGGGACGTTAAATCCCACATATCAATCATCAGTCAGGCACCGTTCGTTGCTGTTCGTCTTATTGTTGGATGTTAGCTTATATCAGCGGAGACAGAATCTATTTCGTTTGTAGCATTCTGAGTGCAGTGAGCTGCGTCCTCGTGGGCCTCCGATGTGGTGGCGAAACTCTGGCCTGCTGAGTAGGTAGTGCTTACATAATCCATTGAAGGTGAAGAGTGGCTCTCTGTGCTGCCGCTTCCCTTCGCCCTGGATAGACATAGGTTCGGCATGGTGAATTAGTTTGCCTGCTCTGGCCTGACCCAACTCATTGTAATTCGATATGACGAGATGCCTCTCCCCCAACATGTCAGCGGGGAATGAAAAGACATAGGTTCTCGCTTCTATTTGTATTGTCGAGACGTGAAGACAGATGTCGTAATGAACATGTAAACAAAGCAGCAGCTGGTCAGTCGTTTTATTAGTGCGCGCCAGAGCATATCCCTCTTCTTTCTTGTTAGTACCTTGAGCGTGCAGATGCGCATCGGCCGTCTTCGTCTTTTCTCGTGACAAGCACGTGACATTTGTCTCCCATCAAAAAAGGCGCCCCTCTGACGCACAACCTAGGCGCCCTACTTTAAAAAAAACATACACATATGTACTGCCACCGACACGACAAACGCGAGTTAGCTGGACAGGCACGCTTTCACACGGATGACATGGACAACTTTGGGTGAATGCTTCTGGTGACTGCAACTGCAATCGCCGTCAGGAATGACTTCGTCGTTGACATAGTTCAATCATTGGGTGACTTGATAGGGCCAAAGTTTCTCTTAAAGTCGGCACTTATACATTGGGATCCGGACCCATATCTTGTCTTCTGGTGTGTAAGGAACTTATTTGTGTCGTACGTCGTACCGTGTTGCATCTTTTTGTTCTCGCGAAAAGTGCGCACGCGGCCAAGCTGTCGGAGTTCGTCGGCACACTGAGTAAATTTTTCAGCGTTGGCATGACTGTCGCCACACTCTTCTGGCAGCATAGCGTGAATTGCTGTATCGAGTTTATGACCGTCAAATTAACTAAGCGTAGTCACACCAGTAGTTTTCTGCTTAGTAGTATTACAGGTGAAGGACACAAAAGCGAAATTCTTGTCCTAATTTTTATGTTTTGTGTTCATGTACATGGAGAGCATGACGCCAATGGTCTTACTAGGGTTCTCCGTCAGCCTGTATGTTTGGGGACGGTATACGCAGTTATTTTCTGGTTAGCTGTATCGCTGAGCCTTAGAACCGAATCCAAAAATCTGCCGGGAACCCAGTTCCTGTATCCGTGCAACTGTGTGAGCACCGTACCGAAGGGTGACGTTTTACACAAATAAATGTGCCACTTCTGCTTATGTGCTCCTCTGCATGTCTTTAGTCTCCGTTTAGCCAGACAAGTAATCAGCCGTGACAGTGATTCACTTATTCTCTGCGGTGGAAGTTAAGAATGTGCTCAGCAAATCCATTTTAATTTGGGCAATCGGCTTAGCTGGGACTTCGACGGAATGTAATAGGCCTGCTGGCATCCAGGGGGGTGTTTTGTGACTTTGGCAGTCGGTACAATCTTGCGCGTGATGTTTTACAGCAGCAGGTAACTTCGGTCAGCAGTAATTGGTTTGTGATCAGAACATTGTCCAGATGTAGCCGAGATGACTTCTGATGCGACTTCATAAAGCCAAGTTTCCAGATTTTTTTTTTCGAAGCGATGTACGGAAACGAACAAGTATGCGCTGCCGGAGAGAGCAAAGCTCTTTTGTATAGAGCGTCATTCACTGAACGAAAAAAAAAGTGAATAGTGATCACTGACGGCTTTGAATGAGCGGCCGTAGAAATAAGGCCGAAATTTGAGAACCGCCCTGACTACAGCAAGACACTCCTTCTCGATAGTCCAGTATATTTCGTCTATGCGAAAAGGAGCTGTTCTGGTATAAGTCTATCTTTTTTTCGGAGCGATCTTGCCACTGTATCTGAATTGCCACTGTAACAATCAGTGTGAACTGCTGTGGGCGCTTCCTGGTCAAAGTGTGCAAGAACCGGAGGTGTTTGGAGAGTTTGACGTAACTCGTTCAATGCTATTTGTTCCTTTTCGTCCTAAAAAAGGGAACATTATTTCGTGTGAGCCGTGTCAAAAACACAGTAATAGACTAAAGGTTCGTGATGAATCACCGATAATAGGTGCAGAAACCTAAAATTCACTTCACTGCTCTTTTGCCATGTGGTACAGGAAACTCTGCAACAGCGTCAATTTTGCACCGGTCTGATAGAACCTCCTCATAACTTTCGACTTGGCTTGGGAAGCGAAATTCACTGAAAGGAAAATGACACTTCTCTGATTTTAAAGATGAACCAGCTGGACGCATAGCTTGTAAAACTGTGAATAATCCACTCAGGTGTTCCTAGAATGTGCCTGAAAAGACGACAATGTCGGGGAGATAAACCAAAGATGTCTCTCTTCAATCCTGCCAGCACGGTGTCGATTAAACGCTAAAAAATGGCTGTTGCTAGCATCAAGCCGAATAGAAGCACTTTAAGTTCACAGAGACCATCGGGTGTCACGTAGGCAGTAATCTCAAGATCTCTCTCGTCATGCTCTATCTGCCAATAGCCACATCCCTGATCAATTGACGAGAAATAGCGTGCATACCACAGCATCTCTAAGAATCATCTGTGTGTGGCAGCATTGATTGATTGATGTGCGGTGTTTACCTTCACAAAACCACCATATGATTTGAGAGATGCCGTAGTGGAGGGCTCTGGAAAGTTGACCACCTGGGGTTATTTACCGTGCACCAAAATTTAGGTACACGGCAATACAGCATTTCCGCCTCCATCGGAAATGCAGCTGCCGCCGCCGGGTTTCAATCCCGTGACCTATGGGTCAGCAGCCGAGTACTTTAGCCCCTAGACCACCACGGCGGGGCACTATGTGTCGCAGCAGAGAGACGTCTTTAAATTCATTTAACTTGCGGTAATCTATACAAAAAAGCAATATGGCGTTTTTCTATTTGACCAATACCAAAAGGGATGCCCAAGGATTTATAGAAGACTGCGTGGCGTCATCTCGGAGCATGTTCTGCACTTGGTTTTGAATCAGCTTACGTTCTTTCGGAGGCACGCCGTGTGAATTTCGTGAGATTGGTCTCATGTTTTCTTTAACAATGATTCGGTGCAGTGTCGATGGTGTTTATCTGACCTTTGACGTACACGAAAAACAATCTTGAAGCTGGTGTATCAGCTCTAGTAGGTGCTGTTCATTCAAGGGTGACAGTGTAGAGCAAGTGTCGACACAGGTGTCGTGGCAGTGATCGTCACATTGTTCGGCTGCAAATCATAACTACCCCAGGCTTGGTCCACAATGTTTTATAGTACATAGGCACTTGCGGTGCCCTTTTGGACGTGACGGTACTCGTCGCTGAAGGTGGTGAAGGGCACTTCTGCCTGTCCACAGGCTGGTGCCAGAAAATATCTCGCGACGAAAGCCCCTTGCGTAAGCAATAGCGTGACGTTTCGCTCCACTATCGCGTCCTCACATACTGCCGCTCACAGAACACAGATATAAGGCAGCAGGATCGCGGCAGGTGCGTAAAGTCGTTGACTAAAAGTAAACGCTGCAGTTCTTCAGTGGTGGCGTAGACATATGAATGGACGGAAACGGTGACATTAGGTTCTGGGTTGTTGATGATGGCCCCGTACTCTCAGAGAAAGTTCATACCCACAATCAGCTCTTTACAGCATCCCGTAAGATTGGAATAAGGGTGACGAAGCTGCGTTCGCTGATCATAGCCGAGCGGTGAATTTGCCCGTGGGCGTCATTAGCTGCCAACCAGCACTCCTCATGCTCGGCCCTTTCCAAGAAGTTTTGATCTAACAAAGGTGGTTGGCAAGCTATTGACTCTTGTCAGCGGCTGCCTCAGCCTGTGTTGTCATCTAGTGGTCACCTATATGATAACGCTGAGTTCGGCTCGGACATTTTCATCGGCATTAGTACTCGTGGTCATCGTCGTCACTTTCGTCATATAGTCTATCAGTAGATGTAAGGAGAAACTTTTGTCGTTTTGGTAATTGGCGAATTTCGCCCCGGAGGTCACGGTCGTTAGTTTTTCTGGCGTGGTCTGTCACGCCATCGGCGTAACTTTGGCGGTTCAGGAAAGTGTGACCTCGAGCAGGTGAGGGAGATCGCCAGTGACGACGTGGTGAAGAAGCTTGCCCGGCCGGCGCATGATCAGAGCTGTGGTCGCAAGGTCTTCGAATTGTAAAAAAAAGGATGACGATGAAAGTTTCCAGACCCAGCTTTAGGGGTGTGAGTCGCGCGTCTCCTGTATGTAGTAGCCACCTCTCATTTTAGTCCTTAGAATGCCCGATGGATGATGGTACTTGTATATGATGAATATATCATGAAAAGATGCAAGATGTTGGCACTTGAAGTGTTCGCAAGATGGAGTGATGGACAGACAGACGAATGGACAGAAAGACAGACAGGTGAGACAGACGGACGAATGGACGGACGGATTAACCGACGGACAGGCCGACGGACAGACTAATGGACACACATACAGGCACACCGAAATACAAACAGGCAACAACATACATACATACATACATACATACATACATACATACATACATACATACATACATACATACATACATACATACATACATACATACATACATACATACATACATACATACATACATACATACATACATACATACATACATACATACATACATACATACATACATACATACATACATACATACAGACAGACAGGCAGATGGACGGACGGACGGATGGATGGACGGAAGAATCATGGTTTGCCGATAAGACCCTTCGAAGCTTCGCCCCACTCATCATCATTCACCCCGTAGATATACTGTGATTTTTTACGCGAACCACTTCTTAGCGAACCATATCTATCTATCTCTAAGGCAGGACATGCAGCCCATTATTCATCTGCTGTCTCCATAAAATTCTTATGCATGCCCAATTCCTTGAGGTTTTCCTTATTAGCTCTGTTCGGGAGACACAAAACTCCTTTGATACACCTTCAATAATTTAGTCCTGTTTGGCCTGTTCTTTTTTTTTAATCTCTGCGCTGGTGCTATGTATTAATATAACTCATTAAAAATGCTTGAAACGGGCTTAACAGGTTCACAACACTCAAGCCTCCTCGTTAGTCTGAGACCTTGATGATTAGCTTAACCATGCTGTCCGATTCGGTGGCAATACGCGCCATGCGTAGTGAATTACTTCCGTTTTCTTCTAGAGCCCTGCCTATAAGCAAATATTCGGAACGCGGGGAATCGGCTACCGAATATTTGTATCAGTGGTAATTTATACAAATTGTGGAAACGGTGAAGTTGAGGGAACGGTGGTGTACTTCTTTCAAATGCGAGGCGTCTTATTAGTGAGCTTGATATGCGGTATCCACGCTCAACTGCGCATGCGCCTACTCTCTCTCCCACTCTCTTTTCCTACACTCCAACCATCTCTCGCATCACGACACCGAAGCGGACAGTGTCTGTATATCTACGCTTGCTCCCCCCTCTTCCTCTTCTATGCATCCCTCCCCACGGCGTTTACATCACCATTGCGCATACGTCTCCTCTCCCCCTGTCCTCTGCTTCCATCTCTAACTGCACAACTATGGCGCAGGAACCATGCGCTATAGGTATAGGCGCTGTAGAGAGCTTTTTATTGAAAAAAACCCGATATCTCAGGCTGCTCAACCATTCAGTATATAGACACTGGATCTTTACCTCAAAAGTGGTGCCCATGGGAGACATCTCCTGCGTTTCCTTGAACAATGAAAATTCGCAGATGCGCTTCAACAAAAAGCGGACAGCAGGTCTCGGTGCTCAGTCGAGTCTTTTGTCTTTCATTGCTCATAAGCAGCACTTGGCATGTTCTAGTAAGAAACATCGCTCCAGCACTACGTCCTTTTCTCTTCCCCAGATTTCTCTCCTCCACAACAACATGTTGAACTCTAGTGTCAACGGCGCTGCCAGTATGATCGTTATCACTCGCTGCTTCGTATCTACACACTGTTCCCTTTAATGCGAGGTGGTAAAACCTTTTTTCCCCAGCTCTAGGTAGAATAGCTCCAAATTTTCGGAGGAGAGCTTATGCCATGTGTTTTCCAGAAACTTATAGGTGCATCTTAAGGCCTCTTTTATAGAGCCTTACATCTCCCTGTCCTTGTCTGCAGCGCAGCAGATCGTAATGTCGTCGGCATACAGCGAATGAATGATGCCTTATATAACAGTGATTTGAGGCAATACACTTTGAATCACAATGTTCAAAAGTAATAGCGCGATAACCCCGCCCTGAACAGCACTCTTGCTTCCTAAGTGGTATTCCCCCGAGTACAGGTCTTCTATCTGTATGATAGTACGCCTGTCTTGGAGAAAAGAGTGCGTGAAATTGTGATAACGGGATTCAAGCCCCGACTCTGAGGGTTAATTTACAATGTCACAATAAGGAATGTTATGAAAAGCTGTTTCTAAGACTCGCACCACGATGTCATTGACATCTGGATGTCCGTTTAAAATTTGGTGCTTCCTAATCTTCTTGACATCCTGTGTGGAACGAGACAGTGTAAAGCCAATAGTAGTGTAGGAGACGAGATGTTTTTACTCTGTGTATCTTGAAATGTGGTTGTGTGCGTGTGTTAGTCCCCCTTCTTCAGTAATGACGTGAGTGAGATGGGCTTGAGTGCGCTCAAACGCAACTGTTGGCCCACCTTATGAACAAGGATGATCACGGTTGTTTTCAATTCTGCTGGTAATATAACTGTTTCTAGTTCTCTGTTTATGTGTGAAACTTCATTGTCATTGCGTTTCCTTGCTTATTTCAGACACCTTGAAATGTGCACGTAGGCTGAAACCTTGCATTTTCACCAATGTTAACAGCGACTTGTTTATTTTCCTAGAACTGGAATTCACACAATTCAATAATTTGTTATTTTTCCCTGTTGAGTCAACCAATTACAATAATGAAGTTACTGGGCAACCTTTTTAACAAATTAATTGCTGGACGCGTACTCTCTGGTGGCTTGTCAATAGTCATCTTGTGTGTAACACACAACCTGCCCCCCCCCCCCCAAAAAAAACACGGTGACATCACATGACATCGAGGTTGAGAACGATGGCGTCTTTATAGTTGATGTTACAGGATTTTTTATAAAAGCACGGCTGCCTGTGTGAGATAAGAGTCCACCCACGGAATTTTTGTTTCAAACCAAAACCTTATCGAAAAATGGCACCGGTATATCAGCCTACGTAACTTATCTTTTAATGGTGCTGTTCTTCATATGTGAATACAGTGGATTGCGCAATGCAAATATCGAGAAGTACAACATAGTATCTTGTAGTCTCCCGATGTTGTGTGTCAAACAAAGTATACTCGTCTATACATTGAATTAAATACAACTAACACCATGATGCATATGTTTTAGAACTGAGAATGAGTAAGTGCGTGAAATACTTGGTCATGTAAAACGGTCAACTAAATGCACTCCGTTAAGTAGAAGAACTCAATAAATGTTATCAAGGAGTCATTTCCAGCAGCATTCATTGACCAACTGGTCTTGATAGATTCAAGCGTACACCTTTCTTTGAATTTACGCTGTAATCAGTGCACAATGGAAAGTCCCCAAATAGAATCGAACTCCTTTGTAACTAAGCGTTGGGGCTAATATTTCTACGCCACTTTGCAAAAGCTAAAAACGGTATACATATATCGTGCCATAAAAAAACTGTTTTAGGCTTCCAAGAGCAAAGTCTCCGCGTATTGGTTTATATAGGGAGTGGTCGAGTAAGTTTATAGATACTAAGCACGATACTGTGACCGAAAGTACATAAAACGGATAATCCTTCTCACCTCCTGGATCCATCCCCCATATAGGGTCAGAGGAATTGTAGACCTTGGGCCCGGGGTGCCATATACGGCCTTCCAACACGTATGTTGTTGAGGGTTGGGATCACCTTCACCCCATAACAATACAGTCGGCATTTCAGAAGACAACATCTGCAGTGAACATATACACGCAGTGTTAAAAACAATGCTCACACTAAACGATTAAAAAAATGAAAAATTCTTTTGTTGCCATGTAATTTTCCTACATGACTCCAATCTGTTTTATGTCAGTGGCAAACGGGCACTTTTATTCGTGATAAGGGCGATCAGGATCAGTTTTCTTGTTCTCGAACAACTTTATGACTGCTGCTACACGGCCCAAGCTTATTCGTTTCGAACTTGGGTCAGATAAATTGCACCGTGTGGTGCTTGCGTGCCGTAAAACATGTCACTGAGAGAACTCGGCATACAATATTTCCATTGGGCTATTTAGTAGCAATGTTATTCGTAGTACAACCGCTCGAACGCCAAAGACGTTGCGTGCCACTACAAAACTAACAAAGAAATTTTATAAATCCGGCATTCGATAGAAGTTTTCTTGCACTTAGCTTTAGTGCAGGGAGATTCATAAACCATCGTTTTTATTTCTGATGGCTCCCGCTCGTAGCCGTCTTGTCACAAAAGGCGTTCATCTCGTTGAAGATGACAGAATTTCACTTCTGGTGCCTCAAATCCACCAGTTGCTGCTGACAGTGGTGAATTACTGTAAAATCTGTTCATTGGACCTTGAAGTGCGCGTACGCCTTGGTTGCGACGTAATCGAAAGGCTTGGGGAACTCATAGTCAGTTTTCTTCAAGATGCTGCAAAAGCTCTGACGGTGCGACAGGTCAACTAAGCGCGGAATGTGACGGTCGTCGTTCTCGTCTGCTCCTGCCATAACTTTAATACTAATCTTAAAATATGGAATATTTCAGATATTGTTCCTTGTAAACAGTTTAGAATTTGCTGTTTAATAAACATCTAGACATTAAAAGTGTGTTTTAAACATGCTCTATTTTCTTATTTTGCTTCCAACAAGGTCGACCTGGGGGGGCAGATCGTTGCAAAATTGCGATCTCTCAAGCAGATCGCGATGCGAGATCATAATTGTTTTTATTCTGGTCACGCCTGATTGTGACTAAAAGTGATTGTGCAGCAGCACCTAATCCAGACCGACAATGATCATGATTAAAAGTGCCCGTGTGACACTGGTAATAATTGAAGGGAGCGTTTTCCAGAGGTATTTGAGTAGCGTTCTCTCGCGTCTGAATGATGCTACGTGGACGCTTCTTGGCAACCCTGTCTACGCGAGTTAATAAAGCATTAGTGGTCAAGTTCACAAAACCAATTGCGCTCAATGAACGAGCAAAATTCTCCGCGATATAAAATGGGGTAGCACTCAGAAGCCATGCAGTGTCAAATGCACCTGGTATCGTCTGCTGGTCATCAGTTCAGACATATATTTGTATAGCCTGGTCTTCGTGTCAATACGCTAGCCATCACTTCGCGCGTATACATGTATGGCATGGTCATTGTGTCATGAATTCTCTATGGCCTTCGCACTCTCATTATACCAAGCTGTCACTTTTCAATCAGGCTTTGGTGTTTCGCTTAAGCTTTTGCTTTTGTGTTGGTGTTTTAGCGCAGAGCTTGTAAAGAGCCTGCTACTCGTGTTCGGGTACCAATCCTGCCTAGTACACTTAATTGCATGGTGTCGTGCTTTTTAGGAATATTGTCACAAAGACACAGGCACGCAGGTACAAAATAGGGCGTTTACTTTCGCAACCCAAGGGCCAGAAAACGCGAACACCAGAGCACGCGCACACAGATCTACTTCGTTGTCCTCTTCAGATGCTGGCTACTATAGTTGCCAGCCTACCTTGCGTCAATTCCCCCCTTTCAAGAGAGACCGTCCCGGTCGATTGATTGAGATGCTAGAGGTGGCCATGAAAGAAAAAAAATGATCACGTCAATGAAAAAAAAACCCCACGCTGTTGTGGATAATAAGCAAAAAGTTCGAAGTGTTCATAAGTCGCGGGCATGGTACGGTTTCATCCGTACTACATGGACTACTTCTGGACGTGGACGTCTTCGGTTTAAACTGGTGTCGGGGCTTTGGGGAACTACCTCGTAATTCACGTCACTGAGGCAGCGCACAACTTCGTAAGGGCCAAAGTAGCGCCGCAATAGCTTCTCCGAAAGCCCACGATGTCGAACTGGTGTCCACACCCATACATAGTCACCTGGTTGATAGTGGACACTCCTTCGGCCTTGGTTGTAACGGCGGGCGTCGATATCTTGCTGCGCGCGAATGCGGTTCCGTGCAAGCTGGCGGGCTCCCTCGGCTTTCTCAACGAAGTCGTCAACGCTGTCATTTCCGCTGTTGTCCTGGTCTACAGGGAGCATAGCGTCTAACGGTGTTGTGACGCGACGGCCATAAACAAGCTCGAATGGTGTTAGGTCTGTGGTCTCTTGCACAGCGGTGTTATAGGCAAACGTGACGTACGGCAAAATTTCATCCCACGTTTTGTGCTCTACGTCAACATACATAGATAGCATGTCGGCCAATGTTTTGTTTAACCTCTCCGTCAAGCCGTTTGTTTGGGGATGATAAGCTGTTGTTTTCCGGTGGTTGGTGTGCGTCAGCTTGGTGACTTGTTGCAATAGCTCTGCCGTAAATGCTGCTCCGCGATCGGTTATGAGAACAGCAGGTGCACCATGGCGCAAAACAATGTCGTGGACAAAGAATCTGGCGACTTCAACTGCAGTTCCCTTAGGCACAGCTTTGGTTTCTGCATAGCGAGTCAGATAGTCGGTCGCGACAATTATCCACTTATTTTCTGAGGATGACGTAGGGAAGGAACCAAGAAGATCCATTCCTACTTGCTGAAATGGTGCTCGAGGTGGATCTAAAGATTGGAGGAAACCGGCGGGCTTTGCGGGTGGAACTTTACACCTCCGACAGTCACGGCAGGTGCGGACATAGCGCTGAACGGACGAATACAGCTGTGGCCAGTAGTACTTCTGTCGGATGCGCGCTAATGTCCGAGCAAAGCCTAAGTGACCGGCCGAAGGATCGTCGTGGCACGCCTGCAAAACTTCCTCACGCAGTGCCATTGGAACGGCGAGGAGGAAAGTTTCCTGGCTGCTCTCAAGATTTCTCTTGTAGAGAACATTGTTCCGCAGGCAATACGTAGCCAAACCACGCGAGAGTCGGCGTGGGACGACAACGTCTTCTCCTTGAAGATGCTGGATGACAGGAAGTAGCTCAGTGTCCTCACGTTGAAGCTCAGCCATCCGCACCACATCGACGATGCCAAGAAACGGTAAATCTTGTTCAGTGTCAGATGACGTCGGGGAAATAGGAGCACGAGACAGGCAGTCAGCATCTGTATGCTTATGTCCTGATCGGTAGACCACCATTATGTCGTACTCTTGAAGGCGGAGGCTCCAGCGGGCGAGGCGGCCTGATGGATCCCGTAGATTGGCAAGCCAACAGAGCGAATGGTGGTCACTGACCGCTAGAAATGGCCGGCCGTATAGGTAGGGTCGAAACTTGCTAATGGCCCAAACGACTGCTAGGCACTCTTTTTAGGTGGTAGAGTAATTAGCCTCTGCTTTTGTGAGACTGCGGCTCGCGTAAGCGATCACACGCTCTGCGCCGTTCTGCCATTGAACTAGAATGGCTCCGATTCTCACGTTGCTGGCGTGTGTGTGGATCTCGGTGTCGGCAGTGTCGTCGAAATGTGCCAGCACTGGAGCTGTCTGCAGTCGATTGCGCAGCTCTATGAAGGCTTGTTGTTGTTCTTCCGTCCATACGAAAGGTACATCTGGCCGTGTCAGTCTTGTAAGAGGTTCCGCAATTTTCGAAAATCCTTCGACAAAACGGCGGTAGTACGCACAGAGTCCAAGGAATCGCTGAACAGCCTTTTTGTCTCCCGGACGAGGGAAATCGGCAACGGCAGCCAACTTCTCCGGGTCTGGTCGAACAGCCCCCGGGCTAACCACGTGGCCGAGAAACTTGAGTTCCTGATAGCCGAAGTAGCACTTTTCGGGCTTGATGGTAAGGTTCGCTCTCCTTATTGCAGTGAGGACACTTTTTAGCCTTGAAATATGCTCGTCAAATGTGGTTGAAAACACAACGACATCATCCAAGTATACAAGACACGTCTGCCACTTTAGTCCAGCTAGTACAGTATCCATTATGCGTTGAAACGTGGCGGGAGCGGAACAGAGACCGAAAGGCAGCACTTTAAATTCGTACAGCCCGTCAGGCGTCACGAACACGGTTTTCTCACGGTCGCCTTTGTCAGCTTCAATTTGCCAGTACCCTGACTTGAGATCTAGTGATGTGAAGAACTGGGCGTGGCGTAGACGGTCTAAGGCGTCATCAATCCGTGGCAGGGGGTAAACGTCGCGTTTCGTGACTTTGTTAAGCCGTCGATAGTCAACGCAGAAGCGTAGTGTGTTGTCTTTTTTTTTTACTAAGACAACAGGTGACGCCCACGGACTTGTCGAGGGTTGGATGACGTCATCATTCAGCATTTCTTGAACTTGACGCTTAATCACCTCTCTTTCCTTCGGGGACACACGGTATGGATGTTGGCGAAGAGGCCGCGCCGACTCCTCGGTAACAATGCGGTGTTTTGTAACGGTGGTACGCTGAACTTTCGATGCTGTGGAGAAGCAGTCCGAGAATTCCCTCACAAGGTTCAGCAGCCGCTCTTTTCGTGAATCTGGCAAGTCTGGATTAACGTGAATGCGGCTTCCCAGGTCAGCACAAGCTTTTGCATGTGGTGAAGTCGTATCCATTGTGCTGATATCGAAAAAGTCGGCTATTTCACTGAGGAAAGCGACAGTAGTCCCTCTAGGAACGTGCTGAAACTCATTGCTGAAGTTGGTCAGCAGAACTCGAGAGCGTTTATTCTCTAACCGAACAAGGCATCGGGCTATGCATATGTTTCGTTTGAGCAGCAGCGGGATATTTGCCTCAGCAATACCTTCATAGTCGTTGAATTCGTCGAAAACGTCACAGGCTACCAAGGTGAACACGCTACTCTTCGGCGGTAACGTGACGTCATCGTCAACAATTCTCAGAGCATTGACGTAACTGCCGTGAGGGTTGCGCGCTAAAGCGTGTGCCGTAGAAAACGTCACTTGCGATTGTTGCAAATCAATCACGGCTCCATTACCACGCAGAAAGTCCAGTCCGAGAATTAGGTCCCTCGAGCAACTCGGCAGTATTATAAAATCTCCGAGATACGTAAATCCGTGAATACTGACTCGCGCTGTGCACCGCCCCACCGGAGTAAGAAGATGGCCTCCTGCCGTACGTATCTGCGACCCAGCCCACTGGGTGGAAACCTTCTTCAGCCTGCAGGCAAGACCCATGCTCATAACAGAGGTGTCTGCTCCAGTGTCAATTAGCGCCATTACTTCTTCGTCGTCCACAGTTACCGCAATGTTTGATGTCACCACTCTTCGCATCCCGTTTGACTGCGTCTGTACATATTTTTGCTGCTGTCGCTGTCGTCGTAGTGGAGAATCTTCCGTAGAGTCAGCGTCAGCGGCCTCACCTCCGGAGGTCGCTGAACTCAGTTTTCCCGACTTGCAGGACTGAGTGAACGGCGTCTTGGAGCGCCGCGTGAATAGGCTGGGCTCGGTGACCTGTAGCGAGCAGGCGACGACGAGCGAGGCTCTTGTGACCGATGTTCGATACTGCGACGATTCGAGATGAAACTCTCTATTTCCTGTGGTCGCTCGCCAGGTCGTGGACGAGGGGCATTAGGCGAAAATCCACGGAGACCCACACGACGGTATGGACATGTCCGGTAGACGTGTCCGGCTTCCCCGCAGTGGAAGCAAAGGGGCCTGTGGTCGGGTGTACGCCAGATGTCACTCTTTCTCGGTCTTGCTTCGGCGATCAACGGTGAGCTGCGAGGGCGGAAGCCTACCTCCATTTGTTGAACGTGTCGCTCATTAGGGTAACATACGCTGGTTGAACTGCACGATGGACGACGTCGCACTGCTTCCGCGTAGCTCATCTCGACGCAGTGCCTGTGTTGTGGCGCCTCGGATGGTTGGGGAGCGTGAACGGCTTGCCGTAGCTCGGCGCGTACCATCTCCGCAACGGATAGCTGCTCTGCAGGTGAAGCAGTCACCTGCATCTTTTGTAGCTCTTCCTTAATGAGAGCTCTGATAAGCTCTCGCAACGCGCTGATGTCATTGCCGAGAGTGACAGAAGTGACCTCACTTGGGTTTACACCACGGTTATACTGTCTGGCACGCTGTTGAAGGGCCCTCTTCATGGCAGTGGCTTCCTCATGGAACTCCGCAAGTGTCGCAGGCGGGTTTCGAATCAGGCCGGCAAAAATCTCTTCTTTAACACCACGCATTAGGTGGCGAACTTTCTTGGATTCGGACATGGAGGGCTCCGCACGCTTGAAAAGCCGATCCATGTCCTCTACGTAGGTCGTCACCCTTTCGTTAGGGCCTTGAACCCTTGCCTCTATAGCACGCTCCGCTGTCTCCTTCCTGTCCTCTCGGGAAAATGCCTTGAGGAACTGCCGTTGGAACTCCTCCCATGACGTAAGCGCTGCTTCATGGTTCTCAAACCACGTTTTCGCGGAGTCCTCCAACCGGGTCGCCGTCAATCGTTGATGACGGCGACCCGGTTGAAATGCTCGAGCCAGTCGTCGGCATCTTCAAAAGCAGCTCCATGAAATGTCTTCGGCGTCTTGGGCTGGTTGATAACCAGGTGCGCTGGTGCTGGCGCGGTGACGTTAGGCGGGGTTTGATTCATAGCCCTCTGACGTTCAGGCAGCAAACTGTGCTGTGGCTCGAGTCCCTGGAGACGACGGCTGGAACGTACGTGCACAGGGGTAAGTTCGGCTGAGCTACTCGATGGACTTGCGTCAGGGGTGCTCTCAGGGGACCGTATCATCTACCGTGCCCAGCACCTCCACCAAAAAATGTCACAAAGACACAGGCACGCAGGTACAAAATAGGGCGTTTACTTTCGCAACCCAAGGGCCAGAAAACGCGAACACCAGAGCATGCGCACACAGATCTACTTCGTTGTCCTCTTCAGATGCTGGCTACTATAGTTTCCAGCCTACCTTGCGTCAATATCACGAACGACGTCAAATGCTCACCAAATAAGTTATGGGATTGCTATAGGAAACGAAGTTTTGATAGATCCAAGTTGTCAGCAGCAGCTGTGGTAGTGTGTTTTAATAATGTACTGTTTAAACAAGATGATAAGGAAATTCCGAGCATGAGAAACAGAGGGGGATGTAAGATGCTGCTATAAAGTAATGGCAGGTTTTTTGGCGTTTATTGATCAAATTTTGTTGTCTAAGTCGTTCACAGTCACTCCAAGGCATGCTGATGCGATTTTGTGTAATGATGAGTTTAGGTTATTATGTGACACTGACGTTTCGTTTCGCACAACAAACAGCTTCTTATCTTTACAATGTACCCCCGTGTCAACTCCCCAAGACGTTCCCAGAAGGACGATACCACATGACAACATTTCATGAAATAACACTAAGACAAATAGCATGAACAAAGACAGAAGATTACAGTGGAAAAAAGCGTTATCCTTAACCTCAGACAATGAAAGAGAAAGACGTATACTGCGTGCTCAGTTCCTAATTATTTACTGAAATATTTAGTCCCTAACGTTCGACCGCTCTTAGAGAGAAGTGAAGGCACTGAGATTCCATCAACATCAGTGATGAACATGCCTTGGTACGAAACACAGAGGTCGATGTGGATGCTGTTGCCGTCAGCGTTGAGAGGCGTGATGATTGGCCTTGTCAGTTGACGCTGAACCAGTTGACGCTGGACTCCAAGCGCCGGCTCCGAAGATGTGTTCCAGCCAAAAAGCCTCGCCCGAGCTCGAGCCAGAAGCTCAGCTGCTCCGACCTGTCCACTGGTAGGTTAACGTTAGCAACGATGCAGCACACCAGTGATCCATGGCCAGAAATAACCGGTAGCCAAGAGGACCCGCGGTTGACCGGTAGAGATGTGGGCTGAGATCTGAAACACGGCGGCCATGATGCGTGGCACGCTTTCTCCCGCTGTTTCCACTACCAAGGTTCTCCTTCTGTCTATTCTTCTCTCTCCGCGTGCTTTCGAACCATCGCTATAGCTCTGTGTGTGTTAAGCTCCCATTCCTTTGTTGTACGATCCCCTACCAAAATCCATGCCTCTCACTCCCCTCAAATTCTTCCCCTACCTTTTCTCCTGCTTCTCCCCCAAGTGTCACAGTTGTGGTGTCCTTGCCTGAGAGACAGTTACTGTGTTACTTACGCACACTCTTCACCCACCTTTAAGAATCTCTTCTCTCTGTCTAATCTGCTTTTTACAGGCTGCCATGGCGCATGCACCCGTTTTTGGGCAGAAATGTCACAATATACCTACTTGTCTTAAAAACCTTCATTGCAGCATTGTCAGTTTACCCGTCCTGCACCAAAACCGTAGAAAGTAGCACAGCAAATGAAAAGGCCGGATTAGTGCTCTACTCTATATTTTCATTGCAGTAACAAATATAGACAGTCTCGGCTTGTTTTCGCCCTCGCCGTCACCGCCGCCGCCGCTCCCAGAGCCGTCGTCATACTCGTATATGTATATCTATGTTTATATATATACGTCAAAGGATGCGCTAGCCTCCTCTTTCTGCGGAGCGAACATCGACTTTCCTGCCAGGGTCTTCTGCGTGCGTGCTTATCTCGTGAGCGAACAAGAGGGAGGGGTCACTTTTGGTTGCCGCGCCGCTCTTGCCCCCCAGAGCAGGCGTGAGCTTCTACGGGTTGCGCTCTTGACACAAACAAATGGGGCCAAAAGTGTACAAAGAGCAGCCGTGTCTTCTTAAACCGGCGTTTTGTATTGTAGAGTCAAATGAGATTGGATCTAAATGAGTTGACTGCCAGCCTCACTTCGTATAACCTTGAAACCGGGAATGGAACCACCTTCCTGAAGGTGTTTTTTGTAACCATGCTACCTCATGTTATGCCTTTGTTCTGTACCACTCCCCTCTGTAATGCCTCTGGCCCTGAGGGTATAATAAATAAATAAAAAAATAAAATTCGTCGCTATCACATTCATTGCTTTTCCTTTTCGGTGAAACTGATTTTGTGCAATCATCCCTGCCACAGTCGCGAACTGCACTTGACAACATGCACGCGAGTATACAAAGCCACCGAGAAAGCTTCGTGACACACATCCATAGGTATCCATCGGCCTCGCATGTTTTGCACTTTCTGTACCGTTTGCCATAAGATACTTAAGCCTGATACGCAGGGGAAGGATGTGAAATATGTGTCAGCGCATAAAACTGCTTGCGTACCACATATTTCTATTTACTTCTTTCTCACCATGTCATGTACTTATGGACAGAAACGAACCAATACCTCACTCGCCTTTATGCCCATCTGCATGACTTACCGACCATGCGCATTTCATCTCGCCCGCATACGTCGGTAAACGCCTTGGCGTGCATTTTAAGTTTCAGGCTACAACAAACCAAGGTGTATGTACACTGATGCCCACTTAAACGTACGAGTGCTTTCACAGCCACTCCTGTAGCGTGTGTTGAGCTGTTCCTCTTAAATGTACCTCCACGCACGCACAGAAGCTCGTCTACGTTTCTTTGAGTCGAGTCACGAAACTGGAATCACTGTTTTTAACAAACGCAGAACATGACTTCACCTTTTATCATGGTAGAGAAAATCCCAATCACACGTTGTTGGACAAATTTGACCGATTGGTAATTCATTGACTATTTACAATCACCACCAAGTGCTTCGCCATCCTCCAGTACTGCATACAGGGTTAATTTGCAGCATGAACGTACGCTCGTTGCCCGCGCACGACGTGAATGTCTCGCCCGATCATACCCCTACAGTGCCTATACAGTGCTTCACAGAAACGTTGATGGAACTGCCATCAAACCGCGAGAATGCTAGTGCATCAGCCTCACAAACTGGAAAACCACTGATCTGTTGGAGTGGCCGTTTACGAATGCCTTGACGGAATAACGCTTTTACCGTGCAGTGTTCCATACCAAGTGAACTCGCTGCCCCAGTTGACTTTTGGGGCAGCATGTGCCGTCAAAACATCACACAGCTTCTTCTTCGCAGCTGTTTATATCTCGCCGTCAACCTCGCGGAAAGACATCAGTATGTTCTTGCTCAAGAACTTTAGGGCGGCGTGCCAAGAGTATGTGCTGGTGATCGTCACTGGAGACTTCAACGTGAATGTACTTCGACGCGAGAATGAGTGGCTTGTGGCGTTTCGTGGTGCCGCACTTAGAATTCACCTCCTATCTGACGTCACACATCAAACTATACACAAAAACACGTGTCTAGTTATTATGTTCGGAAAGAGTGTGGCGGCACGAGTGCCCTGCGTGCCATTGCTAACATACTTGAGTAACCACAAAGTGGTTGTTGCTGTCATCGAGTAAACTGTGTTTCATTTATATTATTCAGTGTTTCTATCGAGTACTATATCTGCTTCCAATAATTATTAACGTCAATAAATGCGTATATGGCCACGTAGGTCTTGCATTACTATCATTCCGAGCACACCCGAGGGAGGGCCTCACCACATGTAGATGCCCTCTTAACAGAACAAACTGCCCGCCAGCGGCGACACACAGCGTATAGCCCTCAGGACTAGAATGCGCTGCCTACGGAAGGCGCTTCTTAGCAACGCCGTCTCTACGCACTAGCCATGTTTTGGTCATCTACTGTGGCCACGCCGCAGGAAACGCGGTTACTTAGCAAGCGCATGTTTAGTACAAATATTATTGCTCCTGAAAATGCTAGGCTTGCTTCGTAAAAGATTAAAATATGTTGCTATTACATTCATTGCGTCATCCTTTTGGTGAAACTGTGACGCTCTTGCATTTTCCGCACCCGTACCAGTCTTTTTTTTTTCTTTGTTGTTTTCTATATATTTTGACGGCGAGCATTTTAAGCTCCGCGCAATTTGTCACGAAATATAACGCTTTCACACCGGAAACTCCTAATAAGTTTTTTCAAATAAAAATTATTCTCAATGACTGAATCGTTAAGAACGTGACTGTAATCGTTGACATAATATTCAGTCTTACTACGAAGCTACGAAAATAGAAAAATTTGGTGAGTTGTTCCAGAAAGAGAGTGAGAGAGAGTTCTCTTTTTGTGGGGCACTTCGTAATATTTCTTTTTTTTTTGCAAAGTGGGGTTATCGGCTTCAAGTAAAACGTAAAAACCATCAGACGTTCACAATCGGTTAGGCAGCACTGCGCAGTTACCCAACAAAAACCTATTATCACGGAACGCACAAGGTGACTTTTCCAACAGGCCGACGTTTCTTGGCCAGAAGACAAGAGAGAGAGAGATAAAGATGCAAGGAAAGGCAGGGAGGTTAACCACACGCACATCCGGTTTGCTACCTTGCACTGGGGAAGGGATAAAGGGGAGAAAAGAGGTTGCAGAAAGATGAGAAGGTACACACAATCACGAGCACATTTGGGGAGCACACACAGTCTACAGGCGGTCGCTTAGGTTTATTGACTTAAGGTAAAGTAGCAGTGCTTTAGTTGCTCTCTGCGCAACTGAGGCAGATGCCCAAGGTCCTAGTATTTTCTGCACACAAAATGGTCCGGGGTCAAGTCAATTCAAAACCATCCGGAGCTAGCGTCGCTGTGTGTCGTAGCAAGCGCAGCTGCACAGGACGTGTTCGATGGTCTCTTCAGCTCCGCAGTAGTCGCATGTAGGAGTGTCTGCCATACCAACGCGAAAGGAGTACACCTTTGTAAATGCAACACCCAACCAAAGGCGGCATAACAGTGTCGCATCGGAGCGGGAAAGTTGTGATGGTAGCTTTAGCTTGAGCGAAGGATGCAGTTCATAAAATTGACACCTTTGGAAGCTGGTAGACGACCAGAACGTGCGTGTGAGATCTCGAGCCAGCAGGTGAAGTTGTCTTCCTGCATCATTCCTTGATAGAGGAATCGGGACTACACGGGCTTCTTCATGGGCTGAGCAGGCTGCATCATCGGCTAATTGATTTCCGGTAATACTGATATGTGAAGGCAGCCATTGATATATAATATCATGCCCTCATGCTAGAGCTTCATGATGGCAATGTCTTATTTCTTGTACCAGTTGGTCATGACTCCTCCTACGCATGGCAGACTGCAAACTCTGAAGCGCTGCCTTCGAATCACAGAATATGACCCATTTTCCTGGACGTTCTTGAACGAGATATTTTAAAGCAGCCCTTATAACAGCAAGCTCTGATGCCGTAGATGTAGTCATATGCGACAAATTAAACTTGATTGTCATTTCTGCAGCCGGAATTACAGCGGCACCTGATCAGCTGCTGGATGAGACGGACCCATCAGTGCATATCTGCGTTCGGTTTAAGTACAACTCATGTAATATTAGCAGTGTTGCCTGCTTCAATGCTACTCTGGAGTGACTGCTTTTCTTTTTGATTCCCGGAATTTCTAGACGTACTTGCGGCTCGTCGAGGCACCACAAAGGACATGCCGTTCTTGCAGCTGGCGTATATCCTGATAGAATGCTGTTTAGGTGCTTGGCTATGACGTCTGAAAACGTAGCACGTGGCCTTCCGGAAGGTAGAAGGGCCAAGTGGTGGTCGGGGACACGGCTAGCATGTCGGATGTGCGCTCTGAGGCAATCCACAATTATATATGTCCTGACCGGATGGTCTTTGGCAAGCATGGTTGTGGCATAAGTAGAAGCGCATCGGGGCAGTCCTAGGCAGATACGCAGTGCCTGACCCTGCAAACTCTCCAATAAATGAGTATTCCATTTGCAAGTGTTAGTCAGTACCGGCAAGCTGTAGCGCAATAGACCCAGAAATAAGGCCCTGTACAGCTGTAGCATGGAGGCCACTGACGTTCCCCATGCTTTACCGCACAAGAATTTCACGATATGCACAATAGATAGCAGTCTCTTCTTCAAGTACGCACATTGTGGGCTCCACGAAAGACTTCTGTCGAGTTTTATGCCCAGGAAACGATGCGTCCGTGCATATTTGACACTCTGCCTATTGATGTAAACAGGGTATGGCGTTATTGGTTTGCGTGTAAACGCCATCAACGCGCACTTCACAGTTGATATATTTAGGCCTTGTTTCTGAAGGTAGGCTGTTGTGAGGGTTGCTGCCCAATGTATTCGTGCACGCACCTGAGGGCGAGTAACTGCAGCACTCCAGAGGCAAATATCATCGGCGTATATGGATAGGCACACCGACTTTGACAGAACCTTCACCAGACCAATGAGGGCCACATTGAATAATGTGGGGCTTTAAACACCTCCCTGAGGTACTCCGCAGTAGGTGTAATGTTGGGCAGTTGTACCCTCATATGTTTGTACAAAGAAACACCTGCCAGTTATATAATCTTTTATCCATTGAAACATTCGTCCACCATTGCCCATTGCTGCGAGAGAAGTGAGGATGGCATCGTGAGCTACATTATCATATGCACCCTTCAAAGTCAAGAAAGAGTGCCACTGATATGCGCTTGCGACTTTTTTCTTGATGAACAAATGTCGATAAGTCAAGGACGCAGTCAATGGAGGAGCGGCCCCGACGAAAGCCTGCCATGCAAGAAGGGTATTTGGTGTATCGTTCCAAGTACCACTCGAGACGAAATAGAACCATTCTTTCCATCACTTTTCCGAGGCAGCTTGCGAGGGCAATAGGGCGATACGCTGTCAAGTCCAATGGTGATTTTCCCGATTTCAAAAGTGGTATTAATCGACCTATTTTCCATTCTCGGGGAACACTGCCGCTGAGCCAGGAGTTGTTGAAGCATGTTAAAAGTTTTTTTCTGGCTTTTTGTCCAAGGTGCCCCAACGCACTATAAGTAATACCATCAGGACCTGGCAATGACATGCACTTAGAAGCGACTAACGCACCTTCCAGTTCTTCCATGGTGAACGGAATGTCCATTTCTGGTAATCGCGTCTCAGGAACGATCACGGCGTCGATTCTCTCGTTCATAAAATTCCCGGCAACTTTCGTGCAAAATTCTTCAGCCACCTCGAGTTCTGTTTTTCCATGATGGAGTGCCAAAGCTTTAAAAGGGTGCCGTTGTTGTGGAGAGAGCGAAGACCACGAACTGTTCTCCATATATATGACAGCGATTCATGAGGGTCTAGAGATTCGCAGAATGCTTTCCAGCGTTCGCTCTCCAGTTTGTAAATGCGTCGTTGAATCTTTTTTTGGAGCCGCCTTGCTTCCCTCAGATCGTAAATTGATCTTGTGCGTCTGTATCGTCGTTCAGCACGCCTTCGTATAGCTCGTAATTTTTTCAGTTCGATGTCAAACTGTGTTATTTTAGACGGAAATGGTAATTTACATTTGGACGCTTGCATAGCTTTCGCTATGGTATTTTCAAGGCTGCAGGCGAGGCCTTCTTGGCAAGCGTTCTCAACACGCGATGCAAACATCGACCAGGCAGTGCCAATTGCAACACAAGAAGCGAAATTTTTTATGATACCATAGATCATCACGTAGGTGGGTATGTGATCACTCCCATGAGTCTCAATATCGCAAAACCACTTAACTTTGTGAGAGAAGCACCGTGACACCAATGTCAGGTCAAAGCAACTGCCATACGTGAGACCCCGCAGATATGGGGGGGTACCATCGTTCATGATGAGAAGGTCGTAATCGGAAGCGAATGTAACAATGTTCCAGCCCCAGGCATTCATTCTAGTGCTCCCCCAAAGCATGTGATGGGCGTTGAAGTCACCGGTGATGATCCAAGGCCCATCGGTTCTCATTAGGATGTCTTTTAATCTGTCGCAGTCGAATCGCGATGATGGAGATATATATCCACCAATAAGCGTGAACGAAACTGCATTCTTCTGCACACGAAGACACACGTACTTATTGTCGTCTTTTTGAACTTATTGGGTGCGAAAGATAAGTCAAGTCTGTGCGAATGTAAGCAATTACTTAGCTTTGTTCTTCACAAGCGGCTGAACAAAAAGCTTCATAATCGGACAACCCATAAGGCGTTGATACGTTTGGTTCACATATGACAAGTATAGGGAATTGATTGGCCCGAACAAATTGGCGAAAGTCATGCCTCTGGCATTCCACTGAAAAATCGACGCACTTTTAACTTCAGTGCGGAAGATGAGATTTTGTTGAGCCATTGTGCTTATACGAAGTTAGCAAGAACTGGATTCAGTGCATCCAGTATTTGCAGTGCACTCTTAGCAGATGGAGATTGTATGCTGCTCAGTAGTGTGCAAATCGTGTCAATTAATGATTGCACGATTGCAGCCACTTGCCTGTCTTGGTTGGAAAAATCTCGAACCGGGACGATTGCAGTCACTTGCCTGTCTTGGTTGGAAAGATCTCGAACCGGGAGCGCGGACTGGCCGTCATGAAGCTCCTTCGGTTCGCTTGACGCTGCTTCCCTTTGAAGTGCAGGCCACTCTGTCGCAGTTAGGGTATGCTCACTGGCTTTGTCCTTTACAGCCTTTCCCACGGCATGTGGTCTGGGAGGCACAGGAGGTGGTACTGATGAGGGATCACGCAAACGTGTCGAGGTGGTAGCGGGCGTCCTCGAAGACCGACGTCGACGTGAACGACGCCTTCTGACTTTAGCTGCGGCTTCTCGATGAGATGAGTGATCGCGCACCATCTCCTTCAAGATGACAATTTCCTTCTGAATCCGCGGGCAGTCCTTCGATGTGGCTTCAAGGGATCCATTGCAATTAGAGCATTTCTTGACAGTTGCGACGCACTTATCCGCTTCATGGGGCTCGGCGCAGCGGTGGCATACCACTGAATTCTCGCAGACGCTGCTCACATGTCCAAGTTTCATGCATTTACGGCACTGGAGAGGCTTTGGAATGAAAAGCCGCACAGCATGTCTGAAGTACCCCACCTTCACATGAGAGGGGAGTGATGTGCTCTTAAACGCAATCTTCACACAGCGAGACTTAGCCTAGCCGGGTGACATAAACAATCAGAGTATCAGTTGTTGACTTGACAAGAAGTTGTAAGTCCTTATTGGAAATAGCGACATCAATGTCGTAGATCACGCCGGTTACTACATCAAATCCCAAGGGAACATGAGAGCACACCTGGTTCCCGTCCAAGTCAGTTACACTGCGCAGAACGCCCAACGCACTTGCGTGCAAAACGTCCACAGTCAGTATATTTTTTTCTGGTGTTCACTCTTATGTCCGTGATCTCATTTGGCACGAGCGTTTCCAGAGACCTCGACACAGACTGTCTGTTAAGGCGTTTCATGCTGACGGTAGGAAGTGCAGGCAGAAACAGGATGGTATAAGTGTTCGATTTTGGCGCTTCTCTTACAGTTTGAATAGTTGGAGATGAGGATGTCCTCATGTTCCTTCTCTTCGCCTTGCGGCTCAGCACAGGTTGGAAACCGTCATCTGAGAAGTCCTCACTGCTGAGATAGTAAGCATGAGTATCTTCACTGTCGCTGTTGCTTGCTTGTCCCATCCGCTTTCTGGAGGCGGCCGCCGCTGACGCCGCTGGTGCCGGCAGGCGCCCGGGATGGTCTACATCCATCCCCTCCAAGGGAGCAGCGAAAACTGATCAACAGACTTAAATTACAACTGAAATACGCCGGAGTTAGCAGAAGTAGCTCCTATTCAAAACCGGAAGACAAGAGTGTTGACCTGATTATACGGGGTGTGCAACAAGAGCTGTTTGCAGGACTTCTCAGTAACCCACCCAACATTGTTGCTGAATTTCTCACCGAGAACACGATCTAAAACGCGCTTGAAGTACGTATCAGCCAGCAGAGTCACCACATTCATTCGACGGCCTACTGGAAGCTTTAAGCCCTGCATTCCAATGACAAGAGTGGGAACCTTCAGAGAGATTATACGGGAGGAGCTAGGCAAAGTGCTTCAATCTTCGCAGCCCCTATTGAAACCTATCGCCGATGTCGTTCCCCCCAAAGTCTAGCTATTACTAGCAGCACCTCAACAAGCGAAGCCCGAGTGCAAGCGGTGAGCTAAGCTGCAACAGGGCGTCTCAACGCTCCCTCTGCGCGTCCACCTGAAGGTGTTTCACTGGCTTATTTTCATCGCCATACAGTACCACCCCCACTACCGCCACCATACCACCCACCTGTCGGCCAGAACTGCGCTCCGAGGAAGATCAATGTTTAACGCACCCCTGACCACCGTACACTGGGACTATTGCGGAGAACCTGACGACACCTACCGGCGCTGCCTGTCACACCAGTGGGGACCTTCAATTTTGCAAACCACGTGCCGTGCCCGCGACAGGGTTAGCGACCATGCTACACTACTGACTACCTCGCAGAAGCACATTGGACGTGCTGACGATGATCCCAATTGCTGTCATCAGGCAACAACTACATGTCACCACCACACCGCCAGCACAGCGTCCCTACACGGAGCGTTCCGCAAGCTCGGTTTTTGAAAACTAGGAGAAGTGGCCGATAGAGCAATAGTTTCTGTACCAGTTGTTTCTTTCAGCACTGTCCTAGTATTTCTTTTGTTTATGTGTACGTCTCAATTCAGCTGCAATGACAAACATTCCCGCTCTTGTCGACACGGGGGACGACCACGCCGTCATGATTAGGGCGTTCGCCGCCAAGCTGAAGAAAAAAATGGCAGCATATCCACGGGGTGAATGATGGAAAGTAGGGCAAAGCATTCGTCCTTCCATTCGGTCTTGCTTCCGTCCGTCCATGCGTCCGTCTGCGTGACCATCTACGCGTTCATCCGCCCGTCCGTGCGTGCGTCTGTTCGTGCGTCCGCACGTCCATCCATGCATCCGTCCCTGCCTTCGTCCATGCATCCACCCCTGCGTCTGTTCATGCGTCTATTCGTCCGTGCAGCCATCTGTGCGTCCGTCCATGCATTTGTCTGTGTGTCCGTTCGTCCATCTATTCAACACTCCAAGTACCACCATCTCGCATCTTTTCATCAGATATTTTGCATACAGAAGCACCACCATCCAGCGGACATTCCAAGGACTAAGCGAGAGGTGGCAGACGCACACTTTCTAACGACTTGCGATTCGTGTCTACTTCCCACCTTTAACCACCGCAAGTTCATGGCATATACTAGTTCACTGCATTCATGGCACTGCGGCCTAAAGCTCGCTAGACCTTTATAAAACCAAGAAAATTACGCCCAGCGAGTATAACAAATCAACCCCTTTGTTGTCAGATAGTGCTCATGTACATGCCAATGACTTATAAATGGGAAATGAGAGACAGGAGAACTCGGCTTTTAGTTAACGTGCACGCTGCGATTTTTTTATTGTTCAACAACGCACAGGACAAATCTCGCACCGAAACCACCTTGCAGGTCAAAGTATAATACATGTTCCGTACTACGACGAGAGACGAACGGGTGACGCTTTAAGGAGCTTCGCTCCTGAAACTGTCCTGAGACACGGAATTCCGACAGCTGGGGATTATCGGATAACAACGATTAGAGTACGCACGGCGAGAGTCGCGATTGATGGCTAGGTATATCCGACGAGCATTGTGATCCTGAAGCATTATTCTTGGAACATTGTTATAACAGTGCATTTCAAAAATCAGCACGGAGCAATCATCTAGGTACAATCCCTATCGATTACGTTTTCCTGGACAATGCTAGTTCGCCGGATGGAAAAATTGGTCACAATGCCTTGACTACGAAACAAGAGATCTCTGTTCCGCTTCTTCCTACTGTCATTATTACCCTCCACACAGAAGAACCCACACATTTAGGAGTCGACATCAAGGGAAATCAACATATGCTTCTAAGCCACCAAATTTACGTCGCAAGAGGTTCAGCAGGGCTGTGGATGACGAAAAGAAAGTAGGTCTGAGAAACTTTAACCAATAATGCAGACACCTGACATTGGCATGACAGTTGCCTACGTGGATGAATTCGTGGACGCCAGCAATGCTTTCACCCTTATCACAGCTACCGAGCCTGCTTCGACGAATCAAGATTTCTACATAGTTTCTGACGATAACCCAAGCCTTTCTAAGCACTAGTAAGAACAGCTGAAAGCCCTGCTCCTGTCATTCAGGGACTGTTTATCGTCGGGGTCAAGGGTCTGACAGACTGCAGTCGCCAAACATTGCATTGAAGTAGAAGAAAGCGCTTGACCAATTCGTCGAAGCCCCTATTTAGTTTAACCACGATAATGCGAGGCCACTATGAAGTAGGTTCATAATATCCAACGTGACAAGATCATCCAGCCATCGAAGAGTCTGTGGATGTCACCTCTAGTGTTAGTGAAAAAGATTGAATCCTACATTTTTTCATCGTCCAAGACTGGGATGATGGATGTCATCCAGATTGTTCAGATGACCACGATGACACGTTGAAGGACTGGACAGGCCCGGTTGCTCACTTACTGGCAAACTTCAGTATATTTACACACTGCCACTTATTTACAGCAAAGGCCCCGGCGACAACTAAACTGACCGCAGAGTAAGCACTGGTCTGTATTAACGTCAGTGTTACTTGCCGAGCCCTTCGTATACTCCATGCATCAACACCAACTTCCAGATGTAATATCAACCTTGGATCAAAGTCAGCGCGAAGCAGGACATCCGTCCCCATTTTTCTGTCTCGTTCTCGAGCACCAAGCTACCCTTCTCTTCATTAAATACGTCAAGGCTTATCTAAGACCACCTCGTGGGACGAACCTGTTCTTTATCTCCACCAATGTAGCAAAGAACCCTCCTATCCTCAGAAACGTGTCTCCACCTCTGCGCTCCCACACTTTGCTATCCTCACTATTGAAGAAACCTGCTAAAAGAACTCCGTCATTTCATCAACCTACAGCTCAAAAAATACTTTCGCGTGATAACGAGCCTGACAAGAGAGTCGGTCGGCGGTCTGGAGTTAGTACACACGCTGCTGCAATCTGTCCACCGGTTTAGTTCTCACAGCTGTCAAATGACCCGTCGTGTTATGTGACGTGAAAAAAAAAAAAAACGTGGAGTAGACGCAATGGAGCTGTGTACGGACAGACGACGGAAGTTGCAAGGCCGAAAGCAGCACATTTTTGTACACGATAATCGCTTTCTTCTTGACCATGCAAAAAGCAAGTCATTCTATCCTCACGTTCTTTTGCGCTCTCCACGATTTCTTCTGTTTGTCAGGTGCACCAAAGGAGAAACGGTTCTGGTACAATGAGGAGTGGAGCTCTGTCTCCGCGCTGGTGACGGAAACTTAGAGCATCGCTCTACATCACCGTCGACCCATTTTTGAAGAGAAAACGGGTCGGGAAGCATCTCCCGTGGCAAAAACCGGTGGCGTCATGGTGATTAAACGGGTCATTAGATGGCTGTGAGAACGAGCCGTCCTCACAGCCGTCAAACTCACAGCTGAGGGGCGGCATCTTGGTGCCGCCGCCACTCAGTGGCGGCTTTCAATAAATGTTCCATTCTCAAAATATTCAAGCCTGTTTGGGTCGCAAGCCCAGCGCCGCGCTCTGCGCATAACGCCAAAAAAGCATCGCGACCCTCGTGTGCCACCATCTGCTTAGCAGTGGCATGCCAGCGTGAACTTCTACACGAGAACCATGGAGGCGAGGTGGAATCCCCGCTGTTCCCTCCCTCTTAGCCGTGTGAGCATCCGACTCCACAAACACGTTGCCCGTGGCGCACCTCTTGGAGGTTGGGAGGGCAAGATGCGAGGTCACGGCTCCAACTAGGCTTGATTACGTAGGCGCGCCACCACCCATACCGTCGAGGCACCTGGATCAAGGAATAGGTCAGAAACTTCTCCGCCTGGCATGCAAAGATCAACTCCTTAGCCGCGGCATCCACCTACCATGGATTACAGAGGGACGCAAGCACCTCCTGCCAATGCTGCCTAGTATGTCTGTTCCTGTCTCAAGGAATGCGTTCCTAATGCCAGCGCTTCTGAGTCGTCAGTACAGGAGCTTGCGATTTTTCTTGCCATTCCGGCACTGTTCTGTTCGCATAGCGAACTACGGTGTAAGCCTTCCTTGGGAACACGCCATGACAGAGTGGACCAATGTCCATTCGTGTGATCTTCATTCTTTTTCTTTGCCGAAGTACCTCGCTCCCAGACGCTGGGTTACGTAGGGCTCGTCACCACCTCCGGTGTGAATACAACCAGGTACCCGTCCAAAGAACACACCCGCCAGATGTAAAGTATAGAGGAAGGCTAGTATATACATTGGCTCTGTAAATAACGGACACGAGAAAGCACGATATATGTCGAAACCATGGTTACATTGTACCAAGGTGGAAGAATAAGGTGCTGACACTCACCTTTCCGCGCAGGGAGAGGGCGCGGGAAAGTTGTGTTCGCCGATGACCTTGAGCTAAAGGTAGTTGAAGTCGCGCAAGTTGAGATGGCGCTACTGTATGGCGTGCAGGTATTCGCGTGGCACTCATTCTGAAATACGCGCGCCAAAGAGCATCTTCCTGAAAGCTTTGTGTGCATAGGATTTTGTGGTTCAGAAACACGTCGCCTTGTGTATGTGAGCCCTACCAGTGCATTTGTTCAGTTGATTCGTGCTTTGTGATTCAGAGCACGTAGACTTCCACGCTGCATATGTCTCGGAGTACGCGTCAGCGACTTTATCGCTGACTGCTCCTCGAAATGGGCAAGTCTAGTGCTTTGCCCGAAATCGCAAGTCGAGATATCGGATTTGTACAGAGGGTGTGTCGCTTTCCAATGCTCCGCAATAACCAGAGCGCTTGAATAAGTGACGACGGGCAATTGCGAAAGCTGACGGAGCCTTGAAGCCTATTGACCATGTGTGCACGAAGCATTTATCCGAAAATGAGATCTCTGCAACATATCAAATACAAGCGAATGCAAGGGAAACGTCCTGGAGCACGCACGCACCAAAGAAGCCAATGCTCACTTTGGATGCTATGCCTGCCGTATTACTGGGTGGTCCGAAATACCTGACCTGCAGAAAAAAACAAAAAACAAGAAATCTTAGTGAAAATGATTGGCTCTACAGCCGACTTCTTGGAAGCGACGGGGCCCTTAAGGTTCAACTGCATCTGAAGCGCCTGACACGACCGCTGAAAGAACACCAGTTTACTGTGCGTATACAGTTTTTCCACAGCATGATGGTGATGAATCAGCAGACATGCATGCAAAAGGTAGCGGTTCGACTTCATCTGCGACGGGCCTCCTCCACGTGAATAGGAGGGTGCTTCTCAACACTGCACTGATAGTGTGGGCCTATGCGGTACCAACTCGGTTCTTCATCATGCGGGAAAAGTAATTCTTTGTTTTAAATTGAGATGCCAAATTATTGAGCTGCCTCATATATGCCTATTTAGACCAAGCAAATACAAATGTTGTAGAATATCAATGAACGCAAATCATTGTAATACTAATTACGGGATGCAGTCGTCATTATGAAAATTTACTTGTTTGCCATGCTTGATGTCGTCAAGCTACATTTTCTCGTTTTTCGGATGTCTCTAGCACTTCATCGTCACCGTCATGCAACATCGCAGGCGCCATTCCGACCATGGTACTTATGACACAACACATTTTAATTATTATTTCGAAGGTCTTAGATATCCCTAAATCCCTCATAAAACGCGGATCGCGTTTGTCGACGTCCCGCGTCGGCGGCGTGAGGGTCAAGCTGCACAAGATATACTGCTTTAGGTAGTTTGTACTTCCACTGTCTCATAAGCACTTCATCAAGTTCGATTTCACACGGCCTAATTAAATAGCGCGAAGTATGTCTTATGGCCCTTGCCCAACAGTTCCGACATGGGTGTGTAACTGGTTAACCCTGGGTCGACTTTCAGAACCAAAAGGAGTTTTTTCACCCAACCATGCTTGTACACTGCCAGAGACCGAGCTCTGCGTGAGGCTTACAGTGAGACTGCCAAGAATAGTGTGTAATTTTAGGTTCTCATTATAAGGTGCGTAAGTTTCCTGATACATTTGTTGAAAGTTCTCTGACGAAGTTTTTTGTTTATTTTGCTGAGCAACAAAATGCGACAGTGATGTCCGTACGTGCGTGCGCTCTCTCCCTCCCTCACACACACACAGACACACACACACACACACACACACACACACACACACACACACACACACACACACACACACACACACACACTATGGAATTCCTAATGACTAGTGCACCTTTACTCTTATTGTCCTTATTGCAGACACCTCAATTTTTCTCTCACGGACACAGCTGCTTTTTTGTTCTGAGCCGAAGATGCCAACGCCGACATCATAATTTCTGCTAAACGAGATCTTTAGTGCTTTCGCGTCTAAATGCAACCACTTTCTCCAGGCCAACGTTAGCTGCTATGGGTGGATTTATATCACAAATGCACTGTTAGCATAAAAGCTGCAGATAAAATTAGGAAATCAGTTTTGTTACAGCAGAGTTACAAAGTAATAATTGATTGACATCGATGTACACCTGTACATCGCACGTAAGAGACCAGCGAGGCTCCGCAGCAGTAACCTTCTACATCCGGATGGAGTCACTCACCAGTGAGCGTCTTGGCCTACCTTCTGCGAGTACCATCTGTCGCATCAAGCCTAAACAGCCCAAGAAGCGAAAACAATCTGGACGCGGCACCGGGTGTAGGGTCATCATCTAACTTATTCTTACACCGTGGTCGAAACTCTTTAAATATTTATAAAAACAAAAACATCAAATCAGTGCCGAGGAAGTACTGTGAATTTACAATGTGATGCTGTGAATGCTACATGCTGCATAGTTGTGTGAGTGCACGTGCACTTATTCCAGGCAAGATCAGTAGTGCACTGAAGAGGCCTCTACTATGGCGCTGCATTCGGATATTGAGTGCTGGTGCAATCATTTGTTATTATATCATTACGTCCGACATGAATGATTCCTAGTGGTAACTGCACTTTCAAAAACACACCCTAGAGCTGAAATATAAATTGACTGAGATTTAAGTGTTTCAGTAGCAATTAAGCTGCAACTATTTGAAAAGTAGGCCCTAGAAACTGAACTACGAGCATAACTCATCTGTAACGTTCGGTGCATTTAGTAGTAAGTTAAGCAAAGTCATCAAAAGCACTGCTTTCACCGTTACGGCTGACTGTGTAAATATGTTAGAATTATGACTGTATTGTTTAAAATTACGTGCATGCCAGGACAAGTATGAATTGGCGTTAATATATAATAATATACTGGAGTGCATGCCAAAGCACGCCAACAGTTTATTAGCTTGTTCATAGAAAATGTTCATGGTTCAGTTTGAAGCAACAATGATTGAAAAGTGGTATAGCGGAGGTTATACTCATCCAATAATTTTTATCTTGCTGGCCATACAATTCCCTCAGTTGGTGAAACACCGAACACAACTACAACTGTACCACTTGGTAACTGTCTTGCCTAGGAAACTTGCACAGATCATTACTGTGTAAATGTGCCGGTGGAATTAGAGAAAATCACTAAATGTGGATCTTAGTAATTCAATTTTCCTCCAGGGCATTATTGGTTTTGGGCTAGTTGGTATCGGTTGTCCACAATTTTGTTGAACTGATTTACCCAATAAATACCACTAAACCACTAAAAGTAAGCATCTCGTAATTTCGTTCTATCGATTTTGATATAGTGCCTAACCAAACAATGCAAATTTTAGAATTAGCCACGCTCACTTTTGACACAATGGTAGTCATAGATTGGCCAGTACTTTGAGAGCCTGAAAAATTCATTTTCAGAATATTCATATCAATTTGTTGCACCTATATAAATAAAGTCAATATTTATTGGTAATAAATATTTTCAGCTAGATATTTTTGTGCACTGTATACTTTACTTATTGTATGCATCATGTAGTATACACGTCACTAGCGTGGCTGTGTATTACAAGAAGCATCCTTTGTGTAAGGTAGTTGTCGCCTCCGAGAAATAATATACTGAAGCAGACGCTTTTCGACATTTTGCGAAATTAATAAGATTGGCTTAGGTAGCACAGAAGGTGCCATGCTAAAGAGACAATGAGGCTTGTGGCCACCTAGGTAGTCTTGGCTCTTTCTGTTTTGCTAAAATTTGTGTATTTGCTTTCTTTATGTATGTATCTGTTTTATATTGTATCTATTTTTACTGCATCTTTTTACCTCTATTTACTGCTACTGATTTCTTCCTTTCTCCTGTTCTTCTTTTCGCTCTTTCTATCTTGCATACTTTTTTATCCCTCTCACTCAATTTCTTTCCCCATCTTTCATTGACATTCTCTCTCCAATTTTCTTCCAGCATTTTTATACATATGTCTGTCCTCCACACTCTGCCCGGGCTGTGCTTCACTCTGTTCTTTCCTTCTGTCCATCCTCCACATCATCACACCTCACTTACTCTAGCTCAATTTCCATACCCTCCAACGCCCTACACTACACCATAAGACTATACACCATGTTTCGCGATCATTCCTCAACATCGGTTGTGTTAAAACGCTCGCCTTTGGTCCAAGGGTGTGTGGGTTCAAAACTCACCTTTCGAAAAATTTTTCGGCAAGTGTTTTTTAAGTATTTTATGTATTTATATCTCCTACATTGGCTTTCTCTCCCTGTGTGTTATTGTTTTTTTCTCCTGTAAGGGTCAGGCTGCAAAGGAGAAATCAGCGCGAGGGTTCTGGGAGCCAAGCAGAAGATGATATTGATGATAAAGAGGGTTTTATGGCGCAAGGGCCATTGATGGCCATAGAGCTCCAGGTCACGGTATGTTACGTAGAGAATGGTGATGCTTGGTGGCTGTATAAGGGCCTAAAACTATGCGCAATAAAGGTGCGTAAATTAGCATAATTAAAAGAATGAGCCACATGAAGTGTATGGAATGGACTAGGATAAAACCTAATAAACAGTGTGCCTGAAAAGTTGTCAACTTGCACAGCACTACTACCACACAAGAGCCCTTGCGTGCAAGAGACTGGAGGGTATATCGCATGGGCACATTATGTCGTAGCGGCATCTTTTGAAGAATATGTGCTACGGGTTGAAAGTCCAAATATTGTTCAATGTGCGAAACTCCTTAAGAAAGTTTAGGACAGACTGAATATCAAAGCGTGCATGGCTGCCTAAAACATTGCTGGATGAAGGGAATATCTGCTCACGGTAACGTTTAGAGAAATTCCTTATCCTGAAATTTTCCAATATTGCACAAATCATCATTACGTGAAGGATGGTAAGTGTCTCTGCTCACATACGGCATGTCGGAGGTTCGCCGCCATTTGAAAAGTGACTGTGAGTACCGAAAGTATGTCCTATTCTCCTCCTTGAAAATAAGACGTAATTTCGTCTTGATCGTATGGTTGAAGGCCAATACCCTAGATTCGGCCTAACGAGATGAAACTTATTGCCAGATCGAGTTTCCTACAGACGTTGCCAGTACATCCGTAGTCTCTTGCGTATAAGGTTTCTCATCAAGAAAGGGTACCGGTGTACAGTAGTTTCCAGCTTTTGTATAACGGAGGTGGCAAGCTGGTCTGCCAGCACATTGCCTTCAATGTGACGGTGTTCTAGTACCCATCATGTTGCGGCCTGTTGATTCGAAGCATAAGCAGGGCACAGGAGTGCGTCGAGTGAGCTAAGCACTGGGTGTTTGTGCTTCTCAAGTGATTTTATTGCTTTTACGACACTCAGAGAGTCTGTGTAGACTGCTATGATTGCACTCTTGCTTCTTTGATATGATTAACAATGGATAATATGGCGTACGCCTTTGCTGTGAGCATGCATGTGTTCAGATGCAGCGTGCCAGAGTCTGAAATAGATGGGCTGATTGCTGCATAAGATACGCGGACATGAGTCTTCGATGCATCCATAAAAAAATTCTGTGCAGTGTTATTTGTGCTGTAGTTCTAAAACGTGGACACGGACATGCGCACCCAGGACATGCTTTGTAACATAAACAAAAGAGATGCCACTGTCAATAACTTGTCAGTGCCATGGTGGAAGTTGTTTTTCGAGAACCGTAAGTAGTTGCTTAAGTAAAGGAACATATATTCCGTCAGCCAGTTCACTTACCCGGAGTGACAAAGGCATTCTCACTGGCGGACGGTTTGCGAACAGTAGCGAGCTAAATAGATAAGTTATTTCAGAACATGCAAGATGTTCATTATTTTGTATTACTTTTAGAAAATAGACGAAGGATAAGTACGATCTTTGTAAGTGCAGCGACAACTCGTTTGATTCAACTTATAGGCGTTCTACAGGGCTTGTTCTAAAGGCTCCTATGAAAACGCGGATACCTAGAGGGTGGACAGGATCCAACATCTTTAAAGCGCTTGGTGTGGCAGACTAGTATACCAGAGCCCTACAATCCATGCATGTTCGTATTAAGCTTTTGTTATGTACGTAAAACATTTTCTGTCACTGCCCCATGCTGTGCGCTAGAGTACTTTCAAAATGTTCATGGTTTTCAGACACTTCCTTTTAAGGTAGTTGATATGCTGTAGAAATGCGAACTTTGCATATAAAATGAGTCCTTAAAATTTATGCTCTGTTTTAACAGGCAGACTTTGACCTTTCACAGCAATGTCCGAATCGGGGTGCAGGCCTTCTGTTTTTTGAAAAAAGAACATGCACGTGATTTTTTGTGGGTTCAGTCTGAACCCATTCTCTTCTGCCAAGCCGGCAATTTTGTTAAGACCGAGCTGCACCTGGCACTCACAACTTGTCAGGGAGCAAGATTTCAACCCTATCTGTTTGTCATCAACATAAGTTGAGTGAAATACATTGTGTGGGATGAACAGATGTAAGGAGATAATTTTTACAATGAAAAGAGTACAACTGACTACTTCACCTTGTGGTACTCCGGGTTGCTGTACAACCTTTCTTGATAAAGCATTGCCGATGAGAACACGGAATATGCGATTCGACAAGCAACTTTCAATCACCCTTAACTTGTTTCCACGTATACCCAAGTGTGAGAGGTCTCTAATTATTCTGAACCGCCACGTGGTGTCATAAGCCTTTCCCATGTCAAGGAATACGGACAAAAAGAATTGTTATAGGCATAGGCTTCATTTGTGTCTCAAGACGTAATAGATGGTCACTCATGGAGCGACCCTCTCTAAATCAACACTGGTATGAAGCAAGCAGTTTGTTCGATTCAAGGAAGTGTACTGGTCGACGGATGATTATTTTAGGGGCGAAGCTCCTTATGGCGTGGCTTGTGCGTCCCTCGTAGCACGTAACCACCAGTGGCACATACCCGAAATAGCAGTCCTTACAATTTCCGCTGGATGGGGCACTTGTATATGATGAATACATGATGTAAAGATGTGAGATGGCTGTGCTTGGAGTTTTCTCTAGACGTATGAACGGACGAACGGACTGACACACGCACGGACGGACAGACAGAGGAGCGCATGGATGGATGGACAGACAGAGAGATGGCCGCAAAAAGAGATGAACGGACAGACAGACGAATGAACAAACGGACGGAAGCACCAAGGATCACACAGATAGGCGGACGCAAGAACGAATGGACAGACAGACTGACGAATGCTGCGCCCCACCAATCATCATTCACTCCATGGATAGGCTGTGATTTTTTTTTTCGAACACTTTGAACATGCAATTTATTAGCGCCATAGGACGGTAGCTCGAAACTGTAGATGAAGCTTTACCCTGTTTGAGGATTGGAATAATATTTACGTTTTTCACGCAGAGGGGATCTCGCCAGAAAGCCACGCAACATCATACAAAAAGAGGCGAGTATTCTGCGTTTCAGGAGGTAGGTCTTTCAGCATTTCATATACTATTCGGTCTCAACATGGAGCATACTGGTTCCACGAGTTTAGTGCTGCCTGTAGCTCAACCAAGGAGAATGATTGGTTGTAGGGCTGATCTTTCCCACACTTTCATTCCAATTTGTGTTCGTCTATTTTTGCCGTATACAGTTTGAATGCTTCAGAATTATGTTACTAGCTTGATACATGCTTAACATGTGCGCCGAGCATGTTTTCTTGGTCTTCTAAGCTGTCGCCCGATGTGTTTATTATTGTAAGTGAATATGTTTCTCAGCCTCTTATCCTGCTTACTCGGTTCCAGACCCTGACTTCTTCAGTGTAGGAATTAATGCTTGATTTGAAGTTCTGCCAGCTCTCTCGTCTAGCTTGCCGTCGAGTTCTCCTTCCCTGACACATATTCTTAAAGTTTTCCAGATATTCTTCAGTGCGTGAATCGCGTAGCAGCTCCCACGCTTAATTCTGTTCCTTCCACGCAATTCCATATTCATCGTTTCACCACGGGACGCGGCATTTAGGTGTAACGCCACTTACTTCGCGTATACATTTTGAAGCAGCATTAATTAAAAAAGTGGTGTAATAGTTGACTGCCCCTTCCATTCCTAAAGAAGACATATCAGCCAATGAAATACTGGTAAAAGCAGTGTAGTGCTGCTATTTTGCTGTGTCAACCTTCAACCGAGGAGCACGAGGAATCAAAACGGGCTGCGTTGGCGTTCTTAAAAGTATTGGTTAGCGATCGCTCCCATAAGGATTTTTCATCACCTCCCATTTAAGATCAGGCAGCAGCGTCGGTGAAACTATGCTGGGGTCTATAGATGAGTACGATTTAATAGCAACACTATAATACGTAGGTTCTCTTTTATTCAGTAAACAAGCGCCACAAGAGAAAAGGAGCTGTTCCACCAAATGATCTTGGGCATCGCAGCGAGAGTCGCCCCATAGATCGCAGTGGTCATTGAAATTACCAACAACCATATACGGATCTGTTAATTTAGCTGTGAGCCATTGGAGTTCGTGTTGGTGAGTGGATGGTGAGTGGGTATGTGAAGAGAACCGCCAGTCATTTGTTTGTTTATATAAGAGTAAAGCTCTGACAGCGGATGCTTCAAGACGTGTTTGAAGATGCAGATATTGACAGGGGATGCGTTTATCTACTATATTTGCTACACCACCTGATGTTGCAAGTGCACCATTTTGGTCTTTACGATGCGCAGCACAATGTCGAAGCAAGTTAGTGTACTTGAATTCAAGTGTGTTTCTTGGGCACACAGCACACAAGGATTGTGTTTACGAAGAATTTTATGAATGGCATTAAGATTTTCACACAGACCTTTTACAATCCACTGAATGAGGAGTGTATTCATGTTAAAAATAAGAGTGTGCTGTGTGCACAAACGAGAGGTGTCGTTTTATGTGGACAAGTGTTTTTACATAACAAGGCCGTCGTCCGGCCCCGTTATAGGTTTTTTTTATTTTTTTGACGCGGTCAAGTGACCGGCGCCAATCCTTTGGCACCAGAGTGGGCGGTGTTGTGCCCATTGCCTCTTTGGAAGCACCGTATGCCCTCGCATGAGGGCAGAGGGTTCTTGTGCGAGACCTCGCCTAGTGAGAAGTGGACCCAGTGCCCTGCGATCCTGGGCTCGCCGGGCTCTCTTGTGAGGTAGGTGGAGCAGGCTTAGCAATCAGCAATGAATGTAAATCAAAGAACTGTGGAACGCCTCGCGTTGGGCCTTCACGGGAAGACGATGATTGAGGCTGTAAAGAGGAATATCCAATGTGCAGGCTTTGAAGTAAGGGAAGGCGACAAGGAGAATGAAGCGAAAAGTCAGAGAGGCGGAGAGAATTTAATAATGACATCGATGTAAACAAAGCCCACTCTCAGTAGCTACCGAAAGGGCAAGAATCGAATAAGGTGGTAGAGGGTTTCTAATTAATAAATGAAGAAGTGCTTTGCTGTTTGAAGCGAGATTGGGTTGTCTTAGAGCACGGGTTCATAAAGCAAGATTCAATAAACAGTAGGGACAATGTACATGCTGTGAGGGAGCTAAAAAAACGATGGAACATGTTCTGATGGAATGCGATGATATTTACCCAGGTATACGTGTGGGTAAAAGCCTACCTGAGGCTTTGGGTTTTAGGGACAAACATAGAAAGCTGAACACGTCTGTGATAGAAACAAGTAAGAGACGGTTAGAGTATTGATGGCGGAAAAGGAGAGATAAAGAACAGAAATAATGGCGAAATGAGGTCAGTCTGCCTGAATAGGCAGAGATGGAACATAAATTTATTTTCGTTATAACAAGATAGATTTATTCGAAGTAGACAAGACACTAGACCGACGTAAAACTAGTTTTCTTTTCATTCTTTCTTGCGAGCCGGGTGGCATACATGTCACCCCCCCCCCCCTTATACAAGGGACGCTCATAGCATTCATCCATCCATCAATCGTAGGGAGCTTTCATACACACGCCTCTCACCACGTTTAGTATGTTGTAAGCCTTTGAAAGCGCACAAGCCGATGCCCACAAGGTCTGAAGGTGACAGTTGTTAAACCTTCTGTCACCATTTTGATTCTCATCTTAATCGGCTGAACGTGGTCAACGTTCGCGCCATCAGTGATCAAATGATAGCAGTCTGGCTCCACGCAAGCGGCGTTTGTTATATAGCACTGCTACAGCTATCAAAACAGCGGTTACATTTGCTCTACCTGTGCATTTCGGTGAATAAATCTTCATTTTATCAATCGTGCGTTTTCTGTGGTGCGAATCAACGTTCAAAAGAAGGACTAGCACTACGTCACCGGCTGCTCGCAACAAACAAAGCATGACTGGTTGTTGCGTTTCACAATGTTCGAACAGTCGGAACAGATAACGCAGTGAGAATGTATCACTTGCCATCGAGTGCAACCTGAAAGAAACGTTGGCTGGCAGAAATCAAGGTAAATCGGTGGGTGGTGACGCCGTCATCATACGTATGCATGATGGGTACTGTGTTTTGCCATGCTGTCTGCACCGCAGTTACATATTGATGTAGTTTGTACGCTACACGCTTGACGTACTGCAAGCTGCCACGCATTCATTCCATTATTTTACGATTACAAAGCATGAAAAAAGTGGGGGGGGGGGGTGCCGCAGGCATGGCGAAACTCGAATCTAGATTTTCACGTGTAATGTTATAACGTTTGCGTGGAATAACTCCACAGGTCATCAATTTTATTTCAAGAGAAACTTCTACTTCCATCAAACTATAGTTTTCACTCTGGAATACACGCAGAGCACATAGATGCTATGAGGTAACCGTTGGCCTGAATGAAGAGATACCTGTCGCCAAACAGACGTATCTAAAAAAAAGCTGTTATACCAAATGAGGAAAATGCTTGTTAGATGCCATGTTTTTTTGCTTATTCTGCGCAATTAAAAAAAAAACTGCAGTTTTGATGTGCTCGGGCATCTGTGAACTGTTTTTCGACATCTGTTTCTTTGAAACGTTTTGTTATATTGTAGTTTACACAAGTGTAATTTGCTATCAAGCTATCAGCTCAATTCTGGCGTTTTTAAATTCTTCCTAAAGATATATTCCTAATGCCCTGAAATTGAAAATATTCGGCAAAATGACGTATAGTGCAGTTTGAGCTAGACATTTTGGTTCTATATCTATGTACTAAGCAATTTCATTGGCAATGAGGGCTCAGGAGATAGGTGTTGATTTGTTAAGCTGCAGGACGTAAGTACGATTCCCTGCTATATCGGCGCCATTTTGACAAGATAAAGGCAATAGCACTCGTACATGTCCAATAAATTCACTTTGCCGAAATTAAAATCGTCGACACACCACTACTTTGCCCGCCATAATCGTATCGTGGGTTTGGAGTGCTATGCCCCACACTTTTTAGCATTGTTGTGTGGAACAGCGTTCTAAGGAACGAAGTTCCAGGAACTATTTCCTTTTTGGAGGAACGCCGCCGTTCCATTCAGAATTGTAGAAACTGCAACAGCGTTCCTACTACAATAAAATTGCATAGAGAACAGCGTTACTTCTGTAAACGTTCCAGAGCACTGAACATGCACGCAAGTGTGACGGTGGATGGCGTACAAAATTTATACCGCTAGTCTGTCACGTGACAATGGTGTATTCTGGTTTTCACTTGAAGGCATCCGCCAGGGACGCAAAGAAGCGCATGATGCTGAGACCGACCACGAGCGAGAGGAACGGCTACATTATTTTTACAACAGTATTGTTATGGTTGAGGTTTGCCGTTGTCGTATTGTGATCATAAAGCGGCACGCGCCTCTTGTGTCCGGTTTGTCCTCTTCCGCTTCGCTCCCAGAACACGTGCGCCTAGTGGACCGGTATAGATTGCCACAACTCTGATGAGCAAGGTGACTTATACACAGAGAAAAAAATTACAGAGAACTAGAGAAACAACTCTTAGCGTGAAAAAACTGTACGTGAGGCAAGATTCAAATCCACGCACCTTCGACTATGAAGGTCATGAAGGTAAGCGCTGTATTAACCACTCGGTTGTCTACTCTGCTGCTTTTTTCCTTTCACGCCATTTATTTAACATGGCTGCGGCACTTGAAAAGAACTCACTAAGGGCAGAGAAATAACATATTATTTTGCTAGCATCACGGCAAAACAAAGAACATAAAGCACTGAAGAATTCGCATTCTAATATAGAGCGAATAGACCAAGTAACGGCCTTTTCTGAATATACACTACAGCGGATGCAAATATGACCAGGTAACAAATGTAATTAACATTATGACTGGATGTCCACGTGCTCGTATATATCTAATAGCTAAATAACCATTCTTATGACGTGCATTGTTGACGAATCTCTAGGATCTGCAATTCTCTGCAAGATGCACGCACGCTAGCAAAGCATAGCAAATGTCAAAGCCTCACGTTGTTTAGTGTATAGTATATAGCAAAGGGGCGGTGAAGAGAAATTTTGATGAAGAATAGAGAAAAAGGAGAGAATAACAAATAGCACAAAAAGTAAAAAACGAAAGAGAGAAATAAAAAAACAGAACAAAAGATAGAAGGAGGGAGAACTGCAAAAGAGAGAGAGAGATTGAAGAAGAAATTCAAAAGAGAAAGAGAAAAAGTAGAGAAAGAAAGAGAACGAAAAAAATATAAATATGAAATAAATACACAGAACAATGTTTGCTGACTGCGAATAGGCTATTTACTATGTTCCGAATTTGTATCCAAGAAATAACTTTCTACTCATGCTGCAATGATGAATATTCACTCATTAAACACTTCGGTATTGCTTATTTTTATGGAGGTTCTGTGCAATAAATTTGATGATATTGGTACATAAGTCTAATTGAATACCAGAAGTGTAGTACTCCGACTGCCCACTTGAAGACCAACGTGGAAAGTGCCACATGTGTTCGACATGTAAATTTGTAATAGACGAGCTCAAAAGTTGAACTTAAAGATGTATACGTAGTAAGAACAGTGGTCTCTAATTATTCAGTCTAGGAGAATTTAATTATGTAGCTTAAATATCACCTGATGTTGGAAATTCGAAATTTGTGTAGTTTTTTATCTAGATGTAAACTTTCACTTGCTCACTTTATTACGTACGGCTCAGACCTTATCAGATTAGAAATGTGGTTGAAAATTCAAATGTAACGTTGATTTAACGTCATGTTCAATTTCTTACATGTAACTCAGTCGAGTCCTTTTTGCTATAAAGGAACCTATACCGGGAACTCGTTTGAAAACTTTGAAGAAAAGAAGAACGAGCCTCTGTTACTGTTCAGTGGAGCATGTAAAACATTGTTTTTTAGGCACCTCCAAAGTACAGTTTGTCGCTAATCATACTCACGCTTACCTTTCACATAAGTTTCACTGAAGTGCGTGGCCACAGTAAAGCAAAACAATTTTCCCTGACGTAATCAATCATTGATTACTTAATTCATTTGGAACTAATTTTATGAAGCTGTATTTTATTGAACTCTAAGTGATTATTGAAAACCTTCATGTACTCGCTTGTAAGCGGCGAAGCGGATAACAGCTGCGTTGCAATAAATACTTCTGCAATTTTTTTATTTTAAAGCTGCTGTGATTCCACAGCGCGAGGAATACGGTATGGCTTTTGCAAGCTTATCAAAAGAAAGCATAACAAATGAATGAAATGGCTGTAAATATGCTACTCCAGAGCCGCCATGTATGTTCATGTATCGCTTCATTACTTCTCAATAAATGTCTCATCTTTAGACTTGCGAGTTCTTTCAGTCACTCAGTTTGCTTGTAATGCTCAAAATAACGTCTCGTAATTAAAGCTGTGTACAGCACTGGCATATTTAGTCATTAGCTGACACGCACAAAAATACCCGTGCAGGTAGAAACAATGCTTTCTTTACAGAAACTGTGAAATACTAAAATTATCTGTAAAGTTTGAATGGCATAAAACAAAAGCCACTGTTCTTTTTGGGAAAACCTTACACAAGACTTATGGCTCCGTACAATCTTGAGCGTATGACAGGACCAATATTTCTACACGACCATAGAAATATTGAAATGTACAACCCATATTGAAATATGCTTCTCAGAAAACGCGAAGCGTTCTGCGACGACAAATTGGATGTTACCTGCGTACGCGCGTATGCAATGCTATGAGATAGAACCTTTTGGGTGGTACGACAACAAATTCAAAGCCGAGCAGCTTAAGGCGAAACACGACCAAGTCATGTGTGATTAGATAATGCGTCCACATGGGAGAAATCTCCACTACAACGGCCGGAAATGGTGACTGAACTGCATCCATGATGTTGAAAATGCCAGCATTCATGGTTTCGAGAGTGCTGTATTATTGCTCTGCGTGCTAATCAGAAATTTTGTGTGCATATTACAGCCGCTGACCCGCAAGTGAGAAACAACATGGCGGCCCACAAAATTTAACGGTGTCTATGGATGGCAACTGACTTGGCTGTCAAATCTGGCAGATACTGACGGCTTAAAACCGGGCAGGAGGCGTGTGGGCATGGAGGCTTCCTAATGGCTTGCTTTTCCCGACGCCGACACGGACGATTTGTAGGAAAAAGCACAGCCAGGACATGCACGAACCCTTATAGGTCGCCTCGCTGTTGTACTGCGGCTGTTTTCATTGCGATAGCAATTATAGAGACAGCCTCGCATGGTTTTTGTCAGCGTCGCCGCCGCCGCTGTCATTCACCATATATAAATAAATATCTATATATAGGAAAGCTCAAGAAAAAAAATGGTGCTGTATTACCGTGTTTCACTGCAAATGCATCAAAAGATGATAGTCTTGCGTCTGGAGAGTGTGAACAAAACGTTTATTTGATTTTATGCGCGAGAAAATCATTGAGTTGTATTCTGGAGGCGCTGCGTTAGGGTGTATCAATATCCGTGCAGCGAAGGCGAACGAGCGCATCGAGGCACACTAGACACGAGCGCTTTCTTGCAGTTATCTTCGGAAACGAAGAGAGGCGTGCGAACGCGTCTTGGAGGCGATAAGGTGTAGAACGCAAAACGACGGGCAGGTGCCACCACCGTGTCGACTTAGCGAATCGTTGGAAACACGAGCCTTTTTAATCATCGCGTTGCATTGTCAGCGCAGCATGATAAACGATACAGTCCTTAGAGTTACTCATGTATGCCTTGTCCCACAGTTTTTTGGTGCGGAAGGGACGCAGGAGAGCGGGAGGGGTAGGAAATAGTTTTGTGGTGCACTCCACAGTTACATGAAATACAGTTGGGCAGCTTCCACAGCCCGGGCAAAAGTCTGCGTAGCGGTCAGGGCAGCATTTATGTATCAAGAGGAGGCTAGGAAACGTATGCGTCTGGAGTTGGCGGAGTGCCACCTCTTCTTTACGCGAGCACGACGGTGGGGGCATGTGCATGGTGCGTCTAGCTCTGATGTAATATGCCAATATGTCCCGGTATGTTAGTGAAGGGCCCACTTGATCCGGACACTCGGCCTCACAATGCCGGGCGGCTTGCCGGGCGGCTTTGCTGTTCCTAGGGTTCCATGTTCCTTTGCTGTTCCTAGGAACAGCAATGCCGGGCGGCTTTGCTGTTCCTAGGGTTCCATTTAGTGAATCGCAAAATTGTTCCCAGTTGGCTGTCGCGAGTTGATTAGCGTACTGTTCGGCTTGCTGCGTTATTTCTTCAATTTTCGCTTTGAGTTTCTTATTTCGCTTTTGCCTTTTCCATCTTTTAGTGAGGTTTCTTCTTGCTTCCCACAGGTGGAGAAGGTGAGCGTCTACTTCAGGGGTATCATCTGTTCTGGCGACAGTTTTGGTGTACATTTGCTTTTCATTTCGAATTACTTTGCACCACTCGTCCAAGTCGTCTATGGCGGTCACGTGCGCTTTTAGCGCTTTTCTATATGCGTGCCAGTCTGTAATTTTGGCTGTGCCGATGTGTTTGCGGATTCGGCCGGTGCGGATTGTGGTGCTTAGTATGTAATGATCACTGCCCAGGTTTTCAAGGGTGTTGTACCAGTCCACGCTGTAGCAGTTTTGTACTATCGTCAAGTCCGGACTTGTGTCCATGGATATGCTGTTGCCTATGCTCGTTGGTATTGCAGGGTCAGTTAACAGAGTCATTTCCAGTTTCTCTATTTGTCTTGCGATATTCTTGCCTTTGGTGTCTTGCATCTTATATCCCCAGCTTGCATGCCTGGCATTAAAATCCCCAACTATGATTAATGGATTCCCTTTCGCCAGTTTTGCTGTCTCTTGAAAGAGCTTGTCGAACGTTGCTCTCTTTTGTCTTGGGGGACTATAGATATTAAGTATGAAGGCGCTCTTTCCATGGCTTCCTTTGTAGATTATTTCTGTTATGATATGCGGGATATCCGCCTCTTCAATGGGCTGATGACATATTGCTGTAATTGAGTTATCGACTAATGTAGCAACTTTCCATTCTGCGTCCCTGGTACTATAAGTTTCGTAGCCCCGTAATTTTGGTTGTGTTCCGGCTTCCTGGACTGCTATGACAGCAGGTGGCTTTTGTTGCGACGCCACCAGCTGCAACAGTTGCCCTCTTTTCCGCCGGAAACCACGGCAGTTCCACTGCCATATTTCGCACTTTTCTGACCGCTGCGTTTGATGATTAGCCATTATGCGTCTCCTGGTTCATGGCCGACAATCCGGGCCTGTTGTAAATTTTCTCAGCTTTTTCTCTGATGTTGATGCCTGTGGCATGCTTTCGCAAGGCTTTCGTGAATTCGACGTGTTGTGCCTGGATTTTCTTGTCCAGAATCTCGAGCTTTCTATCTACATTTATCATTACTTGCTCTATAACTGTCGGTATAACTTCCTTTAATGTTTCTTTCAGCATCGACGACGTAATCATTGAGTCACCTCCTGCATTCGGTTGCGTCTGCGATTTCTGGCCACTCTGGGTGGGTATAGAGTTTTGTTGCGGGTGCTGCGTTTGTTGCTTTTTTAGTTCCCTATTTTCGCGTTCTAGGTCACCTATTCTCACCCGCATTATCTCTAACTCACGTTCTAAGCGCGTGAGTTGTGGTGTTTGGTGTGAGTGTTGGGAGGATTTTGCTGCCCAGCTCACCTGGTTCTTCTCTTCCTTTTTCTGCGCCTTCTTGCCCTTGTGCTGTTGCTTTGCTTGGGCCTGCTTGTGGCCACCATTCCTGGAGTTGGAGCAGTCTCGAGAGCCGGACCTGGATCAGGATGTAGATCGAGATCTGGATCGGGAACTGGAACGGGCCCTGCTTGGCGGTGCAGAGTCCTCGCGGTCCGTGCTGAACCAGCGTCTCTTGAGTATGCCAGTGGTTTTTGGTGTGCTGTGTTGGTGCGACAGCAGCGACCGGCCCTTTTGAGGGACGCGTTTGAGTTTCTTGGTGCACTCCGATGCCGCCGTGGGATGGCGTCCGCCGCACAGGGCACATTCCGGATCGCAAGTGTGGTCCTCAGGTGGGTCTCTTAGGCGACAGTTACTGCACGCCTTTGTCATTGGTGTGGGACAAACATCCGTCCTATGTCTCTGGCTCTTGCAGAGTTCACAGTACTGCCGTGTGGGTTGATAAGGCACGCACGGCATTTCGCCACCGTAATAATACACGAAGCGCGGCAGTATTGGTCCATCAAACGTGATCACTGCAGTTTGTGACTGTCCGAGCATGCGGGCTTGAACAATTGTCACTCCTTGAGTGCGCACTCGGAGATGGCTCAGGAGTTCAGCTTCTGGCGTTTCGCGTTCTAATCCGTGTACCACTCCTTTCAGGTATCCAGCAGGAGTGGATATGTAGGTGTTCACGGGATAGTTGGTGCCATTGAGCTCCAGTGTCTTTATCTTCAAGATCCTTTCTGCTACATCTTCGTATGGAGTGCTTGCAATAATTATGTTTGATCCGTTGCGAAGGCGAAGCAGAAATTTGTGGCTGTTACAGGCCTCCGGGTCACCGCTCGCAAGTTCTATCGCTCGCGCAACCTGGTATGCTTTCAGTTCCTTCACAACTAACCCTGGTCTGGGCCGCATAATAATCTTCATATCGTTTTTGGGCAGCGGCGCTGCGCGCGTTCGTCGCCGGCCCCTTTCAGATGCTCTTCCGCGTTGCTCTTCTGCAAGCGTTCTAGCGCCGGAGCTGTTGCTCTCAGTTTCGCCTCGAGCAACGCTGTCATCTTTCGCGGCGCGTTCTTGTTTTCTGATGCGTTTTCGCTGTCGCAATGACATAGCTACCTGCCACTGACCATTCTTGGCTTCGTCGTCGCGTTCCTCCGCAGAGTCTTTTTCCTTGTTCTCGGCGTCGCTAGTAGATTCTCCTTGTAGCACCTCGTCAGGTGAAAGGAAATCTTCGTTGGCGTCCACCGCAGAGCTCACTTGGGTTTCGATGTCTTGGTCATTCATGTCCATAAGTGCCTGGACTAGTTCCGGGTCGTTGTCCGTTGGGGTTCGGGCAGATGCAGCGCAACGCGTCGGCCGAGAGCTGGCTGCCAGGACTCCGCGTTCCGCTTCGCCGCGAGGCTGAGCGTGGCGGGTTGGCATGCTCTGCCGAAGGTCTTCACTTCCCAGAGGAAACCGGGATCGCTTGTCCAAAAAGGTGGTGTCAGCGTGTACCTGACGTCTTCCTGCACAATTGCCGTAGTTTCACTGGTAGTCACATGATTTTAACCGCTGCTAGGTACGATGATTGACGGAGCCGATGTGAATGCGTGTGCACTCCTCGGCGCCACCTGGCGGAATCGTCATTGGGGAACACGTCAGAATAAATAGCGTGAAGGGATCTCAGGTTAGGGTACGTGTCGGTCTGCAGTAGTCTGAGCGTAAGAGCCTGTGGCCCATTAAGATTTGGATGAGGGGGTGGATATAGTCTCCGCGCGAGGTAAAAATATTTTATGTCGTTGTACGTGGCAGGCGCGTCCCGGTTTTCCGCAACCCCGTTGGCCCCGAATCGTTGCCCGGAACTGGTGCGGTCGGTTAGCACGCACGCGGCCTCGTGGGCAGACTCGTTGAGGTTGGGGGAGCGCCTTGGACCTGTCCAACATGTGCAAGAAACCAGATCAGTACGTGGTTCTTGATGCCGTCGCGGCCACCACTCTGGAGCACGCGGAGGGCTTTCTTGGAGATTACACCGCGCTCGAAAGCGCGAATAGCTGACCTGGAGTCACTATAGATGACCTCTCTTTCACCTTTCAGGATGGCCCGGGCGATGGCCACTTGCTCGGCAATCGTCGGATCGTCAGTGTGAACCGTTGCGCAGTTGGTGATTTGCTGTTTCGAGTCGACGATGACTGCGGAGAAGGCGCGGCTCCCACGGTACGCTGCCGTGTCGAGAAAGCTGACGCCGTGCTCCTCACTGTGAATCTGCTTGAGAAGAGTGGCAGCTCTAGCCCGTCGCCTACCACGATTGTGCACGGGATAGACATTCCTCGGTATCGGTGCCACGATGACGGGGTCGCGAATCTCACGGGGCACCTGCCTCATCTTCTCGTCCACTTCAGCCGGAGAGTACCGAGCTCTCGCAGTATATGTCTGCCGGTCTGGGAGCTCGAAAGGCGCGCGAGCTGGACCCGCTCCTGCGCTTCGGAAATCTCCTCCAACGTATTGTGTACTCCGAGCTGGAGCAGGCGCTCGGAGCTGGAGCAGGCGCTCCTGATCGGGATACCGAAGGCCCGCTTGGCAATCTTTCTGAGCAAGCCGTTGACCTTGTCACGCTCGGCACGCTGCCAATTGTGCATGGCCACGACATATGAAAAGAGGCAGAGCACAAAGGCATTGACCAGGCGGATTAGATTGTCTTCCTTGAGGCCTTGGTAGCGGTTGGCCACCCGCCGAACCAGCCGAACCGTGTTATCCGTCTTGGCGGCGAGCTTGGGTATAGTCTTGCCGTTGGAACCATTGGACTCGATGGTCATACCGAGGACCCGGTTGTAGTCAACTCTGGATATTTCGCAGCCACCTTTGGTGTAGAGCTTCATATCACTCTTCGATATCGGCTGCCAGTTTTTCGGCTTGGGCCCTCTCCTAGTGGGTTGATAGAGGAGGATCTCGGACTTGCTTGGCGAACACCTCAGGCCTGTGGGATGAAGGTAATCTTCCGTGGTGTCTATGACTTCCTGCAGGGAGCACTCGACTTGCCCGTCGCTGCCACCTGTGCACCAAATGGTAATATTGTCCGCGTAAATTGTGTGGTTAATGCCTTCGATACTTGAGAGCTTTTTGAACAACCCGACCATGACAAGGTTGAACAGGGTGGGCGATATCACTGACCCTTGTGGCGTGCCGCGCGATCCCATCTCGATCTCCTCGGAGATAAGGTCTCCCACACCGAGGGTGGCTCTACTACGGGTCAAGAACGATTTGACATATTCGTAGAATCTGACTCCAAGTCCGAGCTCAGCAATAGGCCGCAACATGAAAGAGTGAGTAACATTGTCGAAGGCTTTCTCTAAATCAAGGCTGTGAATGGCCCGCATGTTTCGAGTGTTGCAGTCGATGACTTGGTGCTTGAGCAGCTTCATAGCGTCTTGCATCGAAAGCTTGGCCCAAAAACTAATCATCGTGTGCGGGTGGAGCCCATTGTCTTCCAGGTACCGAGTCAACCTATTGAGGACCAATTGCTCGGCTACCTTTCCTATGCAAGATGTGAGCGAAATGGTGGCGCATGTTGTTCAAGTTGGGTGACCTCCCAGGCTTGGGAATGAGCACGGTGCGTGCGACCTTCCACGGGTCGGGGACCTAGCCTCTCTTCCATGCCTCGTTGATGACCTCGGTGAGGTAGTCGATTGACCAGACGTCCAGGTTGCGCAGGGTCTTATTAGTTATGCCGTCGGGGCCCACGGCAGGCCTCCCATTGAGCCCGTGGAGCGCCTGCCGAACCTCTTCGGGGCATATCTCGGCATCCAGTTCAGTGTTGGCCGGTCCTGAGTACTCGGAGTACGTTGTTGCGGGGTTAAAGTCGACAGGGAGGTACTTTTGCACCAGCTGCTTCAAAACCTCCTCTTCTGAAGAGGACTACTTAGCTTCGTGCATGGCTCGCGCTAGTATGTTCCACTGGCTAGTGTTGGTGTTAGCCTCGCTGAGCAGGTGCTTGAGCAGGTTCCATGTCTTGCCATTACGCATCTGGCCATCTACCGAGTTGCACACCTCGTCCCACGGCTGGTTGGAGAGGAGCAGTGGTCTTGTTAGGTCAGCGCCTCAACCTGCGATTGAGGCGCTGGCCTTTCCAGCGGGCGAGAAGTGAATGCTTGGCCTCGAGCAGGTGAGCAAGGCAGCTGTCCATTTTTTCAACAGGAAGGTCATTACTAATATTCTTCGTGGTACTTATGACGTGCACTCTGAGCTGGCTAATCCACAGCCGGAGGCTTGGCCTGGTTGCAGGCAGGGGTCAGCCATTGCGGACTTTGCGAAACTGGTCCCAGTTTGTCCAAGAAAACTCCCGTGCCCTCTTTCGGACCACTAAGAACTACGTCACCAGGACGTACTGGTCCCTAAGTCAATGTTCGAGTTGGCCCACCACATCGGGGAAATTCTTCACGAAGGCCAAGTCGAGAGTCGAGTCTCTGCAGGATGAGGTGTCCAACCGAGTTGGAAAGGCCTTGTCGGTGATTAGAGTCAGGCGCATGTCCGTCGCGTTCTGCCACAGTTCCGCGCCCTTGCTGGTATTGTGCGGGTAGCCCCAAGTGTGGTGCGAAGCATTAAAATTGCCCGCCACAACCAGGGGGTTGGGACCCGCCAAGTTGACGGCCTTCTTTATGAGGGTCCTGAAGCGCTGCCGTCGGTCCTTAGGGCTACTGTACACGTTGAGAAAAGAGATGCTGCTTCGTTCCGAGCTGCGCGGCAGAATCTCGGTCATGACATTTCGGCGCTGCTGGTGGCCATTTCGAGGTCGTGAGAGATGTGTGTGTGGGGGGGGGGGGGATAAACAACAAGAGGGAAGGCAGGGAGGTTTACCAGGCACATGCCCGGTTCGCTACCCTACGCTGGGGGAATAGGAAGGGGGCATAAAGAAGAGAGAGGAAAGAGAAGAGAAAGAGAGAGAGAAAACAAAAAAGAAGGATTGTCAGTCAATCAGCTGGTGCATAAGCAGCGGTGGCACTAAACAAAAGTTAAAGGTGGTCACGTAGGCCTGTAGTCCTCAAAAAGCACAGGACAGCTTTGACGGCTTTTTGAGCCGACGAAAGGCGATGACGGTGTGTGAGCTTGCTACTGACCAAGGTGCAGACGCTCCGGCTATCAGAATAACGCGAGACGGGCTTGTAACCAGTCAGTGTGACGTTTGGGGTTAATGTTTCCTGAAGCAGAATGACGAGGGGTTTCTCGCTAGAGCATCGAATAAACTGCTGCAAGGACGCCTTCTTATTAGGAAAGTCCTGCAGTTTTATTGCCAAATGCGAAACGTCTCACTTGGCTTGGCCATCTTGGTGCGTTTGTGGGCTGGTGCTGCCCTCAGATTGGCTAAGAAAAGCGTGGACGATGGAGCCCGTAGTGCCGGGCTGGGGTTGTACGACGGCGGTTGGGGTCAGAGTGGGTTTCACTATGCTTTCGATAAACGACTCTACCTTGGATACTCGGTCGTTTTGCGCGGCCAGGGTGATCTGTAGTTGGGCGAAATTCTCCCCGAGCTTATTGATGCTTTCACTGAGCGCGGATAGCGTGTCTCGAATCTCAGACCTGACTACACCTTCCTGTTCGTAGGCGACGGCCCTCTTCTTGGGAGCACTTTGACTCTCACTGCTGCTGTCGCCGGCTTCAGTGCTGTGCACCTCCGTGGGTAGGGGCATCGTATCGGCGATGCATGCGGCGGCGGGTTGCAATGGTGGGTTTCTCGCGTTCTTAATCTCGGCAATTATGGACATAAGCCTGTTTATGGTTTCCTTCATCGCTGCGTTCTCGCGTTTCAACTGGGAAATCTCGCGTGCGCTCTCCGCGTGCTCTGGGAATGACCCTGACAGTTCCTCAGCTGGCCCTCCTCGGACCGTGTCGGCCCAGGTTGTAGAGCCCGACTTCTTGCTTCTCGCTGACACCCCGCTAGGCTGCTGTTGACGGCCGGTAGACCTTGATCGAGACCTGGAGCGGCTCCCAGACTTGTAGCGCCGCTCTCCTCCTCGGGACCGGGAGCGGCTCCTGGCCCCGAACGTCGCCTGGAACGGCCCCCGCAACCGCGTGACTGCTGGAAGTCCTGCCCATCCGTGGGGGGTGCCGTGGCTTGGCCTTGATCGGTGGAGCGAGACTTTTCCCAGCGCCTTCGTGGCACGACATACGGGATCTAGAATCTTTGCCTACAGTCCTTGTCAGCCGTGAGGTGTTGCCCACCACACAGCCTGCACTTGGGTGTACACTTGTGTTGTGCGTCAGGATTTGAAGCCCCGCAGCCCTGACATACGACGTCTCCTGGGCTGGGACACACATCAGAACGGTGACAGAGCTGACCACAAGCGTAGCAAATGTCTATTTTCTTGCGATAAAGCGAACATTGCACAAGGGTGGGGCCGTAGGGTACAAAGTTTGGGACTCTATGACCGTCGAAGGCGACGATTACCGTACCTGTGCTGCCTATGCGCTTGGCTGCCAGGGCGAGTGGATTTCTTTCATTTACGATCTTGTTGTCGATATCATTCGGGCCGTCTACGAGTGGAATACCTCGGATCACGCCGATGCACGTGGAATGAGGGGCGGCCTCGTAGGCACTGACCTCGTATGTTCGGCCCATGACGACGATCTGCCGAACTCTGACATAGTAGTTGGCATTTTCCCGTCTAGGTGTGCTGACAACCATAATATTCTGCTGCACGTTGGGGCATAGCATGTCACCCCGCAAATCTTTGGCGCAGATGCTTGTGGCCGCCAGGATTGCATCAGCCATCACGGTGCAGCCGGTCTTGACAATAATGAGGTCTCCGCGGTGCCGAATCGCGATCTTGGTATCCTCACTGGGGAGCTGTGGAATCCGGCCAGCGCGGATGATTCTAGCCTTGATGTTATTGCCACTGTTGTGGCCTCGCGGGGCCTCGGCCGTTGTCGACTTCGTCTCGTTGAGAGTAGCACCATTAAGATTAGTGCCTACCGAGCGCGCGCCAGCTCATCTGGCACCTGCAGACTGCCAACCTTGGTCTTCTGTAACCTCTTCGGGGGTTATGTCCTCCCCCACCACCAGATATTCCATTTTTTTCTGAAAATAAGCCCTGAGAAGAGCGAAAAGAGCACCCGGGAACGGCGACGCGGTTTGCGTCGCGCCGGCGTGGGCTTACCTCATTAGGCTTAGCTCAGGCGGTGGCCGGCTCCGGAGAAAAAACGTTCCAAAACGTGAAAATAGTCCACTCACGCAGCAGGTTTTGGCATCAAAATAGTCCTGGCACTTTCACTGATGCGACACAAACAAAGCTGAACGCGCACTCGAAAAATTCACTTGAAGATCATTGTAGGAAGCAGGAGCCACTCGAAGGTCGTATGAACAACACAGACGCCGCGCTGTGTTGCGTTTAGCACAAGATTAATACTCGCGCAAGAGTTCAGTTTTGTATATGTTATGAACTTCGGTTATGTTGTATTTCTAAAAGATGTTTTCGGTATGAGGCAAATACGGTACATTAGTGACGATGCGTATTATTTTATTCTGCATAAAAGTTTGTTTATTCAAAGTAAACTGAATCGTGGTGCTACATACTAGGTGCCCAAAATGAATATGAAATAAAAATAAAGTACTCTGAGTTAACAATCTTACAGGAATAGCCAAAGCGTATCGGTAACGACCTGAAACGCCTGTTATCCAGCAAGGTCTATTGAAGTACCGAGCATACATGACCATCCCAATACATAATATGTGTAAAAAGTACTCCTAATACCTTCACAGAACGCACAAGTTCTACATTTGTAGTTCTATAGAGTAATGTTTGATTTGAAGGAAAAGTAATGCCTTTGGTGTGAAAAATTACCACTTTTGTTTTTGCAGTATATATTAAAACAGTTTTCACCAGACGAATAGGACGAACTGCACAGGGAAATGTTAGCCATGGTAAATAAACTAATGCAAGAACTGGGTGAAACGAAAATGCTTGTGTCATTTGCGTAAAATATTAATTTTGCGTATTGGACACTAATAACTGTTGTATCTGTGAATGTTTACATGACTAGCAATAAATGATTGCACAGTGCACAGTAACATTGCAAAAAATATAGATTTCTATAACCCATCAATGCAAATGCATATGAATATTTTTTACAGCCTCTGCGACAATTTTTGCGCTAAGTGGTTTAAAATAAATGGACAAGCCAAGAGACGCACGTTATTACAGGTTACAGAGAACAGTTCAAAACACAGAAATACAGCGCGCACAAACTACATGTTACGTTTATGCAAAATGACATGTTTATTTACCTTGAATGGATAAGCACCATATGACCCTTGCAAGCACTGAAGTAACAAACTTCATTCTTGGGATAAGTTGCCTTGGCTCTAGAGTTCATGAAAAAAGAAAATTATAGAAATTCTCAAAAGTTGGTTTTGATTTGTCTTGTAATATGTACAACTATCTCCAATTTCAATCATAATCATGTATTGGCTCTGCTTGTTTCTGCACTTGCAACGAGATAACTTGCTTAGAAATCAAACAGAAGGCATGATGCAGACCTGAATAGCTTGGATGTCTGTAAAGAGTAACAGCGAAGCTTCTTGGTTAGAACAGCTGCTCATGGCTTCGCAGCAAGTAGAAACAATTCCTCGCCAACCAGACATGAACACTATTTTACCCTGCTTAAACAAAGCAAGTAGTGGCCCTCTTTTAATACTATGATGACAATTTGTCACCAAAAATAAAATTTTTTGTATTTCATTTGGCTTTGAAGAAAATCTTCTATTTGTGAAATAAAACGCCACGCCTGCGCAGGAGGCGCTGCACAGAAGCAAGAGCGCCCTTCCTCGGCCTTTCTTTTAAAATACTCATTGGTTAACATCTGCAAACATGCTGGCTTGGTACCTACTATGACATTAAAGTCATAAATTCTGGGTAGTAGGCTGGTATTTGCTGTGCTATTCTTCGCAATTCTTCTGAGAAGCGGGTTATTCACTGAACACTTGCAAGGAATTTTGTAGCAATTGTTGATGCAGTGGCTGACGATGAGTAATTACACCTGAAGTGGATATACGCCACAGTTAATATCCGAACAAAAACAAGATTTTTTGATGTGTTCGAGCTTTGGACGACGCACTCGTTACGCTATTCGCTTTGCGAGACGTCTGTTTTTTTCCTTTGCTGTTATAAAACGCTTCAGTACTTATATTAACATGATTACTTTCGCGACGTCAAGCCTGCCTAAGGCAACTTTGCGAACAAGCCCGGAGCACCACGGTAGCTCAGTGATAGAAGAAAAGGCTGGCACACAGAGGACCCGGGTTCAAGCCCGTGTCATTGGTGATTTACAGCGAAAGCTGTTATGAGATTACATGTCCAGTCGCGCGCAGTTGTACGCCGCCGCCAGTGTCCGTAACCACACCGCGTGAATATAAAAAAAAACCTAGCACCAATGACAGTGGGGCTCAAACCCGGGTCCCCTGGGTGCCAGCCCAGTATTCCACCTCTGAGTTACGCTGGTGCTTGCGATAGTTGGCAAACTTGATAGTTGGCAAACTATCCCAATAAAGCCTTAGGCAGGCTTTATGTCGGGGAGGCAATCGCGTTAATACGACTTATAAAGCTGTTTTTAAAACAGCGAAAGAACAACCAGTCATCGCACAATGCGAACAGCGTAACGAGTGGGCCGTACAATGCCCCAACCCATAAAAAAAGCTATTTCTTGTTCCCCTAATAACTGTGGCACATAACTACTTCAGCCATCATAATTTATCGTCATCAGCCACTGCATGAACTATCGGCACAAAATTCCTTGCAAGTGTTTAGCGGATACCACGCTTCTCAGAGGAATGACGAAAAACAGCATAGCGAATGCTGACCTACTGCCAAAAAATGACACCATATCCACAGGTTGAATAATGGAGTGTGGGGCGAAGCATCCATCCACCCGCTTCCGTTCTTGCTTCCATCCGTCCATGCGTCCGTCAGTGTGTCCATCCGCCCATCCGTGCGTGCGTCTCTTCGTGCGTCCACTCGTCAATCCGTGCGTTTGTCCCTGCGTTCGTCCATGCATCCGCCCCTGCGTCCATCTATCCGTCCGTGCAGCCATCCGTGCGTCCGTCCATGCATCTGTCTGTGTGTCCGTTCATCCATCTAGTCAACACTTCAAGTACCACCATCTCGCATCTTTTCATCATACATGCGTCCATCTGTGTGACCGTCCATCCGCGCATCCGTGCGTGCGTCTGTTTCTGCGTGCGCACGTCCATCCGTGTGTCCGTCCTTGCATTCGTCCATGCATCTGCCCCTGCGTTCCTTCATTCGTCGATCCACCCGAACAGCCATTCGTACAGTCATCCCTGCGTCCGTCCATGCATCTGACTGTGTGTCCGTTCGTCCCTCTTGTCAAGACTTCAAGTAACACCATCTCGCATCTTTTCATCATATATTACGCATACAGAAGCACCGCCATCCAGCGGGCATTCCAAGGACTAAACGAGAGGTGGCATAAGCACACTTTTCCCACCTTTAACCACCTCGAGTTCATGGTATATACTATAATTCACTGTATTCATGGCACTGTGACCTAACGCTCGCAAAACCTTTCTAAAAGCAAGGAGGTTATGCCCAGCGAGTATAACCTAGCAACCCTTTCTTGTCAGATAGTGTTCAATGTATATGCCAATGGCTGCTAATTGGGAACGAGAGACAGGAGAATTCCGCTTTTAGTTACTGCGAATTCTTTATTGTTCAAAAACGCACAGGAGAATTGTCCCACTGGCACCAGCTTGCAGGCGGGTGATTCCACGAGAGATCGAAACGGGTCCAAAAGTTGATATTTTAGATTTATTTGAGTATTTTATATTTCGTGCACCTCTCACCAAGTAGCCCGAAAGTCAACTTCGTTTTATTATTAACGGCATAACTTACGAGAGAGAGAGAGGAAACTTTATTAGAACTTGGCCGGCAGCTTGGTCTTGGTGGCCTCAGATGGCGGCGCTGAGTCCCTGAACTCGGGCGGCATCTTCGGCCAGCCGGACAGCCCAGAGCTGGTCGTTGAGCTCCGAGCTTCTGAGCGCCGCCTCCCAGCGGCGGCGTCGCCGACGGAGACGGTCCCCCGCGGCTCCCGCAGACGGGACGGCGGCGGGAACGAGTGAGCTCGAGGCTTCCTGTTGCCTGGTATTGGCAGCCGCCATAGGCGCATCGCGAACGGCGGCCGTTTCTCGACCATTGTTATCGGCGCATTCCCAGAGCATGTGGCGCAGCGTTGCTCTGTGCCCGCATGCTTTACATAGATCGGTAATGTGTAAGTGCGGGTAGCAGTGGCGTAAGACGACCGGGCTGGGGTAAGAGTGGGTTTGTAGTAAGCGATAGCTTACGGCATCGTGTCTGTTTAATTTGTCATGCGGTGGCGGGAACTTTCGCCTTTCAAGTCTGTAGTGTTGCGTAATATCTCAGAACGTGATGAGACGATCACCCCACGACCATTGTGGTCTGTGTTGTCGCTGCGTGTCTGTCAAAGTGTCTCGATCCGGCAGATCAGAAGCCCCGCTCTCGGGAGCGGAGGCGGCGGCCACGGAATATGCCGCGGCTCGGCGAGTGAGACCTCGAGCCGCGGCGTGGGCCGCCTCGTTGCCCGGAAGCGGGACATCGGTGTGTGCCGGGGTCCAAAGGAGGAAGACTGTTAAATTTTGTTGTGGCGATCGCGACGCTGAGTCACCATCACCGCACCTCTTAAGGATGCGGGCCGCTTCCCGCGAGACGCGGCCGCGCGCGAAGCCGCGGATTGCTGCCTGCGAGTCGCTGATTACGATCGTAGCGTTCGGCACCGTGGTAATTGCTAGGGCTATCGCGGCTTCTTCGGCCGCCTCCGTATGTCCCGTGGTCACCGTGGCGCTCGCGAGGCATTTGCCCGCACGGTCAACGACCGCAGCGGCGTGTGCGTGTCTCCCGTCCCCATATCTCGCGGCATCTACGTACACAACTTCGTCGCTAGTGCCGTACTTCTTTTGAAGGTCACTAGCTCGCTGGTTACGGCGCCCGACGTGGTGCGTCGGGTGCATAATCTTAGGAAGCGGCGGAACAATTAGGCGGTCGCGAACCGAGGCAGGAACATCCGCTTTTTCTTCCTGCTGAGTGTGGTACCGGATACCAAGTGACTCGAGGATGTGTCGACCCATCTTAGACCCCGACAAGCGTTCGTTTTGCGAAACGACATGGGCCTCATTCAACTCGTCGAGTGAGTTGTGCAGTCCAAGTTCTAGTAACTTTTCAGTGCTCGCATTCAGTGGAACTCCAATTGCTCTCTTGAAAGCCTTTCGTATTATACATTCGATCTTGTTTTTTTCTGAGCCTAGCAATTTGAGGTAAGGGGCAACGTATGTTATACGGCTTATTGCGTACGCCTGCACTAGACGGATCGCGCAGTGTTCGCGCATACCAGTACGTCTGTTCGTGATACGACGTAGGAGTCGGATCGTGTCGTCTACCGAACTACGTAGTCTTCGCACCGTCTCACCATTATGGCCGTTTGCCTGCAGGTGTAACCCCAGAATTCTAATTTTGTCTACGTGTGGAATGGGAGTACCATCTGCCAATAGAACGCTTATATTGTAGCACTCCCTTTCCTCGTCGCGCGGGGTTTTGCGACCTCTACTTGTAGGTTTGTAGATTAGAAGTTCCGACTTGGTTGCCGAGCATTCGAGGCCCGTTCCTCGCAAGTACTCCTGAACTTCGTCTACACCTGCCTGGAGCGTACGCTCGACGTGACCATCACAACCTCCGCCGGGAACCCAGAGGGTGATGTCATCCGCGTAGATACTGTGATGCAATCCTTGTATGCCTAGTAATTTTTCGGGTAGCCCCAATAGAACTAAATTAAAGAGTAATGGCGAAACTATGGAGCCTTGTGGCGTGCCCCTCGAGCCCAACTCAAATTCTTGCAGTTCCACATCTCCAACGACGACGCGTACGCGTCTGCCGGCAAGGAAGTCACGTATTTAATTATATGTTTTTTGTCCTAGTCCTAATGTTTGAACTCTGTTTAAAATTGCTTCGTGTTTAACGCTGTCGAAGGCCTTTTTAATATCTAGGCCAAGGATCGCCTTGGTTGAGCTGGTAATGTCCTCAACAATGTGGTGCTTCAGCTGAAGCAACGCGTCTTGTGCGGAGAGAGTGCGGCGGAATCCTAGCATGGTGTGCGGAAATACATCGCGGACTTCGAGAAAGTCAGTCACGCGTTTGAGGACTGCGTGCTCCAGAACTTTTCCTACACAAGACGTGAGCGAAATTGGCCTTAGATTATCAAGCGCAACCTGCTTGCCCGGTTTAGGAATCATGATAACTCGAGCTCTTTTCCACGCTTCAGGAAGGGAACCGCGTTGCCAGCACTCGTTGATATAAGTCACAAATCGGGAGATTGACTCGTCATCTAAGTTGCGGAGAGCCTTGTTCGAAACCCGGTCCAAGCCGGGTGCCGATCGGGTGTTAAGTTCAAAAAGGACTGCCCGAATGTCCGCTTCGCTAAATTCGGCGTCTAGTTGCTCATTAGCAACGCCGTCATAATCTGGGTGTTGGAGGCTCTCTGCCGACTTAAAGTAACGGTCACGTATTGCACCGAGCAGGTCATCGCCTTTATGATCGTTCACAAGTCTCCGAGTTTTATGGCCTTGAGCGGCACGACTATCTTCCGGATCCAATAGGTGCCGGAAAAGGCGCCAAGCACTCGCCCCTCGCATCTGTCGTTCGAGGCCGTTGCACAGGTCTTCCCATTGTGACCTACAGACTTGGAACGCATGTTCCTCAATTTCTCTGTCTAACCGTGCTATGCGTTTCCTCAACGCCTGGTTATGTCTCTGGCGTTTCCACCTCTTGAGTAGGGCTTGCTTTGCTTCCCACATGTGTAGGAGCCTGCTGTCGATTACTTCGAGCTTCGCTTCGGGCGGGATGTGGCACGTTACCGTGTCTACGTCCCGATTGAGCGTCCCGGTCCACTCGTCTATATCCGTGATCGGCTCGTCGCCCCGCCCGCCTTCTGCTCTCTTTTTGCGGAACGCGTCCCACTGCACTAGTTTGAGTTTACGGCCTGTGCTTTCAGAGTATGTTCTACGAACGCTCGGGCCCGTGTCTACCGTAATCTCTATCAGAGAGTGGTCACTCCCTAAGTCCTCCTGCGTGTTTTGCCAAGACGCCGCTGTGACATTCGACACGAACGCGAGGTCCGGTAGCGTGTCTGCGCTCACGCTGTTACCCCGGCGCGTCGGATCGGCGGGGTTCGCGATCAGTTCAAGCCGTTGATCTTGCGAGTCTTCCCAAAGGTGTTTGCCCTTGAGCATTTCACGCGTGTATCCCCAGGCCCCATGGGGCGCATTAAAATCACCCGCAACTAGCAGAGGTGCGCCGTTGGCGGCCATGCTTGCTCTCCGGAGCATCTCCCCAAATCGGTGCTGTAGCGTGGGTTTACTGTAGACGTTAAGTACAAACAGGCCTCGGCCGCGCTTAGGAATTAATTCTACAAAAACATGCGGTATCCTTACGCACTCAAGCTCGCGCTGCGCCACCGTGATGTTACGTATAACTAGCACGGCGGCGACCGGCGCCGGACGCGGCGGGGGCGACGGCAGCGACCGCGGTCGCGCCGACGACGAGAGCGGATCGCCCCGCCCTCGGCGACCCGCGGCCGCCCCCGGCGTCCCACCACGCGCCGAGCGCTGTGTCGCACGTTTTTCTTTCCGCCTGTTGTCCGCCGCGGCCGCATTTATGGCTTTGTAACCAGCTAGTTTTGCCGGATAATTTGTTTCCTGCAAAAGGATAATGTCCGGTTTCGTCTCACGGCTTCGAATAAATTGCTCGAGATTTCCCCGCTTCCTCCTATATCCCCGGCAGTTCCACTGCCAGATCGTGTACTGTTGTTTGTGAGTGTTAGTGTAAGTGTGCGCGTGTCTAGCCATGGTGATGCTTGTGTTTAATTTAACCCATCGCCGTCGAGGCGACTGGGGTGCGGCTTAATCTGCGGCTCGGCGTCTGGCAGCGCGTTCTGCTGCTGCTGACTCTGTTGCTGTCTAGCGTAGGGCTTACTCACCGTTCTAATCGGTCTGCCCGCAGCTGGCGGGAGTCGCGCTTCAATGTTTTCTATGCGCGCCGTGTGCGCGGTGAGCATGTGTGTCATTTGTTCAGAGAGCTTAGCTATCGCACTATTGAACATGTCATTCATCTGTGCCACCTGTTTAGCAAAACGTTCATCGAGGCTGGTCTCGATAGTATCGATTTGTTTCTGTAGCTTATCATAACGGCCAAATCGCTGTGTGGATTCGTGCCTGGCAGGATCTAGTGCTATCCTTTTCGCGATACACGGGCGGTCTTCGCGTCCGCCTGCCCCCTCTCCCGAACTGCTCTCGTCATCCGTGTCCATCCCCGCCGCCTCGGGTCTCGACGGAGTCGAAGACCGAGGCGTCGGTGGTGGCGGCGCCGTCGACTGTTGCTGCGGTTGTTGCATTCGTAGAGCCTCTCCTTTCAATTTGGAATTTTCTGCTCTAAGGGCGGCGTTCTCGCGTTTCAGCTCTGAAATTATCGATTGTAATGGTCCTAGGCGTTGTTCTAGCACTCGCTCTACCGCTAGCTTGATCTCGCTCCCACCGCCGCCACCGACGGCGGGTCCGCCAGGACGTCCCGCCGAAACAACGCCGCCGGCGCGAAAGGCGGCTACATCCGCCCATCTCACCTGCTGCCATGTGCCCATGGGTCCTTGTAGTTGCGGCTGCCGCCACGTCTGATGCTGCTGACTTTGTTGGGTGCCTTGGTTGACAGCTGCGGCGCCCGGAACGGCGCCACCGCGCGTCTTCGACATGCTTCTCGGCCTTGGTGTCCGGCTGCGAGAGCGGGACCGGGATTTACCGCCGCCGCCTCTCGCGTCTCGGCTTGTCGAGCGTCCTCTTCTGGTGGCGTTGGATGAATGACTGTCAAACGCCGGATAATGATTGTAGTAACCTCCGTTGCCTTCGGTGCTAATGCCGCTGTTGTAGATGCTGTCGGACGCTGCGGCCGCTTGCTCTTCTTCACGCCGCTTTCGCTCTAGGCGGCGACGCTTGACTATGTAAGGAGTCTTGTATCTCGCCTTGCAGACGCGGTCACCCGTGAGATGATCCTTGCCACACAGTTGACACCGCGGCTCGCAGCGATGGTCAGGCGGTGGGTTACTGCTTCCGCAGCCACGGCAAATCTTGTCGGCAGGGTTGGGACACACATCGGAGCGATGGCCCAGCCTCCCGCACGCGTAGCACACGTCGATGTGCTTTCTGTAGAGGGAGCATCTCACAAGCATAGGTCCATAGTATACGTGTCTGGGAACATGGAAACCGTCGAACAATACGATGATGTTGTCCGTGGTGCCCATTCGCTTGGCATGCAGCACGCCGGGGTTGCGCTGCGTCGCTAGGTTGTTAACGATGTCCTACGGGCTCTCGTCTTTGGAAATGTTCCTAATCAGGCCCTTGGAAGTGTTCTCCGGGGCGGCCTGATAGGCGTTCGCCTCGAACTCTCGGTTCCCGATGCAAAGCTTGCTGATGCCTCCGTAGCGTTTGGCTCTGTCCGCGGACGGAGTGCTGAGCACCACGACGTTCTGTTTAACGTTGAGGCAGATGCTGTCCTCTCTAGCCGCTTCTCTACCGATACCTGCTGCGTTACGAAGGCAGCAGTAAATGCGATCTATCTTGTATTCAGCCCCGTTGAATCCGCCGCGGGGGCGCACAATGATCCTGTAGTCATCGGGCGGTAGCTCTCGCATTCGGCTCGCCTTAGCGAGGTGCTGCAAGTAACGAGCACACTTCTTTTTATTCTGCGCCGCTGTGGCAGTATCCAGGGCAATCCCTGTAGTCTCCGCGGCAGCCGCCTGTTGCTGCGTCTCCGTCTTCTGGTCTTGCGCTGACTCGGACGCGCCGTCGGCCTGTTTCGTTCTCTTTATGCTGCACCATCCTGCTCCCTCGCCGAAAACTTCCGGCCGAATGTCCTCTCCTTCTACCTCTACGACATCCATTTAGCCCTGGCAAAGGCCTTGTACGCTGCCGTCGGGGATCGGGAGCTCCGAGGAGGTCCGGCGACACGTTAGGCTTGCAGGCCCCACCGCCGCAGCGGCCGGCCTATGGCGTCGTGCGCAGAGACGCTGGACTTGGCGTTCTTGCTTTCGTGGTGGAATAAAAGGCGCCAATAAGTGGCTAAAAAGTGGTCCCACCTGGCAAAACTTGGTGTTAGGGAAGTCCTTGAAACTGCCGCCGATCGATGGTGAGAAGCGTTTTCCACGATACATTCGACAATCCACCAAAAACATAGGAAAGTTGCGGAGCCGACGCGCAACACGTCCGCACTCCGTGGCCCCCTAGCGGTGTCCATAACTTACGAGAAAAAAATATCAAACTTCACCAACACGTAGGCACCAACTCCGTCAGCTGTCAATTCTGAAAATTGCAGATGCTATAAAAAGACAAATGTTTTTGCTTCAAGGAACATATTTTTTACCTGAAACGCATGTCTAATGAAGATTGAATTCATACGGTTTCAAGTTTGAAGACCTTAAGAAAATAGCTTTTAAAAATGTTTAATTTTGCGACAGTTTAAAATAAGTTACGTATTCCCCCCTTTTTTTTCTCCGAAAGTAACGCAAGCAGCGTTTTCAAACTTGACAAGTCTCAAGAATATAGTATGTTCTATGGGTGCATAAATAATTGCCGCCGTACGGCAAATGTAAATTTTTATGTATTTCCTCAAAATTCTCATTTTGGCAAAAGTGTACTCTACTGAAATTCGAATAATAAAAAAAACCTCATCTTCGATTTTTCTCAAAATCTCGTAATTAGACAACCGAAGGCCATCATACAGTAATATAAAAAAAACATGTTGCATTCTTTTGTTTTTAGTGGCAATATTTGTGGCACAAATCAGATCTTTTCGAGAATGCGCTGATAAGTTGAGAAATCTAGAAATCGGAACGGAAAAGCGGCAATAAGCTTCAAACGCGAGTAAACTGGACTGCGTTTGGTCAAGAAAGGCTGTTTTAGCACTCTGACAAATACGTGCCCATGAAAGCGCATTTATGCTCCTGATAACACAGCTCTAATGAAGGAAATCTTCGACACTGTAAATCAGTTGCAAAACATCTGTCTATATTTGCAGATAAACTCAAACATGAAAATGTTTAAACGCAAGTGTTGGGTCTCACTAGAAAAATCATATGCGCTTGAAGTACCCTCACTGGTATTTTGGTGGTGACTGCGTGAAACAAGAGATGCGCTCAAAATGGCTGCATCTTTTGCAGCAGTACGTGACGCTAACAAAACACGACCACGATCAGTGCCGTCAGATGTGCTTAGCCAAACATGCCAAGAACGTATGCCTGGAACACGTGGCAACGATTTTCACTGGCTCTTCTTAAACTGACAGAATGTGTCTAGCTCGTCTGCATTTGCACACAGCAGCTTGACATTCTTGAGCTTCGCGCTCATTTGCGCCACCATTTGGGATGCTGACATAATCACAGCTGAGCTTGCCGCTCTGAGGTTGTAGAGCGTAGCTTGATGCTATAGTAGGCCACCAATGCCGTCACAAGAGTTCTCGTCATGTTCTGTGGCCGAAAAATTCCCTTTGTTGATATATGATCTCTCTGACATAACTCGAAGAACTGGTATTTGTTTTTAATGTGACTGCATGCACCATCACAAACATAAGTAACATGCGTGTCAGGCTTGAGTTGTTTCTTCATATAGCTGTGAATTATTTGTAGAGCAAAACAGGCATGTGCAGCATCATGACATGTGTCATCACTGACAACTTTCAATTGATTGCTTCCTTGTGACGACACACGTGAATAGAGACACCTGTTATTTGTGCCAGTGATACGACTGTACCTCATTCGGTAAAATGGCTGTCCAATTTTCGGCGAAATCAAAGTGAAAAATGCAAGATTCCTTTTCTTGGTTCTCTTTCGCCTGGCGTATTGCTGATTCTTGAATGTATCCTATGAATTCATGGGTAATCCACTTCACGAACCATAGACTTAGCTCTCGCAGAAAAGCACTTGCCTGGGCTGTTTTTTTTACTAGATCGCGATTTTCCCATACTGCATAGGCTACCTCAATATCTTCAGGGATTCCTAAACATGTGGCTGTCAGAGCGTCTTCCTTAGCACAATAGTCACAATGGTCTAAAAAACAATCACTTGTAGGGGAGCTGCAAAATCATAGTTTTTTCAAGAAGTCCGCCATGTAGGCACCATTGGTGACATCTTTTGGGGCAGAAACACACTCCGTGGCATTAGCACAGTATATACAAAGGCACACTTCTTGGTGTGGTGCAAGAAGAACCCACTTCGGCCTCCGTGAATAAAACTTTGAGAGTCCAATAGACGTGTTCAGATTAGCTTCTCTAAAGAGACGGTAAGCCTCTCGCACCGAACGGGTCATAAACCTTTTCGAAACAAGCTCCTTTTTTCCGTCAATGATAACAGATACTACACCTTTTTTGCTGGGACTCTGCCGAGAGCAGCTATACTCATCTTTGGAGTAGTAAGTCATAGCTGCCTGGACGTCCATTGGGTTCAGCCGTGTCCTTTTTACCGCACTTGGTGCTAACCATATCCCATGTTTTGTGCGCCAGCGTCGGGATCTGTATATCATGTAAGCTGACAAGTTGGGTATAAGCGCTTGGAGTTTTTAGCGCTCTATATCGCTCGGCAACAGTGTCAACAAATGCATGCGCTCTTGATACGAAGAACACGCTTCATAGGCTTGCTTCAAGTTCTTGAACCACTGGGCACACACACTGCGTTTTAGATCTGATGGTTGAAAGTGGCGGTTACACACGTCACGGTGGCATTTCACGATTACTGTAGAATTACTGCTAAGTTCTTTTGGCTCTGCACGAACTTTGCTATTTTGCGCATGCAGCTTCTCCAGTCGCATATGTGAAAATGCTTCAGGCGTGTATACACACCGCTCTTGAATTCTGCCTTTTTCTTCTTCCGGCAAAAACTCATCAGCTGTTTCAGCTGAGAAGCCATTAGACGAAGACAGCATATCTCTGAGGCGTCTGAAGCAGTTCTGGCAGACGTGGTCGTTGTTATGTGCATGGCGGGCAGCTTTCGGCAAAAGCTTCTGGAGGGCAAACAGGCCGAAGTGTTCGACCATGCGGAAGTTTCCTTGATAAGGTATTTTCTTTTTATGTAACATGAGATAATCTGAACAAAAAACTCTATCCCGGCTGAAGTGGTCAGCCATCGCCACGCTCTTTGAGGCTCAAATTACTGGCAATGCAACTATGGGTGAAACCAGCAGCATGAAAGGGATCTATCTGTCGTCTGTTCCTATGTCTCTCACCTTTAATGAGAGCTGACGTAAAACAGCGCGCGCAAGTATTCGCAGTGCGAATGCAAATCTGAAGTATAGTACGTTAAAAGGAATTTCACAATGTTTTTGTCAATAATTTTACGGGAGGCGTAATCTTTGTTCCTACTTTGAACCATATGATCAAAAGCATTGCCTCCGAGATGCAGCGCACAGCATTTCATTTGTAGAGCAGACGACAGATGACAACTTGCCCTAAAGCGTGTTCTTCAGTCTAATGCGGCAGTCTTCGTGCCCCAAATGATAAAAAATTTTTATGAATCGTTTATGAACTCATTCAACATTCAATTCTCTAACCCAACGTGTTACAAACACATGGCCGTCACAGCAGATCCATCTGTGTGTCAGTAATAGAGAGGCACCACATATTAGAAGTCTCAGTGCCCTACGTACAAGAGTGGATTCAGATACTGTAGAATATCGTGTTCAAAATAGTTACTCATATCTGCTAAAACAGCCTTTCTTCACCAAATGCGGTCACGTTTACTCGCGTTTGAAGCTTATTGCCGCTTTTCCGTTCCGATTTCTAGATTTCTCAACTTATCAGCGCATTCTCAAAAAGCTCTGATTTTTACCAAGAATATTGTCACTAAAACAAAATAATGCAATATGTTTTTTCTATATTACTGTATGATGGCCTTTGGTTGTCTATTTACGAGATTTTAAGAAAAATCTAAGATGGGTTTTTTTTATTATTCAAATTTCAGTGGAGTACACTTTTGCCAATATGAGAAATTTGAGGCAATATATGAAAAATTATATTTGCCCTACGGCAGCAATAATTCATGCACCTAATGAACACACTATATCCTTAAGACTTGTCAAGTTTGAAAACGCTGCTTGCATTACTTTCGGAGAAAAAAAAATGGGGAATACGTAACCTATTTTAAACTGTCGCAAAATTAGACATTTTTAAAAGCTTTTTTCTTAGGGTCTACAAACTTGAAACCAGACGAATTCATTCTTCATCAGACATGCTTTTCAGGTAAAAAATATCTTTCTTGAAACAAAAATATTTGTCTTTTTTGATAGCATCTGCAATTTTCCAAAATGACAGGTGACGAAGTTGGTGCCTTCGTGTTGGTGAAGTTTTATATTTTTTTTCTTGTAAGTTATGCCGTTATTAATAAAACGAAGTCGACTTTCGGGCTACCTGGTGAGAGGTGTATGAAGTATAAAATACTCAATGAAATCTAAAATATCAACTTTTGGACCCGACTCTTATGGGATCACCCAGGTAAAAGCGTAAGATTGGTTACGCACTACGACTAGGGACGAACGGGTGCCGCTTCAAGGAGCTTCGGCCCTAAAATTTGCTATAATGCTCTAGTGGGTATTATGTAAGTGTGCTTGCATTAGTTTCTCAATGAGTATTTTGAAATGGCTCTGAAAGGCCACTCTTCTAGCTTTCGCTGTGACTGTGTTGAGCCTTCCACGCAGGCCTGGCGTTTTGTTTTTCAGTTACTGAGTATTTCGTGCGATAGTGTTACGGACACCGGTGGCGGCGGACAACTACGACGCCACGCGTGCCCGGAGTTGTCATCTCGTAACAGCTTTCGCTGTAAAATGTGGCCTGTTCCACATGGCAGAAACTGTCGAAACAGCGAAAATGATTGCTTGCAATAGGTTTAACATACTGGAATGAAGTGTGCTCAATAAATAAAATGAAGTGACATGAAGTGGGAGAATAAAGACTGGGAATAGCGGTGGGGGCAGCAGCAGCTGACGCAGTCATGAGTTGTGGAAGTATAGTTCTTCACAGCCCTCTTAATCAAGCACCCTACATCGTCAAGCACCCTACATCGTCCCACCAACGCGCATATCTCACCGCACTGCCCACGCGTTTCAAATTGCCCGTCCACATTCTCACACTACTACTTTTTCAGCCCTTTTTTCCCCCGTGTAGCAGTGGACTGGAATGGCCTTCCCTGTGACGTTCCAGCCATCACGTGTCCATCAACATAATAAGAGAAGGTCACCACGCACATTTCCATTTGGAAACCTGTGTACATTTACCTGTAACCCACCCCTTATGTAATACCCCCTACATGGGGGTCATTAAGGTATTGAAGTGATGTGATATAGAGTCGTGCACATGATGGCAGTTGTGGCCCATGCATGTAGCAGGACTTACCCACTCCCTGTGGAAATATACCACTGCGATCTATGATGGCCTCTGGACATGATAGCTCTCACTACAGTAGTAGCCTCGGAGAGAAACTTCGCTGCTGGAACTTGACCGTAGATACAGCATAAGTAAACGCGTATCTGCTATAAGGAAACTCAGAGTCACTGCATGACAAGAATATTTAACAGGCCTGTCCAAAATTTACTTGATATTTTTGTGAGTTACTCGAACCTCACTTTTCAAAACTTGCAAATTGTCTGCGGAATTCATTAATTTCTATCCATACACGCCCAAACGTTAAACGATAATTATCATAATGAAACGACCTGAATATGCAACTGTATTTGATAGACTCAAAGTTGGACTTTCGCACTCTATGCGAATAATGTATTATAATATTTTTCACAGTTTTACGTCCTAAAACTTTCGTGCTGTACGTAAACATATGTAACACCAGTGACAATTCACCACAATGTCCGTCATTGCTCCGCGTATACGATTCATCCTTGTTAGTTGAAGGGCATGTCGTGGCCCCTAGAACACAAACACAATGTTTGGGCGCGTTCGGCTTTGGATGAAAAGTTCTTTCTCCTCGTTTCATGGTGGAAACCATCGCCCCACGTATGTTCGCTGTTTTGTACGCCACACATTCCTCATCACTACCACAGCTGCCATGGTGCTGAAATAGATGGCTAACTAGAGTCGTGAATCATAAAGGACAATAGGGAAAGTTGGTGCATTTTCATCTTAAACGAATAATAGCGCGACAAAACAGGGACGGGAAAGAAATGACGCAAAAGTTTGTCATTTATTTCCCGTCCCTGTTTTTGTCACGCTGTTATTCGTTTAAGATAGAGTCGTGCAGTCAGGGCCTCTATTTAACTCGTCATGAACGCATCGGTTTCTTCATGTGTGGAGCTATTCCTTACCATAAGATTGACCACGCTTCATTTTTTCTTCACTTTTGGGCAGACTCTTCAAGAAGCTTCATGTGATTCGTGGCACTTGGGACATACCAGCGTAGTTGCTCGGCAGGATTCTACACTGTGCGCATCCCGACATCGGTGCACCAAACCACCACGTTCCTGCTAACTCCCCTCACTAACCCATTTTCCGCCGCATGTGGCACTGCAGTTTCGGTGTAAATGAACGAACTACATATAGAATGCTCGTCACGTACGACGCCCAAATGCCCCCTCTGAAGATAATATTCACCTGATGCAACTTAGTCAAACGTGATACAGGCACAATGTTGACGTGATCGCTTTCTTCCTCGATCAGCATCGGAATATTTGCACGCGGAATGGTGATGCCAACATTGTGCATAACCCAAAGTACCATGTGCTTGCTAAGTGGAATATGAACTTTCACCTTGATACCATTCCGGTCTCTAATGCAGGTAAGAGACAGGAGAGATTACTGGTGCATCACGTTGACAGCCAATACATTCTTGCGCGTACATCCAGTGACATTGCTCGTGCATACGGAAACTGACCCGTACATGTTTATTTCGTTTGGCACCAAAGAATTGAGTTTTCTTAAAATGGTCTACCGATTCAGATGCCTCAGGTTATTCTATCACGTGATTGACCCAAATAAAGCGGAGTAGTTTCTCAAGGTCACCGTCAGCTTCACAGTAGATGCGGCTAAAAGTGGTGAAGCATCCACAAATAAATACTGACCGAAGCTCTTTATTCAAAATATTCTCGTATCTGTCCTGTAAAAAGCTGCTCGGCATGTGGTTTCGTAGAATCAAAGGCTTCATGATTGCGTAATGGTATAGTCAAGTGTCTCCACTGTATACTGAACATGTTGTTATGGCACGAAAAAGCCGATCCTGTAGCACACGGCAATAAAAAACTCAGGGCATACTGCTCACAACTACGCTTTATAGGCGAAAATTTAAAGAACAACACGTGCGCACTTGGTCAGCCCTTTGCTTCCTCTTTTTTTCTAGGTCGCAACATCTTCCGGGGCCACAGTTATGGTAGCACCGATCTCTAAGTAGTGTATCTTCTGTGCGGGTCTTTTCAAAACTTTTCCGTTACCCAAGCGTAATAGGCAAATGCAAATGATTCCATCATTGCCGGGGCAAACTTCTTCGATTCTTGCCAGAGGCCACATAAACTTCGCTTTGCTGGGCGTGGCTTCAGTCACAATGTTTCCAACTGTCAGATTGGGGGAGGAAGATCCAGGAGAACTATGCGCCGATGGTAGAGTGGGGATGTACTCCTGCTTCCACCATCTCCAGAAATGATCTAATAAATTTTATCGGTGTTAAAAACTGCGTGAATATTCCTTAGCACTGCTATGTTTCTCTGAATATTGTGTTGAGTCAGCATCCGGCAATGTGGCAAATTGCTCGCCTATAATGAAATGTGCTGGCGTAATCGCCGATGGCTCGCTAGCTTCGAGGCAGGCGACACCGCAACTGTGGGGATGCCACGCTCACTTTTCATGCTTCCGCAGGTGGTGTTGTTGGCTACTTTTGGTCTACAGTCGGCACTCGTACCGCAGTGCCTGCATTATCAATCGGAAAATAGCGGGCCCAATGAGGACGCCGCGCTGAAAGGATTACGCTCGACTCGCGGCCTATCTTCGAGTCCGCCACCATGTCAACCACCTATTCTGGATACGACTGCGTTACCCGGCTGGCAACATGGAACCTTATCTACAGAAAGCACAGTACCTAAGGACGCCCACTTTGACCGCACTTCGGGCCACGAAACCGCGATTGTGGGGATGCCACGCTTTTTTTTCATGCTTCCGCCGGTTAGTTTAAATGATGCATATTGTTTTCGTGACCACGATGTGTTCTTATTAGGGGTGTCGTGGCCACCCAACTTAGTGAAGCGTTTTTGAGATTGTGTTACGCATTTGTGGCGCCTATTGCTGTTTGGGGGTGATGTCGAGGCCAACCCGGGTCCCATAACTAAATCTCAAGAAGGAAAGCTTGACTTTGTATTCAATACTGTACAGAGACTAGATTCGAGCAGTATAGGTATTCTAGAATATGTTAACAAGGTGCTACAAATTCATATCGGCCTTAAAAATGAACTCGAACAATTAACTCGGCGTGTCTTGGAACTTGAAGCCAAAATTCAGTCTGATGCTTCTGGAAACATCCCACTTATCTGTGAAGAGCGGCTTTCTAAACTGCAGAATCAATGCGATCAGTTCGAGCGTAAGATAACTTTAGGATTTTGCCGGGGGAGGCTAATGCGCACTCTCTGACAACACATAAAGCGAGCATTTCTAAAATAGAAGACAAGGTTGATGATTCGGAGAACCGCTCCAGCAGGTGCAACTTACTGTTTTACGGGCTTTCTGACTCTGAGGAGAATGAGAGATGGGAAACATCTGAGCGCCTGGTTCAGGAATTTTGTGAAAACAATCTTGGTTTGAAAATATCCTTAGTAGCAAAAGCGCACAGGTTAGGCCGCTTTACTGACAATAAAAAGCGACCAATTATTGCAAAGATTTTGAATGACAAAAAAGCTGAGGCAATAATTGGCTATACTTACAAACTAAAAGATAAACCGTTTAGCATATCACGCGACTACTTTGAACCTGTGTGAAACAAGTGGCGCAACCCTCTACAATTTTCAAAAACAATCCGAAAGGACGGTGATCGTGTGCGACTCGTGTTGAACAAGTTGTTTGTCTATGATGATGTTTATATATGGTATAACGATCTCAAATGCGCGATGCGAGTGTTAAAACAAGCAACACAATGACCAGTGGGATGTAATCGTACCAACTATCCGTCCACTCGACGTTTACCGGAGAGGAATGACGCTGAAGGCCTTATTCCATTCCTGTACACTAAAATAAGAAGTGTCCTCTCGAAAAAAGTACCACTATCATCCGCGATTAACACATGTTCAGCATCCTTAGCAATACTAACTGAAACGTGGCTCACCGATACTGCATCCTATAACTGCATTCTGGATAGTTGGACTTCCTTTTTCTTCTTTAGGTGCGACAGGTTAAATCAAATAGGTGGGGGCGTTTTGGTAGCAGTGCAAAAAGATCTTTTCGCCGCACGTGTTCTCCTCGACACGCTTTTAGAGTGTGTTTGGGTTTCAATCAAACATAAAGCAGGTCTCATAGTAATTGGTGCCATTCAGCGACCACCTGACATGGACAAGACGTTTTCTCAGGAATTCCAACAGCTTCTTGAACTTACTACTACTCGTTTCCCTAATTCTGTACTTCTAATTTTTGGTGATTTTAATTTCCCCGATATCGATTGGGCTAACCTTTCCACAACAACCTACCTATCGGAAGCTCATGGTTTTTTGCAGTCGTGTCTCCATTTTTCTTTAACACAACTTGTCACGCGTCCCACGTGACCTTCGGCTACATCTGCCAATATTTTAGATCTTCTAATAACCAATGATCCGGAAGTGTGCTCTGACCGAACTCATCAAGATGGGCTTTCTGATCATGACATCATAACAGGTAGTCATACTTTCCCTTCCAAGACGCCAGTGCTCTGATAGTATATCTGATGCTATAATAGAGTCGATTTCTACAGCATAAACTCTGAGCTTTATGTTTTTTCTTTAGACTTTTTTAATAATTACCAATCTCAAACCATTGAACATAACTGGTTAATGTTTAAAACCACTTTCACTGACCTAATCAATCGATTTGTCCCTCTAACAAAAATAGCCTACACTCCGACATCACCCTGGTTTATATACCATAAAGCTTCGACGCCTCAACAGGAAGAAAAAGCGTTTATAACGTTCAAAGGATAAGGACCGCCTCTACGATTCCTGGAACCATTACAAGGTCTGCCATAAGCAATACCAATCACTCTTAAAATCATCGAAACGACATTTATTTGCTCATGACTTGTACTCTATGCTCACTAACAATCCTCAGCGTTTCTGGCGTGTAATAAACCCGAAGAACTACCCTGACATAACCAAGGTTAATGAGCACGGCGATATGGTTCACAACTGTGACTGTGCGAATCTATTGAATAACGCATTTTCATCCGTATTTACACATGAAGACACCCCATCATCACCCTCCCTTGTCAATCTCATCAACGTATCTATGCCTGAAGTAATCATTAGTGAGGCAGGAATTTCTTGTTTACTAAATAAACTTAAAGCTTCTTCGGCATCTGATCACTATGGTATTAATTAATAACAAAATGTTTAAAGTTTGTCTCCTAGCTTATCACATATACTGTGCGCACTCTTCTCGCAGTCTCTATCTACTAACGCTATTCCGAGCGACTGGAAAGTAGCAAAAGCCATACCCATATTCAAGTCCGAGGACCGCACTCACCCATTGAACTACCGCCCAATTTCTCTAACAAGTACTATTTGCAAATTACTTGAACACGTATTATACACTGAAATAATTAACCACTTAGAAGACCACAACATTATTTTTGAATAACAACATGGCTTTCGTCGGGGTTATTCATGCGAAACGCAGTTAGCCGGCTTTTTACATCACATTCATTCATATCTAGACCTAGGATTTCAAGTTGATGCTATATTCCTCGATTTCTCGAAAACTTTCGATCGTGTTCCTCACCATAGACTAATAGTAAAACTAATGAACCTGAATATACACCCAACTGTTATTTGATGGATTAAAAATTTCCTCTCATCTAGATTACAATACACGTCTGTTAACAACAGCACCTCCTCATCCAACAACGTTACCTCCGGTGTCCCGCAGGGCAGCGTTCTTGGCCCTTTGCTTTTCCTAATCTATATTACTGACCTACCTAACTGGGTGTCATCTCACATCAGACTTTTCTTGGATGACTGTGTAATTTATCAAACAATTTCATATGACAATGACAAAAATATTCTTCAAGCGGATCTTAAGGCAAATAATACGTGGTGATCAACATTGTTGATGACTTCTAATACAGCTAAAACACAGTTATAATCATTTACAATACGCATGTACCGCATGGCGACCTCTCATGTAATCAATATTAACATATTTCAACTGACAACTTCGTATAGGTACCTAGGTGTTCACTTACAGTCTGACCTTACGTGGCATCATCACATCCGCCTGACGTTGGCATCAGCTAACCGCTCATTAGGTCTACTCAAACGCAACTTCAAGCATGCTCCAGATAATCTCCGTAGACTAGCATACATCACATTATTACGTCCTAAAATCGAATACGCATCAGCTATCTGGAATCCCTCACAAATCTACATAACCCAAGAAATAGAATCTTTATAAAACCGTGCTGCCCGTTTCATCTTTTCCGATTATTCACCCTATACTAGCATTTCAGCACTAAATACTCGCGCTCAGCTTGACTACTTATCTCATCACCGCAGAACTGCCCGCCTTTCGCTTCTCCACAAACTGTATCATCACCCATACCTTCACCGAATCATGGAAGCACCAACAGTCATCTTTCCACGCATACACCATATCTTCAAGATAAAACGTATAACTTGTCGCTCAGCTCATTATGCTATTTTTTTCATTCCCCGAACAATAGTTGCATGGAAGAACTTACTATCCAACATTGCCAATCAAGCAGATTTCACAACAGTTTTCACAACTCTTACTCAACATTTCAGACTAGATGTTCACCGCGCGTACTCTCATTAAGCTTCTTCATATGTACATCAGCGTTTAATTTTCTTGTTATCAAGTGTTAATGTTTTCACCACCATTGTACACGCTTAATTTGTATTAATTATGTGTTAATTGCAAACTTTTGTATCTAAAGATCGTGCCTTCGTTTTAGTTTTTTCCTTGTATACTGTATTTGTTAGTGCTTTTAATTTATGTTAACAGTAGTCAATATTCTATCTCTACTTATTTTTCTTTTTTTCTATAGTATCTGGTTTTTGTTGTTGTTTTTTGTATTTAGCTCGCTTTCATTATTTTGTATAACCTTGTTTTTACATTGTATAAGCGTACAAAGGCTTGTTTCATGTGTCCGTTCCCCTATGTAATACCCCTTCGCGGGCCTTTAGGGGTTTTATGAAATAAAAACGAAAGTAAGTGGTCGGGAATTCATCACAGCATCGACCTCGGAAAGTAGCGAATCGAGTTATTCAGCAGAAAGGCTGTTTCGCCTGAGGACTTTCCGCAGGGACGTCTTCACCGATGTAATGAGTCTTTCCCGCCAACTGCGCTAACATGGAACAGCGTTCATGATGAATTTCCATTTAATCCGCTGTGTTGTGAGAAATGACTGGAGCTCGGTGTGTTCGATCCGGTCGACTATCTCTTTTAGCTCCTTTGAGGCTTTCTTGATTGATCGAGAGTCGTCGGAGTACAAGATGCTGGGCAATCCTCTCCTAGCAGTACATCTTTGGAATGCTAGCAGGAAGCCTTTCGCCGTCATGTCGGCAACCAACTCCAAGTTTACCATCCGCATTGATGCACAAGTAAAAATCACAGACGCTTTTTGGTCACATTATCCATCTGTTTTGGCGAAGAGTGGTTCCTCAATATCCACTACCATTCTTCTTTATCTTTATGTCGGCGTCGCACACAATTTACAACATTCTCTGCCCCGACAAACTGACTTCGCTTTAACTAAAGTTCTTGAGCAGGCTGTATCGTCCTTCTACAAATTGTACAGCATTCTCCGCGCCCCCCTCGCCAGTGGCGCGTGACGCTGAGGAACAGTAACCCGTAGAGATTACAAGTGTCCATTTGAGTTCCAAATCGCCGCTTGTGGGGTTATCCGGGCATGTCTTTGAACTTGATTTTTCATTGGTGCTTTCGAGGCTTGTTCAAGGCTCGTGCTTTTGAGCGTGTTGACCTTGCTGAGCTTGCGCTGTCTTTGAGCAGTCTTCCTCGGGATGAAAATTCTGAATGAAGGTTGTTACATGAACATCGTAGGTAGCCTTTCCTTGAGAACCTTTTCTGTGGCTTTCTCGCCTTTGCGGAATTTACCTTGTGAGCACTTTCCTCTTTCCGCCGCCTCAGTTTAAGATATCTTAAGATAGGGAACATCCGCGCCCTGCGAGGCCGGGACTTCCTACATGCCGGATGTATAAATAAATGTTATTTCTCTCTCTCTCCACTTTGGCTTGAGTAGCATCATTCGCTTCTTTGATTCGGTCTTGGCATTGGACATCGGCAGTTATGCAGCCTGCACAATCCACTTTCTTATCTTTCTTGGTGTCAGCAGTTTTCTCGAAGAGCTACATTAATGAGCTTTACAGGCAGTAGGCTTCTGTTTCCTCACGATCGTCCCATTTTCTCTTCCATTTTTTCCCACTTGTTGTTGTGGTTGTGATTTGATTTCTATGGTAACATGTCGTCACCGCATTAAGGACTGCCTCGCAGGGCACATTGCCAACCTTGGTGAGTACTCATTTTTTTGGTATCTTCTGCAACAATCTTTATGAACCTGGACAAGGTCCTTGAAGAAGTGAGCTGTTCTTCCTCTGGGGAGGTGCCTATAACGCCCAAATTCTAAAAGGACTGCTGATCGTTGTTAATTTTCTCTTGCGTATGTATATCTGTCCTTAATACGCATACCATAACCCTAGATAGGCTTTAAGCCAAGCTCTGTTTTTTCACGGGTCCTTCCAACATCCATCCCAATATGGTGGTAATAGTCACTACTCCTTCAACTTCTTCGCTTCTAATAACTTTGCCGGATATAATTTTTCATATTTGCTCTGATCCAATAAGCAAGCTTACTCCAGGCTCAGCGTGCATCATAGGGATAGTAAGCTCGTCCACTACTGCCACCTTCAGTGCGCGTAGGTTCTTGCTAAACGAACAATAAGTATACGTTACTGCGGCTTCTTGACAAATAACCGGTATACTGATAGCTTTGATGATCTATTTTTTTCGCCAAATTGACTGATCGATTGATTGATATGTTTAGTTTAACGTCCCAAAACTATCGTATGATTATGCGAGACGACGTAGTGGAGGGCTCCGGAAAATTCGACCACCTGGGGTTCTTTAGCGTGCACCCAAATCTCAGTACACGGGCCTATATAAAACATTTCCGCCTCCATCAGAAATTGAGCCATCGCAGTCGGTATTCGATCCCGTGACCGGCGGGTCGCAGCCTAGTACCTTGGCCACTAGAACACCACGGCGGGGTGCCAAACGGACTTCCCACGTGAAATTCCACTATTTTACTTTGCCGTGGCTGGGAACGTAATTCGGACGCAAATTTATTAATTAGCAGCTTCGTTTCGCTGATAACTGTTAACTTCAAACGTGCAGCGAGTACTTCCTTTATAAATGTGTGCTAGATGCCGCTGTCTATCATTCCTCTTTTGTAGTAAGCCTTACTATCTCCTCCCGCCCCACAACGGCAGGTATGTAGATGCACTCCTTCGTCAAGTTGGCAGCTTGTTACGACTGTTGATTTTTCACCCTTATCTGACAGCGTTTCGTTAACAGAAGTTGTTATAGTGGTCAATTTCTTATCACTTTTTTCCTTTGCGTTTGGGTTACACATAGTCAATGCTTGCCTTTTCTTGCAAGATTTGCATTATATGCGTATTCTACAATTTCGGGATATAGGTGTGCTGGTAATGTGCATTTTTAGCACCTCATACTTTTGTCTAGTCTATCCTTTTTCTCTTCAAGCGTTAGAGAACCGTCGCATACTTCTGTTTCATGTCTGTTGGATTTTCAGAAGAAGCACTCACCATATTTTTGCTTTTCCACATGCCTGATATGCAGCACATATGCCGATGGAATATGCTTGCTGTTGTAAGTGCGTTCAAACGACTCCTGTGTCCCGGATCACTCTCGGCTTTTGATATTTATGCGGGTAAACTTCAGCATTCCCTCGATCTCTTTACTCAATGACGCTGTTCCTTCATTTGTAGCAACCAATGTTCGAAACATGACCTCATTTATACGCCGCTGGCGGAGAAAAGAAATGACGATATCTTGAGGCAGTTCTTTTAGGAGTATATCACAGAGCATCGCAGAAAAACTGCTTGTCGGCACCCTGAGTGCGTCGAGACCACGCATGCTACTCTGAATTTAATCGTATATTTTGCGCAGCTGTTTTGCGTCAGATGTCAGTCTAACGCATCGAATGTCTCTCAAGGCTGGTATATGGTGTTGCTCTATTTGCCGTTTGTCTCCATATCTGTCTTTGAGTAGCTACAAAGCATTGTCATGGCATGCGCTTCTAGTCACAAATCCAGCGATTGCTGCACCAGCTTCTCCTTTCAGTCATTCCGAAGGTAATGAAACTTGTCTGTCTCACTTAGTGCCGAGTTTGAATGGATGGTACCTTCAAAGTGCTCCCAGAATGAGGTCCACTGGCGTATGTTTCCGTTAAATGGCTTAATCTCAAGTCGAGGTAGGCGAATACCGACGTTCACGTTGCCGACGTTCGCAGGAGAATGAACGGTGCTTAAGGAATCTCCAGCGTCGACGGCTCTTTGCAAGTTGTTGATGTCCTCGATTCGGCACTGAAGGCATGCAAGTATCGCGACCGCTTGATCCTCGTAGTCTGCTGCTGTGGCGTATTCATACGTGAGCTCCTTCGCTGGGATGTACTCTTCCATTTCCTCGGATATTTCTCATTGCTGCATGTCAGCCGCTCCGTCAATGGGATGAGTGTCGCTCTATCGGCGCTGTCGCTTCCCAAAGTAGCAGTCGCCTTGTTTATTATGTTGGTACTCTCAGTGCGTGCCGACGTTTTCTTGTAGTTCAAACGATACATTGCTGCAGTGTACTCACAAAAAGCCTTGACTTGTGTCCACTCGTCGACGTTGCTGGGTGCGGCTACCGGCGACGCTTACCAAGCACCGACGATTATTCTTCAAAGAAATCGTTCTTGTCGATGCTGTTGTCCATATCGCTGATTAGCCGCAGCTACCGGGTTTTCGCCACCGTATGTGTTGTCACGACATAGCCGATCCTGTAGCACATGGCATTAAAGAAACTCAGAGTTTACTGCACACAACTACGCTTTAACTGCGACAGAGAATCCAAAAAGAAAAACAACACGTGCGTAGTGGGTTAGCCATTTGTTTCCTCTTCTTTCCTAGATCTCAACACATGTCTTTGACCTTACACTCGATAGAGAGCACTGTGTGGAAACCTGCCCGTAGTGCCAATGGGGCATGATCAACGCGGGTATTATGGTGTAAGTGCCTTCAACATGCTCCCATGTTTATCGATTTCCATGGCAGGCGAGTTTTCCCGCAAGGTGTTTTCTTGGCAGTCTCACAGAACTTAATTATTCTAGCTTCCTCGCTCAAGCCCCTTCGAACCAAATCATCTTTGTGACCCGCCGACAGCCTTTCCAACAGAGGACATAGCTAGCTGTTGGTTATGGAGAGATGCGGCAAAAGAACTTACTTTGTTAGCTCAGAATAACCAGCTCGCTTCATGGTCATTTCCTATGTTGCAACGGTATCGCCTGGATGATTTGACTCTGTTCAACTAGCCTTGTAAATTTTCGATAGTTGTGCATCCCTGTCATACTGAATTGCGATAGTTTTCATCATCACAGAGGCGTAATTCTAATGCGTCGGAATGGGGGACATTTCTGCGAGATCTACTGTGGAACTGCAGACATGAGGACGTCCTGTGCAGGTGCTCACACTATGATACCCAGTTATGTCGGCTCTAGATGTTTCTGTTAAGGGCGAAGCTCCTTAAGCAGGGGCCCTTCTCTCCTCAGTAGTAGTAGTAGTAGCAGTAGTAGTAGTAGTAGTAGTAGTAAAAGTAGTAGCAGTAGTAGTAGTAGCAGTAGTAGTAGTAGCGGTAGTATCTAGTCACTTCTAATTTATGAGTTGCTCAATTGATGGCGCCGTGTGTATGTTTCCTTGAAAATATATTTAAATATAGCATCTAGCTAACAGTGATTATCACAGCGTATCCACGCAGTGAATGATGATGAGTGTGGCGAAACATCGTACGTTCGTCTGCATGTCAATCCATCCATGCGTCCATCCGTGCTTCTACGCGTCCCTCCATCCGTGCTTCCGTTCGTTTGCCATGCGTCCGTGCTTTTGTCAATACATGCGTACATCCACTCGTCTGTGCGTCCGTGCTTCTGCACATCGCTCCATCCGGCCGTCCGCCCGTGAGTCTATCCGCCCCTCTGTCTCTCCGTTGGTGCTTTCATCCATCCATGCATCCGTCTGTCCTTGCGTCTATCTGTGCTTCCGTCCATTCGTTTGTCTGTCCGTCCGTGCGCCTGTCTGTCCATGCTTCCGCCGGTCCATGCTTTGACCGGTCCGTCTGTTCATGAGTCCGTCCGTCCGTCCATTCATCCGAGCGTCAATGCGGCTGTCTATCCACCCATCCGTGCGTCTCTGTGTCCTTTCATGTGTCCGTGCCTATGTCCGTCCATCTAGACACACGGACGGAGGGACGCTTCGCCCAACTCATCATCATTCACTTCGTGGATATGCTGTAATTTTTTTCAGCAGCCAAGATATTAGGACGATGGAAAGTGTGACGATGGCACATATGGCCGTGAAATCGCACCTTAAGTGCTTAAAGTATTGCCGTTTCGTCCACCTAAAGATCTGATGTGCAACCCCCAATTTGCGCGTGATTATGTGTGTGTCTTTCTTCTGTCTCTTTTTTCGCACCTTTAATCCTTTCGCCAGTGGAAGGCAGCAATAACACGCGTACCTGGTTGCCTTCTCTGCATATTTTATTCCTTTCTCTTTATATGTCCCTCGGCTTGTGAAGGGTGGTATATGCCACTGTCAATGGAAGTATCACATGCAACTTTCAAAAGCAGAGTTTATTCAGGACGAGCAAGCTGTAATGTGCAGACAAATATAGTTAAATACATAGTAAATTGAATAGACAAATATATTCAAGTGCATTCAATTATATCTAAGTATTAGGACACAACACGTGGATTTGAAATGAAAAAAAAATCGACAACATTAAGTGTAACATTTGCCGTCCTTCAGGCGTCGCTATTAGGACCTGTTTTAATTCATTTTTGTTACCATAATGGTGTTAAAAATGACTTTATTAGCAAACCTACTATTCACCTATTTACGGATGATGGCCTAACTTATTTAAAATATCATGTCATGAGGATCAATTAGAGTTAGCTTCAGCACTACAATAAATTACTGATTAGTGCCCATGAAGAAAAAGATTCTAAACTATGAGTAACAGTATATGCGTGCATAGCAAACCAACAAAAATGTGTTAGCGTTTAATCATCTGCTAGATGGCAAGACAATTAGTCAAGTGAGGCTCTTTAAATCTTTGGGCATTACAATATCAGATGACTTGGAAAAAGATTATTACTAACTTATGTAATACCGCAGAGGTTAAAATTTGCGCACTAAGGCGTAGGCTAAAATTTGGCTCTCGAGATGTTAACCTGCATACATGTCTTTGATACGACTCGCACTTGAATACGGAAGCATAGTTTGGGATCCACATACAAGGAACGAAATAAAAAAATTAAAAAATTCAGAGACGTGAAGCAAGATTTATTATGTCAAAATATAGGTACACATATTCAGAGACCGAGACACTCACTGAACTAAACTTGCCTGGATTTTCATGGCGGCAAAAAGTGGCTAGATAAAAATGCGTTCACTTGATTAAGCACAGCTGCTTTAACTTTAACCCTCATAGATACGATACATGCAAAGCCGGATATCACGTATTTGATGGTCTGTCAGATCAAGCCACCAGGACAGATTGGTGTGTGTACCTACAGAGGTTGACACCTTTAAATACTCGTTCTTTCTGAAAACGACTGAAGAGCGTGATGTGCTACTGCATACTATGGCTATAAAAGTGCCTCTTCAGGAGAACTTGAAAAAAAATACTACTGGCCTATCATTCTTCCATTTAACTATGTTTAGGTGTTTTTACCTCAAGTTATAAGCGGCATGTATGCTTTGACATAAGTTAATATAATTATACGCGATGATGTAAAAGTTTTGGAGTTTGATTAATATAATTTTGAAGCACATGGAACAACGTTTGTAGAGTGTAGTGCCTGCGATTCTTTTACGCTCATTGTTGGTCACTACTGTGTGAAACTTGAATGCTTATGTGCGTTGTACTTTTGGTTAAGTTTGCTCTTTGTTTGAATTACGATTTGCATGGTCTGTATGGTGTATCTTTAAAGCTTCCAGACGCATAATCTTTCTTGATTTCACTGTCTTGTGCTTGTGTCATGAACGATGTGTGAACTGTATTTTAGTACTGCATTCGGTATCGGTCTTGGGCTAACAGTGTGAATAAATAAATAAATAAATAAATAAATATGTGACTAAATCATTATGTTTTATAGTTAGGCAGCATAAACAGTTCATTGTAGACTGAAACGGATACCAATGCTCTGCATAATTTTAGGCACAAAAATACTCACTGTCTGCGTCAACAAATTGCTGAAATTCGCGTCGTGAAACCGAGGTGGTGGTCTTAATATACCGTCGTCCAAGCCATTATTGATCTGCATTAAGAGAATTATTTTGTTGACGACATTCCATCATTGCCAGGGCAAGTAATTTAGTGTGTTATTTCAGAGATCCCTATGTTTATATCTATTCCAGCATTATTTCGTAATGTTCTACCATCAGGATATTTTCTCCTAATTAATGTGAAGTCATGCGAACTGCCTTATTATAGAGCTCAAAGCTGAGCAGTGCATTCTTCTTCCAGCTCAATTCATACATACTTGAAATTTTTTACTTCTGAATTGATAATATCACAAGATGCTTGCTCATGACTCATTTGAAACTTTCATGAATACCCATGAGCTTCTATTGCAACTGTTTTATGTACCTTCTATTACGTATGCTAATTAGCGGAGGATAAAAGATGGATTGAAGTCATAAGCCCAGTCGATACCTCACAAGGCAATGATAAATGTATTGCTTGTTAAGGCAATTAGGCCCCGTCTCTTCTGCATTTTGTGTGTTATTTATCACTCTAAACGCGTCAAGTAATAGCTAGGTGGATTCCTGAAAATCTTATAACCAAATTCGGCCATCAATACTATTGTAATGCGCTAGCATAAACCATCCATTTGTATATTTGACCATGTTCTGTTCACGTAAAATTATTCGTTATGAAGATTGTAAAGTATGTAGCTCAATTTCAATCATAGGAACCTCAAATTTTATAAATTTCTTGATTTATCGCAAACGTTTCCCTTCCCGAGCCGGTCGCTATCCTTTAAATGTTGTCCTAAACATGATATAACCAAGCTGCCATGAAAGTAACCGCGATTTGCATTGCTTTTCAGAATACAAGCAAGCACAAAATGTCGTGACAGCAATCAAATTTTAAGGAAGACAGGTTTTTATACAGCTTTTCACGCCTCTGCGCACCATGAAGGCTGTTTATTTATTTTGCCGAGGCAGCGCGTCACGTTCATTCAGGGAACAAGAGACAGCAGACGCCATAGCGCTTTTTTGTAGGAAGAGACATTAAAAGTAAAGGTGTCTTTTTTACTCGGTAAATATGATGGCTCCTTTGTTAAGTAAGGGTTTGCGTGATGAAATGCCCCGTTCATTTTCTTTCAACTTCCTGCCTGATCAAACGATTGGGTATTCGTCCTCCCGTATTTGAAAATCGATTGATTGATTGAAATGTGGGGTTTGAAAGGTCACTCACCAGGCCCCATACCGAATTTTAGTTAGACAGTGGAAGTTGTTGGGTGTCCGATGAGGAACGTTTTGACGCAAAGATTTTTCGAATCAGTTCATTACGAGCGGAGAAAACAGGTTTTTTGGAGCGACGCGAAGCGAAGGTGAGAGGAGGCGAGCTCGAAACCCTTGCGGCTCCTCCGCGTATCCTTCGCAAGCCAAATCTCTTCCCCACCCTCTCCAGCATCCAACCATGAGGTGACGTGCACATGACGTGCCGAACAAGCCCAGCCCCCGAGCACGCGAACAGCGTTGCTTTGTTGACCAACGTTATTTTGTGGTCTTGTGCCTGTTTCTGCGGAATCGTTCGGAAACGCTGGCTCAGACGCGGCAGAGTAGATGAGCACAATGAGTGCGCAAACGCGTAGGAGCGTTTCACGGCGGTCGTCTGCTCAATGCGCTGACCACGGGGACCCGAACGCATACGAAACGCTGGCACATTAGCCCCGCATCTCGTAGCATTTTACGGGAAAAATGTAAGGAAAACGCGCACAATTTTTTATTGCGTCTCAATATTTATTTCAAGTTTTATTCATCTCCTAAAGCAACAAATACATAAACTGCGCATGTTGTGTTAAATAATTTTCGACGTGTCACGGAGTACACTGTTGACAACGTCAGAGCAGAGTCTACGTAAAGGTGGTGGTAGTGGTTAGAAGATGAGAAAGGCACCTAATTTCTGCAACTTGGTCGGGAGCGTGGCGCAGTGCCTACGTGAAGGACCAACGTCACTGCATTGCCGTGTACGTAGGGCAATTCCTTCGCCCACGTCATGCCCTCATTCTCTACGCGTGCGCCCGCAGAGGGGAGGGGAAGCAGCTTTCATCTTGAAATTTGAACCATTTCCGCGGCGCGTAGCTTTGCAAATTTTGGCAGACGTGAGCGCACGGGCATACACCATTTTCGCCTGCATCGAAAATGCAGCTGCTGCAGCCGTGATTCGATCCCGTGACCTGCGGCTGAGCAGTCAAGTACCTTAGCCACTAGACAACCGCGGCGGGCGTATTTGCAAATCGGCACCTTGTTGGCTACTTAACGTTCACCTCCACTTCACATCTGCGTTTGTGGGTTTGGCTGACACACAGACTTTTGTTGGGGGAAATAGTCATTGCAGTATTCAGGTACTGCTACCCTAAAAATAGAGACAATGAAGGACCAAACTTTATCCATTTTGAGAAATCATTGGTTTGTTCAATAAACTCGATCATTCACATCACTTCGTTGAAAATAATTTCAAGTTTAAAACAATATACATACTCGGGGCTGCGCTTGTCTCAAGGAGGATTTAAAATTTTTTTCTTTATTCCTCCATGGCTGCGCTTCGCTTCTAAATTGCCATCACTCAGAAGGTGAGTCAAACGACTGCTGCACTTACCCGCGTGTTTCTATTACGCCTCTGAAACCTGCACTGTGTGGGTGGCGTGTGGGTGTTATGTGCCATGTGTATCTCCTCCACCTCCGCTCTCTGTCGTTTACTTTCTCATTCCCCTCTTCCCAGTGTAGGGTAGTAAACTGGCTTTAGTCTAGTTCACCTCACTATCTTTCTGATAATATTCCTCGCTCTCTGTCTCTCTATCATAATGCCGGTAATCCTCCGTGGTACGCATTCATAATATCACCCTTGTTTAAAACGTATGCTGCACTATAGCAGTAATAACAAAAATCAACTACATAACTAGCTTGTAGTATTCTATGCCTATGGTTTCAGACCTTATCTAACAGAGTCATAATATAGTGTTTTGCCAAAAATACAAACTCGAAAAGGTATTTGAAATAATTTATTCAGAACAAACAGCTCCTCAACACGTCGCACGACACGTTAAACCACTTGGCCTCACTCTGCAACATCCTCCCACATACTAACGGCGAGGGACCGATGACTACTACACTCTTTAAAATAAAGGTTGGCATATTCACTAACTAAATACTAACTTTTTACTTGTCACATGAAGCACTAGCCTCTTAGTAAGGGAAGGTAGTAAAATGTAGGTTAGGGAAATTCACTACCTAGTAATGAGGAAATAGTGCTGACTAGAGTGTTAGTAACCCCCGCGAATTGTTTTTAACCCTCGCAAATAGAGGTTTACGTCTATTTTGGTAAATGTTCGTGCGCGTTTACATATCAAAATGATTCTATTAGAAAAGTATAAGATGTAAAAACGAATTGTCATGGCCCTCATAATTTATTGAATGGCTTCTTACTACGTCATGTAACTATGCTGTGGTAAGTGCGCATCACAATATTATAATTATAGGAATTGGACCACATGATCTTATGATCAAACCAGATTCACAGTTGATCATACATACGCGAATTTCATGTGCTCATGTGGACATATGATATTAGTTCTCATACTTACATGATTATATGTTCATATGAGTATGAGAACTCAAATGAACGAATCACGCGAACACGCATGCAACCGCACGCACAAATATATCTTCAAGACTTTGATATAGCAGATTTACACTGTAGCAGCTGCTTGAAGGCTATATGTACCCCTGCTTTGAGAACGCACACGGTGTATTGGTTAGCAGTGACAGAATGTATAAGATAATTGATGTTTACTACGCAACTTCATGTCCCCTTCTATTTGCCTATATGTGCCATTACGTAGCACGAAAGTGCTATTCAATGGCACTCAGTAAAATTAGAGCCAGCCTAAATTTGGTTACAATATCATCATTACGGCAAAACGTACTGCGGCATCTACGAAAGGTCTGGAAACGTATGGGCAGCTTAGTAGCTGCTTAATTAAAAACACTACGGTTCTGTGGCTAGTAACGACTAAAGTTACTATCTATACTAGCTGGTGACTAGTAAATGGATGCCGTGAAGGTAGTAAATGCTACAGAAACTAGTCAACACACGCGTTTAGAGACTGATTACTAACTTTTTTCCAAGATTGTACGTCACCAAAGTTGTCAATGATCGGGAAGACTGGAACTGAGCGTTTAAAAGACGTGACCAGTGTGCAGTGCGCTTCTCCCACGTTCAGATGAGTGGTCCACGCCTGTACACTACGCAGTTTTCGTTTAAATTATCGCGAAGTCCATCTTTCTTTCACTTTACCCCTCACCTCCGTGAGGAGTAGCAGGCTAGAAACCCGCTTTACAGACTGACCTCTCCTCCTCCTTTTCATAAACACCTTCTTCTTCTTCTCCCGACGTCTAGACAAAATAAATACTGTGGTGGGGGATTCGCAAGGCAATGACCAGTGGGACCATCTATGATTGTGAAGCGCGAGCGTGGGTACGAGCTGTAGACGCTGGACTGCTGGAGCCCACGCTCACGCTTCGCACTCAAAGATGGTCCCTCTGGTCATTGCCTTGCGAATTCCCACTACATTACGCACATTTAGCAGACCAATTTTGTGCTCCGTTCCCTGTTGAATAGAGTTTCCTAAAATTAACTAGAGGGGACTCTGTCGCTGCGATCGTTGAGCGACCATGGGAATGATGGGTAGTACACACATTTGCCTAGTCTTCCTACTTGCGGGCGCGAATCGTACTTGCGGCTTCGTTTATTGCTGTGTTTCGGTTTTGTTTTGTAATAAAGAATAAACCAGTTTGAACTTCGTCACCCGATTTGGAAAAGCAAGTCTAAAAGAATAAGGTGGTGAAGCGCAACCGCTGAATATTTGCTGATTTTTGTTCGTGAAAAAATATCTCCAAGCCACACGAACACGTGGAGCCAAAAACAGGCCATAAGTATACGAATATTGTACAAATCTGTGTACTACCTATTATTAACATGCTTGCTGAAGTGCCGTGCGTTGCAGCTTCCATAGACAGTAGCGCCAGAGTTCCCTGTATTGTATATAAGGAAACCTTATGGCATGTTGCGCTCGAACGCTCGACGTTACCTGAAAGCAGCGCGCGTATTTGGTTTTAGCGAAACGGCATTCAGTCAACGCAATGGCGACGTTACCGGTGCACGAAGTTGTTGTAAAGGAAAATAAAAATTGTCCTTATTTTGCAGCAGTAAAGAAAATTCTGTTTTAAAAGAGTGTATAGTGATTTCTCTTTGGCGTAGGAGCCTATATTTTTGTCACCTTTACTTGGAGCTGCATTACAAAGCCCTGAAGGCAGCCCACACGTGTTTCAAATGTACTACCCTGATGCAGTGCGCTCTCTGCGTTGCCTTGTGGCCAATCAAACTACAGAGGTTTTCTGAATAGGTAGAAGTATATTGCAGGCACTATAGTAGAACAGTGGCCGCTCTCAAAAACTAATGGCGTCATCCACTGGCGGATTCGGAGTGACCCACGAGCTCAGCATCGGAGCACTACACTCTGGCGGAGGGCAACAGAATGGAATGTACCAATGTAACACACGCGCTCTCTCTGTAGCAAATGGCAAGGTCAGACTGGAACGCGATGCACGCGTCTCTCTTCTTGCTTGAGTAGGGACGCTGGGCACAGTGACGCTATAGGCACCCGGCAATGCAGTTTACGAGATCAGATGGTAGCGCCAGAACACACAGCCTAGCGAGTAGGCGCAACACCACCTAGACTATTGACAAGGCCCCAGAGAGAGCGTGACGTCACGCAAGTTGCCCACCTGCACCCTGGCCATCGTCGCCACTCGTTCTCGTTATATCTGCTGTGGGCACTTATTGAAAGCCGGTGTTTCTTTTTTTTGTTCTTTTTTTGTTCCAGCGTGGTCTGCATTTGTTTACGCCTACCTTTACACTTTAGTGATCAAACTGTAATAGTCAGAAATGCATTTGTAGAACTAGTTTTATTAGGACGAAAGGCCAAAACCATCCTACCTCATTTCTTGTTCAAGGTTTTGATTTTTCTGTCAGCTGCCTTTTTTTGTGCGGTGCTTTGGATGGTGTAATTTTGAAGTCTACAAAAGTTGTTCAGAGCGACATTTCTTGCAACGCGCACTACATGCCACACGATAGTCTCAGAGGTATGGCTATTTTCACAAGTCTCTAGCTCAACATCTCCTAACAGTGATGTGGTAATGGAGCTTACAATGCCACGTTGGTTGTTCGACGCGAGGAACGCCTTTGCATTTTCTCCCTTGGTGAGCTTTTCGACAACAAGCGTTGTCACCAGCACCATGTGCACAGTACATTGCTGCGGAAACTTTAAGCTTCCTTTTGACAAGTTGCCAATCATTGTGTTACTTGCCACATCTATGTTCCTGCTCTCCAGGACGAGCACGCTGCTGCACAATGCGCATGACAGCTTCTTCAGAGCTGAATGAGCACAATATCCAGCGATGTAAGCAACGAGCTCCGTGTCATGCTTTGGGTTGGAAATTTCATCATTTGAGATGTGAACAGAGAAGTTATGTTGCGATACTTCTGTGTCACTTTCGCTGCTGATGTCTGGCTGCGGAAGCATCAGCAGCTTTTGCAGATGAATTTTCTTTTTAGACTCCAGAAGCTGCCTCACGGAAACATGATATTGTGCACCAGCAAGCTGACGGTAGAGACCGAAGCGGTCTTCAAGAGTGTCAGTTTGAAATTTTCCCAGCAAGACATACTTGAACTTCAGTTCTTCTAAACAGTACCGCGACAGCTCAGCAAGGGAGTAGTAAGTGAGTCTCAACGCAGAATGTGTTTCCCTTGTCAAGCAGCCACGGCTCATGTTGACGCTGCTCCAAGCATCCAGCCAGTCTACCATGCCACTAAAGAAAACCAGCTATTGATCCACCGTAGAATTCACTGGATTTTGAAGGGTGTCGTTCAGTCAGCGACCTTTCGAAGGGGTCTTCACGTTGACGATTTTCCACCACGTCGATATGATGTTTATGAAGAGAGCTGTTGAACTGGCACATGTGGTTTCAAGGGCATCGCCACGCGTCTCAAGTGCGTTTGATACAAACGGATTAATGACGTTTAACACCAACTTTACATTTTGTCTCTCCATAGGTGTTGGATTGATTGCCTTGGAATTTAGCTTGTAGCCAAGCTTGAGAAGTGATATCTGCTCCAGTGCATACAGCTGCCGTACGGCTTCAAATGATGCTGCTATCATTCTGGGCGGCCCATCGGGCAATATTCCTGACAGGCTCACTTCAGGAAAGTTAAAGCATATTCCTTCGTTTTTTTTATTCATCCAGTTGTTCCTGATGCATTTAAGTATGTGCACAGGGTCTACGACATAAAACAGAGGCCGATTGTTGTCGGCTGGATGAGGATATACAATGCTTACTTCCTGTTTCTCTGAGAAAAACGACATCATTATCCGGTTGAGGGAATTGTTGTCGGTAATTACAGCAGTAACCCTGAGGCCCATAGATTCCACTTCTAAAATTACTTTCTTGCAGAACTAATGTAGAATTTTGGCGGTCATTTTAGCAACAGGAAGAATGTGAAGCACATCTTTGTTTGATGACAAGAGCGACTGAAGCATGAAAACATGAGCGGATGTGGCTGCCTCTTGAGAATTGGCTGCAGATCCAACTATGCTGCCCCCTTTATAATCGAAGTATGGCTTGATATGAATTTCATCAACCATTAGCGTCACCGTCTTTTCGTGCGGCTGCATGCACTTCACTCTTTCTTGAATGTAGGAGAGGAAGTTCGCTTCGTTTTGCTCCTTCAGGGGATCGCCTCCATACTTGGAACAAACGTGGCGCAGGGTTGAACGATGGGGTAAAGTCAACGTCGACGCTGATCTGGCAAAGTTATAGGCGTGCGGAGATATGGAGTGCAGAATGCTAGAAAACACTAATGTTTCAGCACTGTAGCGACGAAAGGGGGCAGTGAGTGCGAGAGCTATTTGCTCATTTAGCAAACAAAACAAAGCACTGTGTTCTTCGGTCCTGTCACTGTCTTGGGACAGTTCATTCAATAAGGAGTCGATATGCTGCAATGCTGAGGCTGTTTTCGACGGACTTGCAACTTCAGGCGTCTCAGTCATGTGGTTTTCCAGCTGCTGGAGCAGCGAGGACAACGTCCGGATGTCGCGCACTGCGTCTGGAACTGCGCCTCCGCAAGGTAATGAAAAAAGCTTGATCATACCTGCTGAGACTGCAAGTGAGAGATCAGCAAGCACAGTGACGGAAACCTCACGTGCGGTGATGGATTATCTTCGATGCGGAGAAACATCACACAACGATCGTTGGCCTTGATGGTCCAGAAATCATTACTGCATACAGCAGAAAGCTTGCCTCTTAAGTGTTCGAAAGAGGACACAGCATTTCTCTCCTCTTCGCTTTTTTTGCGCATATAGAGTCCTTAATCGCTTTGCTCAAGGCCTCGTCTTTCATTCGAGCTCGTTTCGAGACAGGTGATTCTCGACGATTGCGATTCGTGCTCAGGTATGACGGACAGTTCGGAAACACCGATGGTATAGCATCTGACACTAGGCGCACCCTCTCGCTGTCGACTGTCAATGTCCGTCTCGACGCTGCGTCGAAATGTGACAGCTTTGTGATGAAGTCAGCCTCGAGGAAGTGGAGTTCACAGACCTGCGCCAAGCATAACAGTGACTTCATTACTTTCATACGAAACGGGCTAATGGGAACTTTGACACAAGCCTGAGTATTTTTGTTCTATTTTACCGCACTGCCCTACCTGAAGCGCGACAAAACTACCATCACCACTCACGATACTCGCACCGTTCAACAGTAACAGAGCCAGAACGCCAGTAATGCGATAGAGCCGGTAAGACAACAAATTTCAGCAGTTTCTCACCTTGGAGTGTATGCTTGGTGTGAAATCCTTTCGCGGAATGGCTTTTATCCAAGACTTTTTCCGAGCTTCATCCTTGGGGAATGCGAAAGCACGCACTTTGGGACCACTGTCATAATTGCAGCTGCACCCGGGAACACAACAACGTCCCATGTCGCACTGATCGATGTGTAATCACATACTCACAAATACAACACCAATAAAATAGGACACGTGGGAACTGACGAAAACTCAAAGCAGTGCGATGCAGCACCAAGCCTAACGCACTCTAACCAGCGAAGCAGGTAGCGATGAAAGGCAAACCTGTCGTGGCTTGTCCGCCGTTCGGGGTAAAAAAGTGCGCGGGGTGACCGACACCACCACCTGAGCGACGCGTCCTCGGCCACTGGACAGTCGGTGATATGTCCGGAAAGGAGTTTAGGCTGCCACCCAGGATGCGGCGAAAGACGACTCTTGCGACGCGTCTCACGAACAAGTAGAAGATGTGTTTAATTTACATATTTGCAAGAGAAGAACATTGCAACAAGAGCGTACAGACGCGCCTTTCCATCACAAGGACCCAGAGCGCACTCGAGACGAGCGGGCCAGCGAAGTCCAGAGGGAGAGCACAGCGCACTTCCGACACGCTCCTTTTATAGCCGTCCGTGCACGCGCTAGACGCCGACTGTGTGTCCCAGCGACGCTGATGTGCATTTCATGCGGCGCACACAGACGCCTCACAGACGCACACACAGACGCCACACACTACCACATGGTGTGGGCCTGCCAAGCTAACGCAGCCATTACTCCTAACCCAAACCCTAGGCGAGAGGACTGGGAGGCGGCCCTGCTCGGCTGCTCAGACCTTCAGGCCCAGCAGGCCTTGGTCCAGAGAGCCAAGACGGCGGCTTTAACCAATGGGGTCCCGGAATAGAGACTCCACCTAGTCTGTAGGGGCCTCTACAGAGGTCCTACACCTCTCTTTTGTAAATAAATGTTTTTCACCACCACCACCACACAGACTCACACAGAACGCTGTCCGCGTTCCTGCAGGACGCGGACAGCGTTTGACAGTTACGCCGATGAGCGTCCCTTGCAAGCCACTTCCTTGCTGAGCCGGTCATAACATCGGACAACTAGCGTGACGTATGCCGTCTGGAGAGAGGGGTATGAACGGGCCTTGTGAATAGTCTAGGTAGTGTTTGCGAAACCGAATTTGCACGTGTATTTTCTGTTTAGAAAAAATTTATTGCCACAAACGTCAATAACACTCAATGGAACATTTCCTCCTTAGATATACTCTAACGATGATGACAAAACAGACGTCATTTACATGAACATGGATATGAGATGACATTTTCTTTTTAGGGGCAAAACAGGGAAGTTAATTGCAAACTGGTAACAACAATTCAGGTGAGTACAACTGTCTGGTGTAACAAAATCACTTCAGTGGCGTGTACAAACAAGAGAACATAGACAGGACGTAACACACAGCACTTCCACTATTCTCACAGATCACGAATCACTCAAGAAAACAAAGAGAAAAGAAAGGCAAAAAAGATGTAAATTGGAACAGATTCACATATTACGTGCTACGAGAAGCAATTTTCTCCCCCGAGTTAAAATGGCAGTAAAGTAAGTTCAATATTCCCGTTCCGAACTCCAAAAAAAAAAAACGTGTATGCCCCCTTCTGATAAATGCTTCTTCACCTCGAGTTTCCATCTGTTCGGTAAGGTACCGAACCATGATCATTCTAATCTTCTGTAACGCTGGGTACGCAGCTCGTTGGGGTCGTCGCCGTGCTTTGGCCATACAGCGGTGACGCCACAAGACGAACATTGTGACGTACAGAACGAGTTGTTCAAATAAGCCCCTTCTGCACTGTAGGCTCGAAGGAATTAACACTCCGAATTGACGACGCACCACGTGCCACACGCATTTGGCTCCTACGCATTCAAACATCGTGTGTCGAATCGTTTCTCTTTTTCCGCAGTTGGGGCATTGGCCATTGGCAAAGACGCCCCGCTTTAACAGTCTCTGACGAGTGGGCAACGCGTCTCATCTCCGCAGCCAATCAAATTTTCTATTTCCGGTACGTGGTTGTTCCGCCATTTCTTCCACTTGCTGGGCCTTCATCACTGTTTTTCCTCGTCAGTAATCAAGCGACTGATTAACATTTCGTTAATGCGTGCGGGTGCGAGCTTTGCAAAGTATTCTTCGGTGGCGTTGCCGTCAACCCAACGCTTGAGGCCCTCTGCTGCCTTATAAAAGGTATGTGGGTGTTCTGCTTGAGATCCCCGGTACCTTTCCGACGTGAATGCAGCTCCAAGAGTTCCGGTCCAAAATATCAGTAAGCTACGGCCAGGATAGTCATTGTCCTGAAACAATCGGTGAACTGTTTTAGCTGTAAGTGCCTTTGTGAATGTCGCAACATCTCGCAGACTGAGTCCTCCACAACTTTTTGGGAGCTTCGGGAACTTTTGTTGAACATTTGGTGTCTTCCCGTCCCATAGGAAGGCTCGAACCAATGACGCAAGGCGGCTCGCAAAATGTTTGGGTATGAGTGCAATGTGCCCGATATAAAAAAGCATGTGCGTATGCTTTAGTTTTCACCACCGTCACTTTGGCGTCAAGTGACAAATTGAAGTCTGTAGCAGACGCGAAGACCAGCGTGTCTCGATGTACGGCGTCCTCACAATTTCTTTTGGCCACCTCCCCGTCTTGAAAGTATAGCCCGAGGACATTTACGGCATCCACCTATTGAATACCACTCGGCAAAGAGCCGTGGATGCTACCGAAACGAAGGGCTTTGCTTTTCTCCGCATTCAGGAAAGCACCGGATAAACTGGCATACTCTTCGAACCGCTCCAAGAAAGCGCGGTAACTGGCTTGCTTTCACACAAACACAGAGATGTCATCCGCATAAGCGGTGATGCTTACTCTAGACCTGTCATTGGAAAGCCCTGAATATTAGGGCACTTTGCCACTTTCCTAAAGAGAGGATCTATAAAAAGAACAAACAGCACCGGTGCGATTGGGCATCCCTGGCGAACACCTTTTGTTACTGGAAAGCTTGCTGTCTCCACGCCGTTGATGAGAAGTCAGCTGGTCATGTTGGTGTATAGAAGCTTTATACAGCGAACGTACTGCTAAGGCAAACCAAACATTTTAAGTACGCAGTATAGGCAGTCATGTTCGACCCTGCCAAAGGCCTCAGCTTGATCCAACGACACGAAAGCACCGGTAACGTTTTTGGCATAGTAGACTAAGTCTCTTATCAGAGTAAGTGTTTGAAAAATTGACTTACCTGGCACTGCACACGTTTGCGTGGGCGACACTATACCGGGTAGAAAAGGTTTTAGCCTCAAGCCAAAGATCGTAGCTACAAGTTTGTAGTCCGTGTTAAGGATAGTAATCGGCCTCCATGACCGTGGATCGTCAGGATCTATGCCCTCTTTTGGCAGCAAGACTACACGGCCCTCACTGAAAGACCTCAAAAATGAACCCGTTAACCATGTCAGTAAGTGCGTCACCATGACGTCGAAAAAAGTTATATAAAACCCCGTCAGTATTCCGTTTCGACCTAAAGCCGTGGTAGTGTTCATTTTCCTCAAGGCTTGCCAAACTTCATCTTTCGTCGCCTCAGCGCAGAGCATATCAGACGCCTCAGGACACAGCGGGGGCAAGCCTTCGCAAACTTTTGCGATTCTTTGATGCTGGTTGCTGTCTTTCGAGCGATGATCTGCAGAGCAGAGCCTTTCAAAATGCACCCTAAAGACCTCCTCGATTGATTTGATATCTGTGATTTGCTCCCGCACTCTGTCCGTGCTGCACCGATAATACTGGGCTGGTGTTTCCCTACCCCTACTCGCTGTGCGTATGTCAAGTTACCTAGTTCATCGGTAGGCAGGTGCCGTTCCTCTGCGCGTTTAAAAGCCCCGGACCTTGCCCTCAACAAGAGGTCGTATTTAGCCTTTTTGGCCCCAGTCTACTCTTGAATTGCGCCTGTCAGATTGCCTGCGCACTCAACGATTCGAATACGCCTCAATGTTTCATTCATTTGTGATATTAGACGTGCATGGCGCATTTTCCCGGCCTCCTTCACAATCACACGCCATCAGGCCTTCAAGATATCCCATGCTGTCGGCGTAATTTGCGGCGTGTCTTTCAAAGACGCATTGATATTCATGCGCATTTCAAATACCGAAACTTCATCATTTAAGATTGATGAATCCATTCCCCACAACTTGGACCGATGCCTTCCCAGCTGGGCCTTCAAGGTGAACATCACTGGCATGTGGTCGCTGAGCTTGCGTTGCCCAGGCGCTAAAGAAATGACATCGCATGTCTCTAAATTTTCAACGAGCTTGTTAAATACTCTGTCAATTCTGCTCTGAGACGTACCCTGAACGTGCGTGGCTCCAAAGGTGTTCTCGTGAAGCGTTGTCCATGCATCGACCAGCTTCAACTCTCTACATATTTTCTGCAACTCTTTCGAATGGTATGTGCTTTGTCCTTGACTAGGGCCTCGGACATCTCGAATTGAATCAAAAACACGATTGAAATCATCTAAGAACACGCACGGTGCTGAATTTAGCAGGAATGGCCTGGCACATCTAAAAAAGTCATTGGCATGAGACCTATTCACGGGCGCGTAAAAGTTGGTGAATCAGATTTTCTGGTCGTTTATTCACATGTCCACCGCAATAACACGGCCTTCTGAACCGAAGAGGCAATGCGCACCCCGCCTTAACCTCGGCTTGAGAAAGACGACACCAGTGCCACGCGACTGTCTGCGTTAAGGAGAAGAAGGCTAGTAGGAGTACAAAACTTTATTATATACATAATCCAGAGAGGCTTGAACTCCAGTGCCCCGAGAAGTATACGGGGTGGAGAGCAAAGTCTGTCCGGCATGGTGGTGCCCCTATTCCAGGGCCTCACTGGCGCGAGCCATTCGTTCAGCTCTGTGGATCAGTCGCCGCTCATTCACTAGGTATGAAGCCTTTGTGTTCTGTACATGCTGTAAATAAACTTTTTCTAAACAGGGCTGGGCTAGATAGCAGCGCCTCCCATTCCTCCCACGTGCCAGTGGTGTCGTGTTGTTCGTCGTGCTCTGCACACTCCCATGGAATGTGAAAGAGTGTTGGGTGGCTCCACACCACGTGCATATATCTCTGTACGCCGTGGGGTAGATCAGGTGACGAGTGTGCAGGTTTATGTAAGTGTTAGTATGTATTCTTTTTAGCACTGTTGCCTCTGCAGCGCTGAGATTGCTACGAGGACGTGGATACAGCTGCCTATTTTCTCTGTAGTACTTCAAAATCGTTGCGAAACAAGGGTCCAGGGGTGTAGGGTCATCACTTGCATTGGCTTGAGTGGCTCGGTGATTTGTGAAGCCTCGAGCTGCCTCGTCCACGCGCAGGTTCCCTGTCACGCCCTCGTGACCCGGTGCCCAAGTCACAGCCTGTACGTATTTCACTGTAGGGTCTCATTCTGTCCCAACCAACATACGGAGTGCCTGTGCTCCAATTTGGCCCTTTAGATAGTTTGTGCAAGCTTTCTGCGAATCTGTAATGGTTGTTAATGGAGCGTTTTGTGCCCATCCCTCTTTTATAGCGGGTGCTATGGCAACCTCTTCTCCTTGTGTTGTCAACGCCTGATCTATTGAAGCGCAGGCTGTAATTTTCCCTCTATGGTCGGTGGCTACACACACATATCTCTTTGCATTGGTCTGATAAGGCGCGGCGTCAGTGAATCTGGCCGTGTTCAAGAATCTTGTCTTTTTGTCTATGTAGTCAGCCCTTGCCTTTCTTCTTCCAGCATGCAGAGTAGGATTCATGTTGCTTGGTATTGGTGATATGGTGTACCATTCTCTAAGTTCGCTTGGTACTTCTTTAGTTTCTAAGTGTGTTTGTAATGAAGTATCGCGCCATAGTTTTTTAGGACTGCTCTGCCTATTGGGGTCTGGAGAAGGCGACTATCTTGCGCTTGTAACTGGGCCTCGGATAATTCTTCAATTGTGTTATAAAGACCAAGCGCCAGTAGCTTGTCGTTTGAAGTAATCCGCGGTAATCTCAGGGATGTCTTGTAGGCCATTCTAATTATTTGGTTTGCTTTTTTCTTCTCTTCCCTGTTCATAAATTGATACGAAAGCGAGTATGTAATGCGACTGATGAGGAGGCTTTTGACCAATTTTAGGGTATCTTGTTCTCTCATGCCTTTATGTTTCTTATTCGCGAGATCATGCGTGAGATCTACTGTACTGATCTTTTGAGTTTATTTGGTGTGTGCAGACATCTCTGATTAGCTTGAGGCCACATTCCTAGTATGTGTATGGTATCTTTCTCCGGAATGACATTTCCGTCGAGCTCGACTTCCAGCTTTAGATTCGGATCGATCCTCCGTGCTTTTCTCTTCGTGAAGTGAATGAGCTCTGACTTTTCGGCTGAGCACTGAAGACCCCGTATCCTTGCGTACTCTTCTATTGTGCTAGCTGCCTGTTGTAACCTATCTTCTTTCTGCGCTAGGCTGCCTGTGGTTGTCCATACCGTAATATCGTCTGCATATATCACATATTGTAGACCGGCAATATCTTTGAGTTTTCCTGCAAGGCCTGTCATGGTGACATTGAAAAGTGTCGGTGAAATGACCGCCCCTTGGGGTGTTCCTTTGTTTGGAGGTTTAATGATGTCGGATTCGTAATCTCCCAGCTTGATTGTTGCAGTCCTGTGACTAAGAAAACTTTTGACGTAGTCGAACATTCGTTCTCCACAGTTAGCTTCCTCCAGACCTTCTAGTATTGCTTTGTGACTGATGTTATCAAAAGCTCCCTTCATGTCATTTGCCATAACGACGTTTTCCCCGACCTTAGAGATGTTTACTAATACTTGTTCTTTTAAAAGTAGTAGAACATCTTGCGTAGAAAGGTGTGGGCGAAAGCGAAACATATTTTCGGGCATGAGGTTGTTCTTCTCGAGATGGTTGAGGAGCGTTGTGTTCACCAGTTTTTCAAAGATTTTTCCTTAGCAGGACGTGAGCGAGATAGGTCTCATGTTCTCAATGGCAAGTTTTTCTCCTGGTTTAGGCACCATGACCACAATCGCATGTTTCCATTCTGGTGGGACAGATCCAGCCAGCCAATGTTTGTTTATGTATTTAGTGGTAGCTTCAATGGCTTCATCATTTAGGTTTTTGATCATACCATTGGTGATTTTATCTGATCCCGTGGCTTTGTTGTTCTTGTAACTAGATATGGCTGCTCTTATCTCAGCGTGCGTAAATGGCTTGTCTAAATCAGGTTGCGGTGATCCTTTATACCTTCCTTGATCTGAAGGCGTCGCTCCGTCTTCCTCAAAGCATTTTTTATGCATGGCTTGAATAAGGTGCTCTTTTGTACCAGGGTATAAGTGAAGCAATCTTTCAAAGGCTTTACTGTTTTCATTTTTTGTCTTCGTGGGGTCTATCATGGCTTTCAGTATGTTCCATGTTTTGGCCGTACTCAGCGTTCCATTGAGTGAATCACAGAAGTTGGCCCAATTAGTTGCAGCTAGTTGATTGGCGTAATCCTCTGCGCACTGGGTGATATTTTTTATTCTTTCTTTCATTTCACGGTTACCTTTCTGTCTTTTCCATCTTTTGTTGAGGCTTCTTCTTTCTTCCCAAAGATGTGTTAGGTGTGAGCCGACCTCAGGGGCATTGCTTGATTGCGTTATTTCTTTACTGTACCTTTTTTTAGACGCCTTATTTTGTCACACCAATCACTCAAGTTTGTAATATCTGAGGCAGTCAACCTTTGTTCCAGTGATTTTCTGAACGCATGCCAATTAGTTATTTTAGCAACGCCAATCTTTTTACGTATCTGATCTGTGTGTATAGTGGTGCATAATAAGTAATGATCACTGCCTAGATTTTCTAGAGTGTTGTGCCATTCCACCTCTTGACAATTTTTGCACATAATTAGATCCGGTGTCGTGTCGCTGGAGTTACTGTTTCCTAGTGTTGTTGGCATTGCTGGATCCATCAGGAGTGTCATACCTGTAATTTCAATTTGCTGGGCTGTGTTTCTGCTTTTAGCATCATGAGTGAGGTATCCCCAGCTTGGGTCTTCTGCATTGAAGTCCCCCACCACTATGAGCGTGTTCTGCTTCGCTAGTTTTACTGAATCTTCAAATAGTTTGTCGAAAGTTGCCTTTCTTTGCCGAGGTGGGCTATAAATGTTCAGGATGAAAATTTTTTTCTTTTTCTTCTCTTTATATAGAATTTCCGTGATGATGTGTGAGATTTAGATTCCTTCTATTGGTTAATGCTGTATTGCGGTATGGATTTGGCGAATAATGTCGGCGCTCTCTATTTGTTGTTATTATTCACAGCTTCACCATGAGTGTCATAGCTCTGCATGCTTAGCCTTATTCCAACCTCTTGGAGAGGTATCTAAGCAGGTGGCCTCGGCTGCATGGCCACCAGCTGTGAAAGCTGTTCTTTTTTTCGTCGGGATCTCCGGCAGTTCCACTGCCTTATGTCACACTCTTCCGAGAAGAAGGCTTCAACCGAAAATCTAGTACGGAAGGTCATGATGTCGTGCCACGTTCGAATGTTGGTTTCTTGCAGAAAAAGCACGTCGACCCCGAGTGAGCGCACAAGGTTCATTATCTCCTGTTCTTTTACAAGATCTTTGAAACCACGAATATTGAAAGTCATGAAAGATAGCCTATTCATTTAAAATAAATTTAAGGGGAAACGAAACAATGTTTTTTTCTCTTTTTTATAAGCTATGCGTAAGGGGACGGCACGGCTTCTCCTGAGTCAAGCGGCAGTGGATGAAGTCAGCGTGATGATACTCGAAGGACTGGTGCTGAGATTTACTCACGCGCACACATAGACCTGACCCAGTAAGCAACACCAATAATAACAGAAATAGTACACGCAGCATGCAACGTAACTCACATGATGCAATTACTATAACAGGACATTGCCACCACAGCATAGAGCTCACAAATTGGCACATGAGGGTTCCATCGTGAATGACAGTAACATATGGAATACTAAACAGTTTGCATGCATCAGAGACAACAAATGCATAGCGATTGTACGGCTGGGAAGCAAGCATTGCAACGGTAAAGACAACAGGAAGCGGAAATAATGGATGTGGGCAGCACAAATTTAAAAAAAAACATTGAGTCCTCACCCGCATCAGGTGATGGATCTCGGTTCGGCGAAGCCACTCGGGGCTTTTTGGATGTTTTGGAGGTGGTGACATCACTTCCACGGCTTAAACTACCAGGCTTGGTGTGGCGCTGAGAGTTTGTGGCTCTAGACAATTTGTCGGGAGAACACGTATTTTCAGGAGACAAAGATACCGATCGGGAGGCTTGCGAAAATCTGTCACTCCTTAATTTTCGTGATGGTGACCGGCTCCTACGATGTCTGGATCTCTTGTCGGATGCTTCTTCTTGGGCCTGTACAGTGTGTGTGTGAGGCGGGTCAAGTTTCCTTGAAGAAATGGTCTTTACTTCTTTCGTGGGCGTCGTCTTCACGCTACTTTCCAGGCCAACAGGTGGCCGTTCATGGAGCTCGTCACTTGCACTTGTTGCCTCAGAAGGTCGGAGCGATTTTCTCGGTTGGCCAGCGCTCCGAGATGCTTGGAACGCTTCCACCAGCGGCGATTCGTTCGAGCATTGTTCGTTTTCTGTGGCCTTGAGTTCCTCTGATGAAGACGTAGCAGATGCACTCGGCGTCTCCGCAGCATTGCTGGGATCCTGTGAAGACGTTGTTTTAGATGACAATGCTGCAGTGTCCCCAGTCAGCGCAGAAACGTCGTTGTCACTCGTTGTACATGGCGACGCGGCATCAACGCCGCTGGCGTCTTCTGTCTTGGCGTCTTAAAATTCTGTGTCGGTTGCGCTGTCTTCATCCCAATAATCTAGAATCTTCTGTGGCCGTGGCTTGGTTTTGCGTTGCAAAACCTCCACGCGTCTGGAGGGTCCAATTTGGGTTGTTCTCTTCGAAGCACTTCCTCAAAGTCCTGGGAATTCTTTCAGTGACTGTGAGGTGCTCTGCGCTGCGTCTGCGTATGACTTGGGGCGGAAGTAATTTTTCGTCGCGTAGTCCCCATTACAGCGCTTACACTTGGACACACAATCCTCAGATGTATGGCCGAAGGTGCCACATCGTTGACAGAAGGGTGTTGTGCAAGTAGCCGCAACATGACCTTCTCTGCTGCAGCATGCGCCTACTCTGCGCATACCACGATACTCGAGCATCACGCGGTGACCTTGAATTGATAGGAAGTTAGGGGCTTGGCCATCTCGATTCGGACGATGCGGGTACCAGTGTACGTGGATTGATGCCTTTGCAAGGTAACAAATGTGATACCCTTCACTTTTCCGTATGGCAGAAGAGCTGAAATAACTGCGTCATCCGACACGTATGGCGGCAGGCGGAACACACTGACTTCTACGCTTGGCACCCCGACTGCCTCATTTTGTACCTTGTGACCTTATAACTTCAATCCTTGGTTTACCATAACTTGGTTGCTTGTGAAGACGACCAAGCCAAAACTAGGAACTTCGAAGCTCCGAGGTGTTGCAGGAACAGCACCCCCTTCACTCCCCATGACGTCTTCGAGGCCATCGATGATCTCGTCGACGGACGCCGTCCCCTCCAGGACGCTGAAGTTGAAGCAGTGCTCCTTGAGGGGGAGTGCCGCAGGCCTTGACGTCATCCTCGCTGGTCCCGGCAGGAGCCGACGACGATGAGATCAGGCCTCAAAAAAACTGGCTGGCAAATTCGCGAGTGGACACCCGGCAGCAACGCTGCCGGAACGCTGACCGCGTTGAAGACTGGAACGCCGAAGCTCTTTATAGCGGCACCCGTTCGTCCCTCTTGGCCGTAGTAGTAGTGTGTAATCAGTATTACATTTTGACCTCCAAGGTGGTGCCGGTGAGAGATTTCTTCTGTGCGTTGTTGAACAATAAAAGATAGGGCTCGATGTACATGCCAATGGCTGCTAAGGGGGAATGAAAGACAGGAGAATTCGGCTTTTAGTTAACGTCCACGCTGCGAATTTTTTATTGTTCAAAAACGCTCAGAAGACAAGAAAGGGTTGTATACGTTCTACTCATTGGGAGTAACCTTCCAAGTTTTATACCCCTGTCACACGGGCACTTAAAAGCCATTTAAGTAAGCAGACTTTTTCTGAAAAGGAGTTCCTGGCAGCAGACACACGGCACACAGCGAACTCCTTTTCAGAAGCGGTCTTTTTCGTAAACGGAGTTCGTCAATCTCTTTTACGGCTCCGAATGAGTAGCCTCAAAACCAGCGGGCGCCAGCAATTTTCGAGTGGTGGGAAAAAAAGAGCGAATGCTTATTTTTCTGTCACCAAAACCCATTGTAAAAACAAATTTCATATCCTTCAGAAGGTGTAATGAACTCTTTAATGGTTATTTCCTTTTCTACTCCCGTAAGCAGCTACAACGCGTCGGCAATATCACGTGGTGACGCTCGGTCTTGCACCGCGCCATTTTGCACAAGTGAGGAAAGCGTGGCAGTCGTGTGTTTGCCCGTCATTGAAGTGGTCAAGCTTGTATAGGGCAATGCCGACTCGCTTCTATAGGGCAATGCCGACTCGCATGGTTTCACGCATGCTGGTGCACTGTCTTTCGAGCTCACTGCGCAAGCTCTCCACAATGAAACGAAAGGTGGACGGGTACACTCGAAAAGATTGCTTGAAGTTCTGCTCACCCAGGTGAGGTACAGTTCCCGCGAACCACCTCTCGTTTCGTCTGGAGGCCCAGATCGATCGATCGCAGGCCTTCTCCGACAGCTCCAGTGCGCACAGCAAGGAATTGCTGAACAGCAGTTGCTGCTTGATCCTCTCCTTGGTGGCTTTTGGAGCGTCTGCCTCGCTTTCCAGAGCGAGAAGGCAGGCCGTGGGGCTTGCGATCCTCGCTTTTTCTTCCGTACGGTCGTCCATAACGTGTCGAGAGCAGTCGAGAGCAGCGAAAAACAAATACGATAAATAAAAGCCCAGTGGTGCCAGACGGACTTGTGCACGTCGCTAGTTATGGGAATGATTCCTTAACTAGTGCAACAAACTTTCACATTGGTGTTTCTTCATCTCTTATTCTTAAATTTATTTGAAGAAACGAGCAGTGCAACAAGTCTTCAATTTGTACATCGGGATACATCGTCTAATTTTCATTGCTTCTCTTTTAACGGCTAGCGCAACGCTTTCTCTAGCGTCTTCGAACGAAAACACTAAAAGGAGATCATTGCTGCCGTGTGTCTGCACCGTTAGAAAGGTTAGCGAGCTTTGGGCCGCAGAGCCATAATTGCAGTGAATTGTATATGCCACGAACTCCTGGTGGTTAAAGGTGGGAAGTAGACACGAATCGCAAGCCGTTAGAAAGTGTGCGTGTGCTATCTCACGTTTAGTCCATGGAATGTCCGCTGGATGGCGGTACTTCTATATGAGGAATATATGATGAAAAGATGCGAGATGGTGGTACTTGGAGTGTTGAATAGGTGGATGAACGGACACACAGACAGATGCAAGGACGGACGCACGGATGGCTGCACGGACGGATGGACGCATGGACGAACGCAGGAGCGGATGTGTGGAAGAAAGTAGGGATGGACACCAGATGAACGTGCGGACGCACGAACAGACGCATGCACGGACGGGCGGATGTACGCATGGGTGGCCACACAGACGCACGCATGGATGGACAGAAGCAAGAACGAATGGACGGAGGGATGCTTCACCCCAGTATCCATCATTCACTCCGTGGGTATGCTGCCGTTTTTTTTTCTAGTTGTAAGCAAGGAGGAGACGGCTGATTATATAAGCGCCCAGGAAGCGTTCTTTGAAAACTTGCCAAAAAGGGCACTGACATTTCGGCGTGTCACTGTGTTCAGCGAGCGTTCCATTTTCTTAGTATTCCTGGCGGTCGGTACCAACAATGCTGAGGTGGCCTAAACAGCTTCGTTGCGCCCTCTGGTCCACTATCGGGTGCCTATAGGCTAACAAAACATGAGCTCCGATGCGAGGCCAAGTGACGCGACCGGCGTATGTTGGCCCACCCAAATTTGGCACTGTTTCAAGGCGTCGGGTGCTTCTGACTTCCGGTCAAATCCTGCGGTTTTTACGGAGTAGAAGTAGTCGGTCTGTGGAGTGGATCTCGCGACGGAGCTGCTACAGATCTACCAATGAAACATACAGGGAGCACTCTCAATCCACCAGTGGAATAAACTTGCTCCACATGGAGCACAAGAAAGCATTACTGGAAGTGCTCAGAATCTGCCAATGAAGGACACCATAAATCTTTACTATTGTTACATAAAATTGCTTACTATACAAGATTTGCGAAGTCTCTTTGATGGAAGTACCAAAAAAGCAACTCGAGACGCTTCTTTATGGCCCGAAGTGTCGCCTGGAGTTGTTTCGTGGAAGTTCACCCCACATGCGCGGATTCTCGAAGGGACTGGTTGTGACGCGTTCTAGGAGGAGGGCCAAATCCTTGTGTGTTCTGAAGTGCCATCGGTACTTGCGTGTTGTCCGAACAACCACTTCGTTTCCAGAGCAGCGTGTACTCGCGGCACAAGGGGCTGCCATTTTGTCGTTTCTTCTCGTCTTACGTGATCCTTCGCGCGCTTTGATATGTGAGGTTTAACGTCCCAAAACCACGATATGATTATGAGAGACGCCGTAGTGGAGGGCTCCGGAAATTTCGACAACCTGGAGCCACCAACGTGCAGCCAAATCCGACCACAGGGGCCTACAGCATTTCCGCCCCCATAGTCAATGCAGCTGCCACTGCCGGTACTCGATCCCGCGACCCGTGGGCCAGCAGCCGAGCACCCTAGCCACTAGACCACCGTGGAGGGGGCGATCCTTCAAGCGCTACGACGGTCCGCTCACACGCTCAGCACCTTACCATCTAGCGCATGCTCAGTGGGGCAACCACCGACTGGCTGTGTGGAACGGGAGGCAAAATACGGCCGGCTAAAGGTGCCTAATAATGCAGGCAAGGAATAGCAGAGCACTGAGCCCGCTGATTTTCTAAAAGGTTGCGCGTTTGATCTCATTGGCGCACACGTTTTATAGGGTCTGATTGGAGTGCTTTTTACACAAAAGTGTCTCATGCCAAGGTTCACAAACACATTGTTGATGTACTTCCGTCCCGGATATGACGTTTAAAAAACTCCGTGTGTGTACATGAAGGTGCCACATTCCTATGAAGGTGGATCTTCATGAAGGTGCATCATGATGAGTGGGCGAAGCTAGGTTCTAAGGTTTACAGTATGTAGGTTTATGTCATCTACTAGCAGGCCTATGGGAAGCCAGCGCTGCTCAGGGGGCGTCCCTACCCTTTCTCCGTGCGCACGTAAAATTTACACGATGTGCCGTCCTGGCGAGCTGGCTAAGAAACAGTCACACAGAGGCGCCGCGAGGTGAACTGCGGATACGTTCGTACACGTAGCGATCGCTGAAATGCATTCTGAACGCTGTTGGGCACTACAGCTGCCTAATCCCGATGTGTGTGGTGTTTTAGGATACTTGGAGTGCGCAATACCAGTGAAGAATCGGACTCTTCGCTGAAAACTGCGACGCAGCAGAAGTTGGTTTCAGCGATGTGGTGCGCATGGTCTAATATACTTGTCGGAAGGACAGATGCTGTCCAATGTGAAGAACGTCTAAAACGTGGAATAGTGTGCTACCTTTTGACGTAGTGCCAAGCATTGTAGGGCGTAAATTTACGAGTGTTTGTTCAGATAGCTCTTCCAAAGCTCAGCTCTCTGAAACGATCGTTTTGCTGGAAGGTGTCTTCCATTGTTTGCAAGTGTGCCGCCCACTTTTCTCTTTACCTGAACAGATTCAGAACTGTGTAGAATTTTTCTCCACGCCGCATACGAGCATTCATATTTCCAGCACTTTCACCAGCGTGAACATGAGCAGCCTTGAACCACATCAAATCTTCAGCGATCTGTCACGAGGGATGAAGGAATAAACTCCGGAGTTGCTTAGAGCATTATACAACCTAATTCGTTTCTCAGAACGCGTAAGCTCCGACGAGAGTTGCCAGCGCATGCAACACGAATTTATGTACGCTCTACTGTGCAACATCAATGTCTGTCGGTTGCGTGTTTCGGGCATTCTGATGCTAGTCACTGGAATTTCACTACTGCCATCACCTTCTTCGCGTTCATTAACGTTTCTGGTTTTTCATCACAACGCGACAGAAACTACCAGCCTTCTGTATGGGCGCAATCACAAACGTGAGACATCTCGCGCGCAGAGCAAATTACTGGGCGAGACCAACCTTACCGAAACCTCAAGGGAAGTGAAGGAAATGTATACTTTCCGCCAGTCGATAAACAAGCGCTAGTGTTTAAGGCGGAACTTTACCAGCTTATATGTATCGTTGCCAAAGTACTCGTTTGTCGCATTCAGGGTCACTGCACGAACATTGCTGAGCTTGTCGCTTCCTCGCAATGCGAAGTCACCCTCTCGAAATACGCTGCCTACACGTATTGCTTGGTAGTTCATGTCTTGGGTCAATCAGCGCCCTTTTATGAGACTCGATGGTCATGCCCAAACGCCGTACGGTATAATGCTTGAATATTAGTTCCCGAAAAGCGACGCTGCTCTCAGTGCACACTTCACAACTAGTGAAAATGAGAATGCCGTTTGTCACAGGCAGGCAGCTTCACCGAAATGACGTTCCAGTGGCTGGCGTAGAAGAGCACTTTAACCTTTCAGTATTTCTGGACTATTCTGGTCTATGATTAGACTACTTCAATGAACGCTTCAAAAAGCATCAGCACGCCTTGAAGATGCTTTCTTCGCTTCTGCCACTGAAAATTGCCATATCAGCCACTCTTACCACTGCCGAGATGTTTACTAACGTGTATACTCGAATATCATCTCAACTCCAGCATTGCAAGTGGAGTTAGCAGTATAGGCTGCTAAATGGAAGCGAGGAACGCTGAGCATGTCTGCGATGCAAGCGGTTGCCAATGGTCGAGAGGTATTCTTCCAAAACATTGATTGATTGATATGTGGGGTTTAACGTCCCAAAACCACTATATGATTATGAGAGACGCCGTAGTGGAGGGCTCCGGAAACTTAGACCACCTGGGGTTCTTTAACGTGCACCCAAATCTGAGCACACGGGCCTACACCATTTCCGCCTCCATCGGAAATGCAGCCGCCGCAGCCGGGATTAACACCCGCGCCCTGCGGGTCAGCAGCCGAGTACATTAGCCACTAGACCACCACGGCGGGGCATTTTTCTTCGAAAACGTGCACCACCTTCTAAATATTCCGGCATCTCTGCGGTGAGCACAGCTGAAGCAGAGCGCTTTTACAGCGGAAGATGTTATTAGATCACTTTTCAGGTCACGTGCAGTTGCATGTTGTCCGCCACTGCCACCACCGTTGCCGATTTCCGTAACGACATCGCGCGTAGAAAAAAAAAACTTTCACCAATGACAGAGTGGGGTATGAACCCGGGTCCACTGGGTGCCAGTTTAATATTCTACCACTGAGTTACGCCGGTACTTGAAACTAGTTGTCAAACTTGCCTTAGGCAGGCATGACTTAACACCAATGGCACAGGCGGGCTCGAACCTGCGTCCGCTAGGGGCCAGCCCAATATTATACCACTGAGGTACACCGGTGCTAAAGGGTGCTTGTGACTTCTTGTGAAACTTTCCTTAGGCAGGCTTGATGTCGGGAAAGAAATCGCGTTAATACGACTTAAAAAGCGTTTAAAAGCAGCGAAAAAACAAGCAGTAATCGCAGAATGCGATTAGCATAACAAGTGGACCATCCAATGCTTCAACTCATTAGAAAAGGTTGTTCTTGTTTCCTAAATAACTGTGGTGCATACCTACTACAGCCATAGTTTATCATCGTCGACAGCCACTGTATGAACATTTGGCACAAAATTTCTTGCAAGTGTTCAGCGGACACCACGCTTATCAGAAGAAGGAAGAAAAAAGGGCATAGCGAATGTCGGCCTACTACCCAAAAGTTTATTATTATAGCCCTTGTGGATTCCAAGCAAATGTGCTTCCAGTAGTTACCCAATGAGTGTTTTGAAAAGGCTCTGAAAGGCCGCACTTCTAACTTTTGCTGTGACTCTGCTTTGCACACCACGAAGGCCTGACGTATTTTCATCGCTGAGACATTACCGTTGTACATGAGAGCTACACCAACACGTGAAAGATCGTTTGGATCGCTCTCTGAACATCCACCGTGAAATACAAGTCCGTCCGGAAGATATTCTTACTGTTATTTAACGGGAACGTAGTCGGCTTCAGCTGAATGTGTGTGTAACATCAACCAGAGGCGCCAGCTCAATCAAGGATGAAGGTAACTGAAGTACGTTATTCTTAGATTGAGATGTTCTGAACAACCGCAAAAACATAGCTGTCAATGATGAATTGATGGGGTTTAACATCTGATGGGTGACTTCAATGCCAAAGTAGGGAAGAAGCAGGCCGGAGACCAGGCAGTAGAAGATTATGGCATTGGTACTAGAAATTTCAGAGGGTAGCTGTTGGTGGAATTCGCTGAACGCAATATTTTACGGATCTTGAATACATCCTACCGAAAACGAGGGAATCGTAACTGAATATGGAGGAGCCCTAATGACGAAAGTAAGAAGGAAAAAGACCTTATACTGAGCGCACACCCAGGCATCGTGCAGGATGTGGAAATGCTTGGCAAGGTACAATTCAGAGACCAAAGAATATTTCTGTCTCGAATCCGGCTAGACTAGAAGAAGGAATGACAAAAACTGATACGCAAGAAGCCAATAAATGAGCTAGCACTGAGAGCGAAAGTACAGAAATTCAGAGTCTCGCTTCAGAACAGGAACTCGACTCTTATCGAGCAACCAGCCTTAGCGTTGACACAAAGAATGATAATCTGACGAGTATCATTACGGAGTGTGCAGTGAAAGTTGCGAGTACGGTACTTAGACATGACACTGGCAAGGTGTCCCCGGAGAAAAAAAAGCTCTTAAAGAGCGTCAAAGCTTGAAAGCCTCAAATGCAACAGACAAAATAGAATAGGCAGAACTTTCGAATTTAACTAATAAGCGTAAGGTATCTCATGTAAGAAGGTAAACATGGAGAAAATTGAACACGCTTTGAAGAACAGACGAAGCGTCAAAGCAGTGAAGATGAAGCTTGGGATAGGGTAAAACCAGATGTGTGCTCGAAGGAACAAACAAGGTATTGTAACTACCAGTATGGACAGGATAGTTAAAATGGTGGAGGAGTTTTAGAGATCTGTACAGCAGCCGGGAAAACCATGACCTCAATATAAGAACTAGCAGTAACCCAGATGCATCCCAACAGTAACGATAGAAGAAGTCAGAAAAGCCTAGGGGGGATGGAATGAGGCAAAACGGCTGGAGAGGATCAGTTAGCATCAGATCTGCTAAAAGACAGAGGACAGATTGTGTTAAAAAAACTAGCCACCCTGTTTACAAAGTGTCTCCTGGCGGGAAAAGTACCAGAATCTTGGAATAATGCTAACATCACCTCACTACATAAGAAAAAATATGACAAGGACTTCAAGAATTACAGGCCGATCAGCTCGCTCTCTGTTGTAGACAAGCTATTTACAAAGGTATTTGCTAACAGAATTAAGACAACATTATAATTCAATGAACCAAAGGCACAAGCAGGATTTCGGACAGGTTACTCAACAATCGACCACATTCATGTTATCAATCAGGTAATAGAGAAATTTTCAGACAACAGCAAACCAATATACATAGCTTCCACAGACTACAAGAAGGCGTTTAATTCAGTAGAAATATTTGGCACAAAATTTCTACTGGCAGTCATGCAGACTGTTAAATCAGGGCGTTGACTAAGCATATATACAACCTGGAAGACATATACAGGGGATCAAATGCCACCTTAGTGCTCCATAAAGACAGCGAAAAAATACCAATCAAGGGGGGTGTAGGGTTGAAGGATACAATCTTCCACCTGCTAATTACCGCGTGCTTACAGGAGGCTTTCAGAGGCTTAAAATAGGAACAGTTAGGGATAAGAGTTAATGGAGAGTATCTCAGTAACCTATGCTTTGCCAGTGACATCGCATTGCTAAGTAACTCAGGGGACGAAGTGCAACTCATGGTCACGGAGTTAGACAAGGAGAGCAGAAAGGTAGGTCTTAAATATAATCTGCAGAAAACAGAAGTAATGTACAAACCTCGGAAGAGAGCAGTGCTTCAAGATAGGTAATTATGCACTCGAAGTTGTAAAAGACTACGTCTACATACGACAGGTAATAACCACGGAGCCAAATCACAAGATCGAAGTAACTAGAAGAATAAGAATGGGTTGGAGCATAATTGGCAAGCACTGTCCAATCATGACTGGTAGATTGCCACTATCCCTCATGAGGAAGGCATATAACAGCTGCATCTTGCCGCTACCTAGCAATAGAACAGAAACATGGAGACTTACAAAGAGGGTTCTGTTTAGATTAAGGACGACACAGCGAGCGATGTAAAAAAATTATAGGTGTAACCTTAATAGACAAGAAGAAGGCAGAGTGGATCAGGGAACGAACCAGAGTTAAGGATATCACAGTTGCAAACACGAAGAGACAATGGACATGGGCCGGGCATGTAGCGCGTTGGCATAATAACCGCTGGTCATTAAAACTAACTGTCTGGATTCCCAGAAGAGGCAATTGCATAAGGGGGAGACAGTAAGTTAGGTGGTGTTACGAATGCGAGACGCCAACCCGGTCCCGAAGGCGCCACTGCTCCGAACTCCGCCGCCAAAGTCACCAGCCATTTGGTAGCGTGTATTACTCAGCTCACGACTGCTTCTGCGCAGAGCTAATAGACGAGCGGACGAGACGACGGTTAGTGAAGACAAGGTTTATGTACAGCATAGAAATAGAGGCGTTACAAAATGGACCCTGGGGCCGACAGCTTAGGGACTCGAAGAGCCGAGATGTGTTCTTTCCCAGCTGCCAACCACTGTTACGAAGTGCACCACCGACAAGGTTTCAAAGGGTGCCACGAAACTCGCCGCTGCCAAGGACACCGGCCGCGCCGACAACGAGAGGGGCTGGAAGCAACTGAGAGGCTTCTCTCACACATAGGTCTACTGCTGGCAACGCGCCGCAGGGATTTTTTTATAGGCACCGGGTGGACCTTTTGAGTCACCAACTTCCAACCAAAAGTGCCGCTGGCTGTGATGTCAGAATCCTCCAATGGGGCCCGCCACTGGGCCGCGTCTTGCTCATTGATTCTGGAGCCGCTGCTCGTGGTTGCACCCAAGGACGAGTGACGTTGCCACGCATTGCGTAAGACTTGCCAGACTGGATGGCGCGGATTGCTTTAAGCGGGCTCGTCGGCTGAGGGAGCTTGCTGTGCGTTGCATGACAGACCGGCGCCGCCGCTTGATGACATCGTTGAGTTGATCGCGTCAGGCAGGTTCCATCAGTGGCCTTGACACAGATTGCCTTTGCAGAGACATTTACGTTTGGTGTGGACTCCCAGGCGTAATAGACCCCCACCGCCAGACAATGCGCCGGAAAGACGAGCTGCTTCCACGTGGCTCGGATGTCGGGCACGCTCGTTCGCAAGGTCCCTCCAGGTTTGCCTGGAGGCAAACCTGCAGACAAACTTGAAAGGATCTGGCGGAGGCCAATGGGAGAATGTAGCTCTAGGCTCTGTTTCGTAAACACATCTATTTCTTGAGGACATATCGCAGCTCCACTGGCTTGTCGCTACAAATTGTCGACCAGCTTCACTCGTCTGTTCTGGCGATTTTCGGTTTCAGCACTTATCGATGGTTCTGCAACTTGTGAAGAGCAGTTCGACAACACATAACACACGAAACAAGCAAGTGCCCTCGGTCACCCGACAGAACAATACAGAAAGTATAATACAACATATACCTAGCTACGTCTCTATCGCAATTCTGTTTCCTCTACATCAAGAGGGAAATGTGGGACACAAGGCTATTAAAACGAAAACTCAATCTTTTACTCGTACAACAACTTAATGAAATAGAATACAACATAAAGTTGGCCCCTTGAGATCACTCTGGATGAGAGCGCTCAGCTAAGGCCGTGATGAGGACGAAGTTTTGCCCCGAATTGCCAGTGAGAAACCGAAAGGTGGAGAAGGTACTAACTAAAACGCATGGCTCAATGCGTCTGCATTAGTGTTTAGCTTTCCTTTTTTGTAGTGAACATCAAAGTTGTGCTGTTGGAATATCATGCTCCACCTCAGGGACCGGCCACTTTTAGGCGACTTGTTTTTTAGCCAGGTAAGAGGACAGTGGTCCGTTTCGACCACAAACCTCGAACCGGGGACATAACAGGCTTGCTTTTGAACGGCCCACACGAGGGAAGCGCATTCCTTTTCGGAGGTACTGTATGCCTCTTCCCTGCCACTGGGTTTTCGGCTTATATACAAAACCGGCCTTTCGTTACCAGCACTGTCTTCTTGGCACAAAATATCTCCCAAGCCGCGATCACTTGCGTCGCATTGAATCACAAATCTCTTAGAGAAATTGGGTGCCATGAGAACGGGCGTTTTGTTTAGGGCCTCTTTCAGCTGGCTAAACGCTTTCTCTTTTTTTGAGTCCCATGCTACTTTAACCGGCTCAGACTTTCGAAGTGCGTAAATTAGAGGGCAGTCAATAATAGCGCAGTTTTGCACGTAATGCTGATAGTATCCAGCTAGACCCAAGAATGCCCTTATCTCAGATTTTGTGGTTGGTCAGGGATAGTTCACGACGGCGGCTACCTTATTTTATGAAGGTCTACGCCGGCCACGCACCACAACGTGCCCCACTGAGACACCTCGCCGCACCTTAATAGGTGACATTTAGTAGGTTTCATGGCAAGACCAGCTCCTTTCAATCTGTTGAGCACGACGCGTAAATGTTCGACATGTTATTCCCAGTTCTCTGAAAAGATGGTGACATCATCAAGATACGGCAGAGCGAACTCAGACAGGCCTCTAAGAACGTGGTCCATTAAGCCTGAAAAACAAAATAGCGCATTTTTCAATTCAAAGCTCAGCTTAAGTGGACGATACTTTCCAAATGGAGAAACGAATGCGCATAGCGGCGAGCACGCTCCATAAGGGCGACTTGCCAATACCCTCGCACGAGGTCTAACGTGGAAATATAGTTAAACTGTGACACAGTTTCTACCCTCTCCTGTAGTTTTCGTATTCGGTAAGTTTGGTCTCGAGTTATAGCGTTAAGACGCCGATAATCAATGCATGGCCTCGAATGTCTTCCCGGCACTTGAAACAAGTTTAGAGGATATGTATAGTCACTCTCGTCGGGTACAATGACTCCCAACTCCAGCATTTTATCGATCTCCTCTTTCATCATCTGCTTTGACACAGGGGAACAACGATACGGCTTGCTACGGATTGGCTCCTCACAAGTTAGCTCGATATCGTATTCAATCACCGTCGTGTTTCCGGAATGGTCCGAAAACACGTCTTCAAACTCTGAAACAATCCTTGTCAGGTCCTCCTTCTGGACTTTGCTAAACCTAGGCCCTAGGTTCAACTGCTCCAAGATTATCTCCGATCCCCTTTCGATTACATCACAATAACTCAAAATTTCTGCTCCCTCTTTCTTTGAAGCATTCAAAAGCAGATTCACGACCGCTTGACGTTGAACGTACGGTTTCTTCAAGTTACTGTGGTAAACTTTGTTCGGCCATCTTCCTAATTTCCCTTCATACTTGGTATCAAAAAGTTTCCATATTACTTTGGCAAGCCCTTCCCAATGAACCTCAAGCTTGTTCTTTTTGGACGGCCACAGCAGCATTACCTCACTACCTACTTCAAAGGCGCGCTTCTTCGCCGATTTATCGTAGTACTCCTTCGACAACACTTGTGCAGCCTTCATGTGGCTTTCCACAAGATCTTTCGTTTTCCCAAGCCTCTGAGGGAGGTTTAGAACATACGCAACTAAATTACGGTCCTCATCGAATCCCTCCCAGGACTCACGCAGCATCCGCAATGGTGTTCTCAAACTCCTGCCGTACACGATCTCTGCAGGGCTAAAACCAGTGCTCCCATGAGAAGCTGATCTCAAAGCGAACATAGCGGGAGGAATACACGATTCCCAGTCGCATTTGTGCACGTAGCAAAGAGCTCTCAGTATCCGTTTCAGAACGGAATGCATACGCTCTAACGGATAATATTGCGGGTGATGGATCGAGCTGTGCACTACTTTTATTTCGCCTTTATCCATAAAGGTAGAGGTAAGGCAGCTGGTGAAGACACTACCGTTGTCGCATTAGATTTCATAAGGAAATCCGACGCGTGCAAATTTAGATGAGGGAAATTGAGCTCCTTACGACATGAGGGAAATTGAGCTCCTTAATTAGGTGGCATCGCTTCCGGAAATATTGTGGCTACACAAAGGGCCGTCAGGATGTAATGACAACCTTGCCTTGACTCTGGCAATGGCCCCACAATATCAATTAATAGGCACCGAAAAGGTTCTGTGATAATGGGCATAAGCTTCATGGGTGCCTTCCACTTGTCCGTGGATTTGCCCGCTCTCTGACAAGTGTCGCATGAGCGTACAAAGACTACGGTTTCCTTCCAGCATTTCGGCCAATAAAACTCAAGGGAAACTCTAACCTTGGTCTTTTTTATGCCAATATGCCCTTCCGACGCGTTTTCATGCGCCAGTTACCATAGTTGACGACGATACTTTTGTGGCCTATGAACTGCTCATATTTTCTAATTTGGCACACTTGTGTAGCTTCGGTACAGGAGCCCTGCCTTCTCAACAAAGGAAACATTCGTTTTTTTTCTCAAGTTTACGCTATCCATTGGCGCTTTAACCGAGAGGTCATCACCCTGCTTTCGAATGAGCGTTACTCGATCAACCCTCGACAGCTCACTCCAACTTTCCGCTACATGCGAGAGTTGTCACCCCTCTCGCTCTGACTCAATGGCGCAATGTAATCTCCTCCACCGACATAGACCGCGCCGGTTGCCTCGGCGACGGGCCGTTCGAGTGACTGCTCAAATGGCTCACAGGGACAATTTCCTGTCTAAGGTTCCGTTGACTCGCCGCCAAGGTCACACAGATCAGCAGCCTTTGCACTTGGTGCTTCACCACATTGAACAAGATCAAGTTCCTGCAAAAGTTTCCGCACTTGCGATTGCGTGAGGGCTATGTACGCTCAATTGGAGAAGAACGATTTACCCTGCTCTTTGATAAGCTGCTCTGAGTTATTAGAAAGAAGATAAAGAAAACCATCGGAAAGCGTGGCAGGCACAGCCGCTTCGGTGCGAAGCGCACCGAACGGGCCTTTCATGACAACCATAACGATTGTTAAGCAAGTACTCTGCACCTCGGCGAGTTCTCTTATCCACGTGCATCCTCCTGTAAAGTCATCCGAAGACACCAACGAAGGATGGACAATGTCCACGGTTACCGCTGAGTCTCGAAGTGTTCGACACGTTTTCCCAATCACACTAACTTCTTTGAGATACGGCTCTTACAACCGCATGTTCTTTTCCGATTCTCGGATAGTTGCGAAAGCAAACTTTTGCTTACAGTTTATTACGATGTGCCCTTCCTTTTAGCAGTCGTAGCAGATTAGCGGCTTCCGTGATTCAAACGCCCATGTGGTATCAGTGCGTTGTTAAAGAACCTCAATCGATTTTTCCGCTTCCGTTTGCCTTTCCCCTACAGTGTCCTTCGTAAGAGACGGGTCGTTCCTGAAATTACGGTGTGGAGTGGGTTTCCACTGACCAGTTTTCTTTGAAAAGCCCTCTTTTCCTTCATCCTTTTCAACGCTCACTGCCCTACTATGCAACTTTCGGCGAGTGTAATACTGCTCAGTTAACTCTGCTGCCTTGTTTAGCTGTACTTCGCCAAGTTTGTCCTGCAGCCAAAGCTTGACATCCTCCTCGATGCAGCGGTAGAATTGTTCCAATGCAGTGGATTCTGCCACTTTATTGCCATCGTCATAAACAACTTCGCCCTAGAGCAATTCAATTAAAACGGCTTCAAGACGAAACGCGTAGTCAACGTGTGACTTATTCCCCTTTTTAGCATACCATAACCTTTGCCTTAAAGCCTCGGGTGACAACTTATAACGTCTCAAGAGCACTTCCTTAACCTCGTCATAGCTCTCAAACGCTTCGCTCGACAAGCATTTTATCACGTCGGACACTTCAGCTGGAAGAAGAGCTAACAGGTTCTGCGCCCAAAGAGACTGCTCCAAAGCTTTTCGCTCACAGACGTGTTCAAACTTGACGAGATACTCTGCCATGTCCTCGCCTACTACGAACGGTGGCAGTCGGTCCCGAATTCCATAACCGCTGACCTCAACTGTAGCAAAAGCTACGCTAGGCGCCTGCGAACGCTGTAGGATCGCCAATTCTATTCGTTTCAACTCGAAGCGCTCCTGTCTCTCGGCATCCTCACGATCGCGACGTTCACGCCTTTCAGCATCTTCACGTTCGCAAACTTCACGCCTTTCAGCTTCTTCGTGTTCACGAACTTCTCGCCTGTCAGCCTCCTCGCGACATGTTTTGATATCCGCCCAGGCCTCATCGACTTTGTCAGCCGACACTCCTTCATCCTTCATGATCTCACGGATCGCTTGCTTTTGTTTCGCACGGCCTAAAGTGATGCCGAGTTGCTCACTAATTCATCAAATAAAACAGTACATGTGACTAGGCCTGCCAAAGCTAACTGGTGGCTTAATTGGCAGAGCCTGGCAGACAGCAAAACACACCGAAGGAATTACAAGATGGTATTTCATGGCCTAACAGTGTTGATAGGACAAAAACAACGTGCATATAAGATTAGAAACAACAGGGCATATAAGCAATTCTTCCAAGCATTATACAATAGTTACAGCAATTGAAAGTGAAAAGGTGTAAAGGAAAAACGAAAGAATTAGAGCAAATGCTTCTTAAGAAAAGTAACATACTGGATAATCGTGCGAATGAGTGTATGTAAAATAACACATGACATGCAATACAATTGTAGATAGATACGCGGTAGCAGTTCTCCATCATTCTCCATCGTTCACCTAGCATCTTGCTGTTTGCCCCTGTTAAGAATCTACTTGCCGTACACACTATAAGTCCGCTAGCAAGACGCGCAAGCAATTTGTAGACAGCCGTGTTCAAACCTTCCAGAGTACGTTTGGTTTTAAAGCGCTGTGACTTGGCTTGAAACAATCAAAGCGCACTTACCAATGCTTAACACAGCCCTTCTATAAACTACTATATCCTGTGCTAGAATAGTCTGGTGAACTGGGGGAGGGGGAGACATCAGGCACTCCCCGCATTGATTTCGCTGACACCGATCTATCCCGCAGCTGCCACCACAGTTACGAAGGCGAGACGCCAACACGGTCCCGAAGGCACCACTGCTCCGAACTCCGCCGCCAAGGTCACCAGCCGTTTGGTAGCGTGTATTACTCAGCTCGCGACTGCTTCTGCGCAGAGCTGATAGACGAGCGGACAAGACGACGGTGAATGCCCTGCACAGGTTTATGTACCCCGCCAAGGCAAGGTTTATGTGCAACATAGAAATAGAGGTGCAACGAATTCGGCACTGGGGCCGACATCATAGAGACTCGAAGAGCTGAGATGTCTTCTCTCGCAGTTGCCAACCACTGTTACGAAGTGCACCGCCGACGAGTTCAAGAAGAGCGCCAAAAAACTCGCCACTGCCAAAGACAGCGGCCGCACCGACAGCGAAAGGGGCTCAAAGCAACCGAGAGGCTTCTCTGACACATATGTGTACTACTGGTGACGCAGGCAGGCAGGCAAAGAACTTTATTAATATACGGAGGCGGCGCTCGATCCCCCTTAGGGGGAAACACCACTGGGCCACTCCCATGACGGGACGGGGAGGTTAAACTCCACGGCTATGTCGTGGGCCCTCTGGATGGCCCGCGCCACAGGGCTTTTTTATAGGCACCGGGTGGATCTTTTGAATCACCAAGGTCCAACCAGAAGTGCCACTGGCCATGATGTCAGAATCCTCCAATTGGGCCCGCCGCTGGGTCACGTCTTGCTCGTCAAATCCGGAACTGCTGCGCGTGGTTGCACCCAAAGCCAAGCGACGTGGCCACGCATTGCGTAAGACTCGCCAGACTGGAAGGCGACGATTGCTTCAACGGGCTCGTGGGCTGAGGGAGCTCGCTGTGCGTTGCGTGAGAGAGCGGCGCCACCTCTTGATGACGTCGTTGATTTGATCGCGTCAGGGGGGTTCGATCGCTGGCCTTGACACAGATTGCCTTTGCAGAGGCATTGACGTTCGGTGTGGACTCCCAGGCGTAACAGTGGGCAGGTGCATAAACTAAGAAGATTGCGGGTATAAATTGGCAGCAGCAAGCACAGAACCGAGTTGACTGGCGGAACATGGGAGAGGCCTTTGTCATCCAGTGGACATAGTCAGGTTGGTGATGATGATTATGGTGATGAATATCCAAAAACAAACATAGGTCAATGAGAAACGCCATAGCGGGGTGGTCCGGAAACTTTACCACTTTGCTTCTTTAACATGCACCTAAATCCATGTCCACGGGCCACAAGCTGTTTCGCCTACATCGAAAGTACGACAGGGATTTGATCCCGCTACTTGCGGGTCGGCAATAGAGCACCATAACCACTTCAACACTCTGGCGGGTAGTAAAGAAACGGTTTTGTCAAAGTCAGTATGCGCTACTTTTCGTCCAGCTGTAAGGAAGCAGGTTCAACTGTATGAGACATAGTGTTGAAAATCACTTTGACGGCATGACAGAGTGATTCCGTTCTCTCCCGTTGCCTACTCCTTGCTTTTCAATGGCATTTTTGACTTGCAGGCGTGGTTAGCGGATATGAAGGTTGGAATGACAATGCAACAGCCGAAATTGGCATTTGCAATTCTAGAAATTTTTTAGTACCATTAGGGGCGTATGTGACATGCAATGTGCAGGATAATCTTTGTGTCGACTGAAAAAGATAACAGTAATCGGCTAAATAATGCGTTTGTTTGTGGCGTGAAACATTCCTTGACGAAGTTTCTTTCGTTTCTAGTGAAAATTATAGTTAATTGGATTGGATTGGATAAACTTTTATTTGGTCCTCAAAATCAGAGATCACTGTGGTGCGGGCTCCTGGAGTCTTGCACAGTTGCAACACAACTTGGATTTTGTGCGGCTTCTCATGGGGCATTCGTTCTTCCCTTCAATGACACGCGGCACCACACTGATACTCGCTAAACAATGGCAAAAAAGATTTCGCTTTAATATTATAGAATGCGACACATTTACTGTTCCTGCCTGTCTGTCCTTCTGTGTGTTTTCGGACCAGAACGGTGCAGTATATGTACACTAAGCAAGTCGGTTGTTGGCCCATAACTAAAAAAATTGGCATATCCCACGTACAGTGGGAATCGATGATATGCGAAGCACGAATGAGAAAGGTTCATATGTCACTTTAAGGTAAGCAGAACGTTACGTGGTGGAGGTAAATGATGCCGTACATGACTTCGGTGTCATGATTATTATGTTTGGATGTGTCGTTTTTCTTCGTCATCTACTCACGTCACGTGATACCAAATTTAGTATATGTGGAGCTAACGAAAGTACCGCAAAAGCATGGTATGTTATCATGTTTTTACATGACACACGTGCCAGGATTATCATGTTCTCACCAGTCATATGCTTTCCTCTTCCATTGACGTCCCGTAACACCAAAGTTGGTATATATATGTGGAGCTAGCAAAACAGCCGCGAGTGACTAATGAAGGGCCCAATGTACTCCAATGTAGCGCTGACGCACGCGCACACTGAGCACAGCGACGCTGCGTTAGCAAAACACGAGCGCCCTATAGTCCGACGCCAGGTGTGACCACCACGACCTTCGTCCGTCGCCGAGGCTCGACGGCAATCAGCGTTTGCAGCATATCGCGCTGATGCGTTACCCAGACAACACTGCGTCTCCGTCTTTTCGTAACGTAGGGACGCTGGACACGCTAAAAAGCGCATGCGTCAAAGCAACGCAATGCGCTGCGCGCCTGCGAGTATATGGCAGGACTGGCGCCTGGCCTGGCAACGCCGGCGTGACGCGACGAAATGAACGCCGGCGAGCACGCGCACAGCGGCACGTCGAAATGTATTGGCGCCTTGACTGTGGCATGTCACGCATACCATGATTATCGTGTTTGCCCCTGTCACATACTTTAGTCATACATTGACATCACGTAATACCAACTTTGGCGTATGTGAAGCTAGCGAAAAGGCCGCGAGCGCATCATGGGTGTAGCATGTAGTCATGTCGTTACATCACACGCACCTCATGTTTATCATGTATGCACCTGTATCATACCTTTGTCGTTATTTCACATCCCGCAATATCAAAATTTATAGGTGAACCTAGTGAAACGGCCACCAGTGCCTCATGAGCGTAGCTTGTAGTCATATTGTTGCATGACAAGCATGCCATGCTTTTCATACTAGTGTCTGTAGCTTGTGCTCGCCATGCAATCAGGTCATACCATAGTATTTTTGCAACATGCTATGTGAACGAAATCACCGCAAGAGCTGCAGGACCAGGAAAAGTAAATCTTGACATTCATGACATGCATACCATGATTTTAATGTAATGACTAGTCAAATACGTTCATCATACAGTCATGTTATGCCATGCCAAGTTTGGTATCGATACCATTATTGAAACGGCCAGGAGAGCTAAAGTCGTAGGTGGCTAGATAGATAGATAGATAGATAGATAGATAGATAGATAGATAGATAGATAGATAGATAGATAGATAGATAGATAGATAGATAGATAGATAGATAGATAGATAGATAGATAGATAGATAGATAGATAGATAGATAGATAGATAGATAGATAGATAGATAGATAGATAGATAGATAGATAGATAGATAGATAGATAGATAGATAGATAGATAGATAGATAGATAGATAGATAGATAGATAAAGTTTGCTAAGAAATGCTTCGCATTTATTATGCCCTATAGGAGAATGGTGCTGCGTCGTTATTTCTGCCCTCCTTTTTTTTTTCATAACCGCCAACAAAAATGATTTGATATCGTGAACTCAGTATTTATTTAGTGCTTGTAGAGAAAATATGTATGGACTGCGTGTATATAGGCGGTACCGTGTATGATTTTTCGCCTTATTGCTTTATTGAAGACCCGCTGCGAGGACACAAGCTTTCAGCAAAGGAGGCAGGGCAGTTTGAAGAAATCAAGGCCAGATGCTGTTTGTAAGCGGTTTTCAATAACATCTGACCTGTAAAAACTTGCTTTGTCCCTTGTTGCTCCCCTCTGTTTTTCTTATAATCTAATATACAGTCCTATTGGGGAAGGGGGAGGGTCAGTTTATTATGACTGAGCGTCCTACTATTTCCTGGCTATGCTTACAGCTTGTAAGGTTTTCCAGCCGTCCATTGCACATATTCGTTCACAGGAACTAAACTTGCTGCAGGAAATTATTTTACAGACAAAAGTAATATTTAGGGTATGAGAAACAGGCTAGCGGAGTTATGCGGTTTACAGAGAACATCGCGAGCTACGCGGTTGTTTCATCCGCCTTCTTTTTCGTTATGCGTACCGCGACACAGCATGGTCTCGAGCCCTGCACTAGAAGGCCTTTAAGTTGTCTGTAGTGATCGGGTGATTTTGCTTCAGTAATCCCCTGGAGGCATCGATGTCTGTATACAGTGACATCGAGGTTCTCTCTCTCGTGAATATATGCTCCCTAAAGATCCTCACTTCGCCAATAAGTTGGGTCTACCAGGTGGGAAAAACAAACTGCTTTAAATGTAATTTATACAAACTCAAGTCACTAACACGTTCTTCCTGTTCTACAAAACGGCGGCTAACATCAGAAAACAACCGCCGAGAACACCACTGGCACCAGTGCCACTGTCTGTGTCCTTCTTTTCTTGCCCCTCGTTATTGGCGCTGTTTTTTATGTAAATCATTGAAATAATCTTATGAAACACTGAAATCGTCAACCTAGTTTTGTTCGTGATACCAGTGTGTCTGACATTTTAGCGGCACTTGTGTGATATTATTGTTGTGATTTTTATCATTTTTCTTATGGCTGCATTCAGGAGGTAGCAATATTTGTTTCTTTTGGTGGACGTATTGGGATATCAATGTTTTAATACTTTCATTTCATATTTATGTACAGCATCCTTGCAGTAGTTTCACATTGGGCTGCAGTATTTGGAAATGAATAAAAGTAACATTTTAGAGCATTCTACACAGGGCTCGGTTACAATTTTATAGGTCCGATATCTGTGACTTCACGAAGAGTTGGTTGAGGTATGTCACTTGAGAGCGTACATTCATTACAAAAAACTTCTAGAAGTCTTGCAGACAGAGTTCAGTTGCAGTCTTATGACGAATATTTGTCACACCATGAAGTGTCAGGCACAACTAGTTAGTTCACTTAGAGCTTATTTCTACTACAGAAAATGCCCAAAGCATTCTACACGGAGCTTAGTTCCAATCTTATGACCAATATAGGTTCTATCATTAGGAGTGACGTGTGCTTTGTTGTATTAGAGGATATTTACACTGCACACATAATTCGAGAGCCTTCTACACAGGGCTCAATTGTAGTCTTATGACCTAAATTTGTCGAATCATGATGTTTCAGGCGTGATTATTGAGTTATTGATAGCTTGAAGTTATGAAGTGTAATTGTACTTAATGTACCAGCACATTCACAATAATATTAATTAATTTTGCAGTGTCGCTATAGGAACCTGGTGATTTATAAACATGATTAGGGGGCGGCTACCTCCTTAGTCACCGAAGAGGGGGAGGGTGCAACGTCAACTCCATAGATTGACATAATAAGGGGGGGGGCACTAAGGCTGTCCCTATATAGATATAATAGTGAGTGGGGCTCTGTACAAACCTTGCCCCCACCCCTCCTCAAGGAGAACCCTGCGCTTTTCTATGATGGGGGTAGAGTATCCTAGACGCGAACTTTCGTTCACGGAAGCAATACGCACCAATGTTAAACTCGGGTGTATTCCGCTGCAGTTACTTTTGTTACTGCGATGTCGATTACTTCTAAAATAGACCAATATACGGCGGGTGAAGCACAATAAATTTTTTACCGTGTTCTCATATCTTCGAAAGCGTACGAATCTGATATAGTTGAGAACGCGTCGTTCTGTGCTGAACTAGTACAGTTTAAAGCCAAAAGACCGAGCAACACTGTGCATCAGCTTTGGACGCGTGAGCGTCCAGGCAGTCGACGTGTGCCAGTAGTTGCGCGCCCTTTTCCTGAACCGGTGTGACTAGACGCTTTTGGCGCGTAGATGGGTGCGTACGCGTGCCAGTGGTTGGCACTTTAGGCCTTGATGATTATGATTAGTAGAGTTTTGTCGCGCAGAGGTCAATGGGTGGCCGAGGAGCGCTATGTCTTCGATACAATGTATGTAAGCAATGAACAATGATTGCTATGACAGGGTGTACTACGGCTGTATGGAGGCCTCAAATTATACTATATAAAAGCGTAAAATGTGTGTATAAAGTATAAAATTATGGTAGTGAGAAGCAATTTGATGTATAGGTGTGGAATGAATTACAAGTGATAATGGTATCTTTGAGTGTACAACACACTTCGCTGGTGCACAGCCGGCCTGCCCTCGCCTTTTGTGACGGTGAAGTCCTCAGACTGAGCGACAAAACGCTGTACTCTAAAGTTGCCAAAGTTATTTTTTCAAGGCTGCTGTCTCGCTGCAAATGTTTTCCACTTCTGCGCAACATGAGTTTTCGAACTATATAGGTAGTGTGCTAATGAACAGTTGTGTCACAATTTAATTTGCGAAGTTCTCAGTATATATTGTATACATCATTAAGTACATCATTTGGCTTATAAAACAACTTTGTTTCCTCGGCCTTTTTTGTTGCTCTTCCTTTTCACTCGCCCAAACATAATGCGCAACAAACCTTGTATTTTATAGAAACGTAAACGATCAGAAATTGCAAAACGTTCAATTTCGCGCCAAAAGGACAAATTCAAAACGTCGCTGCCAGTTCCGGTTGTAAATTCATACCTTTTTTTATATTTTTGTTAGCTGTCATATGTCCACTCCATATGTAGACGGCGATGGTGGCCACGAGGCACCATCTACTAGATACATGGGCTGCTACGGAAGTTGCGCTAGCTTTTTGCGCATAGCATGATTAAACCATTCAACACAATGCCCCTCAAGCGCCTTCGCACGCGCAAGCTGCTGCCGGCACCCGACTGCCGCGCTAGCCGCATCATGGCCGCATCGCAAGGCCAGCACTACGAGATTTCCCTTAAGTGTGAAGCAGACTGTATTCCTACGTGAAGCATACGGTACTGCTGCTGAAAAACATTTATTTACAGATGTTATTTACAGGGAGGGTGAGAACGGTCCTTAAAGGGCCGCCCCGTACAAACACTAGGTGAGCTCCCTCTTACGGGAGCCCATTGGCGTTGGCCGCGGCCCGGGCACACTCGACCAGAGCCCGTTGGGCTGTCAGGTCAAAGCAGCCGAGCAGGGCTGCCTCCCAGTCCTCCCGCGAAGGGTTGGGTAGTGGGGTAAGGTTTGGGGTTTTTTGGCATGCCCACACCATGTGGAAAATGTCAGAGGAATTTTCCTCACAATGCGGGCACTTCCCCGTGCAAGCGGGGTCAAAGTGTTTCATGATTGCCGGGCACAATAGAGTTTTAGTATAAAGGCGAAAGAGGATTCGCTCCTCCGCCTTCGTGAGGCCCTTACAGGGTTTCGGATAGACGTTATGGCCGGATTGGTAAAATTGTGTGACCTCCTTAAAGGTGTAGGCGGGATTGGGTTCGAGTTCCGGATCGGTAGGGGACGAGAATGGTGCCCGGAGAGTGAGCGCGTGGGCGGCGGCATCAGCCGTCTCATTACCATCGAGGCCCGTGTGAGCCGGAGCCCATATGATCGTTCGGTGCGTGGGGGCACCTAGGTAGCTGCTGTTCTGCAAAATTTTGTAAGCACGGTACGGAATGTATCCCTGTTCAATATTGCGACAGGCACCCCTTGAGTCGGTGATGATGACCCTCGAGTCCTGATCTGCGGCGGCTAGTGCGAAGGCGATCTCCTCCGCGTGCGTAATGTTATGTGCACGGAATGTGAGTCCGTTTACAATGGTGTTTTGGTGGACGACCGCAGCCGTGTACCAACCACCGTGGTGCGGGCCGGAGGCGTCCACGTAGAATACTCCGAATTTGTGGCCGTAGTGTCGAGCCGAGGCTTCCGCCCGCGCGAGGCGTCGGCCACTGTAGTCGTCTCGGGTCATGTTAGCCGGAAGAGGGCGCACGTGCAAGGAGTATCGCCAAACTTCTGGAATCCGTACGCGCTCTTCCGTGTGTATTGAATGATTGATGTGTAGCCGGGCAAGGAGGCAGCGACCCGACGGTGTTTTAGAGAGTCTAGTATATTGGTTTGTCAAGTGCGCCTCTCTCAGCTCCTTGAAGGTGTTCACCATTCCAAGCCCAAAAGGCGCTGGTTAGAGGTGCTGACAGGAAGGTCGAGGGCGCGCTTGTAGATTTTCCGGAGAATGACTTCGAGTGCATTCTCGTCGGATTTGCGTAGGTGGAGGTATGGAGCCGAGTACAGGACTCGGATGGTTACGAATGCATGCGCCAGCCGCAAGGCATCTTTGCATCGTAACCCCCCGCGCTTGTTGGAAACCCGGCGGACCATCCAGCCCACCTGGTCCCTTACCTTACGCAATTTGGGCAGTTTTGTGTCTTCTCTGCGATTTTTGTGTATAAAAAGCCCCAGTACTCTAATCTCATCGCGTTCGGGTATTGGTCCGCTGTGAAGGGAGAGGTCGATTTTTGTGGTGCACTTTGGTGAGGGGCGTATGTGCACGAATTCCGATTTGGACGGGGAGCACTGAAGGCCGCAGCGACGGGCATAGTCATCCACGATGTTCGCCGCTTGCTGCAGGCTTGGCTCCATGTCTCCTGTCGAGCCGTGTGACGCCCATATGGTGATGTCGTCGGCGTACAGCGCATGCTGTATGCCTTCGACTTTCGCCAGCTGAGCGGGGAGTCTCATCATTGCCACATTGAATAGGAGGGGCGAGAGGACCGCTCCCTGCGGAGTCCCTCTCGTGCCTAATCGGTAAGGGCCGTGTTCAATGTCCTGAATCCGAATGTATGATTGTGGGTCAGTGAGAAATTGTTTAATATAGTTGAAAGTGTTTTGGCCGCAATCCATCGGTGAGAGATGTGTTCGAATAATTTCGTGGGTCACGTTATCAAAGGCCCCCTTCAGATCCAAAGCGAGCACAACTTTGTCATCCAGGGGATACTCGACTGGATCGAGGATCTCATGGTCGAGCTGAAGCAAGACATCTTCCGCGGACCGGTGTGGGCGGAACCCGAACATGGTGTCTGCAAATGCATTTTTGGTCTCCAGGAACGCGCACAACCTGCCGCGCACCATCGTCTCCATTAATTTTCCCACACAAGAAGTAAGAGAGATGGGGCGGAGGTTGTCCGTGTTAATAGCTTTGCCCGCTTTGGGTATGAAGGTGACCAGGGCGGTCTTCCACTCAATTGGTAGGCTTGTTTTCCCGATCCAAATGGAATTGATGTAGGCAAGGAGCATGGTGTAGGCCGAGTCAGGAAGATTGGCAAGTAATTTCACGGTGATTTTATCCCTTCCCGGCGTCGTTCCTCGCCTCATTTTTGCTAGGGCTGCCTTCAGGTCGTGTAACTGGAACAGTTGATCCAGCTCCGGGTTCTCGGTACCTGCATACGAGTACGCCGCCCTCGGGAGTCCTGCTGTGTGCATAGATACTGGTCTCGGAGTTTACATGCCAATCTGGCTGTGTCTCCGTCGAAGCTGTGCAATGCTCGTTGCGGATGCTTTTGTGTCTCTGTTCGAGTTTGGGTCGGATCAATCAAGGCGCGGAAGAGGCGCCATGTACTCCGGCTGGACATTTGTCAAGCGGCCGTGTTGCAACGGTCCACCCAGTTAGAGTCAGCAAGCTGGGCCGCGTACTCTGCCGCTCGCTGGGCGAGCTCAGCGATGCGAATTTTGAGCTTTCGGTTGTGTTTTTGCCGGCGCCGTCGGCGGACGAGGCTGCGCTGGGCCTCCCAGAGGTGAAGGAGATGGTTATCCACCGACGGAGTCACCTCGGAGAGTTTAATTTGTGTTTCTGTGGAGCGTAATGAGGAAACCAGTTGCTGGGACCAAGCATGGTATCCTTGCTCCTCAATGGGTGTCGAATCGGCGTATATTTGCCGAAACTTCGTGTAATCGGGTAAATTTGCCTCTCCGTAGGGTCTTGCCAAAGGATAGGTGCGAATGGTAGTGTTGAGTATGCAGTGGTCGCTGCCGAGGGTCTCTTCAGTGTTGACCCAATCCGCATACTGAATGTTTTTTGTGAGGGTAAGGTCCGGACATGTGTCCCGGGTCACGGAGTTACCCACGCGAGTTGGGTAGGCAGGATCGGTGTGAAGAGTTAGGCCCAGCGTGGACATAAGTTCCGCTAATTTACGTCCACGTTTCTCTTCACGTGCATACCCCCAGAGTGTGCTGGGGGCATTAAAATCATCCACGATCACCAGAGGGTCCCTGCCTGCAGCCATTAAGGTGCGGCTAAAAAGGTCTGCGAATGGAATGTTGCTTAGTTTCGGTGAGCCATAAATGTTTAGCACGTGCAGTGGCGGGTCCTGTTTACGCAGCGGAAGGAGTGTCACCATCACGCACGAGAAAGCTGGCTTAAGGTCGAGATCAACTAGGTTGGCCGTATAATTTTTGTGCACGCAGATACAAGATAAAGAGTCCTGCTGAAACGTAGTATAGTTTGTGAGTTTGGCAGCACTCCCTGGCTCCTGGAGGGCTACCACAGCAGGAAGGTTTTGAAATGTGGCGAGGAAAAGCCGGAGGTTGGCGCGCTTAGTGTGAGCCTTAGAGCCCCGACAATTCCACTGGGTGATTTGGATGGGAGTGGCCGTATTGGATAAGCATACGGTATTCGTACGCGAAGCAGACTGGTTCAGCTAGCGTTCTGAATGACGGCCGTGTTCGAATAATTTTAATGCATACCATCTGCTTTGCCTGCTTATAGAGCGATTTGGCGTCAAATTCATCACAAGCTCATTAGCCGAGTTGCCGGAACATCCGGATGGCGACGATCGCTCACGTAAATACGAAGATGCCATTTTGACTGTGATGTGCAGGTAAAAAGTGTGACGTTTTCACACGTGCGAAAACGTGAAATGGTACTGCATAAAATACTACAACTTTGAATACGTCCCCGGTGCGTGCTGCGGCTCTTTGAAAAACATCATCTCGCTAAACATATAGTAATCGTGACTTTGTTATAATTTTCACCCGGAAAACATGACCGCGATTGTGGGACAGTATTCTTCAGTGGCGAAACACGGTCACTTTGGCTCCTGTTGCATTGAAAACAGCGTTGGAAACAGTCGCCTTTTCGTGCAAGCGTGGCATGGTCAGCGCAGCGTGATAAGCGCTATGGTTCTTAAAATTACTTATTCATGCCTTTTCTAGGAGAAGGAGCACATGCAGAACATATACGTGCTGTTGTGGTGTCCCAGACATGCGCAATAATTGCTTTTTTATTTGACAATTGCACAAGTGTCAACGCTGAACTTTGAGAAACATTGGTGGGCACTGCGGTAGGGGTCGGCCGTTTCAAGTACCCGGTGCCGTCAAGAGTGCACAAATAGATAAATGTGCAGACAGACAGATAGACCAAAATTTTTGCGTCGAAAGTCCTCAGGAAAGACTATCGTTTTTAATAAAGTCCAAATACTGCACAGCAATTTTACAAGGCAAAAAAACGAATTCTACGTGGAGTAAGAGGTAAATCTTTTAAAAAATTCTGTAAAATGTCACAAAAGAAAATGGCATTCTTGCAATCAATAAATACATGTTGAATGAATTCAGGTTTGTTACAAAGGAGACAGCTGCTTCCCCATGGTAGATACATCCCCGTCTCCTCAAGCAACGGTTTCACTGGCAGGGTTCCCGTTAATTTGAAAAAGAAAGTTCTAAAATTACACCACATGTCTGACATTTCTGTATTTTCAGTCAGGGGAGGACGGCACACTATGTCACCGCTCTTGCGCGAAGTTGTGCTCTCTGATCATTTCTTATGGGCAAGGTTTTCGATGCATTACCTACCTAAAGTGAAAAGAAAGTGCCTTATGAAAGACCTAGTGCAGAATGTGTTTACTGTGCCCATTCATCGTTCAATGTATAAAAAATTATATGGATAAGACGTACTAAGGCGAGTGAAAAACATGTGGGTACCACCCAGCTTAAAAACTGAGCTACACCGGTGCTTGTGACTTGTGGTCAAACTTGCCGTAGGCAGCCTTAGTGTGGGAAAAGCAATCAGGTTAACATGACATATAAAGCGTTTTAAAACTGCGAAAGGTCAACCAGTCGTCGCACAATGCAAATGGCGTAACGAATGGCCGTCCAATGCTCCAACTCATCACAAAAGCTCGTTCTTGTACCCCTAATAACTATGGCGTATACCCACTTCAGCCATATTTGCTCATCGTCGTCACCCAATGAATGAACACTGGGCCCAAGTATCCTAGCAAGTGTTTAGCGGTTACCATCCTTCTCAGAAGAATGAGAAAAATTGCTTAGCGAATGCCGGCCTAGTACCCTAAAAAGTTCTTATTAATGCCCTAGTGGGTATCAAGCAAGTGGGCTTGATGTACTTACCCAAAGAGGTGTTTCAAGAAGGATCTGAAAGGGTCGCTATGCTAGCCTTCATTGTGACTGTGCTGCGCCTTCCTCGCAGGCCTGGCGTTTTTTTTTTTTATTTGTCTTATTGATTTATTTGCAAGTGTGCACCATTTGTCATATTTGCGATAAGACAGACAGACAGACAGACAGACAGACAGACAGACAGACAGACAGACAGACAGACAGACAGACAGACAGACAGACAGACAGACAGACAGACAGACAGACAGACAGACAGACAGACAGACAGACAGATAGACAGACAGATAGACAGACAGATAGATAGATAGATAGATAGATAGATAGATAGATAGATAGATAGATAGATAGATAGATAGATAGATAGATAGATAGATAGATAGATAGATAGATAGAAATGTCCGCTGAACCAAACAATGAGATACTGTCGTAATGCTGCTGTTTTTGCATTCCATATATAAAGCCTGTCTTCTTCACAGCCTTTTAACCCTATCTTCATGTCCTTCTGGTAAAGTGTTTGTTCATTCCATGCTCTTCATGCTTCGTAGCACGACCATTCGACGAAGCCGTCAATGAACATAGTACCCTGTCTGAATCGGTCGGGTTCTACAAAGCTGCCTGTTTGCGAGAAAGGACATTCCGAGCAGCAGTGGCCACGTAGCCAAAATGACAGTCTAAGTTCGTTGTACAGATTAGAACAGATAACCGAAGACGCACGGTTGCGAGGACATTTGTGAGGTGTGCTGAATCAGTGCGTTGACCTATTTCTTCCTAAAAGGGGAGTCGTTCGTTAGCCTTCAGGCACTGCGGAGTAAATATAAAGTTTTGGTGCAAGTGTGTTGAGTAGCGAACATGAACGCATTTGTTTCAAAGTGGCTGATATAGTTTTTCTCACAAAACGAAGTGTTTGTTCATACGACATGCACTGAAACCACTAAAACGATTCTCGCATTGGAAGATTCATACGGTAAATATGCGAAAGAGTGAAGTGGTGAGAAACTGTATGTCATAGGTTTGTATCCCTTTGCAATGATTTAACCGACGCCACCTACCATCTTCAGGTAGCTAAGTCGATAACTAGGACATAACGATTCATTTTAAAACTGTAGCAGCGGAAACAGCATAGAAAAAAGTTACACTGATACAACAATCTCACAACGCGTTGACGCCAGCATGTACAAAGGGGGGGGGGGGGGGGGTCGACGGCACCATCGCCGCCGCCAAAGCGCGACATCGTGCGACTAAGAAATGCTCCACTTGAAAAAAATAATTACGCCATATTCACCGAGTGAATGATGATAAGTGCGGAGAAGCTTCAGAGGGTTTTATCGGCAGACCAATGGTTATCTTCTAGCCGCGTCTTTGTGTCTATCTGTCCGTCCATGCGTCTATCTGTGCGTTCGCCTCTCCGTCTCCCTTTCTGTCTGTCTGTCAGTCTGCTCGTCTGTCCATGCGTCTGTCCACATGTCCATCTGGGCGTCTATCCTTCTGGTGAACAGTCCAAGTAATGCCATCCAGCGAACATTCGAAGGAATAAAACGAGGGGTGCCAGTACATACAGGAGACGCACGACCGACGCCTAAAGGAGCTTCGCTTCAAAAACGAAGTCAAACGAACGTAACAAAGGTTTGTTGTTGTTTTTGTGGCCACTAGTTGTCTCATACTTGATTGGCGAGATTGACCAGCCAATAAATATAGGAATTCATTAGATATCTTGAGTGTTGAATTTTGACACTCAAACAAAGGAAATTGTAAAACATGGTGAAAAGTGCAATAACAGTTTTTCACCCATACAGATCACATTACATTGTCGTTACCTGCAACAGAAATTCAGGTAATCGTTATTTTGTTTAAATAAATAATATTGTCTCAACAACACCTATGCAAGTAGCAATATGAAATCGCATTACTTTCGTTTTATGAAAGGTACTACAAACTGCGTAAAAAGCGTTTTTGGGGTGTCTTGATGACTTTGATTTTGTTGTTTGCTCTGTTTCAGTCAAAACTGCCAAACTATAATACTCGTATATCAAATGCAGGTGTCAAGTCAGCCTCACCTTTTGAACTTCTTTTTGAAAAAAAAAAAGCTGAAACCATTTAATGTCAAGTAAATGAGCTAAAATGATTGGCTTTACATCCCGCACTTGTCAATTTTTAAAGGTGGACTCAAATTTTATTATCAGTACGACGTTTCTCATTGGAGTGCTCTCACATGCAGAATACCTTAGTGTTTTCACGAAAGATGTGTTGCATGTTCAAAATCATATAACATTCTGTTGGGTACAAAACTTGCTTCGAAATTGTGGAGATTCAATTCATATTGTTTTGATTTAACGAAATTGGATCGTCATGGTTAGAAACTTCTCGCGATTGATTTCTCTTATGGTCTTTCAGCCCATTTATTTTTTGATTTATTATTTACTTATTCATTCGTACAGTTAACGAAAGGCTGATACAGAGTTGACTAATTAAATAAACCTCACACATTGTTGAAGATACAAGCACTACACAATGGAATCAGGTCAGACAACAAATCTTACAGCTTTCAACCCACCTACAACATGGAGACCATACAACTCATAATTCGAACAAAGGACAGATTCAACCAAAAGCACAACACGCAAATAATTGAAGTTTACTCACTAGTTAGCCGCGATAATAGTCGAGTGACACAGTTGCATACACTACACTCAACTGAAGCTGTGGCATGTGTATCAACACTTTTTAAATCATAATCAGAAAGGTTTTCGATATCACATACAGTTATTGGAAATGATGTGAAAGCAAACATCCCGCTAATAACTCGAAAAAAAAGAGGGTAATGCGGTTAGATGAAAGAATAACAGGCTAGTATCATTTTATAAAATTCTTCTGAATAACTAGTTATGGTGATGCTATGTGATAGCATGTTGGGCTCTTCAATCGCTTTCGCAAAAGCGAGTATATAAAGGTGTGTACAATGTAGGCATGAACACACATCAGTCCAGAAGGCTAGATCTAGCAGACCGTGAAACACATGGAATTTCCGTTTGTATGTGTTTGTAAGAGTTAACAATGAAGCAGTTGTGTTTAATTAGGTAAATTATTTTAATCTAGACACTTTTTGTCAAAATAAAAGCTCAGGCAAGTTTATATGAGTGAGTATTTCAGTCACTGAATCCTTTACCTGTATTTTGACTTAATAAATCTTGCTCTACGTCTCTGTATATTTACCATTCTTTTATTTCAATGTTTTTATACGCATCCCTTAATATTCTCCCGTATGCAAGTGCGAAACGTATTATTGTCGTGTGTGCGATTCGATTATACATCGGAAAGCAAAAGTCGTCTGATATCGTAATGCCTAAATATTTAAAGGGCCTCATTTGCTTTAATGGCTTACCATCTAGCGTATATTTAAAAACTAACACATTTTTCCCAGTAATGCATGCATGTACTGTTTTTTGTGGTTGATTTTCATTTTTCAAAAATCACTTATGCAATGTAGTGCTGAAGCTAACTCTAATTGGCCCTCATTACATGATATTTTAAACAATAATATGTAGTCGTCCGCAAATAAACGAACAGTAATTTTGGTACTGCGGTCATTCATAATGACATTTCCGTAACAAAGGAATAAAACAGGTCGCAGTACCGACCCATGGGGGGCATCATTTCTTACATTTAATGGTTTAGATTACTTCTCTTTCACCTCCGCGTATTGCTTGCAATTAGTTAGATATGAATAAATTCACGTAAATATATTCAAATAACTCCGAGAACAATTGGCTTACCAAGTAAAAATGAGTAGAAAGGGCAATCGGAAACTTTCGATAAGTCGAAACAAATTTTCTTTTGTATGACTAATTTCAATAATTATCTCGGCAGAGTCGTGCACTGTTTCTGAAAGTTGGGTGACTGGACAAGTGCCTCGTAAATACATGCTAGTTAGAATTAAACTTGTTTGAGGTTTCCAGATAACTAAACATCATTTTGATAGTATATACTCGAATGTTTAATCGCATGCACGCATGTAATAGATATTGGTCTGTTTGTGTACTGAACGTTTATCACCTATTTTTTGTACTGGTGCGACTCGTGTCGTTAGCCACTGACATGGTATTTTTTTCATAGCTGGCTTACGGCAGTCTAGGAAAACCTCGAAGAAAGCAAGCGGCAAAGTTAGCTGCATCAATTGACGCAAACTGGACATGTGAAACCGCTGACAATATTATTTAAACATCATGAAACTACGATACGAATATTATAACAAAAATCACCATATATCCACGGAGTGAATAACCGTGTGGGGAACAAAACTTTTAAGGGTTTTATGGGCGAACCGTGAATTAATCACTGGCCTCGTTCATCCATCCGTCCATACGTACCTACGTCCGTCTGTGTGTCCTTCTGTACGTCCATCCATCCGCACATTCGTGTTTGTGTGTGTCTTTCTGTACGTTTGCCCGTCTGTCTGCATGTCCATTGGCATGTCTGTACGTTCGTCTATTCGTCCGTCTATTCGTCCGTCCATTCATCTAGTTAACACTCGTAGTACCGTCATCTCGCAATTTTTTCATCATATATTCAGTATGTACAAGTACTGCCATCCAGCGGACATTCCGAGGACTAAAAAGAGAGGTGGTCACTACATACAGAAGACGCACGACCCGGGCGCACGTTCAAGAACCCCAGGTGGTCGAAATTTTCGGAGCCCTCCACAAAGGCGTCTCTCATAATCATCTGGTCGTTTTGGGATGTTAAACCCCACAAATCACTCATGAATCTAGACGCACGACCCATTCCTGAAGGAGCCCCTAGAAACCGTTGTGAAAGGCTACAAAAATTTCGACCACCTGGTGTTCTTCAAAGTAAACTGACATCACACAGTATACGTTCCAGTTCGCCTCCACCGAAATGCGGCTGCCATGGCCATCTTCAAACCTACGACTTTCGGACCAGCAACTGCGCACTGTAAACAAAAACCTACTATGGCGGATATAGACACGTTAACGTCTACAGCGGCGGACAAGGGCTTCACACGTTTTATTGTATAATTATTATTCCTACCAACCATCTTACCTACACGGAATAAAATTTTATTTTACGATGTTGAAATGTTGAGGTGACCTAGAATCTGCAGTGACAGCTTGCGACAAAAACAGATGTCGTAGTGGCATTTTGTCCATAAGAAATGTTGTAAAATTGCAGGCAGTACTTAAGTACTACTTAAGGCACTTAAACCAGTAAGTGAAGTTTGTACAGTAAAGGTTCAGTGCCTAACCTGAGAGCAGGCCTTAAAAACGTCACGTAGTTTTGATTTTTGGGAAATGATTTAAACCCCAAGCAACCTTTTGGTTGGAGTTTAAATCATTTTCAGTTTTATACCCAACCAGACAGACACCTGTCGAATGATTACAGTCAAGTTTTCACTTTGGGTTCGAGAGCCCGCCTTTGTGCATGAATATACACAAAAGTTTGCTTCATGTTTGAAGTCTAACAGTGAGTGGCAGAGTGACCCGTGAATCCAGCCATAAATATTGGGTGGTCGGCCTGGCTTGAGACGCTAGTTATTTTAGGTGGTCATAGCAATATTGTGACTTGTACAATGCAGAATTTCGACTGAGCATAAAACTAGAGTAATGTTGTCAGATCTGAAAAGTATTTTAGCCCATTATGGCATAACGAGAAAGTTAGCTATGTTTCCCATGTCCCGCTTCATGAATTCCTTTATTTTCTGAACTTACTGTCGCAATAGATGTCTAAAAAACGAATTGCAGTCGAAACGTTGTTAATTACTGTAGAAGCCACTGAAAAAGAAAGTACATTGCTAGTTTTCACCTTAACACGTTTCAGGTTATTCAGAGCAAATCGGTTTTTTTTTCAACATTGGGACGACCAACTTTGAAAAACAAATAGCTAGATAATACCTCGATGGGCAATTTCTCTACTTTATTGTTGTGACCTTGCATATTTTCCAAGGATAAGAAAAGCAACATATTTATGTCAAATTCAACATCTGCACAAACTGTAAATTACATTTTTTTCTAATTCTCACTAATAGCAACAATGACTTTGCTGCATACCGTTGATGCTTAGGCGCTATTTGAGTGCCAGAGAAATGGGCTTTGGCGTCACCGCTTCAATCTCTGTTATTAAAACAAGCGTAACTGTGGTCATTAAGTCGACCCTGCAATTTTATCCGCAAGATATTGACAAAAGCAACAGGTGGTCAAGAGAGTCAATGTTTTTTTATTGATATGATATATAAAGAGCTGTTCGCACACAATTATGATGCCGGCTACTTCTTAGCCCTTGAGTGGAACTTGAACACGTATCTTAAAATAAAGCATACAAAGCCGTGCATGGAAAATAAAACACTCGGGCACAGATATGCAAAGACGCACTTATACGCACATAACAAAAGAAAATGATAAGGAAATGTTCGAAAGTCAATGTAAGAAGTCTCTGACAATGTCCCACGTTCTTATTCGGGTCACCTAACCCAAAACGGGAGAGCACACGTCTGGTTTTTATGAAGATGTATTCGCTCGTGTGTACATAATAGTCGACACCTCATTCACTTCAGTACACACATGATACTGCGCATATAGAGTACATATTTATACAAATGAAAGTTCGTTATTTCTTAGTACTTGTCAGTAATTCAACAGCCTTGTAAGAAACATGTTAAGACTCTTGAAGCATGCGTCTGTAAAACTCCAGTTGGCCACTGGACCAGAAGTTTCTTAATGCTAAACGGTCTGTGGTCTAATGCCAACAGTTCCAATTTGAGACGGCGTCTCGGCGTGTCATGATGTGGAAAGTCTATGAGAAGGTGACATACGTCTTCATCTATAAATCCACATTCGCATTCGGGAGTTTCAGCTCTGCCAATTCTGTGCAAAAAATGTTTTGTGTATGCGGTGCCTAGCCTCAATCGTTCAATTAGAGTTTCCATACTTCTATTTTTTGCCAGCGTAGTTTTGAATTCAATAAATGGATACATGTGATCTAAATCCCAACCCTTTGTACTCGAGGGGCGCTGCTGAGCCCCCACGAGGGCACGCGTGCCTGACCTCGCCTCCACGTTTTCTTGTCAGTTTGGCTAGTTTTTTCTGCTAATAGGCCACGATTTTTCGCCGCAGAAGTGAATGCCAATTACATGGTGAGCCTGTGTCACACAGACAGCATTTTTGGAGAATATTTTTTCTTTTTTTCTGTGTTTTGTGAACTGACCACCCTAAGCCTAGTGCGCAGCAACGGACTGGCCTAAGGCACAGCTGCCGGCGGCCGCGTTTGCACCGCGTTCACACCACGTCCGCGCGGCCGTGCCGTGCTTGGCGAACCTGTTACACACGGCGCGTTTCACTCCGAATCTCAAGACGCCCACTATGAAAACGACCACTGCATGCACAAGCGTACCAGCGAACTCAAGCGATTTCCCAACGTTATCTGACGAAAACGAGACAATGAATGCACCGCAGTCTACGTTGTCATCAGAATCGTCTACCGGACCTCGTGTCAACAACACGGCAGTGGGCTCTTCTACCGGCACCACTGAACTTCTCGACAACGGGGTACAAAAGAATAACGCCTTGTACTACCGACGCCAAGTGTCACCGAACACACTGCACGCCGAACGGGTGAGTCGGCCCCGCTATATTGTTTTTATCAGGCCGCTAAAAAAAGTGCATGTGACAGACACATTCTGAGACAAGTCCTTACAGACGTCATAGAGCCAAACTCTCCGTAAACCTTTATTGCAGAAATGTCAATTCTGCGCTTTGACATAGCCAGTAACTGCGTACGGATTACACTACGTGACGAAGGTCATTTTCGCAAACTATGCACACTCTCGCGCCTAGTGGCAATAGTCAATGGTAGCGTGCGAGTAATTGATGTTGACACATCGCCTCTTCAGCCACACGCAGTCGGCAGCTCTCGGGGGGTAATAAAAATCAGATCCGGCCAAACAATTGAGTACATCAAAGTGCATATGCGCTGTGAACAGGCAACAATCACCGATGTGCGCATGATCGGTAAAACACAGCTGCTGCTTTTGGCATTTCATACAAACTCCATACCGAAACGCTTGGTGTTTCAATATTGTTTTGTTATGGTGTATGGAATATGTTATGGTGTTTGAGAGCGAACAAATGCCGAAAGCTGCAACCCATACCGTACTGACTCAATAGCTGCCCAGCACGCCATCTGAGCCCGCTCTATGCCAGAGCCAGCCTAAGACGCGTCTACCAAGACTCCCACCACTTCCTTCCGAGGACTACAAGCTAGCAATTTGTCGCCATGGTGGATTAAATCTGAGCAAGGTTAGCCTCAAGACGTTACTTCTCGCCGTTACTCATGCAGCAAATATACGCAGTGAGAAGCCTTATATCAAGCTTCGTGTTGACGAAAATCAAAATGTGCCAACAATAAGCACCTCATCTGAACACGTCGCCACTGCACTTGAACAAATCGCCGAAATTACAGTCCAGCAGCAACCAACGACATCACCTCTTATGGTATTGTGCCTGATAATTCGTGCAAAGGTGTGGTCAAAGGAATAGGCATGAAATCACACCAGACGACTTCCTAACAGAAGTAGAAGTACCGAGCTACGAGGTCCTTACGTGCAGGCGCCTTGGCGACTCTGGAACAACGGTGCTCACATTTTGTGGCAAGCGGGTCCCTTTCTTCGTCAACGCGTACGGAAAAGTTCTTCTCTGCTACCTCTACAAACGAACTATTCCCCACTGTAGAAAGTGCAACAAAACAGGACACCCCGAGGATGTGTGCCCACAGCCTCCTGTAACAGCGAAATGTCGAGTGTGCGGGGATTCACTATCACCTAACAACCACGAGTGCCGTCTTTCTTGCATGCTTTGCGGTGACGACCACCCGACGGCTGCCAAACCATGCCCAAAGCGGTTTTTTGCCACCAGTCAACTTACGCACACTACCCCGGTCAGCTACTCTCATCAGGAAGGCCCAGTCGCCATCCCCCAGCCCGGATGGCAGAGCAGTGCGTCCGGGAGTGCAGCCAGGCGAAGGAGCCGTTCCAGGGATAAGTCGGGGCCCAAGCGAGGAAAGTCATCATCGCGGAGCGCTGGCCAGCAGAGATCTCAAGGCTGGCACACGGACTGGACAACGCATCATCATGGCCAGCAAAGCGCTTCCCGCAAGAAAGCACAAACACTAAGCTGGGCATGGCAGTTCCCTCCTCTCCTTCTCTCTCCACATCAGTCCCACCCCCTCACACAAACATCAACGCAGCAATTAACACCACAACCCATGTCAGTGGACACTCAGCCTCACCCTAACATGCCGCCAACTACGGCACGATCTGACTGTTGCACACGAGGGGCGTTGAACAAAATGGATACTTTTTAAGGAATAAATTCGCAGCTATGATGCAGGTAGAAACGCAGAATAGGAAGGATAGCATTATGTCGCACAGTTCCCAACCGGATAAAAAAAAATCCGCGTGGTGATGGAGCTGCATTGCGAGGCAATGGGGTGTGGCCTCACCGGTAACCACCGCCGGGAACGCACTCCCTCACCAGAAAAGGATTGGCCACCCTGGTGCAGTATCTGGCCACTACCTCCCACATGCATACGTCAAATAACTCACGGCCCTCAGTCCCCAGCAGCTGCGAAGCAACTGACCACGGCGGCGGTCAGATCTGCAACGCAGCAGAGGGTGCTAAGAATCTCTGGATCAGGACAGGCCGCCATTGTAACCTGAACTTGGCAACGTTGCACGCTAGAACCTTATCTAGTGAGGGAAGTCTAGCTGTACTATTCGAGGAGCTAGAGGGTGTTGAATGGGATATAATAGGGCTCAGTGAGGTTAGGAGGACAGAAGAGGCATATACGGTGCTACAGAATGGGCACCTCCTTTGCTATTGAGGCTTGGCTGACAGAAGAGAACTGGCAGTGGGGTTCCTAATTCACAGAAACATAGCTGGCAACATAGAGGAATACTATAGCATTAATGAAAGGGTGGTAGGTATCGTAATTAAACCGAATAAGAGATACAAGTTGAAGGTGGTACAGGCTTACGCGCCTACATCCAGCCATGATGACGCTTCAGTTGAAAGCTTCTATGAAGACGTGGAATCGGCAATGAGTAAGGTAAAAACACAGTATACAATACTGATGGGAGACTTTAATGCAAAGGTAAGGAAGAAGCAGGCTGGAGATCAGGCAGTAGGAGATTATGGCATCGGTACTAGAAACGCCAGAGGTGAGCCACTAGTGGAATTCGCAGAACGCAATACTTTACGGATCTTGAATACATTCTACCGAAAACGAGGAAACCGCAAGTGGACATGGAGGAGCCCTATTGACGAGAATAAGAATGAAATAGACTTTATATTGAGTGCACACCCAGGCATCATGCAGGATGTGGAAGTGGTTGGCAAGGTGCGATGCAGTGACCATAGAATAGTACGGTCTCGAATTCGCCTAGACTTGAGAAAGGAACGACAGAAACTGATACGCAAGAAGCCAGTCAATGAGCTAGCACTGAGAGGTAAAATACAGGAATTCAGAGCCTCGCTTCAGAACAGGTACTCGGCTCTTAGTTATTTATTTATTTATTTTCTCATACTGCAATCCCTATTACAGAGATTTTAGCAGGGTGGTTACAGATATATCTTTCACAATATTGGCAGTCAAGAATGCTGTTATGCCAGCGAGTCCTCGTCAAACGTCCGTGCCTCTGAAAAAGGCAATCTGGGTCAAGGCCAGCCCGCCGTCTGCCTGACGCGAACATCTCAACGGCGTGAACACGCGCGGCGCCTCTCTCGCCCACGTGCACTGAGTCAGCGGCGCACGTGACAGCGAGCCGGCGTTCTCGTGTCTGGTGGTCTGACGCATGGCGCGGCAACCCCATTGGAAGAATCTGCGCTGACGACCAGCGGCGCTTCTGATTGGACATTTTGGTTGGACCCGGTGTAAATAAAAGAAGCCCTGCGGTGCGTCGCGATCGGCAGTCCTAGAGAGAGGAGTCCCCATGTCGGAGTGCCGACATGTGTGTGAGTCAGCGGTCTTAGGCGAAAGGCTGAACTATGTGTTAGAGAGAAGAGCTCGGCTCTTCGAGTCTCTGTCGGCCCCAGTGCCGAAATTGTAACGCCTCTGTATATATGCTGTACATAAACCTTGTTTGACTCACCGTCGTCTCGTCCGCTCGTCTGATCAGCTCTGCGCAGAAGCAGTCGCGAGCTGAGAAACATACGCTACCAAACGGCTGGTGACCTTCCCGGCGGAGTTGAAAGCAGTGGCGCCTCCGGGGCCGTGTTGGCGTCGCCGTCTTTCGCAACAGTGGTGGCTTCGGCGGAATCGGTCCGTCTTTCGCAACAGTGGTGGCTTCGGCGGGACAGGTCCGTCGTTCGCAATAGTGGTTGGCAGCTGCGGGATCGGCCGGCGTCAGCGACATCGATGCGGTGAGTGCCTGATGTTTTCCCCTCAGTTCACCAGACTGCTCTAGCTCAGGTTGTAGTAGTTTAGAGAAGGGCTGTGTGAAGCATTAGTGAGCTTTGATCGTTTCAAGCAAAGTCGAAGTGCTTTGAAACCAAAGTTAATGCGGAGGGGGTAAACACGGGAGAGTGAAAAATTGCTTGCGCGTCTTGCTAGTTGACTTATAGTGGGTACGGCAAGTAAATTGTTAACAGGGGCAAACAGCAAGAGGCTAGTGTGAACGATGGAGAACCTTAAGGTGAAGGAACTCATCGAAATTTGTGAGGAACTCGGCATTACTTTGGGCCGTGCGAAACGAAAGCAAGCGAGCCTTGAGATCATGAAGGATGAGGGAGTGTCGGCTGAGGAAGTCGATGAGGCCTGGGTGGATATTAAAGCACGCCGTGAGGAGGCTGAAAGGCGAGAAGTAGAAGCTCGCGAAGAGGCTGAAAGGCGCGAAGCTCGCGAACGTGAAGAAGCTGAAAGGCGCGAAGCTCGCGAAGAAGCTGAAAGGCGCGAACGTCGCGAGGAGGCCGAGAGACAAGAGCGCCTAGAGTTGAAACGACTAGAATTGGCAATCCTACAGTGTTCGCAGGCGCCTAGCGTAGCTTCTCCGACGATTCAGGTCAGCGGTTTTAGAATTCGGGACCAACTGCCACCGTTCGTAGTAGGCGAGGACATGGCGAAGTATCTCGTCAAGTTTGAACACGTCTGTGAGCGAAACGCTTTGGAGCGGCCTCTTTGGGCGCGGAACCTGCTAGCTCTTCTTCCCGGCGAAGTGTCCGACGCGATAACTTGCTTGTCGAGGGAAGCGTTTGAGAGCTATGACGAGGTTAAGGAAGTGCTCTTGAGACGTTATAAGTTGTCACCCGAGGCTTTCAGGCAAAGGTTCCGGTATGCTGAAAAGGGGAACGAGTCACACGTTGACTTCGCGTTTCGTCTTAAAGCCGATTTAATTGAATGGCTCAAGGGCGAAGGTGTTTATGATGATCGCGATAAAGTGGTGGAATGCGTTGCATTGGAGCAATTCTACCGCTGCATCGAGGATAATGTCAGACTTTGGCTGCAGGACAGACTTGGGGAAGTACAGTTAAATAAGGCAGCTGAGTTAGCTGAGGAGTATTATACTCGCCGAAAGTTGCATAGCAGGGCAGTGCGCGCTGAAAAGTATGAGAGAAAAGAGGGCTTTTCAAAGAAACCTGATCAACGGAGACCCGCTCCGCACCGTAATTTCAAGAAGGACCCGTCTCTTACGAAGGACAGTGTAGGGGAAGGGCAAACAGAAGCGGAGAAATCGAGTGAGGTTTCTACCACACAGGCATTTGAATCGGAAAACAAACGGAAGCCGCTAATCTGCTACAACTGTAAAAAGGAAGGGCACATCGCGAGAAACTGTCAGGAAAAGTTTGCCTTCGCAACGATCCGAGAATCAGAAAAAAACATTCGGTTGTTGGAGCCGTATCTCCAAGAAATTAGGGTCAATGAGAAAACGTGCCGAGCACTTAGAGACTCAGCGGCAACCATGGACGTTGTCCATCCTTCATTGGTGTCTCCGGATGACTTTACAGGAGAATGCGCGTGGATCAGGCAAGTCGCCGAAGAGCAGAGTGTTCGCTTACCGATCGCCGCGGTTGTCATTGAAGGCCCGTTCGGTAAGCTTCGCACCGAAGCGGCTGTGTCTGCCGCGCTGAACGACCGTTTTCCTTATCTATTCTCCAACAACTCAGAGCAGCTTCTCAAAGAGCAGGGCAAATCGTTCTTCCCCAACTTAGCGTGCATGGCTCTCACGCGATCGCAAGCGCGAAAGCTTTCGCCGGAGCTTGATCTGGTTCAATGCGGTGAACGCTCAAGTGACCTTGTCGGCGGGTCGACGGAACCTCAGAGAGGAAATTTTCCGCGTGAGTCATGTGAGCAGTCACGCGAGCGGCCCGTCGCGGAAGCGGCCGGCGCGGTATGCGTTGGGGGAGACGACATGGCGCCATTGAATCAGAGCGAGAGGGCTGCAACGCTCTCGCCTGTAGCGGAAAGTTGGAGCGAGCTGCCGAGAGTTGATCGAGAGACGCTCATTCGAGAGCAGCGTGAGGATCTCTCGATTGAAGCGCTAGTGGAAAGCCAAATTGAAGCGCTAGTGGAAAGCCAAATCGAAGCGCTAGTGGAAAGCCAAATCGAAGCGCTAGTGGAAAGCCAGAAAAACGCGGCAAAAGTGCTGTCGAAGGAGCACTACAAGGAATCGGTGAAGAAGCGTGCTTTTGAAGTAGGGAGTCAGGTAATGCTGCTGCAGCCGTTCAAAAAGAACAAGCTTGAGGTTGATTGGGAAGGGCCCGCCACAGTATTATCGAAGCCTGGCGATACAAATTATGAAGTGAAATTAGGAAGGCGGCCGGACAAAATTTACAACTTGATGAAACCATACGTTCAACATCAAGCGGTCGTAAATCTGTTGTTGAATGCTTCAAAGGAAGAGGAAGCAGAAAGTTTGAGTTCTAGTGAGGTAATTGAAGGGGGATCGAAAGTAATTTGGGAGCAGATAAACCTAGAGCCTAGCTTAAGTGAAGGAGGACCTGAGAAAGAGGACCTGAGAAAGATTGGTTCCGAGTTTGGAGACGTGTTTTCGGACCGCCCCGGAAACACGAGGGTGATCGAACACGATATCGAGCTAAGCGGTGAGGAGTCAATCCGTAGCAAGCCGTATCGTTGTTCCCATGTGCAACGTCGAAAGTGTGAGCTGCTCTTGGTGCCGCATAGGTATCGTCGCCTAAAAGTGGCCGGTTACTGAAGTGGAGCATGTTGCTCCACAGCGCAACTTTAACGTTCGCTAAAGAAAAAAAGAAAAGGTAAACGCTAATGCAGGTGCATTGAGCAGTGCGTTCCAGCTAGTAACTTCTACACCTTTCGGTTTCTCGCTGGCGATTCGGGGCAAAATTTTGACCTCATCACGACCTGGGCTGAGCGCTCTCGTTCAGAGTGATCTCAAGGGGCCAACTTTATGTGGTATTCTAATCTGTTACGTTGTTGTACGTGAAAAAAAAATTGAGTTGTCATTTTAAGAGTCTTGTGTCCCACATGTGCCTCTTGATGTAGAGGGAACAAAATTCCAATAGACACGTAGATAGGTATATGTTGTACTATACTTTGTCTGGTGTTCTGTCGGGTGACCGAGGGCACTTGCTTGTGTCGTGTGTTGTCTGTTGTCGAACCGTTCTTAGCAAGTTGCAGAACCATCGACAAGTGCTGAAACCGAAGATGGTCAGAAGAGACGAGTGAAGCTGGTCGACAAGTTGTGGCGACAAGCCAGTGGAGCTGGGATCCGTCGTCAAAAATGGGATGTGTTCCCGGAACAGTCTGGAGCTGTATTCTCCCCATGGCCCTGGAGGCGAACCTGGAGGGACCTGGCGAACGAGCGCACCTGACATCCGAGCCCCGTGGAAGCAGCTCGTCTTTCCGGTGCATTGTCTGGCGGCGGGGGTGCTGTTATGCCAGCGAGTCCTCGTCAAACGTCCGTGCCTCTGAAAAAGGCAATCTGGGTCAAGGCCAGCCCGCCGTCTGCCTGACGCGAACATCTCAACGGCGTGAACACGCGCGGCGCCTCTCTCGCCCACGTGCACTGAGTCAGCGGCGCACGTGACAGCGAGCCGGCGTTCTCGTGTCTGGTGGTCTGACGCATGGCGCGGCAACCCCATTGGAAGAATCTGCGCTGACGACCAGCGGCGCTTCTGATTGGACATTTTGGTTGGACCCGGTGTAAATAAAAGAAGCCCTGCGGTGCGTCGCGATCGGCAGTCCTAGAGAGAGGAGTCCCCATGTCGGAGTGCCGACATGTGTGTGAGTCAGCGGTCTTAGGCGAAAGGCTGAACTATGGTTAGAGAGAAGAGCTCGGCTCTTCGAGTCTCTGTCGGCCCCAGTGCCGAAATTGTAACGCCTCTGTATATATGCTGTACATAAACCTTGTTTGACTCACCGTCGTCTCGTCCGCTCGTCTGATCAGCTCTGCGCAGAAGCAGTCGCGAGCTGAGAAACATACGCTACCAAACGGCTGGTGACCTTCCCGGCGGAGTTGAAAGCAGTGGCGCCTCCGGGGCCGTGTTGGCGTTGCCGTCTTTCGCAACAGTGGTGGCTTCGGCGGGATCGGTCCGTCTTTCGCAACAGTGGTGGCTTCGGCGGGACAGGTCCGTCGTTCGCAATAATGCATAAACCAAACAAACAAACAAAAAATAGAACGGCATGATGTGAACAATCAGGTCAAATTTGCTGCAAACAACTTTAAGGACGGCTCCATCACTTGGTTATTAGTTAGTCCATTCCACTGAGTTACTGTACGAGGGAAAAAGGAATATTTCAAGCAGTTATTTTGGGACCGGAAAGGGGTTATTGTAAGTTGATGCCTTTGGCGGGTGGCGTACCCAGAAGAAAAGGAAATGATATTGGAAACATCAAGCTTATAATGCCCTTTAATTATTTGGTAAAGAGATTGTAGTCGTATTAAACGATCTCTTTCGGTAACTGAAGGCTCATTGGCACGATGTAGGAGTTCAGATATAGAGGTGCGTCCAAAGCTATTAAAGATAAAGCGGACTGCCTTCTTCTGCATGTTTTCCAATTTAGTTATGTTAGCTTTAGGGAAGGGGTCCCAAACATTCACTCCATATTCTAACATTGGGCGAATGATAGTCCTGTACGCTAGAGTACGCACCATGGAATTAGAATGTTTTAGAGCTCTTCGAAGGAAGAATAGTTTTCGGTTAGCGTTTGTAATTACGGAGTCAATATGTTTAGTCCAGCTAAGGTCAGTGTTGATCCAAAGGCCAAGATACTTAATGTTAGTTACCTCAGAAAGGGTGAAACTTGCGGTGTAATAAATAAATAGTAAGGGTTTTTTCTTGTGAGTTATTCGCATAAATACTGTTTTATCGAAGTTATCTGACATCTGTCATAAATCACACCACTTCACAATGGTATAAAAGGCACTATTCAAAATGATTTGATCGGTTACATTGGATATTTCAGAATATATGACACAGTCATCTGCATACAACTTGATTTTTACAGGAATTTCATTCACAATATCATTGAGAAAAATTAAAAACAAAAGGGGTCCAAAAACCGTACCCTGTGGGACGCCAGAGATGACGGTTGCCTCTTCTGAACAGAATTCGTTAAAAACAACAAATTGTTTACGGTTTATAAGGTAGTCTGCTATCCATTTTATTAGGCGCGGATTTTTAAGTGTTTTCTCTAATTTAAACAGTAATTTCTTGTGTGAGACTTTGTCAAACGCTTTTGAAAAGTCCATACAAATGGCGTCAGTTTGTGTCCCAATGTTAATTGAAGTTGCGAAGTCGTGAACTGTCTCCACAAGTTGCGTACAGGTTGAATAGCCTCTTCTGAATCCGTGCTGGTGTTTTGTTAAGATATTATGCTTACTAAGAAACTCAGAGATATGCGTATTTATTATGTGTTCTATAAGCTTAGAGGTAGTTGACGTTAATGAAATAGGACGATAATTTGAGATAAGTTGCTTTTTACCCGACTTATAAAGAGGCTTGACTCTGGCGGCCCTCCAATCATCTGGTACTCGACCTTCGTGTAGCGATTTTGAAAATAAAACATACAGATATTTGGCGATCCACTCGGCATAACGCTTTAAAAATGCGTTTGGAATGCTATCCGGTCTGGGTGTCTTTTTAACATTGAGTTTAAGTAGCATTATTAGAATGCCGTGCTCACTGATAACAACATCAGGTATAGGTGGATAATCTGCATCGAATGAGGGAAGAACATTATTGTCAATGGTGAAAACCGATTTGAATTGTTGATCAAAGGCATTCGAAATAACCTTGCTATCATGCACATCAACTCCATCAACTACAAAAACATTACATTCAGTATATGTAGGCTTAATGTTCCGCCAAAATCTCTCAGGACGCGTTTTAATGACGTTTGGTAATGATTCACCATAATACAGCTGTTTGTCAACATAAATTTGGTGTTTTAGTTCAGTTGCAAGTTCTGAAATCTCTTCGTTTATACCAGGGATATTCCCAAGACTATGACGCTTTTTTAATCGTTTTTGCTTCCTTTTGAGATGCAACGTGTCCCGAGAAATCCAGGGGTTCCTTTCTTTCTTCTTTTTAACAACACATGGAACGAAGCGATCAATACATTCATTCACCAAATCTTTAAATGAGTCCCAGTGGCCTTGCACATCAGCAGTACTGTTTAAAAACGAGTCGAAGTTGAGAGAAAGGAGAATAATAATTGATGTATCGTCAGCTCTCAAAAAAATTCGACAACATGACGTTTTTTGTTTCTGTGCCATAAAGCCATTTGCTAGGGTCAATAGTACAGCACTGTGGTCAGAAATACCAGGAACCACTTCACACGTGGCCAAAGACTTAATACATCCAATAACAAAAAAAGAGATCTAGTACTGACTTCGAACTTCCCTGCACCCTAGTGAAATCGTGAACAACTTGTAACAAATCAAAAGTAAAAGCAACGTCGAGCATTGCTTCTCCTATCTTATCGTTATGCTTAGTAGTTGAAAGAAAGGTCAAGAGTTGAAAGAGAGGTCCAATCCATATCTGGTTGGTTGAAATCTCCTAATAAAGTTATCCGAGCTCCTGATTTTGCATGAGGGCACAGATATTTTTTTTAATTCATTGATGACTTCAATGAACGAGGTCGGGGGTCTGTATATTGAAGCTACAATATATTGAATATTATTGTGGTACATTTTGCAGAATAAGCCTTCCACTTGAGGAATATCTGGCATCCTAATTACTTTGAGACATTTCTTAAATACAACTGCAACGCCTCCTCTCTTACTTTCACGATCTTTTCTTAGCACACTAAAACCAGGTGGAATTATTTCACTATCAATTATTGTACTATGCAACCATGTTTCTGTAAGAGTTATTAAGTCTGGATCATGAATAAGAAGCAATGATTCTGATTCAGTTGCTTTGTTTACCACACTTCGGCAATTTACATTAGGGATTCTTAATGGTTCAGATACGAGATCACGAAGTCAGTTTTTCTTCTTCTTTTGAAGTTTAAAGCGCGATTTTTCGGTTTCATTCCAACCATACAGGGTGTCATCAATGCTCAATTTGTCGTATATTAGCTTAACCTTTGCGCCGTTTCTCTTTTCTTCAGCCGCGCTCTTCCACAAATTTCTTTGTACTTCCCGTACCCTGCTAGAGATGTCCTCAGAAATAGACATCGTAGTTCTCTTTAGCTTAAATTCGTTCGTTAATACAGAAGTCTTTCCCCGATAATCTAGAAATTTTATGATTACTGGACGTGGCGTATTTCCAACTTTACGGCCAAGCCTAAGGCATCTTTCAATGACGGATGTCGTTACCTCAAGGTTTTTCTGAAAACATTCTGTTACTTCATTCAGTAGTTCCTCGTTAGATTGTCTAGCAGGTTCTTCTATTCCATATATAATTAAGTTATTTCTGCGGGATCTGTTTTCGAGATCGTCAACTTTCGATACAAGCATAAAATCGGTTCATCTCGTTTTGACATACAAATCTCGATACCTTTTACTTTACTTGTCAAGGTAGCTTCTTCTATGCCCTTCTATGCGCTGGGTTAAATCAGAAATGTTTTTCTCGATTCCAATTTGAGAGCACTTTATGGCGTCAAGTGTGGCATTAATTTGTGCCTGACCATTTAACAGTTCTGACATCTGCTCTGTAGGACCTGGGTTTGCCTCTACATCCCCGCATCTCAACAGATCCAGCGGCACAGAACGAACAGCAGAAATTAAACCCCTTAAACATAGTGGGCAGGGCAGCAGCACCAGAAATGGGTCATCACTACGAAAACACTGAACGCATGAATAATTACAAACCTGCAGCACGAAGCGAAAAGGGTTGAGCATCATGCCAGGAATGCTGCTGCCAAGCCCACTGGTGAAGTCCCGTTCCGCTGGCGCTCTTATAGCCGGCGATTCTCCCACGTGAGGTGACGTCACCGAAGATAGCAACCATGTTGAGTCATTGGAGTGAAGCAGACACAATCCATCCAGGGCGAAGTTATCACCCTCCGAAGATGACACGCAGCCGAAGTCCACGAGTCTGTGCGCATGCGTCGTCTGCGAAGCGTAGTAGTGCGGCCACGAAGAGGTTCCCAGCAGAACGATGACAGCCTGCAGCACGAAGCGAAACGGGTTGAGCATCATGCCAGGAAGGCTGCTGCCAAGCCCACTGGTGAAGTCCCGTTCCGCTGGCGCTCTTATAGCCGGCGATTCTCTCACGTGCGGTGACGTCACCGAAGATAGCAACCATGTTGATTCATTGGAGTGCAGCAGACAGAATCCATCCAGGGCGAAGTTATCACCCTCCGAAGATGACACGCAGCCGAAGGCCACGAGTTTGTGCGCATGCGTCGTCTGCGAAATGTAGTAGTGCGGCCACGAAGAGGTTCCCAGCAGAACGATGACAGCCTGCAGCACGAAGCGAAAAGGGTTGAGCATCATGCCAGGAATGCTGCTGCCAAGCCCACTCTTAGCATAGATACAATGAGTGATAATCTGACGAGTATCATTACAGAGTGTGCAGTTAATGTTGGAGGCAGGGTAGTTAGACAAGACACTGGCAAGCTTTCCCAGCAAACGAAGATTCTCATTAAGAAGCGTCAAATCATGAAAGTCTCAAGTACAACAGACAAAATAGAACTGGCTGAGCTTTCGAAGCTGATTAATAGGCGTAAGGTATCCGATGTAAGCAGGTATAATATGGAGAGAATTGAACACGCTCTGAAAAACGGAGGAAGCATCAAAGCAGTGTAGAGGAAGCTTGGGATAGGCGAAAATCGGATTTATGCACTAAGGAAAAAAGAAGGCAAAATAACTACCAATATGGATAGGATAGTTTAAAATAGCGGAAGAGTTTTACAGAGATCTGTACAGTAGCCGGGACAACCACGACTTTAACACTATAAAAACCAGCAGTAACCCAGATGACACCCTACCAGTAATGATAGAAGTCAGAAAAGCTTTGGAGAGCATGCAAAGAGGCAAAACTGCTAGTGAGGATCAGGTAACATCAGATCTGCTGAAAGATAGAGGACAGATTGTGTTAGAAAAACTAGCGACCCTGCGTACGAGGTGTCTCCTGACGAGAAGAGTACCAGAGTCTTGGAAGAACGCTAACATCATCTTAATACATAAGAAAGGAGATAACAAGGACTTAAAGAATTACAGGCCGATTAGCTTGCTCTTTGTAGTATACAAGCTATTTACAAAGGTAATTGCTAACAGAGTAAAGAAAACATTAGAATTCAATCAACCAAAGGAACAAGCAGGATTTCGAACAGGATACTCAACAATCGACCACATTCATACTATCAATCAGGTAATAGAAAAATGCTCAGAGTATAACCAACCACTATACATAGCCTTCATAGATTACGAGAAAGCGTTTGATTCAGTAGAAATATCAGCCGTCATGCAGACACTGCGGAATCAGGGCGTCGATGAAGTATATATAAACATCCTGGAAGAAATCTACAGGGGATCAACTGCTACCATAATGCTTCACAAAGAAAGCAACAGAATATCATTCAAGAAGGGTGTAAGGCAGGGGGACACAATCTCCCCAATGCCATTTTCCGCATGCTTACAGGAAGTTTTCAGCAGCCTAGAATGGGAACAGTTAGGGACAAGAGTTAATGGAGAGTACCTCAGTAACCTGTGCTTCGCCGATGACATTGCATTGCTGAGTAATTCAGGGGACGAATTGCAACTTATGATTACGGAGTTAGACAAGGAGAGCAGAAAAGTGGGTCTTAGAATGAATCTGCAGAAAACAAAAGTAATGTACAACAACCTCGGAAAAGTGCAGCGCTTCGAGATAGGTAATAGTGCACTTCAAGTTGTAAAAGACTATGTCTACCTAGGTCAAGTAGTAACCGCGGAGCCGAACCACGAGATTGAAGTAACTAGAAGAATAAGAATGGGGTGGAGCACATTTGGCAAGCACTCTCAAATTATGACAGGTAGATTGCCACTATCCCTCAAGAGAAAGGTACATAACAGCTATATCTTGCCGGTACTTAGCTACGGAGCAGAAACCTGGAGGCTTACAAAGAGGGTTCAGCTTAAATTGAGGACGACGCAGCGAGCAATGGAAAGAAAAATGGTAGGTGTAACCTTAAGAGACAAGAAGAGAGCAGAGTGGATTAGGGAAGAAACGGGGGTTAAGGATATCATAGCTGAAATAAAGAAGAAGAAATGGACATGGGCCGGGTATGTAGCGCGTAGACAGGATAACCACTGGTCGTTAAGGGTAACTAACTGGATTTCCAGAGAAGGCAAGCGGGTTAGGGGGAGACAGAAGATTAGGTGGGCAGATGATATTAATAAGTTTGCGGGCATAAATTGGCAGCAGCAAGCACAGGACCGGGTTAACTAGCGGAACATGGGAGAGGCCTTTGTCCTGCAGTGGACGTAGTCAGGCTGATGATGATGATGATGATGACATGATGATGATGATGATGATCATTATGGCTGAACTAACACCTCCAAACCAACAATTGATCCAGCAGGCCCTGCAACCTGTTGTCCTGCAAATTGTAACGAATGTTAAAATGCAGATATCTGCTGCACTTGGCCGACTTCATATTGCGCCATCTGCCCCAAAACGCACCACGTCATCGGCACGTGAAATACAGCGACCGCATCCTTACATACGCCCTTACCGTTTCCTATCACCGTTCCGAAAAACCGGCCCAACAGCCACAGCTGCTGCTGTTGGGACGGAGCTCTAATGCATTGATTGCGACGCAGCGGATTACTCCCGATGTCAAAACGTTACAAGAAGTACAATGTACCCCTATGCTTACGAGTTACACCACATACACGGGCGTCACGAACAATATACCACATCGCACAGCTACATTAGTTTGTAAGCATGTCACTGTCGTATAACACATCCTTCAAAGCACCTCCATCTCACATGTACTTCTAGAATCAGTCCCGTGCTATCATTCCAGTAGCAAACTGTATGTGCTTAACGTTTATAGCGCATCTAACGCCAGGAACGATGACTTCAGTCATTTATTTGCACAACTACGCAAGTTGAGTAAACACATATATATTGTAGGAGATCTAAATGCCCCAATCCGGCTTGGGGCTACGCAAGAGAAACGCCTAAAGGCCGACGACTGGCACAGGTTCTTGCTATTCATCGCTTGACGTGCTGATGGAACCGGATCAACCCACTCGCCTAGTTAATAGTGTCAGCAGGGACACATGCCCCGACCTCACAAAAGTCAAGGGGGTTAGTCACCATTCGTGGTGCTACCTCAGGGTGAATTTTGGCAGTGATCACCATATACTAACTACAGAGCGCCAAGAAGCAGCCACGCGTGCCCCAGAGCGCATCATAAAACTAACAAATTGGTATGCATTTAGGCGTAATCGTACAACTACCCATCAGGACTCTACCTCCTTAGAGGCTTGGATATTGCAACTTCAGTCCAATTTTCAAACAGCTACCAAACTCATCACTGCGACGACAGAAACGCCGCATGTGGACTGGCATCTGCTGCATCTCTGGTATGCCCACAGGGGCTTGACACGGTGGTGGCGGCGGCAGAAACATAACCGAAAACTTCGTCTCTGAATCGCCCAGCTAGCTACTGAGGCACATGACTATGCGAACATCCTCAGTAGCAACAATTGGCATAATTTCTGCGATCGACTGAACGGCTCACTAAGTACACCTCGAACGTAGCGTATACTCTGTGCTCTCTTAAACATCACGCACACAAAATCACACAATGCTAACAGAATCCACACCATTATCCACAAATGAGGGCTCGGCGATATACCACTCTGCTGCACACCTTAAAGCAGCACTATGTATCCACGGGCCCCCGTCCCGCCTACCGTGATTATCCACGCGTACACGATACGCCCCTAGATGAGGACATTAAAAAAGCAGAGGATAGGGCAGCTTTGCGAAGCATTAAGCGTAACACAGCACCCGGGACAGGCGGGATTACGTACACACTCCTGCATAATTTAGATGACCAGTCCATTGAATATTTAACCACTTTTTACAGTGAACAATGAAACAACGGCACGCTACGAAAGGAGTGGCGACACGCGGAAATCATACTTATTCCAAAGCCTGGCAGGCCGCTATCCCTCCAGAGTCTTCGCCTATATCCTTAACTTCATGTGTAGCTAAACTCTTTGTACGCGTTGTCCTCTCTCGACTACAACCATTTCTCGAAGACAATCACTTTTTTCCTGATACACTATTCGGCTACCGACCTGGTATCTCTACACAGGAAGTATTATTACAGCTTAAGGAGGACGTGTTGGATAGCTCCACTTCAAACCAAGTCCGAGCTACTCTGGCCCTGGATCGAAGGGTGCTTTTGACAACGTCTCCCACGACCTTATTTTTGACAATCTCGCTTCATCTCAGTGTGGCTAACGTATTTACAAATACGTCAGGTCCTTTCTTGCTGACCGCACAGCCACTATTGGGATTGGATACCTCCGCTCAGACGTCATTTGTCTCGCAGGCAGAGGAACACCACAGGGCTTTGTTCTCTCACCCACTTTGTTCAACGTGGCTACGGTTAAACTTCCAATTTCCTATTACAACAGGTTCCCAACATTCAGCATGCCATCTATGCAGATGACATTACAATTTGGGCAACCAAAGGATCAGACGGAACCATTCAAGACGCCCTACAGAAAGCTGTGTCTGTGGTACAATACTATGCTGCTGCCAGCAGCCTTACGTGCTCAGTGGATAAGTCGGAGTTGTTATTGGTATACAAAGCGGTGCCGCAAAACCGCTGATTGTCCTGACATTTCGCTGTTTCTTGAAGCCGTCCTATCCCTCTGGTACCACGAATTCACATTTTAGGCCTCTACCTTCAGTCCGACAGCGAGGCCTCGCACAATACACACCTTCTGGTTCAGCAGATAACTTAAAGTACACACATGATCCAACGCATCACCAATCACAGGAGAGGCCTCTGTGAGACGAATGTCCTCCGCTTTGCACGAGCACTCATAGTTAGTCGGCTCACCTATCATCTTCCCCTTCACAATCTCACGTTAGCTCAAATAGAAACGATGGACATCCTTCTACGGACAGCTGTGAAGGCGGCTCTCGGCTTGCCTCCACACGCATCTGCACAACACCTCCTTCAACTAAAAGGCCACAACACCGTAACCGAACTCATCGAGGCCCAGCACAACAGTCAGCTCCAACGGCTCAGGCAGACCAGTCAGGACTGCGCCATCCTGTCTCGTTTTGGCTACCTGATTACCAAAACACCCGCACAAGTACCGCAACATAAACTTGCTTCTACTGTCCGCGCACTCATCAAAGTGCCTCCAATTCCACGCAATATGAATCCCTCCCGCCACGCCGGTCGTCGACATGCCCGAGTTCAGGTTATGACACCCGTCTTTGGTGATGGTATACCACAGACTTACAAGTCATTTACACTGATGCGGCACGCTACCCTGAGAAATCAGCCATGTGTTTAGCCGTGATAGATGACACAGACGCCCTTGGGGCGTCCGCCACACTTCGCACTACAGACAGTGGTCTGGCAGAGGAGGGAGCTCTCGCTCTGGCAATTGTTCACGCTACGACACTGTAAGATCACTTCCCTGTCACTACTGTACCACACTCACAAGCTGCTTGCCGTGCTTTCGCCCAAAGACTTGTGGCTGCAAATACACACAATACCCTCTCTTTTGTCTCACCGTCTGCATTACGTCCTGTGCGTATCGTCTGGACTCCTGGAAACGCCTCTCTTCATGGTAATCAACGCGTTCATGCGGTTGCTTGAGAGCTGACCGACCACGCTCCATTCGAAGAGCTGTCCAATACAGACAATGCATCGACAGAACCGTTAAACTACAACGCTACGCTGGAGTACTACACCGACAAAGCCGTTATACGTATCCTCCCCCTCATCCTTCGCTTAACAGAGCAGATGTTCTCAATTGGCGGCAACTACAGACCAATTAATTTCCTTGCCTTTATATGCTAAATTGCTTTCATCCGACTCTCTACCCCTACTACTGCCCCTTCTGTGGATCCATACCGACAGTGTACCAATCCATGTGAGAATGCTTTGCCCCACAGGGCATTCCTCTCATTCCCAACCCCGCCCCTTCCTCCTGGGAGTCTGCACTGCTCAGCTTACAATGGCAGGAACAGCAGCAGCTGGTCCAGCGGGTTCGCAGGGTCGCGCAAGACAATGGAGCCCTGGACTGAGGGCCCCACCCAAGGAAGGCTCAGCGTGTATTTGTTAATAATAAAAGTCTATTCTTTCTCTCTTTCTTCATGACCTCATGCTGGACCAAAAGAAAGGAAATTGGTCCCCAACACAAGCCGCAGTTGGTCTCGAAATAAAAGAAAGTGCCATTCTCCGACACGTCGTTTTAAACCGGTTAACGACAAGGACTCCGCTCACCCTCACATTATTGGGCTCCTGCGACAAGAACACACTCAAGAATCTAATAGGCTAGAGCATGCAATTCGGTCGGAGATGGTTAACACTCTAACACAAGCCCTTGATACCATGCCAACTTGGTTTCAAAACATGTTTGATGAACTGCAGCGCGATGTCCTCGCTGATGACGATAATCGCCGCAAAGCAGGGCCTTCCTCATAAATTCTTTCGCTCAAGGGGTACAGTAGAATTGTCGTAGTTTTGAACAAACGCACTCCACTATTCGTAATTATGTTCAAAGGCATCGCCCCTTGTTCCTTCTTCTCCAGGAGACGCGCGGCACGTGCTGGCTTCCGGGTTACCGTGCTTTTGAGACACCAATCATCAAACGTAAGCGGCAGCTTGCCAAAGGCCAGGCAGCGCTTCTGGTGCGTAATGAATGCCCGGCCACTCAATTGAACAGTCCTGATCTCAGTTCTAATGCTCGCGAAATAGTAGCTGTTAAAACTTGTCCTCCTTGCCAAAAGCCCTTCGAGGTCGTGTCTGCGTATTTTCGCCTAGGAAATGTTTCAGTTGGACCATACACCTGGCTGGAGACGCTAAAGCAAGCATTTAAGAACCTCCCTCTGCTCATCGGAGGTGACTTTAAAGTTCGTCACTCTGCCTGGGGTGCCCGAAAGCTCAATAAACACGGAAAATATCTTTACGAGGCTATTAACCTCCCTTCTGTAGAAATTTGTAACGCCCCTGACAACCCTACAAGAATAGGACTATATACTGCACAGAAAGACACGATCCCAGATCTTACCCTCGCCAGCCTCCTATTTGTACGACACTGGACAGTCTACAGCCAGTCATGAGGCAGTGATCATTTTTCGATATTCGTGGCACTTCATCTAGAATGCTTCCGGATCAAGGCAACAACAAAAACAATGACTAATTAGAAAACTTTTTGTAGTAATGTTACTGGATCCTTCTCGACAGTTGAGGGCCTTCTAGATATTGTTCAACAGGCCGTGAGCTGGCACGCGAAACAGTGCCATGCAAAGACCATACTTAACCGATGGATAACCATTTAGGCAACTTATAGAAAATAGCAGAATATTAAGTCAGAAGATACCGCTCGCATGGCAAACGACACTCTGATCTCATGAAAACTAAGCGCCAATTTAAGCTTGTCAATGAAGACCAGCTACTACTTCAAAGCGAAGCCTGTCAATCCACCTGCGAACGCCTTGGCCATGTACCGGGCCTCCAAGGTCTATGATGCATCTTTGGTAGCCTCAGCGGCAAAGGAAAGGGCGACCCTCCTCTGGCCACCCTGTTCCTCAAGGCATATTCGTTAGATTCGGAAAACAAATTTATTACAACTCTTTCCTCACGCTTCACTCGCTCCGCCTACATTTCCGAAAGCCTGCAACGATAACGCAACCTCATCCGAATCTCGATCGCCCATTTAGCATGTGAGAAATGCTAGCAGCTATCAAACACGGGCGTCCTCGATTGGGGCCTGGCCATGACAGATTCACATGGCAAGAGCTCCGCAACCTCGCAGATGAAGCCCAGGACGCACTTTTGGTGCTAATCAATGACCTCTAGGCCTCGAGAAATATTCCCCAGAACCTTAAGTTGTCTCAATTATCCTATTTCGAAACATGGAAAACAAAAGACCTTCTGCAAGAACCTCTGGCCAATATCTTTAACGTCTACCTTATGTAAGCTCATTGAACGCATGATTCACACACGCATGTCCCATTACCTCGAGATAACCCGGCCGGAATACCATCTAGCCCAGGCGGGTTTTTCGTCCTAACCTCGGCACCCATGACTGCCTTTGGCTGCTACGGCGCGTTATCAGTCGTACCTCAGGAAAGATGTTACCTGACTACTTGCTGGCTATGGACATGCAGAAAGCGTTCAAGAATGTTTACCATAACGCCATTCTTGAAGAACTAGCTAAGCGCTACCCAAGTCAGCGTGCGCAGACATTGATTCGAAATTTCCTTGCAGCTCGACCATTTCGCTTTAAGCGGTGCATCACCTGTATGGAGCCCGAAGACTACTAACTTCTTGGGCAGAGGTGTTCCAGGTGTTTCACGGGGATCTATTTTAGGACCAACGCTGTTTAATGTGGCCATGAGCAGGGTAGCAGAAAACCACGAATGGGACACCAAGGCTAGATTTGCCATTTACGCCGAGGCCATTTACCGATTCCATTTATGCCATTTACCGCTCGAAGTGGCCGGCCGTATAGGTAGGTGCGAAACTTGCATATGGCCCAAACGACTTCTAGGCACTCTTTTTCGGTGGTAGAGTAATTATACTCTGCTTTTGTTAGACTGCGGCTCACGTAAGTGATCACACGCTTTGCGCCGTTCTGCCATTGAACTAGAATGGCTCCGATTCCTACGTTGCTGGCGTCTGTGTGGATCTCGGTGTCGGCAGTGTCGTCCAAATGTACCAGCACTGGAGCTGTCTGCACTCGATTACGAGCTTGTTGTTGTTCTTCCGGCAATACGAAAGGCACATACGGCCGTGTCAGTCTTGTAAGAAGTTCCGCAATTTTCGAAATTCCTTCGACAAAACAGCGGTAGTACGCACAGAGTCCGAGGAATCGCTGCAGCTTTCTTGTCTCCAGGACGAGGAAAATCGGCCACGGCAGCCAACTTTTCAGGATCTGATTGAACACCCCCCGGGCTCACCACGTGGCCGAGAAACTTGAGTTACGGATAGGCGAAGTAGCACTTTTCGTGCTCTGTAGTAAGGTTCGCTCTCCTTATTGCAGTGAGGACACTTTTTAGCCTTGAAAGATGCTCGTCAAACGTGCTTGAAAACACAACGACATCATCCAAGTATACAAGACACGTCTGCCACTTTAGTCCAGCTAGTAAAGTGTCCATCAAGCGTTGCAATGTGACGGGAGCAGAACAGAGACCGAAAGGCAGTACTTTATTGAATTGAATTGTTTTTTATTGAATTGTTTATTCACAACTACAAGTTGCGAGGATGACCAGGCAAAAAAGCTACATTGAGCAGCTTGAGGGGAACCTGGCCACCTCATACACTGAGCAGCATCACAGGGGTCACACAAAAACATGGTAAACATGGTATACATCATGAATGAACTAACTTAAAAAACACAAAAACAGTAAACATCCATGGTCGGAATAAATAAACAAGGTCACTATAGAAACATTCGAAAAAAGGGAAAAAATAAACGAAGTGCTAAACACAGAGAAAAGGACAAACAAATAAGCCCTTTAAATTCGTAGAGCCCGTCAGGAATCACGAACGCGGTTTTCCCATGGTCGCCCTCATCAATTTCAATTTGCCAATACCCTGACTTAACATCTAATGATGTAAAGAACTGGGCGTGGCGTAGATGGTCTAAGGCGTCATTGAGCGGTGGTATAATAAATGCCGGTCTTGAAGACGTTGTAATACTTGAGCCATCTGTGCACATGTGTATGTACCCTGGATACCGCATGTGTATCTGAAGAAGCGCTAGTTTTTGAGCAGCTTGCATGAACATATTTTTGTTTCTGATAATGCCATCCACTGCGAATTCAATGCTTGTTATTGCAAACAGCCAAGGACCATAGTCCATTTCAGAGCTCCTAAGTTCATTTCTTGTAATATATGTACATTACTCTGTATTTCGTCAAGAGCATTGCTTTTATCCATTCGTAAAATCTCCAGTGCAAATGAGTGTTCCTTTTAATCAGTGTGCAAGCGAAAGAAAATGATAGTTAGATCTGTCGTCCCTGGGCGCTATGGTCGACCACGGTATATGGGAGTGTCAGCTCTTGAATTTTAAATGCGAACCATTTCTTGACGAACTTCGGCGACTTTGAGTCTATCTATCTATCTATCTATCTATCTATCTATCTATCTCTATCTATCTATCTATCTATCTATCTAGCCGCCTTCGAGTTTTAGCTCTCCTGGCCGTTTCGATAAAGATATCTATACCAAACTAGGTATAGCATACCATGACTGTACGAAGAACAAATTTGACTAGTCATAACATGAAAATCATGACATGCATCTCATGAATGTCATGATATACATTTCATAATCCTGCAGCTCTTCCAGTAGTTTCGTTCACAATGCATGTTGCAAAACTGGTATAATATGGCTTCATTGCATGGCGAACACAAGCATGGAGGCGGAAATGTTGTAGGCCCGTGTACTCAGATTTGGGTGCACGTTAAAGAACCCCAGGTGATTGAAATTTCCGGAGCCTTCCACTACGGCGTCTCTCATATACTTATGGTGGTATTGGGACGTTATACCCCACATATCTATCAATCATGGCGAACACAAGAGACGGACCCTAACATGAAAATCATGACATGCGTGTCATGTAAGAACATGACTACATGCCCCGCTCATGATACACTCGCGGCCGTTTCGCTAGCGCCCCACATACCAAATTTGATATTACGGTGCGTGAATGAATGACGAAGGTATGTGCTAGGTTCAAACATGATAATAATGAGATTCATGTCATGTAACAACATGACTACATGCCACACTGATGATGCGCTCTCGGCCATTTCGCAAGTGTCACATACCAAATTTGGTATTACGTTACATAAATGAATGACGAACGTATATGACTGGTGCAAACATGATAATCATGAGATGCGTGCCATGTAGCAACATGACTACATGCCACGCTCATGATGCATTGGTGGCCGTTTCTTTAGCTCCACCTGTACCAAATTCGGTTTCACGTGATGCGAACGGACGACATAGGCAAATAACACATCCAAACATGATAATGGTAAGATGTGTGTCATGTAACAACATGACTACAAGCTAAACTCATGACGCGCTCGCGGCCATTTCGCGTGCTTCACATATGCCAAGTTTGGTATTATGTGCCGCCAATGGACGACGAAGGTATGTGACTGGTGCAAACATGATTTTCATGAGATGCGTGTCATGTGAGAACATGACTACATGCCACAGTCAAGGCGCCAGTTCAACGTGACGCGGTGCGCGTGTTTGCCGGCGTTCATTTCGTCGCGTCACGCCGGCCTTGCCAAGCCAGGCGCCGGTCCTGCCATATACTCGCAGGCGCGCGCCGCGCTGCGTTGCTTTGACGCATGCAAGTTTCAGCGCGTCCGGCGTCCATCCGTCCCGAAAAGAGGGAGACGCATTATTAGAGAGTTTTAGTACTGCGGAATGGTGCTACGTACGCATCACGCAAGCGCCTTGCGTTACGTGGCGTCGTTTGCCACTAATCGGCTTTTAGTACGCCGTAGTACCCGCGTACGTAACCAGCGTGAAGCGTGTTGCGCCATCTGGTAGATCAAAATAGAAGCACGTGTTGTTGACAGCCAATGTGAGCCAATCCAACTGTTATAGGCAGATTATGGCCATATTTTGAGCCACAGAGCCGGTCGGTGCTTGCCTTCGATGCCACCATTTTGCAAAACGAGGTCTCGCGCTGTCGCGAACTTGTTCGAGAGCGGCGCGATCACCTGGTACGTACGCACGCACGCATCTCATGCGTGCGTACGTAGCGGCTGCGTACGTAATGCGATACGTGCGCGTTGCGGTCTGCGCATGCGCACTACGCAGAACGTGGCGTCCTTACGTACACAACGCCGCCACGTAGGCAGCGTACGCAGTACTAAAACTCTCTATTGTCTGGGTAACGCTTCGGCTCGAAATGCAGCATGTCGCATTCCGTGCTGGTTGCCGTCGGGCCGCACCGAGGGATGCTGGTCGCGCCTGGCATCAGACTGTAGAGTGCTCGCGTTTTGCTAACGTAGCATCGCAGTGCCCAGCGTGCACGAGCGTCCACGCTACATTGAAATATATTGGGTCCTTCATGATGCGCTCGCGGCCGTTTGGTTAGCTCCACATATACCAAACTTGGTGTTATGTGACGTCAATGAATGACAAAATATATCACTGGTGCAAACATAATAATCCTGACACGCGTGTCATGTAACAACATGACAACATACCATGCTCATAGCGTGCTCATGGCCGTTTCGCTAGCTCCACATATGCTAAATTTGGTATCACGTGACGTCAAAAAATGACAAAAGATACATCGAAATGTAATAATTATCACACGGAAGTCATCCATGGCATAATATACCTCCAGTTCGTAAAGTTGTGCTTAGTATAAAGTCACATATGAACATTTCTCATTCATGCTTCGCATATCATCGATTCCCACTTTACGTGGGATCTGCAATTTTTATTGTTTTACGAGCCACTAACATTCAGTCAGCCGCAATCTATAGGGGATCTCATACATTGAAATAAATTATTCACATCCCTCCGCCCTATGCACTGTTAACGTGAGCGAAAAACACGCAACACAATCATTGTCCCAAAGCTCACGCCATAGTCTACTTCAATCGGCCATGATGATAGAGTGGCCGGCTTCCTATCAAATTTACACAGTTCCCACCCCATCACGGTGTTCGTATCTCTTTCGACGTTAAGTGAATTGAAACCCCGTCAACTGTGCAATGTTAATGCATCCTCAAAAACACCACCTGGTCAAATTGTGTGATGCATTCCATTACAGCCTGCCTCCAATTCATATCGTGCTTTTGGTGCGTCAAACCGCATAATATTTTTTGTTAATATAGCTTGCGTTATGTGATGGCAAAATCGAACATAGACTCTGTATTCCGTGCCTTTTATAACGTTGTTACAATTCTGATCAGCCACCTTGAAAGGCAACACGTACGTAGACGCCCGAAGAAACACTTATCGAACAAATGTTTATCATGTCCAGAGCTCTGCGTAACGCATGAATGCGTGCTGTAAAATGCACGGTCTCACTTCTTCTGACAAAACCTATACACCTAGAAATGAAGCATCCTTAAATAAAAACTCTACTCTATTTGTTTGTTACGCAAGATTGCTGCAAACGTGCACCCAAATCCCGTGTTTACCTACAGATGAGCTCTGTGTTGAATTCATCGCTTCATTTGGGCTTTAGGAGCAGTGACGCGAGAAATATTATCGCATCTGTGCTTGAAAACACTGCAATGCGCTGAGCACATGGACATGTAAGGAACGGAGGCAATTGCGAAAGAAATGTGTTACACACTGAGTGCGCCTCTGCGCTTGACACGCCATTATATTTTTTGGCATTTTAGCCCACGAGCTGCTCTGAAGCACAAGCGTGTGATCGTCCAGAGACAAGTTGTCTACACCTCGCCCGAAGTTAACGGTGTGCTAAGAGTGCCATCTTTTTTCCCCTGGTTATACCTCCTGCTGTTTAGTTACCTAGCTTGTTTGAAGGCTTAGCTAAGGTGCCAACAACGGACGAAATTTGGACGAAGCGTTTCAAAAAAGTACCCCAGTTGCTGTCACTTGCTTTGAGATTCGGTCAAGAAAAGCGTTATTTTCTACACAGTTACGAGCCGGATACCTCTCTTTTGGCTGTGTGTGCGTCATACCGATGCGCCGATCTTATTGTCAGGTAGGTAACAGCCTATCGGCTTTATTCTTACCTGACACCGGATAGAAAGAAGAGCGTTCAAGTCATCGGTAACGCGATTCGGGCACGTTTTTTTTTTGGCAACGTGATTTTTTTCGGCAGCGCGAAAAATGACGGACTAACACGCTGAGACAAATGAGTGCTGATTTTAGGTTAATTTCTAAAAATACAAATTATCCCACAAACAAGTTCCTACAAACATGATAGTTGCATGCACAGAAACTCTTTTTTTACGACGAGGTATAGAAGGATAGCGAACGTAGTGATTATCCAGCTTATCTGTCATGTCCCCTTCTATACTTGCACACGTGATCTGCACCCGGTCTTTAAGCACGACACTCAACTTTGCACACAACGGAATGCACCCACAGCGAGAACAAATATTAGTTAGGTTGTCTTTCTTATATTTGCTAGGTTGTACTTGTGCTCGGGTTATTTTTGATCATGCATTGCGAACAAGCCCGCGTCAACACCGTTGTGAAGTTGAGCAGATGATTCGAGCAGTTCTAGCTGTGCTATTCTCAACTCACTGTCGCGCCCATCATGTTGTTATACATTTTGTTGTAGAGGAAGACGAAGTTATTCTTTGTCGAACACATCTCGCTCGTCGTTAATTAACTGTTAATTAACCAATGCCCCAAAAATTGGAGTGATCATACATTCATGGTCGCCGATTTTAATCGTCTACTGCGCAAAGCAAAAGAAGACTATGGTATGAATAAATTTTATTATCTGTCTAAGTCTAAAAATAACAAAATGCTTTTCAGGTTTTTACGTGCGAGAAAAATGATTCCACAGACAGAAAGCAGTCATTCCACCATTATGTCTTCTCGCGAACTTTCTGAATTCTTGAAAAACATTGCTAAAGCTTGCAAACCAGGTTTACGACAATTATGCCAAAGTCTATGGTGAAATTAAGGGTGAATTGTGATTTCCAGGAGGTATCTTTAGCCTAATTGGCGGATGTGATGAAGAGCTTACCGCCCGCTGTTCCCGGAGCTGATTGGGTGACCTCTACAATGATTAAAGTGTTATACGAAATATCGCCACATGAAATCCGTAATATAGTTAATTATTCACTGAAAAATTCTTGGATTTCGGCCGATTGGAAGCTTTCCAAAATAATTCCGATACTTAAGAAACAGGGAATGGAGTTTACTCTGGATAACATAAGGCCTATTTCATTGACATCTAACCTGGTCAAGCTTGTAGAGAGAGTCTTAAATGCCCGTATAATAAACTACATCAATGAACATACAATACTAAACCCCAGACAAATTGGCTTTAGATCGCAATACTCCATTTGGTGTGCACATGTGGATTTGGAAAGTCGCATACAGCTGGCTCGACATCGCTGCGAATACTGTGCACTAGTCACTCTATACTTAGCTAAAGCGTACGACAAAGTGGAATATCCTATCCTAATCCAGCAGATGCAAGACCATCACTTTCCAAAATATACAACAGCATGAATTACAGAGTTTGTGAAAGACAGAGAATTTTATTGCTTCTTGGATGGATGCTCTTCTAAAAAATATAAGCAGACACGAGGTGTACCTCAGGGCTCAGTATTATCCCCGGTGTTATTCAACATAGTACTATGTTCCATTCCAACTCATCAGGATATCCAAATTTACGTATATGCAGATGATATTGCTTTCATCGCAACAAACAGTGATCTGCACTCATTGTATCAGGCATTACAGAATTACATGAACATGCTAGAAGGATGGCTTGACAATATCCATACGGCATTGAACGTCAAAAAAAGCGCGCTTCTGCCATTCTCTTTTAAGGATCGTGTCGATATTTCTCTGATGTATCGTACCGAGCTCATTACCCAGGTCAATTTCCTGAAATACCTAGGCATCGTATATAATAGGACGCTAAATTGGAAAACCCATATAGACGAAGTTGGCTGTAAAGCGTCACGTGGCTTGGGGTGGTTACGCAAATTGGGAAACAGAAAAATAGAATTTCGTAGGAGTTCATTGATAATGATTTAGAAGATGTATGTACGGCCTATTATGGAATTCGGTTGTGTATTATTTTCAGGCAGCGCAGCTTACAAGATGAGACAATTAATGTTATTAGAAAAAGAAGCTTTGCGCTTGTGTCTTGGACTCCCAAAATTTGTGGCAAATAATGTTTTGTATGTGGAAGCGCACCTTTCACCTTTGTTAACTCGCTTTAGAATACTTACAGTTCAAACTTTCTTAAAAATATACAATTCGCCTCTGCGACAGACTTCATACGTTTTTATTCAAGAACCAACCGCATTCTTTGGAACACAAAGGTCCAGACTACACTCCCCTCAGAATAGGTTCGTCCAAGCGTTGCTAGAGCCTCTCAGTGTAAATATTTATCAGATTTGCATAACGAATACACGTAATTCAAAACTTGAAATTAAATTTGATGATATTTTCTCCTCTAATGCGACTCAACTGCCCCTTCAATATTTAAATATTCGGTTAAAAGAATACTTGACTCATCTGTCCATAAACAACATTATTGCAACGGATGCATCCGTACTGAACGAAAAGGCTGGGATAAGCATCTTCTGTACTTCTCTCGACTGGTCTTTCTCACTTCGATTACCAGATTACACGCCTATATATCGCTGAATTATTTGCTATAATTATAGCGCTTCGTAAACTTCCTGCAAGCGAATTAGAAGCGGTCATACTTACAGATTCTCTCTCAGTATGCACTGCACTATCTATAGCAAAAAATTTGACATTATTGAGTATGATTAGCAGTTTATTACCAGAAAACCTGAAAAATTTTCACTTGCTATGGATACCCGGCCACTGCGGGATTTATCCAAATGAGATGGCAGACTCGTTAGCCAAAGCATCTTTAAGCGGACCAATCTTACCTATTTTACCTGATTTCGCCTACGTAACAGCACTCAGATATAGAAAGGCTTGTTTGCACAAAGAAATTGAAAAGTTATCATTGGATAAAGTCAGGGACTTCGTACATCTAAGATATTGCTGGAACCAACAGTGGTGTGTATCTCGGCAGTTAGAAACTACAATCACCAGATTACGATGCAGAATTCCGCATCTGAATTACTACCTACATAAAGCTGGACTAACAGCATCTCCGTTGTGTCTCTTTTGCAAGGAATCGGAATCAATAGATCATTTCTTTTTATCCTGTAAACGTTATGCTTATCGAAAGAAAAGATACCTGGTCGAACCAATTGAGAAGCTAGGTTTAAAAATAAACGTGGAACTAATTTTATACTTCGGAGGGATTACATTAGGTTATAGCCACAGGGAGGTTTTCTCTGCTGTGTGTGAATACATAAGGGCAACAAAGAGATTACCCTGTTAGCCTATTGTTATTATTTACGGCTACGAGACTACCTGAATGCCTGACTGAACACACTTGATGATCCTGCCGCCCGGTTCTTGGCCGATCCCCCTTTGTAGGCGAGTGCCAGCAAAGCCGAAGGTTCATCGTCGTCATCATCATCATCATCCACAACATCATCATCATCACTCGTCGTAGTGCTTTTCTGGACATTTAGCTACAGTTGTGGGGTCTATTGCCCCGTACGTTGCGGTAATGGATGTACAAAGTCACGATGTGACGTCCGACTTCGGTTCAACCGTGGCTACGACCTCTAAGAAGTGAGGAAACACATCCAGCGAGAGTGATGACACTGAGCTGTGCTCCGCATCTTGCGACGAGTCCTCGGATGGTGGCTTTCAACCATTCTTGCACCGCAGAGCCAAGCGACGGATCGTCAATCCATTGTCGGTGTCAAGTACAGCCACCGTGAAAACGGCGCCCCAGTGATGGCCCCATTCCATCCTGTTCGTGCCAAAGAGCACTACCGAAAGTCTGCGTGTTCTGAACAGGCAAACGCTATCGCTCTATTTTGAGAACACTGTGCCGAACGAGGTCAAAGGCTCAATACAAGAAAAAACATCCTGGCTGTCGATGTGCAGCACCCGAGTGCGCTGAGCACGCTGCAACAAGTAACACAACTGGGAAACATTGCAGTTAGGTCCGTCATACCAGCCGATGGTGCGACCACATCAGGAGTCATTTATGATAATAACACGGAAATCCCAAACGCAGACCTTCCAATACTTATGAAACCACGAGTCAAGACAACGTCATTGTCAGCGTCGAATGGCTTGGTAACACACGCTGCGTGAGAGTAACGTTCAAAGGTGACTGTCTTCCCGCATACGTGAAGTTTGGCCACTTTCGTCAACAAGTTCGACCGTTTATTTCTGAACCCGTGCAATGCTTCAATTATCAGAAGATCGGCCATGTAAAGGGTGTTTGCAGGAGCTCCGCAGTGTGCGACCGGTGCGCCTAACCACAAACGGAAGACAACAGCAGCGCAACCACACTGAAGTGTCCTAACTGTCACGGTGCTCACAAGGCTTCTCCGAAAGAATGTTCGCGCATAAAGAAAGAATTTTCTATTCTGAGGCAAATGGTACGAGACAGCTCAACCCACAAAGAAGCTGCTGAGAAAATCCTGTGAAGACCACGTCGCCGTCGAAGGTCTTCACGTCGGACAGTGCCGACGTGTGGCAATAAGTTGACTCATCAGGAAAGATTGCCAGCTGTAGTTTCCAGCACGCCAAACACAGACGTTGGAAAAGAGCAAAAAGCTAGACCAGTCTCTACAGAATAGTGGCCACCACTAACGCGTACACAACGCGCAGAGAGCCGCAGCAGAATTTGTCATCTTCAGAGCAAGCTGCTGCAACGGAGGACTTTCGGAACACAGATCAGCAAGTGATAGCTCTTTTGCGACCCTTAATTAACGCCATTCGCTTGTTGTTAAGCATTATGCACACAACGTCAGCAAGAAGCGCATTGTAACTACTGGGCGCTTTGAGTGAAGTACTCGCAGCGCTTGATTAAGTAATGTCTGACCAGCCACTGTCTTTCAGAGAAGAGGTCCGAAAGGCAGCGATTATTGAATGGAATGCCCGGGGACTGAGATCACGCATCGCCGATTTCCGTCGGTTCGTGTACACCAATAAGTTCCCCATCATTGTCATCTGCGAGTCCGATTTGAAAAACTAAATCAGACTTTCTGTGTATGAGTCAAACATGTCGTCTACGACTGCGGACAATAGCGAAGCTCTGATGTTCATTCCCCGCGACCTCACCTACATTCATCATCCAGTGTCACTACACGACGACAATCAATATGTAAGCATGACAGTGAAGAAGAGACTTACCGTGACGGTTGTGGTTGTCTACCTCTCACCATCAAGCCGTTTCAATCATAAAAGACTACAAGGTGTCCTGTCAGCAACTTATCACCCATGCATTATAATCGGCGACTTCAATGCTCATCATACGATCTGGGGAAGTTCGAAGACTAATGTAAAAGGGAGAGAGGTGGTGTCCTCCACTTCCGAAAATTAACTTTTCTTGCTAAATGACGGCAGTCCAACATTCCTACGTGGTTCAACGAATAGCAGCTGCCTTGACATGGCCTTTGCCTCACGAGACCTCGTCAGGCATGCTGAGTCGTTTCCAGGCATAAAAACGCATGGAAGTGACCACATTCCCACTTACGTCAAAATTGAAGGATAGCCCCATACTAAGATACGCGACAGCGTTCAGAGAGTGGACTGGTTGAATTTTCAATGTCGAATGGAAGAGCAATGTGAAGCAAACAGATCTTTCGACATAGAAGAGATAATTAAAAGCACAATACACGATACTACGTGTACCCTCACATGCTCTACCAAAGTAACGCAATTTTACATCAAGTTAGAACGACTTCAAACGATCCGACGGCATACTGAACGAAGATACCAACGCACGGAGGCAATAGAGGATTTACGGATTGCTCGACGTATACAAAAGAAGATTCAGCGCCGGATAAATAAACTCGATTCACAACATTGGACTGCTTTTTGTGAGTCGCTTGACCCATGAAAACCTTTATTCCAATGTGGCAGACGGTACGAGGTCTCCGCACAAAACCCACTCAGTGGCCATTATTCAGGGCTCTCGCACTTTCTGAACAGAGACGCGGTATTGACGTGGCAGAAGACTTCTGTGCCAGAGTATCTGGGCCACTCGCAGTGCCCAATAGCCTATGGCCCTCGATCAACTGTCCACAAACACTGGATTCCCGCATGGATATGCCTTTTTCCATCGCTGAGCTTAAAGCAGCACTAGCTTTGTGTGGACGCACGTCGGCACCAGGGCCTGACAAAATTTCTTATAGGGCCTTGTGTCATCTGGGTGAACGCGCTAGAATCCTGCTCCTGGAGTTGTACAACAAATCCTGGCAAGATGAAACGCTCCCGTTAAGCTAGAAGACATGTCGCCTAGTTGCACTTCTGAAGCCAGGCAAGTCACCGCTGGAGCTCTCATCTTATCGCCCAATCGCATTGGCCAGTTGTGTAGGCAAAGTTACGGAGAGGATGATCTTGGCACGCCTGGAGTGGTACTTGTGTATTAACGTCTACCCAGATGCCATGGCAGGATTTCAGCGTGGTCGATCATCGATTGACAACGTAGTCGACCTGGTCACTTACGTCCAACACGAGAAGGGCCGTGAGCGTCTCTGCACATCTTTTTCTTAGACGTCAAAGGGGCGTATGACAACGTTACGCATTAAGCTGTTCTCAATGTTCTCGAAGATGTAGGAGTAGGTGGTCGGATGTATCGCGGGATACGTAGTTATTTGTCAATGCGATCCTTTTTTTTTGTGAGTACTGAAGACGGTCCAACCTCTCCACATTACAGCCATGGTGGCGTCCCCAAGGTTGGCGTACTCAGCCCTGTGCTGTTCAATCTTACGTTAATTGATCTCACTGAGCATCTGCCAAGAACAGTCAGGCTATCAATGTACGAAGATGATATCTGCGTTTGGGCATCGGCTGTACCACACCTGCAATTACGAGGGAGAATTCAAAAAGCTGACACTGAAACATTACGTTACCTCCGAAATCGAGGCTTGGAAATTTCTCCCGAGAAATGCGCCCTCGTCACTTTTCCACGGAAGCCTATGGATAAGTACGCCGGAAGCATCAACTGTGAAATGGTAGCATACGTTAAATCGCACAAGGTTCTGGGCGTCACAGTTGACAGGAATCTGTCATGGAGCGATCACGTTCCGTACATGAAGAAACAGTTAATAGACATCTCTAATATACTGAAGTTCTTTGCAGGAAAGACTTGGGGAATGTCTCCCAGTGCAATGACACAGCCGTACAGGGTACTTTCTCTCGGTTTTCTGCGGTACAGTTTGCCGGCATTGACCAATGCAAGCAAAACAAGTCTTCAAATGCTACAGAGTGTTCAGTCCCAGGCACTCCAGATTTGCCTTGGCTGCCTCGTAGTGCGTCGACAATGGCTACTATTCCAATCACCGGTGACCACCTCATCACGACAAATGTCGACGTTGAGGCACTCAGGACACATATAAGGCACATTCTTCTGACACTCTGCCACCACCTAGCCTCTTTACCAGCAGACAGACCACGTTTGTCATTTTGCCAAACGGTAACCACATATCGCGATACTTTGCCAACACCCTCCGTAAGCCTTCGACTCCTCCTTGGTGCCTGACTCAGGCTAACATCAGGCTAACTATACCTGGCATCCAGAAAGAAGCAGATATGTCATCACCTGCTCTTAGGCAGCTTTCTCTGCTCTTGTTATGCGAGACGTATCGAGGCTGTATACACGTATACACTGACGGCTCTGTTTTACAGAAGAGTTCAACGGCATCATTTGTAATACCGATAAAAGACACGACAAAACAATTCAAAACCTCCCACCTAACGACATCAACGGGAGCAGAGCTCACAGTTCTTAGTCCCGCATTACAATTCATCAGCGATGAACAGCCACAAAAATGGACAATTTTCAGTGACTCGAAGGTGGCACTGCAATCCCTTCTATCACCTTTACGCCATGGCCCGTACGAACAGCTGGTATCCGAGATTGCAGAAAAGACTCACCAATTCATTGAGAAAGGACATGAAATAACTTTTCAATGGCTTCCAAGTCATTGTGAAATAATTGGAAATGAACGGGCCAATCGAGCTGCCCATTCTGGTCATACTGAAAGCGATCAAATATCGATTCCGCTCTGCAGAACTGACACTGCACAAAAACTCCGCACTCTCGCTCGCAAGCGCACCACGTCACAAGAGAACAAGTCACATTTATTCCATGAAGGGATATGTATCTCAGACCTAACTCTCAGTTTTCGAATTCCTCCGGAATTACGTCGACGAGACGCTACTATGCTGTGCATATTATGGTTGGGCGTCGCATTTACCAATGCGTACGCGTTCCGCATAGGAATGGCTGACACTGTTGCATGCGACCATCGTGGCAGTAACGAAACAACTTGGCACATTCTGTGTGAATGCCCACAATACTGCTCGCAGAGACAGTCACTCTGCAATGCACTAGATGAACTGGACAATCAGCCTCTTTCGGAAGAAAGAATCCTACGCTACCGACAGGACTTCATGTCGCAGAAGAAGGCTGTGAAGGCGCTCCAGCACTTCTTGCGTTCAACCGGCCTGTCCAAACAACTGTGATCGGAACTCCCTAAATGTGTTTTCATGTGATTTTTTCTATTTATTTTATATCTCTATCTCTCTATCCTCTTTTCGACCCTTTTACCCACCCCCGTACAGGGTAGCAAACCAATTCTTCTAGGTTAACCTCCCTGTCTCTTCTTTTTATTTATTTCTCTCTCTCTCTCTCTTGTTGTCTACCAGAGGTTTTGAAAGTGCTCACTTCTCTGTACGAAAACACGAATGTACCACAGCCTGAATTTTTGTGTATAAACGAGAGAACGACCTTCACAAGACCGAAGGTTAGGAACTGCTTTTCCCAAGCAGATGTTCCATTTCCTTGCCTGTCAGGGAAAATTCATGTGTAATAAATTCATGTGTAGAACTATATATCTGCCTCACGCCCTTCGCTACCAAAAAACTGTACAGTTGATAACGACATGCACTTTGCCATACAGTTAATATCATAGAAAAGAATATACATCGTGAAAATGGCATCATTTTCAGAAGGTAAAATGCGTGACCTCGAACGGGAACTTGAGCTCAAAGTATGGCGTGCGAAGGCAGGAAAAAAAAGACACACTGCAGACAACTGCGTTTACATTGCTTGTGGAAGGTTGAGCCAGCGACTTTGAATGTGACGTATTGCCTTAAATGAAAGCTGTTTGCGACTGTTCGTTTACCTTTTCGAATGCTGTGGATGATTAACAGTATGTTGTATTTCTATATGCGAAAGATGTATGCAACTAACCCTCAGCTCCTCGTATAAATATTGAAAACGCATTTTCGGTTATTTTTACTCTTTTAATCCAGATCTGTATGCAGTTTTTCAGTAATCTACAGTCGGATACAGCTTTACCGCTAAAACTACCCAGATGACCAAAGCTCGCTCACCAATATTCTCCACGACTAAAAAAATGGTCCTACTCATACACTCGGCAAAGTTCTCTGGAGGCTGGCTTATCGGCCACTCAGCTAATCAATCAGTTCGGAGTGCACACTGATTGGTAAAGGCTTGTACCTATCCGCCTTTAAAGAACGAATGCGGCAGAATTTCAATGTTGTATTCATTTATAGTTGCTACTACGACTGCTGAAAAAAAATTCTGCATTCGACCATGCATTTTGTGATAATGGTAAAAGTGGTAGTTGCAAGTCCAACCCTTAATGAACTGATGTGGTGGTTTGGCGATTTGACAATGGCTATTGTTCAGACGTGGTTTCCGCAAAGCTATTTCAGCTGAAGTTTGGTTTCATCGAGCTGGTTGATGGTCAAATTTTATTTTTTAGGGGAGGGGGGGGGCTGCGCTAAGTACTACATGGACAGAGACACACAGCAACTCCACGGGCGTTTTTTACTACAGGTGTATTCCATTCACCTGCACCTCCTGCACCGGTTCAGCGTGCATGACACCACAGTCCTCGATACTCTGGTGCGCAGCGCCGTGGTTTTTCGATGGCAACGCAGTGCCACTGTATAACCGCCGTATTGTAGAGAATTCCTGAACTTGCTCAATAGGTGTTGCCGTCATGGTGCATCTCAGAAACAGACGACATATTTCATTTGTGCTTATGTTAATATGAAGTTGATTGTAGGTGTAAATGTACGGCGTACAAAACCATATATTTTCCATTGTTGATGAGAACGCCTTGATAAACTTGGATGGTGGCGCAGGAATGTACGCAGCCGCTGGTGAGTGAACTTGTGCGTTTTTTTTTTTTTGCTCAATGCTGGCACTGGGGAAACAGCGTATATAGACCTTGCGAACACAAAGAGCAGACGACAGGTCAATGCACCAGCACCTTTGGTTTGAAGGAAAAAAAGTAAGGCACAGTAACGCTGCACGTGCGCTGTCTGCAGTACGCTCGCACTGCAGCGGCATCATCTGAACTTCTGCAGCAATGGTTTCGCGCACCACGCTGCAATCGCACACCTTATGTGTCTATGCCCGTATATTCCTTAGCGCTGCTCCCCCCTCCCCGCCACCGACAAAGTTTGAATATGAATCGGCCTTTTATAGACATAGGGTTGAAAACGTCTTTATTTTCATGTCAACTGGTTTTTTGTTCAAATAGGCTGCAAATGTAATCCACTTTGAACCTTTAAAGCGCTTTTGCACAAGCAAAAGTCTTTTTGGATAGCCAAAACTTGCACAGAAAAGAATGTAAGTGTGTTTTTCTTGCACATAACTTTTAAAGGCTGATGTTCGAGTTAAAACACTTTTTAGGAATTAAGGGTGTTTTATATATCAAAACAACCTTGGGTCACACAACGGCGCACCAAGTGATAAGTAGGACTCACTGATCTCAGTCATATGAGATTAAGGAAATTAATATTAAAGAATGTATCTCTTTTAGGGTTATCTGCATATATACCATAAAGTTACGCATATTTTCTTGATGCCCAGTGTTCAATCATGATTTGATTTGTGGGGTTTAACGTCCCAAAACCACCATATAATTATGAGAGACGCTGTAGTGAAGGGCTCCGGAAATTTCGACCACCTGGGGTTCTTTAACGTGCACCCAAATCTGTGTGCACAGGCCCACAACATTTCCACCTCCATCGCAAATGCAGCCGTAATTCGATCCCGTGACCTGCGGGTCAGCAGCCAAGTATACCTTAGCCACTAGACCACCGCGGCGGGGCAGCGTCGAAATTTCTGGAGCCCTCCGCTAACACATATCTGATAATCTTACAGGGTAGTTTTGGAACAATAATGCGCCCCCCCCCCCCAAATGAAAGTATATGACAATATCTAGCGAATAGTCACTTCAAGGCTGTGTCGCGCCAGCACTTCATACTGATGAAAAAGCGCGAGCACTCTATACAGTAAGTAAAAACCAAACAGTAGCGTTACAAGGTGTATTCTTTGTGTATTTTACAATACGCTCTGTTGTGGCTACAGTGACAACACCTTGTCATGTTGGTGTTTCGATAGGTAAAAACACCCCCTTATCTAAAGTGTAAGGGTGTTATATACAAGGCAAAAACTTCTTCTGGGCTCAAAATGATTTACTGTGTGGATAGGACCACCGCCGCTCATCTTACTGAGCCGCACGTTGAACCTCGCCATAGGCAGCATCTTCTTCAAGTGTGCAGTTGAACACTTGAACAGGATGACATAGCTGAAATTAACATCTATTGGCGTAAAAATAGCCCCTGGAAACACAATAATGAATCACTTTACAAGCTTTTATGCCAGTTCTTGTTCAGAAACCTTAATACCTTGACGTTTCATCCAGAGCTATCACACGGCAAGAAGCGAGGTAGACGAAAACAACTACATTCATCCCTTAACAATCAAAAGCTGCATGCCACGTCACATCTCCTAACTATTGGCTACAACAACGTCTGTCTTTAACATGCAGCTTGTCCCGAAGTATGATTAGCCCCCATGAAGTGTATAACGTAGATAGCACGGTCCCGGTTGAACGCATCATTGTTGATACGAGAACAATACGAGCATCACTGTTGATACAAGGTATTATTTAAACAATAACATATCCATGCCATTTCAAGAAAGTTTCTGTTTGCACCCTTTCAAGGTAAATTCCAGTGCATTTCATTCACACTGTGTCGTTGTCGTGTCACTATAGTTATGTTTCTGTTTATTTTTATTTGTCTTTTTACTTTCGCTGCGACAATCTTCAAGAAATCAATGCTCATTACTTTTCAGTAAAGGTGACCGCAGTATGCATTCTGAAAATTTGCAGCACGTTTCACTCATTTGTTATTCAACTGACGTCTGTTAGTACGCTACCTGTAAATATAATGTAACTTGAGTAGATTCCCTCTTAGGCAGCTAATGCTGAAGCTTTATAGTAACGTAACTTGAGATGACCGAGTACCTTCCATATCAAGGAAGCATATGCTCTGTGTACTCTGCAGTTTCACCGAAATGGGTTAGCGCTGAATGCAATAGCAAGGAATTGAAGTGTTATATGAAAGAAGGCCATTTAGTTAAAGAAAGACGATTGCGAAGGATACGGTCACAGATATTCAGCACATCTTCAATGTAGCTTGTGAAGTTCTCTCCGGGGAGCTGCGCCCATTGACGCAAGTGCTGCTCTGGCTGAAGTTTGCGAGCTGATGTCCGACCGAAGACATCCGTAATGGAAGTCTTGAAAACAGACCAAGTGGGAAGGTCGCTCTTGGGGTTGTCGCACCACGATTGAGCGATGTCCGTAAAATAAAACTGGACGTACCCAAGCTTCATTTGGTCGTCCCACTTGTTGCTAGCACTGGTACGCTCGTATACTTTGATAGCCAATCATTCACTACTGAGTCCCCGGAGCCGGTGAAGATGGGCGGCTCTCGCTGGCAGTGAATAGCGCGGCAGGTGATGTGGACGTTTGAGGGTCCGGGTTGGAGAAGGGTCTCGTTGGCCATAGTAGTCATGGGGTCACGAAGCGGGGGAGCTTCCGGAAGCGAAGGTCCAGGTTGGTACAGGAACTCCACGTACCTACACCAAATGTGACGTGATATATTGGCTCTGGACGTCAGGGAAGCTCGACGAACGTGCAACGTGAAGCGTCGAGGAGCAGCGGGAGTCAAGCAGCCAAAATGCGTGCAAGTGCAAGCTCGAGTCTGGCGCTGCTAGTCTTGTCTTGTCTTGTCGCCTAGAAGATCTTGGCTCATACCCAAAAGGGGGATTGGGCACACTATACCTTATAATAGATATTTTTTTGCACAACGCTTGCATAAAAAAGAGATAAATTAGATAAAAACAATAATAATGTTCCTTTGAAAAAACGTGAAAAAGAGCTGAATACGGTAAACCGAAATAAATAACAAGAATTAACAAGAATGAAGAAGGGGGACAAAGAATCGGATATATCTGGCAGTACAACTAGCAGCGTATCCTAGTGACGCTGGCGCTTGCTTGCTGGTGTCTTTCGTCGTCTGTTCTTCACTACAGCCACCATGCAACTCATTAAACATCCGATCTCGCGCAATCGAACCACATGCTAGGGTAAGGAATACGGCCGCTTCAGGTATCGAAGCAGCTTCTGTGCAGTCTGTCACCTGAACGTAAAGTGAGCGGAGTAAGTGTTGAGTGGAGAGCACGTACACAGGTCGCCTACTATTCTTCGTGAAGACAGCGTCTTTTTTTTTCATCGCAGTCCATAATGGCTGCTCAAGCGACGCACCCTCTTCCCTCTCCACCGGCGCCCCTCATGCTCCTTTGCTGCCGAACAGCGCACGCTGGCACTTTCCTTCTCTGCTTGAGCCACATCTCACTGCAATAACCTCAAACTTTCGCTCGCACATAGAACACATGACGCACGATGCAATGTTATCGTTTTGGAGTTTATAACTACGGCAACCACGGTTTGAAATATGCGCATCGAATGTTTTCATAATTCATACTGCAATATAGAAATAGAACACTACCATTAGGTCTTACTACAATTATTGATCTGATCTTCCCCATCTAAAGACAGTGACGCAAGCCTTTAAGATTCGTATACGAAATTCATGTCTCCTGGGCCAGCAACGAAGTTCGAAAAACAAGCTCCTTACGAAAAATATTACGCCACTGCCAGCACGATCGTGTGCCACATATTGTCGCACACAGTATGAAGTCGAATGCTGCTAAAACTAGATCTTGCATTGGCTTAATTTTGGCTGCATTCTACTACCTTACTTGTATGCAGAAGTGCGTTTAGAAAAAAGTTGTTAACGATTTATAGTGCTAATAAAAAGTAAACTGACTGTTCTTCAAACGTAACACGCATGAGCTTCCACACGTTTGTTCTCTTCCAGTCCGATTACTTACTGCTGAGGCTGCAAATGCAGCCCTAGGGAAACATCTGCCGCTATTATATACGATGAAATCATTATGTGAAAGAATTGGTATAAAGAAACCCAACCGAAGTTATTTTTCTCACAAGAGAAAACTCTGTATACCCAGCTTATACTTGCATGGCTCGCTTATATCACCATTCCTATTATTCATGCTTGCTTGACACACACAGAATGTGCTTCCCGTGTTTCTGTAGGAAGAGAGCGTATTTTGTAATTGATTTATCGGTGCTTAGAGCCATTGCTTACGAATATATCTCTCTTTACTCTGGCAGCTTTTGTGTCGTCAGAAGTTAGTTGGAAAATTCAATCATATTGAAAAAACAATGTAGGCCAAGGCTTCTACGAGGCGATCCTCTTATGAGGATGCGCTGTTGCGATGTTTATAAACCCGAAAAATCTGTTTTCGCGAAACACTCTATCGCATCTTCTGTTTTGTTGCCATGCTCCAAAAAATACCTGAATTTTCTTGTTTTCGAAAACATTTCTGGTTGGACGAGATGCTTACAATGACGCTGAAGGACATTTCACTACAGCAAAGTTGTGCATGTTGTCGAGATTCTTGAGATCTTGAAACGGTAACAGGAAGAGGAGTTTCGTAAGCGAGACTCACTGCGTAACGCAGGAGAAAAGGAGGAACGAGGAATGATGCGCTCT